>NC_134108.1:92032500-92697500 GCF_040939455.1 Microcebus murinus | reverse complement strand
GTAGCTTCTCCTATCATATTAACATCTTTCCAGGAGAATCTGATAACCATTTAGCACCTAATCTAGCCCACCATTTCAAATGATGGGGTCTTTTCTTTGCAGATCATAATGACTGTAACAATAACAACTAATACTTACTTGGTCTTAGTATGTGCCAGTCTTTCAGTTATAAATTTATGAGGATAATCTCTTACTTAACTCTCATATAAGACTTCTCACATATGCCCTTTTCACAGATGAGTACACTGAGGCAGAGAGCAATTAAGTCACTAATCCAAGGTCACACTAAAAGCAGGCAGACTGACTCTAGAACCTACTCTTTCAACCACTACACTCTACTGTCTCCCAATGTTACAATAAAAATTAAATGCTTTCTATAATCAACATCCCTTATAGAAAATTTGGAAAGTAGAGAAAAAAATATTTATTTTGAAGTAAAAACAAAAAGCAATCAAGAGTGTAGTAGAACCCATGTTACCCCTTCTACCTACCATTCACAGATGGAGTGATCTTGGGCAAGTAAACCTCTGAAAACCTTAGTCTCCCCACCTGGAATAATTCCTTCCAATTAGAATAACAGATGAGATGGTTCATGCAGAACATACAATAGTATCATGGAATAATGCTAGTATCATATAATAAATATATAAATAAAATATAAATAATTTTATTTCTTCTATTTTTTTCTGCTTTAAAAAAAAACATACTTGTGGCCGGGCTTGGTGGCTCAAGCCTGTAATCCCAGCACTCTGGGAGGCTTGAGGCAGGGAGGATTACTTGAGCTTAGGAGTTCAAGAACAGCCTGAGAAAGAGACCTCATCTTTAAAAGAACAAACAACAGAAAAAACACATACTTATAATCTTAAATTTCAACAACATAGCAATCATTTTTTCAATTCCAATAGTATATTTTACTTAACCCAATGTATCTAAAATATTTCCATTTCAGCATGTAACAAATATAAAAATACATTTTTTGTATTATGTCTTTAAAATCTAGCAGGTATTTTTTATGTATAGTCCATGCATTTGAGCACTAAATTTTCCTTGGAAGTAACTTGATTTTTATTTATAAAATTTGCAGTTGAAAAAAGATTCATATACCCAAGTTGTTCTAAACACATTTAAGTTTTCTAATAATTGAGTATCAGTTTTTAATTAAAATGAAAAAAACGTACTTTGTCACTCTAGTCACATTTCAAATGCTCAGTAGCAACATGTGGCTAGTGGCTACCACACTGAAGAGTGCAACTCTAAAATGTTCTCTTCCCTAGGGTTACTGTGGACCTTCATTTTTAAAAAATGTGCATGGATTCTGGCCTTATTTCTCATTTAGAGTGTAATTAATATTCCTGATGTAATTAATTTCCTTCTTAATTAGTTCCAAATTCCTTTCTTGTATCCAACTTCCCTTTCTTTCCAAGAAATTCCTGTTTATTTGGTACATCTAGAGTTCTCATTTTGTTTACTGTACTGTCGTTCAGTATAATGAGATTAGTTCAGGGCTAGAGTCCTCCCTTGAACTTTTCTTTCAATATATTACTCAAACCCCACTTCCCTCTATTTTAATTATGTGCAGCCCTCTGTAATCTTTGTAAACACTTTATTTTTTCAGAGCATGCCCATATTATCTAGTTTGATCCTTGCAACTGTAGACAGGAGACCTGGTATTAATCCTACTTTACAGATAAGGAAATATCCACCAAGCAGTTTATAGATTTGCCCAGGTCACACAGAGATGAAGCTGAATTGGACTCATGTTTCTTAACCTTTGTTCTAGCGCCTTTTTCACTATATTACAACATAATAGGCTTCCACAGACTATCAGACCCCATCTCTTACAAGTCCCATCCAATCTTATATTGGATTAAAGAGTCTTAGGATTAAAAAACAAATAAACAGACAAAAACTTCTATAGTACTACCTCGAATTACCTGAAATAAAATTCTGAGAAACTGGCTTGTTACCCCAAAGTTTATAAAAAATTGATTGAAATTATTCATTTTAAAAACAGGATTCTTGAATTCACTTAAATTACTGTCTTGCGGTGAGGTGGCCAGGAGGATGTATATGCATGAGATAAATGGGAAAAGAACAATTACGATGGCAATAGCCAACTGGATTCTTCCACCAACTGGATTCTTTGGTGAACTTCACTTAGGCTCATCCCTGCTGAGAGCTCCCTGCATTCTTCCTCAGTAAGATGTTCTGTTGTATGCATACAGAGAACCAGAAACAGTACACCAAGCAGACAGCCAACATCATGCAAATGAATATGGCCAATTAGGCCGAAGAGTCTTAATAGGTACAGGCAAATTCCCTTCCAAAACATTTTTACCAATTAATGTTTTCACCTGCAAAGTCTATGTAAACAGCCTATATATCCACACCATGGCCAGAATCTGGCAATCTCATGAAGGAAAAAAATATTTTTCTAATTTAGTCTAATGTAAAATGTTCTGGCTAACACTCATAACAGAAAAAAATGAATAGCAAATTCTGTGCATCCTTTGCTTTCTAAAGGATTAGTCTGTGAATATAAGCTGGTATTTGTTAATTAGTCACTTGTTATTCTTTCTTTCAGGTTATTAGTATATAGTTAATGGCATTGTCTGCATTCCACAAAAACTCCCCCTCAAACCAAGGAGCTAAGTCTAATTACCAATTTTGAAATCTCTAAGTAGTATTATGCCTCACATAAACAATAGCAATCCTTCAGAACAAACATGGATTTTAAAAAGCACAGTTCAAGCACTTCCTAAGTATCTATTTTGTCTAGGGACATGGGCTCTTGCTTTTAAAAAACTGAATCTACAAACCCAACCACAAAGGAGCTCTTTAAAACAACAGTAAATTCAATTCTGGTGAGAGAGGCTCATAAAACTATATTTTCAAAAAAACAAATGATTCATGTATTTAAGAACCTGAAGTAAAAACACTCTACCAGTTGGTTTTTTAACTGTATACATAACATTTTCCATTTTTGCTAATCAGTAGCTGAGTCAGCCAAATTTGGTTTATATCATTAGTATTATCGTCAATAAAGCAGCATAAAACAGCTTGATTTTTCCAAACCCTTGTGGAGGCACTAAGTGAGCAGTTACAAAAATATTTTGACTTGCTCACAGTGAAATTTCATATGCATGTCATAGGACATAAAAATGAGAAACACCAAAGAGTCTTTTTGCCTGCACTTTTTGGCTCAATCACCACACCAAGAATTTAAAAAAAAAAACAAAAAACAAAAAACATAGGCGACAACAGTTTCAATTTAGAATTAACCAACTCCTACCTGGGTCATAAAACCCTCATGGTAAAAAGCGGTCCACTCTCTGAGAATTAAGTCACGCTGAAAAGAAAACTATACCAGCAAAATGTTGGGCAAGCACTGGGATGAGCTGTCCAAGTTTTAATAGGATGAAACAGCATTAACTATGGCCTAATTTGTCCCAGCATCAAACAAAGCTTGTATCATTACAGATTGTAATGCTTCACTAATGAGTTAAGAGGATTTCATTATGAAACCGTAATATTCTTCCTTTATCAAGTCCGTTGCATCAGGACTGTAACATCATTAAAACCAGAAAACACACCAAGGATAATAATCTTAATAGCAGCTAACATTGAACACTTAATTAGTACTAAGCATCAAACCATGCAACCATGCACTTCACATGTACTATTTAACTTAATCTTCTCAGAATGCTCCAGAGCAGTTATTTTTTCCCCATTTTACAGAGGAAATGGGGGCTCACACATTGGAGTTATGGGACCTGTACTTGGTGAAAAATAGGATTCAAACCCTGGCTGCTGGCTCTACAACATGAGCTAACTGCCACTCATGCTGAGATTAGACTAAATTTAACTTTGTCTGCTAGGAAAATATGAAAGTGCATCAAACTAGCAACCTACAGACACCTGTAACACAATACTGGGTCCCAAGCAGTAATCTCAAGTTTATGTGAAAAACAACTTGTGCCCAAGGCAACCTAACACCAAGATAATGATGTACAAAATAGAATGTTAGTGAGTCAACGGTCACATTAATTATAATGCTTATATGACACACTTGATTTAGGTTCTCTTCCCTATTCAAATGAATCATCAGACAGATTTTGTTGTCCTGGGGTAGAATAAATGAGGTCATATTAATTCTCAGATGTTAGGCCTGCTGAGAAATGACATAAAAGCTAATATAGTGATAACACAATTTCAGTAAAGTCTCAAACAGAAACTTCCAGTTTGAGTATCCTGGAGAATCACATGACATGGAATGAGAAATGTGCCTACTGCATTCAGCACTGGTCGGTTTCTATAGTCAGATGAATAATGAGTTTTTCCCATCTTCCTTTCAAAATATGGATAACCAGAATCTAGGAAAATCAGTTATAAATCTATATCTATGGATATTGCAAGTTTATGTAATTAAAATGCATATTTAATGAATACGAATTAAATAGAGTTAAAAGAATTAGGGGGGAAAATGCAGGCTTATAGCAATGAGTTTGGGATAACAACCTAGCCTCAGACTGAGACAAAAAGCAGAGAAATGTGCTATTATAAAAAAAAGAAAGAAAGAAAAAAAACCACCCAGAATTTCTTCATCTTCAAATTGAATCAAAAAGGAAAAGACTTAGTTTGAGGTTTGACATAAGAAAGAACTTCCAGAGAGATATGTAAAACACTTAGAAAGGGCTGGAGGAGATATTGCATAAATGAGCACTGCATCTCTCTTCAATGGCTGGGAGTACAGATTAACCTGAGGCCAAGGACTTTTTTGGACACTGATTATCCTGTTTCACATAGACTGAAACAAGACAGAATAGCACTGTGTTAAAAGTCACCTAGTCTCCCTGACTTTGCTCTGCATCCTAGATCTACTCTCAACATGAATATCCTATTCCTACTGCTAAGTTTTCAGGTAGGTTACTTCACAACTTACTCTCCAAACACTATATGTTTTATACTCGATTTACTACTGACCAAATTCACGTGTGTCTAGATGTCCTATCCAAGATCAGGACAATTTAGGGATAAATACAGCAAAGGAGAATCATGTGAGTGTTATTCTTCCATCTAAAACACAACTTCCAAGCTAAGATACCCATTACCATGTCTTAAGCCAAATGTACTGTATTTATGTCCAAGTGTCATTTTTTAAAAAGTACCCATATTTTACGTTACCATTCATGGGAAATTATGAGGTGATGCACCATCTGTAGCTATTTATGCGTGTCAACTATTTACAGGCACTTTTCTGGATGGAGTGACCCTGAGTTTACAATTGTGCAATACAACTGGAGGCACATGGAAGGGTAACAATATCTCATTAGCATCCAGTAAAAGAGAAAGAGGGCCAAAAGGGTGGGGGCTGTGTTGAGGGAGGAGATCCAGCCCCAGGCTTTCCCAGAGGAACAGTGCTTCAACTGTCACTTAAGAGACCAGTAGGTTTGAGTAGCCCAAGGAACTGCTACCCGTAGAATGGAGGTGGGAGTGGGCTGCCATACTCTGGGAAGAACTGCAACATTGGGTGGGCCTGAGAAATGGCTCAAATGCTACCTCAACTTTACTGAGCAGCCATGCAAGTGACTGGCATGTGCTCACCTTCCTCCACTCCATCATAAAACCAAGTCAGTGATGATTTAAAGCACACTAAAACATGCAGACGGTCCATACATATTTGTTACATGAATTAATTCTAAGCAGAGCATCAGAGAAGACTTCATGCAAGTGGCATTGGCCTGGTTTTGCAGGATGGAAGGACTAGGAGGCAGAATGTTGATTGGGTATTTCAAGCTAAAGGCACAGCCTGAAGAGATAAGGAGGTGTGAAAGGAAACAGTAAACAGAAGGGGCAGAGCAGGGTATTAGAAGAATTCATATCTCTGAGTCTGTTGGAACTATCTCTTGGTACCTTATAAATATAAATACCCACTTCTTGACATCTGCACCACCGTCTCACATCAAGGCCCACTTTTTCTTCCAGGGGTCTCCCAGCTGGCTTTCAGCATCTGTTCTTGTCCCCTCCTACCCATCTCCACATTGCACCAGTGTTCTTTTTAAACCACCAAAACCACCTTCTGCCTGAAGCCTTGCGTCCCCTTGCTCTCTGGATAGTGTCTGCAAGCCCTCAGGGGCCCCTTCACACCCTGGCCCACACTTGCTTCCCAGCCCCACTTCTGTCCCCCAACCCCACCCACTTCCTTTTGCCTTCTCCAGCGTGTCCTCCACTCAGGCAGAGCCTACAGCAGGGAAAGCTCCCCACTTTCATCCTATCTGTGCTCTAAGCCTGTGCTTAAAGATGGTGTACTTCAGAGAAATCCTCCCTGACTTCTCCCCAGAGCCCCAGGCCAGGTTAGGTCCCTCTGTGTACACTCTAATCACACTCCAAATACAAATTATTTAACATATGGTTAATATCCAAGTCCTTCAGGGTATGCTGGGTCATGAGGCTGGAAAGAGACTAGGACCTGCAACCCTGCCCTAGGCAAGAATGGTGACTCAACCTTAACTGCCTTCACCAGAGGAAGAAGCCACCCAAGTCTGATTTCCTCACATGGCTGAATTTTTTTCTTTTTTTTTTTTTAAGTCTGCTTTCCAACACCCTGCTTCCAACTGCGTGGGAGTGCTTGCAACAGGAGCACTGCCCAGCAGGGCAATGTTACAGATTACAGAGCTTTACACCTTGCTTGCCTCCTTTAGAAACTTGGTCTGTCCACCGCTTACTGCAGAGGACAGTTATGGGTGACTCTGATCTACGAACAGAAGAGCTGAGCTCATTTTTCCACATGCACTCTCTCACTTGGGACCCCAAATGCGTCACTTTTGAAATAAGACATTCCTCTCCCTTGTAATGCAAGTTCCCACCCACTCTCCTCTCCTCCTCTCACACTATTACAGGCAGTCAATCTGATCTCGGTGATTATCATCACCAGAGCAGACCTTTGAGCCTCCCTCCCAGAACTGCTTGCCGTTAAAGGGGTGTTTCCCATTTCTGGCTGGACCCCCGCCCCCAGTCAGCCATTCCACCAGTACTGCTGATGCCACACTCACTCCTGTGGTGCCTCAATCCTAGGTAGATCCAACTGGCTGAACTAAGGGTTTTGCTGAGGTTCAGGCTGTCCCTATCAGTTCCTCAAAATTCCTCCTCCTTCAGTCTTCATTCTTGACATGCTACAAAGAGGGTGGACAAACCTCAAAAACATGCTGATAGATGCCAGATACAAGAGACCAAATATCATATGATTCCATTTACATGAAATATCTGGAATAGCCAAATCCACAAAGACAGAAAGGAGATAAGTGGTTGCCAGGGGCTCAGGAGAGGGGAGAAAGGAGACTGACTGCAAATGGGCACTGGTCTACTTTGGGGGTGATGAAAATATTTTGGAATGGGAGGTGACTGTAGCACAACACTGTAGATGTACTGAATTGAACACTTTATTTATTTTTATTATTATTCTTTTTTAAGAGACAAGGTCTCACTTTGTCACCCAGGCTAGAGTGCAGTGGTGCAATCGTAACTCACTGCAGCCTCCAAATCCTAGGCTCATGGGATCCTCCTGCCTCAGCCTCCCAAAGTGCTGAGGTTACAGGTGTGAGCCACCAAGCCCAGCCTGAAGACTTTAAAAAGGTTAATTTTACATTTATGGATTACACTTCAATAAAAAAATTCAAATACTTTAAAAGGTTACTCTTTTCCCTACCAATTCATAGAGTGTCTTTCTATCCCTCTACTCAGGATCTTTTCCCACTTCTTTCGGCTCCCATTTCCCCTTTTACCTTCTATTTCCTCTTCCACAGAATGAATCCTTTTTTCTGACAAATCAGCTCCCAACCTAAGTCTCCCCAACCTAAAAATCCTCCCCAGAATCCTATCTTCCTCTCAAACCTCATTTAGAACAATCTTAAGCTCCCACAAAAAGCAACCAAATACCAATAGCCTCCATTTTTTCATCTTCCATATCCCTCTAGTTCCATTTCCAACAGTAAGGCAGACTTGCAGATAGCAAAAACCTACCTGCTACCATACATCTAACTAAAACTGACAAACAAAATACAAAAAATACTTTTGTTAAAATGAATGAATGAGCCTGCAAGGAATTCTGAAGTCAGGAACAAGACAGGAATGAGTCACTAAAAAGAAACTGCCAGGTACCCCTGGCATCACACTGTTCAATAAGATAGGAATGGGCCACATGTGCTTGTTTCAGTTTAAATGAATTAAAATGAAATAAAACTAAAAGTTCAGTTCTTCATTTGCATGCGCTACATTTCAAGCACTCAACAGCTACATGTAGCTAGTAACTACTATATTTAACAGTGCAGGGCTGGCCCGTGTGAGCCACGTGTAATCCTAGCACTCTGGGAGGCTGAGGAAGGACTGCTTGAGCTCAGGAGTTTGAGACTAGCCTGAGTAAAAGTGAGACCCTGTCTCTACCAAAAAGAAAGGAGGAAAGAAAAATAAAAAAAACCAGTTGGGCATTGAGGTGCACATGCCTATGGTCCCAGCTACCAGGGAGGCTTAGGCAGAAGGATCACTTAGAGCCCAGGAACTGGAGGTTGAAGTGAGCTACAATGATGCCACTGCACTCTACTCAGGACAGCAGAATGAGACTCTGTCTCATCAAAAACAAACAAGCAACTGAGCACCACTTTTCACAGCCCCTGACCCCTTCAATTTAAAAAAACAAACAAACAAAAAAACTGTACAAAATACACCCCATAAAAATAAAATCTCAGTATCTAGAAATAGAGTAGCTCAATTATACTGATACCTGATTCAGGTACCATAGTACCTGAGGTTATAAACATCTTGAAAGCATTCCCCAGAGTAAAATCAAGGGGAGGCTAATGCTCTGTTTGCAGTCCCCAAAGTAGAGCTCTACTTGATCCTACATTACATAAAAAAGGTCAGAGCCATCTTTTTGTACATGAAATTAAAGGTTAAATGTCTGCATAAAGCAAGATGGAGATGTGAGACATGATGCAGCAGATTTTTATCAAAATAAAAGCATTGTCCAAATTCAACCATGAAAAAAAAGGTCACGTAGTATCTATCAAACAGGTATAAATGAACAAGAAATTAGCTATTTTTAAAACTAGTGCAAAATTCAGCAAACCTGAAAACCTGAGTATTATAATGTATAGATAGCAAAGACAGAGATAAAAAAAAAAAAAAGAACATCTGGAAAGCATTAATAAATGCTACACTGAAAATTTCATCTCTGGATTTACTCCTTCCTGCTTTGGATTTATTTTTATTTACTTATTTTTTTTGGAGACAGAGTTTCATTTTGTCGCCCCAGCTAGAATGCAGTTCTATGGGCATCATTATAGCTCACTGCAACCTCAAACTCCCAGGCTCAAGTGATCCTCCTGCCTCAGACTCCCAAGTAGCTGGGACTGTAAGTGCACATGCCACTGCACCTGGCTAGCTTTTCTTTTCTTTCTTTTTTTGTAGAAATGGGGTCTTGCTCTTGCTCAGGCTGGTCTCAAACTCCTGACCTCAAGCATTCCTCCCTCCTTGGTCTCTCAGGGGACCAGGATTACAGGTGTCAGCCACCGCTCGGCCTGGATCTTTATATTAAAAATTAACCACGAACCACTACAGCCTTCCAACAGAACTGTGGTCCCCAACCCTGGGGCCAAAGACTGGCACCAGTCCATGGCCTGTTAGGAACCAGGCAAAACAGCAGGAGGTGAGTGGCAGGGGAGCAAGGGAAGCTTCATCTGTATTTATAGCCACTCCTCATCGCTGGCATCACCACACAAGCTCTGCCTCCCATCAGATCATTGGCAGTATTAGATTCTCACAGGAGCCAAGACCCCTACTGTAAACTGCACATGTGAGGGATCTAGGTTGCGTGCTCCTTATGAGAATCTAATGCCTGATGATCTGAGACGGAGCTGAGGTGGAAACACTAGCACTGGGGAGTGGCTGCAAATACAGATTATCATTAGCAGAGAGGTCTGACTGCACGATAAATTTAATATGCTTGAATCATCCTGAAACCATCCCCTAACCCCCTGGTCCGTGGAAAAACTGTCTTTCATGAAACTAGTCCCTGGTGCCAAAAAAGTTGGGGACCTCTGCCATAAAGCACCAACCCAAGCAACCAGTGTTGTGAGGAGAACATGGATTTACTTCTAAATATTATCCTATCTATGAAGGGTATCCTATGGTATGTTCACTTGATTAACTCCTGCTGGAGTTCAAACATGAAGGTGTCACACATATCCTGTAGCATAAATAAAAAAATTTACTCAGGACACAGGGAAACAGGAGGTGATAACTGCTAAAATAAGAAGGAAAAAATGCACGCTGGGAGGCCATGGCGGGCGGATTGCTGGAGGTCAGGAGTTCAAAACCAGCCTGAGCAAGAGCGAGACCCCATCTCTACTATAAATAGAAAGAAATTAATTGGCCAACTAATATATATAGAAAAAATTAGCCGGGCATGGTGGCGCATGCCTATAGTCCCAGCTACTCGGGAGGCTGAGGCAGGAGGATCGCTTGAGCCCAGGAGTTTGAGGTTGCTGTGAGCTAGGCTGACAGCCACGGCACTCACTCTATCTAGCCTGAGCAAGAAAGTGAGAATCTGTCTCAAAAAAAAAAAAAAAAAAAAAGAAGGAAAAAATGTTTTAATACGTAAGTAGAAGGGTGGTCCTTCTTTAAAAATACATAGGACCTATTAGTACAAGGATTCCCAAAGTGTAAGTCCATACACCCCTGAGGTCCCTTGGCCCTTTTTAGGGTTTCTCTGAGATCAAAACTATTTTCATATTACTACTATAAGATTACTTCTGCATTCTCATCTCTGTCACCATTGTAAAGTTTTCCAGAGACTGCATGATGTGTGATAGCTCAAAGGACTGAAGGCAGAAACAGCTAAGACAGATGCTTAAGAAACTGGCAAAAATGTCAAGCGATGTCCGTTTTCACCAAACTTTTTTGTTTTGAAAAAAATGTATTTTTCACGAATAGGTTATTTATGTTATCATGTAATAAGTTAATATTCAAAAATAATTTTTAAATTATTTTAAATTTTTTTTTTTTTTTTTTTTTGCATAGGAACAAAAGTCAAGAATTTATTTTAAATTTTATTTAAACAATTTTTTAAGCCGGGCGTGGTGGCTCATGCCTGTAATCCTAGCACTTTGGGAGGCCGAGGCGGGCGGATTGCTCAAGGTCAGGAGTTCAAAACCAGCCTGAGCGAGACCCCGTCTCTACCAAAAATAGAAATAAATTAATTGACCAACTAAAAATATATATACAAAAAATTAGCCGGGCATGGTGGCGCATGCCTGTAGTCCCAGCTACTTGGGAGGCTGAGGCAGTAGGATCGCTGAGCCCCGGAGATTGAGGTTGCTGTGAGCTAGGCCGACGCCATGGCACTCACTCTAGCCTGGGCAACAAAGTGAGACTCTGTCTCAAAAAAAAAAAAAAAAAAAAAAAAAAACCTTAAAATTTAATTACTTTAAATTTTAAAATAATTTAAAATTAATTTCTAGTAGGATAAATACCAATAGATAAAATCCACAGAAACAAAAGTTCTTCAAGGTTCTCAATAATTTTCAAAAGTTTTAACTTTTAAAATTGTATTATGGCAGGGCGTGGTGGCTCACGCCTGTAATCCTAGCTCTCTGCGAGGCTGAGGCGGGTGGATTGCTCGAGGTCGGGAGTTCGAAACCAGCGAGACCCCGTCTCTACTATAAATAGAAAGAAACTAATTGGCCAACTAACATATATATAGAAAAAATTAGCCGGGCATGGTGGCTCATGCCTGTAGTCCCAGCTACTTGGGAGGCTGAGACAGAAGGATCGCTTGAGCCCAGGAGTTTGAGGTTGCTGTGAGCTAGGCTGACGCCATGGCACTCACTCTAGCCTGGGCAACAAAGCGAGACTCTGTCTCAAAAAAAAAAAAAAATTGTATTAAAAACTGTTGTATTAAAAACTGCATAAATTCTTTTCCCCTCTGTGACGTTTTATTTCTAAAAAGACATATATTTAGGTTCTCAACTGAAAAGGCAAATATCCCAAACACACGTCAAAAAGAATGGGTCCTTATACAGATATAAGTTCTGAGAAATCCATCATTAGGTGATTTCATTATTGTGTGAACATCACAGAGTATACTTACACAAAACTAGATGGAATAGCCTACTATACCCCTAGGCTATATGATATAGCTTATTGTTCCTAGGCTACAAACCTGTAAAACATGTCACGATACTGAATACTGTAGGCAACTATAACAAAATCATATTTGTATATCTAAATATATCCAAACACAGAAAAGGTACACTATAAATACAGTATAAAATATAAAAAATAGTATACCTGTATAGGGTACTTATCATGAATGGAGCTTGTAGGACCAGAAGCTGCTCTGAGACAGTGAGTAGTGAGTGATTGTGAAGGCCTAGGACATTACTGTACAGTACTCTAGACTTTATAAACACTGTACACTTAGGCTACACTAAATAACAAAAAGATATTCGCACTTCTTCCATAATAAATTAGCTTACTGTAACTTTTTTTCTTCATAAACTTTTTTTTCTTTTTTTTTTTTTGAGACAGAGTCTCGCTTTGTTGCCCAGGCTAGAGTGAGTGCCGTGGCGTCAGCCTAGCTCACAGCAACCTCAAACTCCTGGGCTCGAGTGATCCTTCTGCCTCAGCCTCCCGGGTAGCTGGGACTACAGGCATGTGCCACCATGCCCGGCTAATTTTTTATATATATATCAGTTGACCAATTAATTTCTTTCTATTTATAGTAGAGACGGGGTCTCACTCTTGCTCAGGCTGGTTTTGAACTCCTGACCTTGAGCAATCCGCCCGCCTCAGCCTCCCAAGAGCTAGGATTACAGGCGTGAGCCACAGCGCCCGGCCTTTTCTTTTTTTTTTAAGAGACAGAATCTTACTATGTTGCCCAGGCTGAAGAGCAGTGGCTTTTCACAGGTGTGATCAAAGTACACTGCAGCCTTGCACTCCTGGCCTCAAGTGAGTGATCCTCAAGTGATCCTCCTGCCTGGGACTACAGGTGCATGCCACTGCACTCAGCTATTATAGACTTTAAAAATTTTAACTCTTGGCTCTTTGGTAATAACACTTAGCTTAAAACACAAGCACGCTGTATAACTGTACAAAAATATTTTCTTCCTTTATATCCTTATTCTATAAGCTTTTTTCTATTTAAATTTTTTTTGTTGTTTTTTAAACTTTTTTTGTTAAAAACTAAGAAAGAAATACAAATTAACCTAGGCCTACACAGGGTCAGGATCATCAGTATCACTGTCTTTTACCTCCCCATCTTGTACTACCGGAAGATTTTCAAGGGCAATAAAAGGCATGGAGCCACCTTCAGTTCCTAAGATAACAATGCCTTCTGGAATATCTCCTGAAGGAACTATCTGAGACTGTTTCATAATTTTGTTTTCTAAGTAGGAATATACTCTAAACAGTAAAAAGGATAGTAATACATAACACAGTAACATAGTCATTTATTATCATTATCAAGTATTATACACTGCACATAACAGTATGTGAACATAACTGCACTAGCAGTGCAGGAGGTTTGTTTACATCATCACCACCACAAACACATGAATAATGCACTGCCCTAGAACATTAAGATGGCTACAACTTCACTAAGCAATAATAATTTTCAGCTCTATTATAATCTTACAGGGCCCACCGTTGTATATGCAGTCCATCACTGACCGAAATGTGGTTATGCAGCTCATGACTGTATTTGACTTTAGCAGTTAAACTTGGAGCACACAGAATTTAAAAACTGAATAGTCAAATGCTTGAAGTTAGTTAAAACATTTTGGAAATGAGCTAATAATAATACAATTTATAATAAATACACTGTAATTAAAGTACTCTGTGAAACAATAAAGTTTTTACCAATTCTCTACTGACCGATCAAAGTATATATACAGTATGGTGTCAAGAGAAACTCAACAGGACCAATCAAACAGGAGTGAGCTGATTTTGACATTACTGTGGGCATGAAAACTGTGAAAGTTTCTTTAGGCATTGCATGATACTAACTACTCCCCTTCCAACTGAGGACATTCCTCACAGAAACTTACTCAGCAAAAACTAAAATTTTAAATCATAAATAATAAGAGAAAGCTTCCTGTGGTTAAATTACATTAGGTATTACTGAAATAGAAACGTATTCAACTATCAACCACTACATAAATGCTAAGTGTTTCTATACCTAGAGAGAGAGACACACACAGAGATGGGAGGCGGAGTGGGAAAGAGATGGGGGGAGGGAAAGAGGGAAGGGAGGAGGAGAGGAGGGGAGAGAGAATGATAGCTCAGAATCAAAGTAAAAAATTCACTTCCCTCATTTCAACTTGCTACAACACACACTTTTTAAAAACCATTCTTGTCAACTGCCTATCACTTCAGTCAATTTTCATCCGGTACTATTTTCTTTGGCTTATTTTGCTAATCAGTTAAAATTGCATCAAGTAGAAGGTTCTTCAAAACTTTAGCCACCATCCCCCAAAACTATAGCTAAGGGGCAGCTTGGGCCACTATCTGTCCCCTGCATCAGTGGCTGGACCTCAGCTGACTTCTTAAAACAGACTCCAAGCTGAACAAAGAAAAACGGGTCAGCGAAGGGAGAAAAAAATGAACAAAAAAGGGAGGGAGAAAATTAATGACACTCCCTTCCCCAAAATAAGATTTGAGAGTGACATTCCATCTCTCCAAGCATGCCTTTCAGGGTTGGAAGAGTATTCCTTTGCAAGAGAGCAGTGTCAGGCCGGGCGCGGTGGCTCACGCCTGTAATCCTAGCTCTCTGGGAGGCCGAGGCGGGCAGATTGCTCGAGGTCAGGAGTTCGAAACCAGCCTGAGCAAGAGCGAGACCCCGTCTCTACTATAAATAGAAAGAAATTAATTGGCCAACTAATATATGTACAAAAAATTAGCCGGGCATGGTGGCGAATGCCTGTAGTCCCAGCTACTTGGGAGGCTGAGGCAGGAGGATTGCTTGAGCCCAGGAGTTTGAGGTTGCTGTGAGCTAGGCTGACGCCACGGCACTCACTCTAGCCTGGGCAACAAAGCGAGACTCTGTCTCAAAAAAAAAAAAAAAAAAAAGAGAGCAGTGTCAATGAGAGAACAAATCCTACGTGAAGCTCAACACTTTCTGCTATCAAGGTGCATGCCATATCCTCATGTGTCATGAAAAAATTATGTGCTTTTAAACTAGAGTCGGAGCATGCATCATTAGGTCACAGTCAGAGAGCAGACATTTGCAAGTTTCTCCCTATGAAATGCCTTGTTTGCTGTCTTAGTTTGAAAAACATTACAGAGAAATGCCTATAAAGCCAGGTAGACCATCTCATCAGGGGAAACCAACTTGATTTGAAGAAAAAGAAAAAAAATCACGACTGTTTACTATGGATAGTACAGCTGAAATGTTAATAATGGGCACCCCAAAACAGATCTAACACCTTTTCCTCTCTCTCCATATGATGTTGTCTCAATCAGTTTATGTTGCACTCGGTTTGTTCTTTTAGGATGTTTTCAGGGCTTTGTCTTTAGGGATACTGATTAATGTAAATGACAATCCACAATTTAGCACACATAAATCTTACTTTTATCAAATCAAAGGGCAAAGGGAAGGGAGAATGGATAGTTTAGTTGGTCAACTTTGAAGGAATGGGATCTCTTGTTTCAATCTTATTTGCTTTCTGGAGAATGAAATATAAGTAATGATAATTTTAATTAAATGCATGTATGGTTTACAGAAGTCATTATGTTAGTCATAGGCCATATCGTATCAGGTTTAAAAATTTTTTAATTATATTCAGTATGGTCTTCATTTAAAAATCTTTCTTTTCACCTGTAAGCTCAAATTCATTGGGGCAAATGACATTAGGCAGAACAGTGACCAAGGAGAGATAAAACACCACGGAAACAGGTAGAGGAGAGACAATGTGGTACCATAGAAAAGATCTCTGATGTCAATACGCTCTACACAGTTGCTTTCTCAGGAAAATAGGCTGTACTTTTAGTCACTGCAACCAAGTTGATTATGAAGAACAAAAATGGATTTCTGAAACCAAGAACTTTTAGGATGTAAACAGGTCCAAAGTTAAGTGTCTGATGGCAAACTGACATTTTAAGGACAGATATGAACATGCCATAGCAAGTAGCATCCAATTCCCTTTTCCCAGCACAAGCCATTGAGTTTTATTTGGGACTCCACCCTCTGTGCCCTGGGGTGACTGAGTGACAGAAAGATCAACCAGAGCCATAGAGGCTCCCAGAAAGAAGACCTGCATCACTGTGTAAAATATGCAAGGAAGGGTCACAGAACCTTTATTTTCTATTTATTTTAATTTAATATTTATTATTAACTTATTTTATTCTTATTTATTAAAATTTTTTGAGGGTACAAAGAATTCAAATTGCAGCAAAAATAATTTAGGTTAAGCACTAGGAAAAAACATCTCAATTTTAAGCTGTGTGACACATTGGACTCAGCAGGGTTGCTAAGTCCCTTTCACTGGAGAAATTTAAAGGGTACAGAAAAATCATGACCAATGACAACTAATCTTGCATCTCCAATCCCAACCTCAAGGGCCAGTCTCCTTCTAATCTCTCTCCACCTACAAGAGTGCACTTGAATCTCAAACTCAACAAACCAAAAACTGAATTCATTACTCCTTCACAATCTTCTCTTCCTTCCAAATCCCCTATTTCTGTTACTAGCCCTATAACCTTCCCAGGAACCCAGCCCCAAAGCAGGCTAGACCCTCCCCCTCTGCACTGGACACCAGGCCCACCAGGCTTCAAGTCCTGGTGATGGCCCCAAAATTTCCACCATGCCCTGCTCTCCCAAATTAGCACATTCAACCATGACACCAAAGGAAAGTACAGACAGAAACAATTTCTGCTGCTGCTCTACAGCTCTAGCTGTGTGACCCTGGGCACGCCATTTAAACTCTCAATCTTGGTTTCATTATGTGTAAAGTGAAAAGGCAGACCAAATTATTGAGATTTATAGGATTTGTATCCACTTCTCTCCATCCCCAAAGCCACTCTCTAGTTGAGGCCACCGTCATGTCTCAACTGGATTAACGTACTCCCTCCTATGGATCTTTCCTGCCTCCAATCTTGTGTTGCTCCTCACCCTGGAAACCATCTTTCCAAATTACTCACTCGCAGAAACCAGTTCAAGGCTCCTGGGAAAATGTCCAAACTCCTCCCTGTTGCTCCCAGGACCCACATGATCAGACCCCGGCTTCCCTCTCTGGTTTGCTTTGCTGACTTTCAATTCCTTACGTGCTCCTCCATCCCCCAACTACCTACCTCTTCTACCTTGGAGCTTTTGCTCAAATACTCCCCTCCCACTTCTTCTACCAGACAGACTCCTGCTTAGTCTCTGGGCAACCTTTCCTGATCCTCCACTCTCATTTGGGTGTCCTTCCAGTTTGTTCCCATGGCACCCCTTTGCTACCCTCTCTAGGGCCTCATCGTCCTACTGTTGATACCTGTTCATTTTGTCAGTATCCTTCCTCAGACTCTCAGTCTTAGGTGAGTGGGGACTGTCCATCTTGTCTACCACCTGTGATACACACTTGTGGCTGGTGCCCAAACTGTATACACAGTATCAGGACTTTTAGCTGCACATGGCCACCTAGAATCAAGATGAAATTTTCCAGCCTCTTGCAGCTTTGTGTGGCTGTGCATTTTCTAGCCAATGAGACAGAAGCAAAATCATCTTGGGGGAATTTCTGGGAACTTCTCCCAAGAGGAAGCATCATTTGCACTTCTACTTTCTCTACCTCCTTCCATCCTGCTGCCTGGAAGATGGAGGCCACACTCCAAGCCTGCTGTACAGCCAGAAGGAACGTCAATGAGAGTCATACCACCAAGCCTTTTATGGGAGATACAAACCTCTACTGTGTTTTGGGGTTCCATTATGAAAGTCACTATTATATTGGCATCCCCAACACTTGTAGCCAAACCTAACTGCAACATACATAGCCATATCTGCAGTACCAATAATCAACTATCTGTTGCTCCAGGTACATACCTCAGCTTTCCTATTGGATCATAATCTTTTCGCTGATAAATGTATCATCATATTTCTCTGTAGGATCCACATTCCTTAGCAGAGGGTAACACAGAGAAAAGCCCAACAGTAAGTGGGTATGAGTAATCAACAAATACTGATCAAGTAGCTACTGAAGCAGACAGGCTTCCGTCCAACCAACACAGTCTACTTTAATCTGGGCTCCATATTGCTGCCAACCAAAATAAGGTTAAAAAGAGTGTCATTATTTCATTATGGAATAGCTGGGGGCCTTACATCAGAGCTGACTACTCTTTCCTTGGGTACAATGCCACCAGACTGGTCTATTGCTGATGTATTCTATCTGAAAGCTTTACAAAGCATACCTTACACAGGTAAGTGAGGCCTCTTAAAATAATAGCACCTGTCACCTCTGCTTCTGAGCAAGTGGGATGCCTAGCAAATTGACTGAGGGCTGTTGCCATTCTATTCCCACAGCCTAGAAGAAGGGAAACCACCCTTCCAGAGTCCCCTGCCCAGGTAGGCTTTTCATTTGTGAAGCATTATGTATCTGCAGGCTATCAAGGAATACTCAACTTCACATAGCCATTAGCAAAGATTACAGAACTGATTATGTTTGAAAGGTACATAAATATTTAGAGAAACATTCATGCAAATAACTGTTAAATACCTACATTACATGCTAAACTGTATGTGTGTACTGCTACAGAAATTAACATGCCCAACACTATGCAAAGCACTAAAGAGGCACTACCTCATTTAATTTTTAGTAATCAAGAAAGGAAAGCAGTGATCATTCTCACTTTAGGAACAAGGAAACTGAGACACACAAAAGTTAGGTGTTGGGATCAAAGCCATATAGCCTGAAAAGGGTGGGAACATCTATTAGGTTGGTGCAAAAGAAACTACAGTTTTAGCATTGTGTAAGTTTGCCCTTTGATATTGCATTACATTCTTAAATAAATGTGGTTATGTTATACATCATTTTAACTCACATTTCTCGCTTTATTGTTTTTGCTAATGACTTATTACTTCCTATTTATTTTATACTTATTTTAGACTATGGAAATGATGTTATACAAAAAGCAAATTCAAGTGATTTTCTTTTGGGTCGTAAAACAGCAGAAACTTGCAACATCAACAACGCATTAGGCCTGGGAACTGCTAACGAACATACAGTGTAGTGGTGGTTCAAGAAGTTTTACAAAAGAGATGAGAACCTTGAAGTTGAAGTTGAGGAGCACAATGGCCATCCATCGGATGTTGACAATGACCAACTGAGAACAATCATCGAGGCTGATCCTCTTACAACTACACAAGAAGTTACAGAAGAACTCAACGTGGACCATTCTATGGCCATTGGACATTTGAAGCAAATTTGAAAGGTGAAAAAACTTGATAATTGGTTCCTTCATGAGCTGACTGAAAATCAAAAAAATCATTGTTTTGAAGTGTCATTTTCTCTTATTGTATGCAACAACAATGAACCATTTCTCTACCAGACTGTGATGAAAAGTGAATTTTATACGACAGCTGGTAATGACCAGCTCCGTGGTTGGACTGAGAAAAAGCTCCAAAGCACATCTAAAAGCCAAACTTGCACCAAAAAGGGCCATGGTCACTGTTTGGTGGTCTGCTGCCAGTCTGACCTACTCCAGCTTTCTGAATCCCGGCAAAACCACATTTGAGAAGTATGCTCAGCAAATCAATGAGATGCACCGAAAACTGCAACGCCTACAGCTGGCATTGGTCAACAGAAAGGGCCCAATTCTTCTCCACAACAAAGCCCAACCACACCTCACACAACCAACACTTCAGAAGTTCAATTGGGCTACAAAATTTTGCCTCGTCTGCCATATTCAGCTGACCACCAACCACCATTTCTTCAAACATCTCAACAACTTTTTGAGAGAAAAGGCTTCCACAACCAGCAGGATGCAAACAAATGCTTTCTAAGAATTCAAATGCTTTCTAAGAATCCTGAAGCACAGATTTTTATGATATAGGAATGTACAAACTTATTTCTCACTGGCAAAAATGTGTTGATTGAAAAAGAAAATGTGTTGATTGGACTGGATCCTATTTTGATTAATAAAGATGTGTTTATGCCTAATTATAATGATTTAAAATTCACCATCCAAAGCCACAATTACTTTTCCACCAACCTAATACATCAGCCAAAAAGATCAAAGCTAAGGTAAGAGGGGTCAACTTATGAAGAACAGGGCTTTTTCAACTATTGTTTTGTTCTTGAGTTTTTTCTCTTTTTTTGGTAGGGAGCAAAACTGATAAGGAAGCCATCCCAACTCAGCATGTGTGGAGAAGAGATGGGAATAGGCAAGGGACATTTAGAGAATGTAAATCTTGGTGTGTTCAAAGTCAAGGGTACAGGCAGGCAAGCGGTAGGACATGACACTGGATCATGGGTGGCCCTGTAGAGGAAGTAAATGAGGCTTTTAGAGTAGAGTGCAATGACCCTACTGACCATGTGAGAAGGCCAGGTTGGCAACAGAGCGGAGCCAACACAGGGGAGACAGCAAGGAGCCGGGAGAAACTGTAGTCGTCCAGGCAGGAACTGATACGCTGTGAAAGCTGAGGCAACGGAGGCGGGGGGCAGCCAGGAGGGACAGGGAGGAGTCTAAGTGGATAACATCTGGTCATGACAGCTGAAGGAAATGGGAAGGAACCCAGCTATTGCTTCCAGCTTGATGGCTCGGGCAAATCGGTGGAAGGTTGTGCTCCTGACCACACTGGCCAACAGGAGAGGTATGTGGCCATCAAGGTGAACCCAGCTGAAGAGAAGTTATAAGTCTGGAGCTCAGAAGAGATGGATTAGAAATAAATATCTGAGATGGACAAGGGATGGGTGGTAGATACTTGAAGCTATGGGCAAGTACATCTATCACCCAGTGAAATTTGCTATTCCAACAGTACTTTGCAATTTTTTACCTAAATTTTGAATCTTGGGAGGCCCTTTAAAATATGCCAGTCCCATTTCCCAAGAAGATGACAAATTCAGGCCTGAACTCTGTACCAGGGGTCAATGAAAAGCACCTACGCTTCACTGTCACCAGACACAGCCAACTTCCTTTGGGGCCTCTGAGCCCATTTCAAACCTTACTACTTGTGAAGGAAATAAAAAAAGAGCTGCTTTGAAAACCACCACAATATTTCTGGCGTTCTCCTAGGGATATGGAGGTCCTGAGATACTGTTCCCTATGGGGCTCTCTGGAGAAACTCCCACCTGTTTCACAGAGCAACTACCCTCTTGGATTAAGCGCCTACTTATAAAGAAGACAAATCAATGGCCATGGCACACAATGGATACCAAGATACTATCATACCTCTAATGACTCCCTTAAAAGACTGGACTTTAAGAGACTAGCCTGTACTTCAATCATATTCTAAACATCTAAATCAAAAGATGTTCCCCAGCTGCAAATGGCTGGGAGACAAGTACTCAAAAAGCTTTTAAGCAGTATTTTCTGCCATGGACAGATAATTATAATTTCTATCTGATTGCAGTCTCTTGACTGATGTGATTACTCGAATATTCAAAATAAATTATCATGTGAGGAAATTATCATTTGAGTTCTCCAAGCTAATTTGTACAAAATATACAACAAAGATAGTCTTATACCCTCAGCTGAAATTACAAACCCCCTCCCAGAGGTCTTAAAAGATTTTAATTCAGACCTATGTACCATAAATAAGCCATGTAACATGAAAACACACTTCTTTTTTTAAATTCAATCTAAACACCCACATTTGTAAACTGTTGTTGGTGTGGGGGTGAATGAGGAAAGAGAGAGGCAGAATTAAAAATGTGTAAAAAAGAAAAAAAAAAGCCTCCTACAATGTGACATTTTTAAAAGGTAAACACAGTCTAGTAATCATGTATTCATCTCTTCTACAGAGTATGTCTAAAGCCAACAGTTGTTTTATCACCTGTTCAGATTCCATGATAATAGATAAGGCATCCCGTGAATTTTGTGATTCTCTTTATTTTAGGAACGATGGTAATTCTAGTCACTATGATTACAGACCTAGTGAGCCACACCCAGAAAGAAAACTCAGTTCCGAAAGGGTCTAAGAAACCCAAGAGAACGGAAGGTGGTGGGAAACTTGTCTACAGCCTCAACACTATAACCCAGGACAGAGCCCCTCAATGGGGCCTGTATTAGAATGACCTAGTAGGTGTTTTCAAAATACAGTCATGCAGTGCATAACGTTTCATTCAATGATGGACCACATATATGATGGTGGTCCAGTAATATTGTAATATTTAATGGAGCTGAAAAATTCCATCACCTAGTGACATCAAAATGCAATGCATATTACATGTTTGTGTTGATGCCGATATAGACAAACCTACTGCATTGCCAGTCATATAAAAGTATAGTACACACAATCACACACAGTACATCATTTTATTAAAAGGATTTGTTCTGTAAAATTTGGACTCAGTCAAAAGGCCACACTCAAGGATCTAGAAGGCCACATGTGGCCCCAAGCCCGCAGGTTTCCAACCCCTCTAAAGAACCTTTATGACTGTCAACTGAAGCCCTATGGTGGTTATGCCACCAATCTCCCAGCACATAATGATGAGTAAGAAAGTCAAACATGTTTCCTCTCATTTCTATAATCTGAATCTGCAAATGCAAAGATGACTATTTAGGTCTGACAGGCGTACGACATAGCAAGGTGGTTAAGATCAGACTTTACAGCCAGTCTGCCTGGGTTTGAATCCTGGCTCTGCCACCTACTAGCTGTGGCTCTTGTGACAGACAAGTGACTTAACCTTTCTCTACTTTAGTTTCTTTATCTGTAAAAATGGGGTACCTACTTTGTGCGGGTTTGTGAAGCCAAAATGAATTAATATATGCAGAGCAATTTAGAAAAGTACCTTAGTATGTGGTACCAAGCAACTATATTCAGAACCCACAGAACAGCCTCATTCTTTTAAGATTTGCAGAGTATTCTATTGACCAGCAATAGCACAATTTATTCTTCTGAAGGACATTTACTCTATTAACACTCCCAATCTTTTGCTATTATAAACAATGCCTTAGTAAATATCTTCTATAATAGAGAACTCTTTTTTTTAACCATGCTAATAAAATTAAGTGCCCCACTTAACTTCCTTGTATTATACCGATGGTTCCAACACCCTCCAAAGTAGCCACAGGTACTATCACCTTCAAGTTCAGAACCTGAAGTCTCAAAGAGGTGGAGTAAGTTACGTGCTGAAGCCCACACAGCCGTAAGTGGCAGAGTTGGAACTCCACATAGGTGCATGGCTGTTAACCCAAAAGACTGCTAACCTAATCTGCTTCTTACAGCTTTCCTTACTTAAAAGAGGCATAGTAGATGCTCTTTCAAATGTACCCCAGATGCATAACAGATAAATATTCAGAAGTTCTGACAGACGTTAAACTCAAATTTTCAGACGTACTTATCAACTAACACACACAGCTGACAGAAGTATCAACAACTTCTGTGAATCTTAAAGTAATTTATTTCTTCTGCCAAAGACTGAAGCAGAGGTACCCGGAACACTATCCCTAGGGACATACACCACATTTTCAAACTCCCAGGAAAGCAAATGAATAATTATTGAATTTGGTACCATGAGAACTATCCTTTGGGGAAGAAGAAATTCATAACAATCATTCTGTTGTAGCATTTCCTGTGCCAAAACCAAAGGGAAACAAGTACTCTGGGGTTCAGAAACTCAGATAAAATACAGACCCAAGTGGCCAATTGTCCAGCATAGCTTTAATTAGGTCTGTTTAGTATGGGCTTTCAAGAGGTACCCCTGACAGGATGAAACCGTTGACATGCAGAAAAGGAAGGGGGCAAAGGTGGAACTTAATAGAGATGGAAGCCATAACTACATGTGCTAGCAGGAGCGTGGTGACCTAGTATAACCATAAGTATTAGAGTTAAAAATCACAGGTATATTTCAAGAAAATGGTTATTCTCCCAGTTGGAGAAAGCATAACAATATCAGCACTAAAAATCTTAAGACAAATAAATTTTTTCTTAAATCCCAGTAAGAAGACATCAAATAAAAGTCTAACTTAAGATATAAGGAATACTAAGACACACTCTTGCCTGAATGCCATCACAAATGTACTTCACATAAAACTGGCAGGGGAAAAGGGAGGAGGAAAGGTGGGAATTTATTCTTTCTAAAAACTCTCCCAGTACGAAGATTTTAAATCCAGATACCTAAGGTGAATGCCTACAAGTCGACTAAAAATGTTCCCATGGAGGAAAATGCCAATGGGAGCCAAGAAGTTTGGTAATGATAACATTTATGGGTTGAAATTGTGCTCAAGTGTGAGTATGGATGGGGAATAGAGGTTCCTATTACAGAAACTCAAAATGAGGTCAGGTTAGTTTCCTGAACAACTCACTTTGGTAGGCCGGTACATCTCTGGCAGGTAAGTTTTAATCTCTTAAAGAGAAAGCCTAAACCTGCAGCAGTTTGCTTCTGCTGTTGGAATCTCTATCACCTATCCTGACATCTACCTTTCTAAGATCTAAATGATCTCAACTTTCATTCTCTATTCCTGGCCAAACAGAAACAAAGCAAAACAAAAATATTTTTGCTATTGGCAAAAATGAAAACAAAAAATTTTAATCTTTCGTTTTAAAGGAAGAGAGGCCAATGCCCAGAGTTGATTTTCTTATGGTTGGTGGCAAGCTAAGACAAGAAACCACAGCAGCCAGGTTCTATATAAGAACGAGGCACTCTACAAACAACCATGCCTTTTCAGTCTTCTCAAATTACTTCAGTTTTAATAAATAGACAAACATGTATGTGCTTTTCTATAATCCTGTATCATGAGGCTGTATGTATTTTAATATCCATTATGTAAGCTGAGGTAGCAACCCAGCTGGTAGAAGAAGCCCAGTAGTCTTGCTTTCTACTCCTGGCTCTGCCAGCAACTGCCTGTGTGATCTTTAACAATACTGAGGCTTTCCTTTTCCCACTGCTAATTCATTGAAAGGCCTAGAAGCAACCCAATTGCTACAACATTAAAATGTGAAAAGAAGTGCCTGCTGTGATTTTAAGATACCACCAACTATAAACTGCATCTCTGCCCAGATGTTAAAAATGTGAAAAACTGTGTCTAAGAATGGATGAAATGTAGAAACGTGAAGAAGGGCAACAAAAGTGAAGAGGCTGGCTGTGAAGAGCAAGAATCCGGACTTGAGAGGAAGAAATGGCTTGTCTGGATAGCTACCTGGGCTGTTAGGATATTTCCATTAGATCACAAAACTTTCTCCTTTCTCTATAATGCCATGTTTCTTCCTCCACTCAGTCCTAGAGTGCTCTTCCTCCTGCTGGTCCTTTAATCCAACTGGTCTCCTGGTCCTATCCCAGACACAGTTTCCCACAACTAGCTCTTTCCAGTCTGTGCTCAAGGCTGTGGCTCAGGCTTTTTCACTGCCCTGGCCACCTGTAACAGCCTCTCAACCCCTCTCCACATTCCTATCCTCTGTCCACGCCAATCCATCCTACACACTCTGACAGGACTCCTATTTCTGGAGCATAGAACTAATAATGCACTCCCTCCTCCTTCAAAAGCACATAGAACTAATAATTCACTCCTCCTCCTTCAAAAGCACTCCGGGAGGCAGAGGTGAGCAGACTGCTCAAGGTCAGGAGTTTGAAACCAGCCTGAGCAAGAGCGAGATCCCTCCCTCCCCAAGTCTCCGATGCACACCACCTGGGGGTAGGAAACGCTTGATGTTTTGGTAAGGCAGGGGGTGGGGGGGGAGGAATAGCAGGGGCAATATATGTAACCCTAACAATATTTGTACCCCCATAATATAAAATAAAATTAATAAAAAAATAGAACCAAATTAATTGGTAATCTGTGACCAAACAGCTCAGATGAGGGAGCAGGCTACAGGGTCAAGTTGATCTGAGCTGGAACACTTCTTAACCTTGGGCAAATGTCTAAACCTCTCTGAGCCTCCAAATCCTCACCTGAAAAATGGGAATGCTCTAGTCCCATTAATAATAGAGATAAGTCCTTGTGAAGTCCTTTTTTTTTTTTTTTAAGGAACTTTATTATTTTATTTTATTTTTTTGAGACAGAGTCTCACTCTGTTGCCCGGGCTAGAGTGCCATGGCATCAGCCTAGTTCACAGCAACCTCAAACTCCTGGGCTCAAGCGATCCTCCTGCCTCAGCCTCCCAGATAGCTAGGATTACAGGCACGCACCACCATGCCTGGCTAATTTTTTCTATTTTTAGTTGTTTTGGCTAATTTGTTTCTATTTATAGTAGAGACAGGGTCTTGCTCTTGCTCAGGCTGGTCTTAAACTCCTGAGCTCAAGCAATCCTCCTGCCTCGGCCTCCCAGAGTGCTAGGATTACAGGCATGAGCCACCACACCTGGCCTCCTTGTGAAGTCCTTAATGCAAGGTCTTACATTTAATAACTCAAGAAAAGTCAGCATTATTATATCAATAACTTGCCTTTCTTCTACTTCTGCCCTCTTTAACAGCTTCCACCAGCTGTGCTACTTGCTTTTTGCCCAATGATTCCACACCTGTTTACTCTCCAAACTCCTTCTTGCCTAGAACACATGTCGTCCTATTACTGCCTGTCAACTAAGACTCCTTTATGAAATGTAAGGCAAAATCATATACTGATTTTGCCATATGTTGAATCGAATTCAATTCAACTTAGTTTAATCCAATCACCTGTTAGGTCCTTACAGTAGACACTAACTTCCTGTGTTCATGCAGGCTCTCCCTGAAGGTATAGCAGCCAACTCTGGTGAGGTGAGATTTAACCCCACATCCCTGGTTCTGGGTCGAGTTCCAGATTATACATTTCCACTGTTCCAGTTATTGCTTCATGTACCCAAGGCCTAAGGCTGGTAAGAAGGGAGGTCTCCAAGTGTGCCTACAGTGGCAGTAGCTGGCAGTCATATTGCAAAATCAGCCTAAGAATATAACTGACATCTGAGAGGACTTTAGAGAATTGGTGCAAAAGTCCTGCCCTCAGGACTTTTTAGGTCAGGTGCATAGGTAAGCCTATCTGAGTTGGGTTATCTGTTCTTGCACCGAAAAATCCTGACCAATACAGCATTGTTAGGCAATGATATGTCTAACATGGATTTTTCTGCCATAAAGCTTTCCCAGATATAGATAGACAAGTTCCCCAGAAATCTGCTTTTAACTCCCTTTTGGTCTGAAGTGTAGACTAAGTTTGAGTGTACAAGGCTTAAAGTGCAAACTAAATCAGGAAGCCCTTAGTAATCAAGAACTGTGTATAACTGGAGTCAATAGGATCCAAAAAAAAAAAGAAAAGGAAAAAAAAAAAAAAAAGAACTGTGTCATTCATCTTGGTATCCAACACCCTCCACCCATGTACATTAAATACATACTCAATAACTGACAAATGAATTACTAAAAAGAACAAATCAAGTACAGGCTACAAGAAACGGAACATATTTTAGGCAGATCTGAGAGGATAAGTTGTTAGTTATGGATGCTTTAAGATGAACCCTTAAGCATAGGTTAGATTTTTAAATTATGAAATAACAGAGTTATTACATAAATGGCACATAGGCCACTGGACAAATAATGCTAGCAGTTCAGACAAAGGAGAAGGGATGTTGCAGGAGACACAATTAAGTGAATTTGGACAAGTCACCTGACATCTCTAGGCCTTAGTCCTCAATTTTTTAAAAAAGAAGAGGGGGATATAACTACTTACAGGGATGTTAAAAGGATTACATATGGCAAGCAACCAGTAATAGGTAATGGTCACATCAATAGTCCTTGAAATAGAATGCATACAGGGAAAGACTTATTTATGGGTAGCTAATAAAAGGATTATCGGATCGGTAGCAGAACAGTTGGGAGGCACAGAGGAGTAATAAAAAAAATGTACAAAGTGTTTTAGAGGAGGGGAAGAATGTGGTTGGGATAGAAAGAGGTAAAACCTACTTGCATTCTCTACTATCTACTTAGGCACCGAAGTCACCCTATGGAAGGTAAACAGTTTTGCCTTGATTTATATATTTCAAGTTGGAAATAAGACACCCAGGGATGGATGCTCACCTCTACAAGCAGGACAAATTACGCTGACAGCAAAAGAGGTGGCAGTGAAAAGATCAAACATCAAACATTGAAAAATTAAGGACTCTAACCAAAAAGAGCTCTGTTAATCTCAGGGAATGAGAAGGAAGCATTTATCAAACCATTTGGCAGACTCAGTGCTGAGTTCTTTTATTTTGTTGTCATTTCTTGAAATCTATAATAATTCTGCAACATGGAACCTCCATTTACACACAGGGAAATTGAGTCAAGAGGGTGAGGACAGTGCCTGAAGTACAAGATAATCTACCTGCAAAACCTGACAAATTTTAGTATGCTTTCTACTTTCGCTTTTCAGCAAAAGTATGCTTTCTACTTTCGCTTTCTTTCCTATATTCTGTAAAATTACCCTTCTGTAACCATCAATAATATTTTCCCTTTTGTCCTCAGAAACGAAAGAGAAAAGAAAATGCAAAAAGAGAAACAGTACAGAAAAAGTTCCTGGCAATGAGAAGTTACAACCTGAGGTAAGAATCTAAAAGGAAAATGAGTAACATTTCTCTTTCAAGTGCAAGAGCTTTCCTGGAGAATCCCAGGCGGTATCTGAGCTGCTGGAAAAGTGATCCACTTGTCCCCAGCCACAGATGGAAAGCTAAAGTGTTTGTCCACACAGCCACCTCACGCAAAACTGCCGGTCTGCAGCTGCAGATTCTACATCAAACACTGTGGGCTGAGACGTACAAGCAAAACAAGCATAGACCAACAGGTTATCTGCCAAGTGGTTAACAGAACAAGTTACAAAACCTAACAAGCCAACATCAGCTCTTCCGCACAACCCTATAAAGCACTTCCTGCCACGGGTCCCGTTATTAAAAAAAAAAAAAAAAAAAAAAAGGCTGCTCGCCGCTCCCCACAATTCCCCGAGCCAGTTACCGCTCGGTTTCCCAGCCCAGCTAATAAAGCGTCCAAACTTAGCGAAACTCGGCTAAATGTATTCTCCAAAGGTGCAATCAAAAGAGCTTAACTCACAATCGATCGTGAGGAGGGGAAAACGCCAAGTGCGTGAGCACGGAACGGCTTGCAAGACAGTTCAGAAAGAACGACTCTCGCTCTAGGCACGACTCCCTCCACCCGAGCTGGGGGAAGGAGAGTCCTTCCTCCCGGCGTGGACACCGCGAGAAAGGGCACTTTTCCCTACGACTCGCAACACGCGTTCCAGCGGCCCCGGCCGCCGGCTGCTCCCGCCTCTCCCGCGCCCGGGCTCCCTGAAAAGGCCGCCGCGGTCGCCCTCGAGTCCCCGCCCTCTCGGCTTCCCACCAGCCTCACCCCTCTCCGAGTACCGAGGGCGGCGGTTATCTGGTTTCAGGAAAAACCGAGAGGTCCCGGGCTAGCGGGCTTCCCTCCGAGGGGCTGAGGGAGGGTCCGGCAGGCGGACGGCGACCCGGGAGGAGAGAAAAAGAAAAGGCGGGAGCGTCCCCGGTGCCCACCCAGCCCGCGCGCGACCCCACACGCGCCCTCCGAACTCACCGGGTTTTGTTTCCCCCACAGAAAGCGCGCCCTCGGAAGGCGCCCACCCCGCACCTCCCACCCGCGAGCGCACCCGGGCGGGGCGGAAGGACCCGAGCGCACGAACCCGTCCACCACGCCGCCTCTCGTCCGGGCGCCGTGTCGCGCCCCCGCGTCGCCTGTCAGCGCGCAAAAGTGGCTGCGCGCGGCTCCCACCCGCCGAACAGGTGCGACAGCACCACGGGGAACTCCCGAGGCGTCCCGGCGCCTCAGCCTCGGCGGCGGGGCGAGCCGCCGTGCGCCCCCGCGGCTTTCCCCGGGCCCGCGGAGCCGGGCTGCCCCCGGAGCCGGCACGGCTGGCAGCGGCGGGCGGAGCGCGGGCCGCACGGGCAGCTATTCCTCCGCGCCCGGTTCGAGACCCCACCGCGGCTCGCAGCCCGCGGCGTCCCGGCGGCGCGCCCGTGCGGGTGTCATGGCCGAGCAGCGGCCCCAGGCGAAGTTTCCCGGAGCTGACGGCTTACCGCTTGGCCCGAGGGGCGGCAGCAGCTCTGAGGAGCGGCGAGACGGAGGCGGCGGGAGTGAGCCCGTGGCCAGCCGGGGCAGGGAGAGATGTAAGAGGGAGGCGCCGTGAACGAGGAACCGCCGCGATGGGAAGAGGAAGGCGCCGGGTATCTACAATCAGAACGTGGGCTGACCGTGACGTCACAATGGCGCGGCCAGCCAATCGGGGCCCGAGGGATGAGTCAAGCGCTATGATGTCATGCGGCCCCGGAGCCAATCGCGGGACAATAGAACTTTCGTGATTGTAAATTCCAGAATCCGATGCAGTGGAGAGCCAAGACCCGGGTTGGTCCCCCCTGGTTCACGTGCCTAAGGGCAATTTTATCCCCTTTCTTCCTAATAAGCCTGCGTGGAACGCAGAGCCTGCGCAATAGCGGCCGTGAAGTTCCCGACGCCCTGAACTCTGATTCTTTTAATGCCAGGCGTGGCAGGATTCTGGATCTGCATGTGGGCGCCGGAAGCCCACTCTCGACCCGGCTCTTGGTTTTAAGCTGAAAGGGTTAAATGCCTAAGGCCACCACGGGAGCGAAGGTCCGCCTTTGAATAACGTAAAGCAAAAAACACAAAATTTTACTCCAAACTGTTGTCACAACCTTAACTCCCTTGCGATGGACTTACCGTGTATTTTTCTTAGGGATTCTGATTTTTCTTTACAGGTCACTACCAACTCCTTTTCTACACTAGAAATTATTCTGAAAGGCTTGTGAAAGGGAAAATGATGGAGTGTCTTAGGCACGTAAGACAAAAGGGGCTCAGGGCACCAACAGAATATCCTTGGTGTTTTCGTTCACACTTGGATAACTTAAGGCCTTCATTAGCCTAATACCCTATTGCTTCCTCATTGCAAGTCCCCAGAAATTTAGCCTTTCTTCTTTTGTGCCCCTCTTGCTGCATTTCTGCTCCTTCGTGTCTATTGACCTAACAGTCAACCATTTAACGTAGGCAAATTTATTCGTTTACATGTTTACAATAGAATGTTTATCATGTGCCACCTGTGTTCCAGGCACGGGGCCATTGCAACAGAAATGCAGGTGCACAAACTATACAAGTTAGGTAGGTTATTGTAACATACAAAAATAATCGAGATTGTTAACAATCAATTGCCGTTCAACTCCACAAACATTGAGTAACTTCAATTTGCCAGATACTATGTTAGGTATGGAAATTAAAAAAAAAAACAAAACTTTAAGGACCCCCTTGGCCTGTAAAATGATACAGTCAGGAAACAACTACGATGCAGAGTGGTAAATGCTACAATGGAAATCAAGATAGGCAGATTTACTAAGAACTTTCAAGCAGCATGTGAAAAGCACATGCTGGTAGCATAGCTGATTTTGGCAAGGAATCTCCTTTATTCTTCACTCTTCTGCCAGTAGCCCAAGGCCAGAGCTGATTCATCTCTCTGTCACTCTGTCTAAATTCTGTCTTTCCAGTTTTAAAAGTTTCAAATTTTACTTGCGATTCCAAAAATCTCAAGTTTTACAGCACCTTTAATTGTTCTTACTGTGCTTACCTATCAATAAGATGTTTTAAGTACATATGAGCAAAATACCTGTATTTATTTTTAATTACAGACATATAACTCTCAAACTATGCATTAAATATTAACTGATTTTTCTCTTTTTAAGATGAAAATAAATATAAAGTGTTACCACTATGGAGATTCCTCAAAAAACTAACAATAGAACTACCACATGATCCAGCAATCCCACTGCTAGGTATGTATCCGAAGGCTGGAATTCAGTACATCAAAAAGATATCTGCACTCCCATGTTTATTGCAGCACTGTTCACAATACCCAAGATATGGAATCAACCTAAGTGTCCACCAACAGATGAATGGATAAAGAAATTGTGGTACATATACACAATGGAATATTATACAGGCATTAAAAATAATGAAATCCTGACATTTGCAACAAGATGGATGGAACTGGAAAACATTATGGTAAGTGAAGTAAGCCAGGCACAAAAAAGATAAATCTCACATGTTCACTCTTATGTGGGAGCTAAAATATTAAAAACAATTGATCTTATGGAGACAGAGTAGAATGACGGTAGAATTACCAGAGGCTGGAAAGGGTGAGAGGGAGTCAGGGGGAAATAAAGTTGTGACAGTTAATGGGTGCAAAAATATAGTTAGATAAAATGAACAATATTTGATAGCACAACAAAATTAATCAACAATAAGTTAGGCAATACTTTAAAATAAATAAGAGTGGAATTGGAATGTTCCTAACACAAAGAAATGTTAAATCCTAGAGGTAATGGATACCCCAATTACCCTGATTTGATTAATTCACACTGTATGTCTGTATGAAAACATTACGTGCACCCTATAAAGATATACAACTACTATGTAACCATAATAAATAAAAATAAATTTAAAAAGTAAAAAATAAATACAAAGTTTTAATATTTTCTTCCCATCCCCCTAAACCATGCCATTTCACATAGCTCTTAGTTGACCTGTGTCTCTTGGTTTCCATTATAACATTATCATTCTGCATTGTATTGATTTCCTGACTGTGTCATCTCACTCAGTCCATAGGGTGCATGTACCCCACTTTAAACACCACTGCTTTAGGTCGTAAACTCCATCGGAGGGGGAAACATGTTGCGTTTTTGCTCATTATTTCTCTGCAGATCTTAGTACGGTCCCTGGTGTATAGGAAGAGCTCAACAAATATGTTTTGGATGAGTAAATGAGTGAACTCTTATTTCCACTCACCATCACCATCACCATCATGTCCCCAGTGCTTCCATTTTCCGCTCCAAAATCCTATCAAAGTTCATGTCAGATAGTTATGTCCCATGATTATCAGCTCCTCTCAAACATAAGTTAGTAAGGTCTTGTTCGCATTCTTCCATTGGCCACAGATAGCCAGAGTTTCCAGTACATATACATATGATTTGAGGGGAGGAACATTGCTCTACTTCAACAACTAATCTTACACCCTAGAGCGTGAATTAACATGACCACCATGACCATGGTATGAATCACTTCATATTTCAGCATCATTGCATTCATAGGTAAACCTCCAAGAAAAATAGTAGAACTGAAATGACTCCCAACTTAACTATGAATATTTTGTCCAAATCCAAAGAATACCTTGGATTCTACGCCAGGCTTACCAAGTAACAGAGTTCAAGAGAAGTGTTTTAGATCAGAATCAGATTTCTAGTCAATTGTGTTCTAGAGACTGTGCTGAAGCCATCCATCTCTGTCCTTTTAACCCACCTGCCCAGTGTGAACCAGATAGAGTGCAGTAACAAAACCCTGTAACTCTTACCTGTTTCTTTATAGCATCCACGTGGTAGACCCCCAAGGAATAGGGGGGGACTTGTTGAATTATCTTCACTAAATAGCTAACTATTTTCTTCCTTCTCTTCCTCTTTGTTTTATTTAAGTTCTGGTAGCATTTTTCCTTTTGCTCTTAGTTTTCATCAGTGAGGCCAAATCTCCACCAAACTTCTAATATACTCCAAGTATATTAGAAGGTGGCTTCAGTATTACTTTTTTTTTTTTTGAGACAGAGTCTCGCTTTGTTGCCCAGCATAGAGTGAGTGCTGTGGCATCAGCCTAGCTCACAGCAACCTCAAACTCCTGGGTTCAAGCAATCCTCCTGCCTCAGCCTCCCGAGTAGCTGGGACTACAGGCATGCGCCACCATGCCCGGCTAATTTTTTCTATATATATTAGTTGGCCGATTAATTTCTTTCTAGTTATAGTAGAGACAGGGTCTCGCTCTTGCTCAGGCTGGTTTCGAACTCCTGACCTTGAGCGATCCTCCTGCCTCAGCCTCCCAGAGTGCTAGGATTACAGGCGTGAGCCACCGAGCTTGGCCGTCAGTATTACTTTTGAAAACGAAAGTATTTAACATTCTGAGCAATTTGTTTTACTGTTAGAGCAGCTGCAGTTGAATTAAAAAATACAATTGGAAGTTTCATTAGAATACAATTCTAGTTAGTGAAACTGTTGTTTCATTGGGAAGTATTTACATGACATAATGAAGGCTGCCTTTTAAGAAAAGAAGCCTATGTTTGCCTTTGACATTTCAAAGTTGACTAAAATGTAGGCCATCTATCAGCTACTTTATGCTAAGAATGACACTATGCAGTCTCTGTTGGTTCCTACTTCTTTTTTTTCTTTTTTCTCCTGTAATCTTATTATTTTTTTTTCTTCTATTCTAATTTGTGTTTTCTGTTATCTTGCTGCCCGGAATTCCCACGGCCTGGCTTGTCTTTGTTGGGGGCAGACAAAGATTAAAGGCAGTTTCCTTTCCTCCTCAGACCTTGGAGTCAGTTGCCTACTTCCATTGTTACTTTGCTACTTCTCCCCTTCATTACTGTTCAACAATGTGTCCTTTAGTGTTCATCTTGATGAATGTGAACTACTTAAAGGCACTGCCCATGCCTGGTCTGCTATGTTGTTTTCTTAATGGCTAGCAGAATTTCTGGCAAATAACAGATTCTCATAAATATGTGATGAATGAATGAACAATCTATACTATTTCTGGATTCTCCAGCCTTTTCCTCTCCACTTCCTTTTACACTCTTTAGTACTCTATCCAGGCGTGACTGGGCAATGAAAGAGGTCTGCATCCTCAGTCTTTTCTATCCCCATTTGGTTCCTATGTGAAATTGCCCCCATTAGTGCCTTTGGGGTTCACTCTTCTTTCACTCCCAAATATATTTCTCCAACCCACAATTTTCCCCTGAATGCCAGACTTACATACTTAACTGCCTATTAATGACTTCTCTAAATGAGGTATCTTCATAAATGAGATGTCTAAAAGGCATCGTAAACTAAGCATAATCAAAAATGAACTCTTGCCGGGCACGGTGGCTCACGCCTGTAATCCTAGCACTCTGGGAGGCCGAGGCGGGCGGATTGCTCAAGGTCAGGAGTTCAAAACCAGCCTGAGCGAGACCCCGTCTCTACCATAAAAATAGAAAGAAATTAATTGGCCAACTAATATATATAATATAAAAATCAGCCGGGCATGGTGGCTCGTGCCTGTAGTCCCAGCTACTCGGGAGGCTGAGGCAGGAGGATCACTTGAGCCCAGGAGTTTGAGGTTGCTGTGAGCTAGGCTGATGCCACGGCACTCACTCTAGCCTAGGCAAGAAAGTGAGACTCTGTCTCAAAAAAAAAAAAAAAAAAAAATTTAAATTTTTTAAATTTTTTTATTTCAGCATATTATGGGGGTACAGATTTTAAGGTTTCGATAAATGCCCTTTCCCCCCTTCCCCCACAAGTCTGAGACTCCAGCATGACCATCCCCCAGATGGTGCACATCTCACTCATTATGTATGTATATACCCGCCCCCCGCCCCCCTCCCACCGGCCCAATACCCTATTACTGTAGTACCTATGTGTCCACTTAGGTGCTACTCAGTTAATACCAGTTTGCTGGTGAGTATATGTGGTGCTTGTTTTTCCATTCTTGGGAAACTTCACTTAGTAGTATGGGTTCCAGCTCTAATCAGGAAAATATAAGATGTGCTATATCACCGTTGTTTCTTAGAGCTGAATAGTACTCCATGGTATACATATACCACAAAAAAATGAACTCTTGATTTGCCCCCAAACCTGATCCTCCCTCAGTCTTCCCCAGATGTGAGAATAACAACTCCATTCCTAGTTTCTCACTCAGGCCAAACACCTTAGAGTTATCTTTAGCTCTTCCTTTTCTCACTGCCCACATCCAATGCATCAGTAAAACCCTAGTGCTTAACCTTCAAAATATATCCAGAATCTGAGGCGGGCGGATTGCTCAAGGTCAGGAGTTCAAAACCAGCCTGAGCAAGAGCGAGACCCCGTCTCTACTATAAATAGAAAGAAATTAATTGGCCAACTGATATATATATATATAAAAATTAGCCGGGCATGGTGGCGCATGCCTGTAGTCCCAGCTACCCGGGAGGCTGAGGCAGAAGGATCACTCGAGCCCAGGAGTTTGAGGTTGCTGTGAGCTAGGCTGACGCCACGGCACTCACTCTAGCCTGGGCAACAAAGCGAGACTCTGTCTCAAAAAAAAAAAAAAAAAAAAAAAAAAAATATATCCAGAATCTGTTCACTTTTTACCACCTCTACTATAACCACCTGGTTTAAGTCACTATCAACTGTTGCCCAGAATTTTGCAAATGCCTCCTAACTGGACCTCTATTTCTGCCTTTGCCTCCTAGAATCTATTCCCAAACCAACAGCCAGAATGATCCTTTTAAAACCAAAGCCAAGGCCCAGCGTGGTGGCTCACACCTGTAATCCTAGCACTCTGGAAGGCTGAGATGGGCGGATCGTCTGAGCTCAGGAGTTCGAGACCAGCCTGAGCAAAAGCAAGATCCCATCTCTACTAAAAATACAAAGAAATTAATCGGCCAACTAAAAAAAAAAATATATATATATATATATATATATATAAAATTAGCTGGGCATGGTGGCACATGCCTGTAGTCCCAGCTACTCGGGAGGCTGAGGCAGGAGGATTGCTTGAGCCCAGGAGTTTGGGGTTGCTGTGAGCTAGGCTAACGCCATGGCACTCTAGCCCAGGCAAGAGTGAGACTCTGTCTCAAAAAATAAAATAAAATAAAACTAAAGCCAAATTATGTCACATGTCTGTTCAACATCATCTATCAACTTCTTATACCACTGAGAGTAAAAGTCAAAATCTTTACAATGGCATATAGGATCCTTCATGATTTAGCACTTTGCCATTTCTCTGACCTTCTAAAGCCACTCTGTCTTCCATTCACAACGGCCTTTTCATTTCTCCAGCACACCAAGCACTAGAGTGTCTCAGGGCCTTTGCACTTACTGTTTGCACCATGCCTAGAATAATCTAACCAAGAAATTTCTAAGACTTACATCCTTGCTTCATTCTGGTTGCTACATAAGACTGTCATTTTCTCAAGGATTTCTCAATCACTCTCTACAATTTGCAACACTTCCCTCCCTGCCTCCCACATTCTAAAATAGTTTTACTCTGTTTCCTGCTTCTCCGAACCACTTATCACTGTCTGACATACTATAGATTTACTTTTTAATATTTGTTGATTATTATGCCTTGTCCTCTTCCTCAAGCTCATTGAGGGCACAGACTGTGTTCTGTTCACCACTGTATCCCTAGCACTTGAAACACTGCCTGGCACCTGGTAGGAGCTCAATAAATATGTATTGAATGGATAAATGAACAAATGAGTGAATGGAAAACTGGAATGCAGGCCAAAAAGATTTGCTTTTACTAGGTACCATTTGGTCAAAAATTAAGTCAAAGAGAAAGATCAACTATCATGATTTTTAAAATATTATCTATGAGTGTAATATTACTGTTCCTTATTACAGTAAACACAATAAATTTCTCCTTCTGCCTTTCTGAAATTTTTAAATCTGAAAAGTTAACATGCTCCAAAAGAATATCTAACATTTTTAAAGTGCTATAAAGAAGACTGTAACTATAATGAGAAAGAAACATTATTAAGTCTTAAATTGCTATGAATTTGAGATATCTTACTCTCTCTATAAATGCATGTTATCTTGACTATCAAGCACTTTCTCTTGAAATAGAAATTGTTATATTTATTTCAATGGTAAATCAAATTCAATACCAATTCTTTCCCTTTTTATTACTTATAAATTTCCAAGGCCTTTCCCAATATGTTTTATCTTTTCAATTATAATGAGACAAGAAAATTGAGCCACAGAAGTATTAAGTTACATAAAACCCAAGGCTGCAAAGCCAGTTAGTGCAGAATTAAGATTTGAATTAAAGGTTCAGTTCTCAACTTCTTCAAATGCTAAGATATGCTAAAGATAATATTTTAAACCAGGACATTCTCAATGTGTCTTTTTCTTTACTGGTTATAAAAAGATCAATTTCATAATTGATTCATTTCATTCTATAACATATCAAAGAGCTAAAGCTTTCCAGGATGTGAACAAAAGCAGAAGACAATTAACTTTTTAGCTAAAAACTAGCTATTCACAACTGATAAAGAGTACCAATATCATTTTTATTGTTAAGGAAAATGCTCTGGTTAACTAGTATGCTCTAAAAGAACTTTAAGATTTTGGAGCCGGTGACTCAACACAGAATATGCTTTGTCCTAATTCTATCATTTATAAAACAAATTCTCTAAAAGTTAGCTATACGAGATTTAGTCATTCTAAGTCATGTGATGTTTTAGTTATCTGCACAGTGTGTCATAATAGGCCTTGCTTTTGTGTACTTGCAATATTAGACATGCTCTTACATGTAAAAAACTGGTAGTGTTGGCCAGGCGCAATATCTCATGCCTGCAATCCCAGCACTTTGGGAGGCTGAGGTGGGAGGATCACTTGAGGCCACAAGTTTGAAACCAACCCAGGAAACACAGTGAAACCTCATCTCTACAAAGAAGTAAAAGAATTGACCGTGTGTGGTGGTGCACGTCTGTAGTTCCAGTTACTTAGGAGGCTGAGGTGGGAGGATCGCTTGAGCCCAGGAGTTCAAGGCTGCAGTGAGCTATGATGATGCCACTGCATCCCAGCCTGGGCAAGAGAGTGAGACCCTGTCTTTAAAAAAACAAAACAACTGGCAGTATAATTTCCAGAATGTGGCATCTTAAGTCTCAAGTGAAATTCTACAGGTTTGTATTGCAGTTTATTTTATTTTTTTTTTTGTACAATTACATGTAGTACAACATGTATGCAGTTTATTTTTGAAAACTATTGCTTGGCCTTTGATTGTGAAGCACATAGTTTTTCAAATTCATATTATCTCCTTGTGTTAGGTTCACTCAGTCAATTCCCTTTCGGGTTTAAATAGCACTGCAGGGTTGTCTTCTGATCTGAATGCTTAAATGACATGCTGCCCTCTATCAGATGTATTTCAACAGAATGAACTAGGTTATAAAACTTTAAGGTTTTCAGACAAGATATCCTATAAGCATAAAATTGGGAAAATTTTAGACTGGTTAAAGTCTAGAAAATATATAATACAATATGTTATTACTTTTGTATTTTGTTGATGTATAAGATTAACTTCTACTGAGTTTTTTTTTTTTTTGGAGACAGGGTCTAGCTTCTTCCCTAGGCTAGAAGGCAGTGGCATCAGCCTAGCTCACAGCAATCTCAAACTCCTGGGCTCAAGTGATCTTTCTGCCTCAGCCTCCTCAGTAGCTGGGACCACAAGCCTGCACCACCATGCCTGCCTAATTTTTCTATATTTTGTAGAGTCTCGATTGGACTCAGGCTAGTCTCAAACTCCTGGCCTAGAGCAATCCTCCCATCTCAGCCTCCCAAGTGCTAGTATTATAAACATGAGCCACTGTGTCCAGCACTTTGAGTCTTGATCTATACATAATCTTTTCATATTTCTCTTCATCTCCCCCTTTTTACTTCCTTGAATGTGACCTAGAACAAAATGTTTCTTTCCTCCTCTGCCCATGACCAGAGCATTCTGTGCAGGCTTTCGTTTTATCAGTTATAATATTAATATTGTAATTGTTTCATTACACCTCTGTTCCCCAAGTCAAGGGCAGAGTTTGTGTCATTCATCTTTGTACCTCTAGATACATTGTAGGCATTCAATAAATGTTTATTGAGCTAGACTGTCCAAAGACCATTTACTTTCCTCATGATAGAAGATAGCAAATAAGACACAGGTTGTTTCAGGATACTCAAGAAAGAATTTTGGAGCACCAAATTCATATCATCGGTTTATCATGCTTTGATGATATAATAGGCAGCTTCTGATGTGGCTCTGGATGGCCTCTGCCACCTGATCGTCATGTGCTGGACCTACTAATTGCTCCTAAAAGATAGAAAATAGCAAAAATGATGAAATGTCACTCCCTACATCAGGTTAGAAAAGAAAGTGACTTCTATATCATTGGTGTTCTCTCGATAACTTCTTGGCTTGTGTACTTTGATGAAGCAAGGTGCTATATTGGCAATGTCCACATGTCAAGGAACTAAGGTTGGCCTCCTTAGGCAGCTAGAAACTGAGTTCCTCAGTCTAACAGTCCATGAAGAACTAAATCCTGCCAAGGACCAAATCAGTAAACACAGAAATGGATCCTTCCCCAGTAAAGCCTTGAGATAACTATAGGCCCCGTCGGTATCTTGATGGTGGTCTGTAAGAAACCCTGAAGCAGAGAACACAGCTAAGCAAACAATGCCCCAGTTCCTCATCTTAGAAACTTTGAGACAAAACAAAATCTTGTTTCAAACCACAAAGTTTTGGGATAATTTGTTATGTAATAATAGATAACATAATACTTCTACTTTTTTTTTTTTTTTTTTTGAGACAGGGTCTAGCTCTGTTGCTTGCTGTGTTGCCCACTCTGTCACCTGGCTATAGTGCAATGGCATCATCATAGCTCACTGCAACCTCCAACTCCTGGGCTCAAAGGATCCTCCTGCCCCAATCTCCAGAGTAACTGGGACTACGGGCACCTACCACCATGCCCTGCTAATTTTTCTATTTTTTGTAGAGATGGGGGTCTTGCTGTTGCTCAGGCTGGTCTTGAACTCCTGGCCTCAAGCAATCCTCCTGCCTCGGCCTCCCAGAGCACTAGGATTATAGGCATGAGCCATTGCACCCAGTCCAATACTTTTACTTGTTAAAACAGAATTAGAGACAAAAGAATTCAAATAAAGTTTACTTACTTTACTTATCAAAACAATTAAGGTATGCCTAGTGTTTGATAAACTATGTCAATATTTCGGTTACAAGAATTTGCTTTTCCCAATGTGGTTTTCTCATATCAAGAAAAACACTGACACATGTGGGTATAGGTTGCCAAATTTCAATAAGAAGAGGTCAAGGCAGGCCTCTTTGTATTTCTATTTTTTTATTTTCTAAAAAGGGGGGCAGTGAGGAGAGGGGTGCAATTTCATTTTTTTTTTTTCTGAGATAGAGTCTCACTCTGTTACCCTGGGTAGAATGCAATGGCATTGTTGTTGCTCACTGCAGCCTCAAAACCAGGGTTCAAACGATCCATCTGCCTTAGCCCTCCGAGTGGCTGGGACTATAGGTGCATGCTATGATGCCCAGCTAATTTTTCTATTTTTAGTAGTAGAGACAGGTTCTCACTCTTGCTCAGGCTGGTCTCAAACTCCTGAGCTCAAGCAATCCTCCCACCTTGGCCTCCCAGAGTGCTAGGATTACAGGCATGAGCCACCAAGGCAGGCCACTTTGTAAACAAATTAAGCTGCTTCTTCATTGATTGGACTTACTCAGGACTTTCATTCCCCAACCCATGTTCCCCAACATCAGTAAACATTTTCTCAATTCAGGGAGCTAGTCAAAAGCCTCAAATTTTCACTTCATTTACTACTTTGAATTAAGGCCTCGCAGCTTACTATTATAACACAAACAAAAACAAACGCAAACATATGGGGAGAATAATGCATTGTACTTTCATTCACTGATGGATAGACCCAATTAGTTTATTGGATCAGCCAAGCAGGGAGTAACTAGACTCTGAAAGCCCGGAAAGTTGTGTTGTGGTTAAATAATCAAGAAAAAAATTTCCAAGGAGTAGAAGATAAAGAGTGTTACAGTGGGTGCATAGGACAAGCACTAAAGGAGAGAATTGATTTTCAAGAAACATTCATGAATCCTCTATTCAATTTTTTAATTTATCCTTAGCACCTAGCAAATCTGGATGTCAGTGCATGCTAAGTACCTATTTACTGACTATTCTTTTAGTGACCTAGTATGTGCCAGGAATAAAACTACAGTACATGGTAAAAAGTGTTAGGTCTTAATAAGTGAAAAAAAAAAGTGCTACAAGAATTCAGATGCTGGAGAGAATGAGGACAGACACTGAAGCCAGGACCCTTATACACCTTCCCCAAACCGCTCACCTCCCTTCCCAGGTCTCAACTCAGAAGTTCTCTTTTTAGGTAGGTCTTTCCTATTGCCCTGGCTGAAATCGGTTCTCCTCTTTCCATTTCCTCTTCCTCGGCCACCAGTTTACTTTGTTCACAGCACTTAGCACCATCTGTAATTGTTTTGCTTACTTATTTAGATTCCCTGCCTTCCCTATTAACCTTCAGGAAGGCACAAACAAGTCTGCCTTGTTCGCGGGGGTGTGCCGGGCACAAAGTACGTGCGCAATAGGGACTTGCTGAATGACCGGATCCAGAATACCGAGTCAAAAAGGGATAAGGGTGTAGGGACAGAGGGAAGCTATAGCTGGGTGTGCAGACATGAATTCCAGTCATAGCTCTTCCCCCGAAGAGCCAGGCCTTCTTTGCACGTCGCGGTTCCCGGAGGGATCCACGAGGGGCGGGGACGCCCTTTGTCGCCCGACCGAGAGGCGGGCGCGGCTTCCCCCCCGCCGGATCCAGACCTTAGCCCCTCGCGGAGCAGCATCACTTCCGGGCCCCCCAGAACGCGGCGGGGGCGCAGCGCACAGCCGCGCCGGGCCCGGGGACCGAAGCCCGCCCACCGGGCCCCTCCTCCACTCGCGGGGCGTGGGGACCGTTAGCCGCCCGCAGCTCAGGGCGGTGCCGCCGCCGCCGCCGCCGCCACCGCCGCCGGGGCCCCAGCGCCTCAGCGCCTCAGCGCCCCGCCGCCCCTCGGCCTCGGCGGCCCCGCCCCGCTCCCCCGCCGCGGTCACGCCATTCGTCCCGCGGCCGCGCCCACCAATCACCGCGCAGCAACGGCGCCGCATCTGGCGATGGGGCGGGGCCTCTCCGGGCGCGCGCTCGCCCCCCTCCCCGCCCCGAGGAGCTCGCGCCCCGGCCGGGTCATTCCCGGGCGCTGACCGCGCCACGTCCCCGCGCTGACCCTGAGGGGACACGTGGGGTGGGGGGAGGGAGGAGGAGGCGCTGAGCCAGGGAGGAGAGAGCTGCGCGGCCGGGACCGCGCGACCCTGGGAGCTGAGGCCTCGGGGGAAGGATGGAAAGCGGCCTTAACCCTCCCCCGGTGTCCCCACGCCCCTCGGATCCTGAGCCCGGAGTGTCCGACGGGGAGGAACTGCGTCGGGGCGGCTACAGGAGGGCATGAGGCAGCGAGAAAATGTGTCCCCCCCTGGACAGCTCAGCCTAAGCCTGGTGCCAGGGAAGGGCCCCCCGAGAGAAGCCTTAAATCATAACTCATCTCTCACAGTCATCTTTTGCAATCTGGGAATTGGCCCTGAATTGGTAGACTGGTAATGCTTGCCCGTGTTGCCTAAGAGTGAGGGTGGAGCAATAAAAGGCTGCTCCTGCTGTGATTAAAACCATATTTGCTTTTCGTATCCTCATAAATCGAGTGATATTGAAAATGTTTCTCTGGGTGCATTTCATAAATGGGCTTTTTACAAAAAATATTTTAAGGATATATTCCATAAAGACTCATTCATCAGGGAACATAAGGAAAGAAAACCAAGTTGTTTTTCTATTGATGTCAAAGGTCACTCACTCCTCCCCCATCCCCCCCACCAAAGAAACCTTTAAAGGCACAGAAAGTGGTTTGATGATAAAACACACTGCTAGATATTTTCACTTCTCATTTAATCCTCTTAACAAGTCTGTGGAAATAGGTATATCACCAGTTTTAGATGCTGAAACAGGCCCAAAGATTTATCTGGCCAAGGCCACAGTTTTGTAAGTGACAAAGTGTGGGCCCTTTCCATATTTCTTTCCCCAGCTCGTGAAATTTCAATCCACAATAGATGGAAGGTGAAAAGGAATCTAATGCTTTTGGAGCTCTTAACTAAGGACGGTGCATCTAGCCAAGTGCAAGTGCTTCTTAGAGATGGGTTGCGTTTCTTAGAAAACTTTAAGTACATAGTTTTCATGCCAGAATTATGAAAGGTGGGAGAGTTCTCTGATGCTCCGAAATGCCAGGTCGCATATGAGTTGATGCCTTTCGTAACCCTAGCCTGACCTAAAACAAAACAAAATCCATTTTTGTTAAGTATTGCCAGCCAGGTTGCTGGAGGGCTGCCCAGGTCTTGTACAGAGGCTTCAGTCTACAGAGCAGTTGGATTAAATAGGTCACAATACTTTTTTGGGGGAAAGTAGCAAAGTATGATTGGACTTTTAAGTCAATCTGGTTTAACAGATTAGCCGAGTAAACCTGCTCCATGCTGCATCCTGTGGGCACACAAAGATACATGAGAAACCTTTTCTGCCCACTGGAAGAGATTACATCTGGGTAAGGAGCGTCAGTGAGTCAAGTTTATGAATAGCCAGTAAAGGAAGGCAGCAGGTAAAGTGACAATAGAAAAGTACAAGGCAAGAATTACGGTGGATTCAAGGAGCTTTGACAGAGCAGTTGATTGAGACCAAAATTCAGAGCAAAGAAAGAAGCTCATCAAGCGGCCAGTAGCCTTTAAAAAGGAATGCCAATGTAACATCCTTAAACGGCCTTTATTAATTTGCCCATCGTATGTGGTACAAAATCCCCAATCCTTATTCTGGTACAAAGACCTACCTGAGCTAGGGCCTGCTTACCTGCCCGGCCTCATGGGGCACTACTCTATACACTTGTGCCATACTGTTTATCTCCTTGTTTCTCGGATGTGTAAGTTTTTCTCACCCCAGGCCTTTTACACATGCTGTCCCCTGGTCACTCTGTCACCCTGCCCCCTTCTGTACTCCTTCCCCCAACTCATCCATCCTTCCATCTTAGCTTCAAGTTGCTTCCTCTGAGCAGCTTCACTTCTAAACAAGGTCCACTATTAAACTCTCATTAGATCCTTTATTTTTTTCCCACACGTACTTATCAATATTCGTAAGACATTGTTATTTGTGTGGTTGCTGACGATCTCTTTTTTATCTGCCTCTCGTCCTATCATCACACCCTTTTCCCCATAGGGCTTATAACCATTTGCAATATATATTTATTTGTGCAGTTATCTGTATTTATGTCTGCTGGCCCCACCTGCTTTGAGGCTCCATGCAGACCTGGTTTTGTTTCCCGTTATATCTCAGTGCCTAGCACAATCCTTGGCACATGGTCAGTGCTCAATAAATATTTGTCTAATTAATGTTCAGGATCAGTTGGTCTAGGACACACTTTGGGGAGTAGAGGGAAACAGGCTTAGCAAAGCAGAATAGGGCCAGATCGTGAGGGGCCAGACACAGGCGTTTCTGCCCAGTCAGTTAGACCTGCACGGTTCATGCACAAGCCTCTCATCCCACATGTGGCTACTGAGACACTTGGAATATAACTAGGGTGACTGAGAAACTGAATTTTAAATTTTATTTAATTTTAATTAATTTATATGTTCTGAAGTATGTTTGGAACAACTTGAGTATGTGAATCTACTTTTTCAACTATAAATGTTATGAAAGCTAAATAAAGATGAAGTATTTCTGGTGAAAATTTAGTGTCTAAATTGAGAAGTACTGTTAAGTACACTGGATTTTGAGCTCTTATGCAAAAAAAAGGTAAAACATCTCATTTTTTCCTATTGATTACATGTTGAAATGGTAATGTTTTGGATATGTTGGGTTAATTAGAATATATTTTTAGAACTGATTTCACTTATTCTGTGTGTATACCCAAAAGAATTGAAGGTAGGGACTCAAACAAATGCTTGTACACCAAAGTTCAGAGCAACATTATCTATGGTAGCTCAAAGGTGGTAATAGCCAAATGTTCATCAACGGATGAACTGATAAACAAAATGAGATGTAAATATAAATATAAAGTGGAATATTATTCAGCCTTTCAATATTAAAATATTATTATCAGCCTTTTAAATTATTAAAAAGGAATGAAGTTCTGATACATGCTACAACATGGATGAACCTTGAAAACATTACGCTAAGTGAAATATGTATGCCAGGTGCAAAAGATCAGATATTGTGTGATTCCACTTACATGAGGTACCCAGAATAGGTGAATTCGTAGAGACAGAAAGTACAGCTGGGTGGAGGAGGAAATGAGGAGTTATTGTTTAATGGGTGCAGCATTTCTGCTTGGGATGATGATGAAGTTCTGGAAATGGATAGTGGTGATGGTTGCGTAACATTGTGAATATACTTAATGCCACAGAACTGTACACTTGAAAATGGTTAAAACGGTAAATTGACGTTATATTATAATACAAATTTTTTGATTAATTTCGTTTATTTTTACTTTTAAAAATGTGGCCACTAGGAAAATTTAAATTACATATGTGGCTTTCCACCCTGGGCCTGGCAGGTGGCCAGAAAAAGGATCATTTTGCTACTAACGAGATGGTGACCTGAGACCACACCATCAGCATTCAGGAGGGCATCTGTGGAGTGGGCTTCCAGAGACGTGCCCCTCTGGTGCTCAGACAGACTGAAAATTTGCCATGAGGGAGATAGGAACTCCAAGTGAGAACATTAATATAATACCAGGATCGGTCGGGTGCGGTGGCTCATGCCTGTAATCCTAGCACTCAAGGAGGCCGAGGCGGGCGGATTGCTCGAGGTCAGGAGTTCAAAGCTAACCTGAGCAAGTGCGAGACTCCTGTCTCTACTATAAATAGAAAGAAATTAATTGACCAACTAATATATATATAGAAAAAATTAGCCGGGCATGGTGGTGCATGCCTGTAGTCCCAGCTACTTGGGAGGCTGAGGATCGCTTGAGCCCAGGAGTTTGAGGTTGCTGTGAGCTAGGCTGACGCCATGGTACTCACTCTAGCCCGGGCAACAAAGCGAGACTCTGTCTCAAAAAAATAATAATAATAATACCAGGATCAACACAGCTGTATGGGCTAAAGGAGTAAGGAATGTCCTATACTATATCCATGTGCAGTTGTCTGAAAAAATGCAATGAGGATGAAGATTCACCAAATATACTCTATATGTTGGTTACTATGTACCTGTCATCACCTTAAAAAATCTACAGATTATCAAAGTTATCAAATCACAAAAATAAATAAAATATGTTGCTGTTGCATTATATTGCTTTTATTATTAAAGGCGAGTCTTACCATGTTGCCCAGTCTGGCCTTGAACTCCTGGCTTCAAATGATCCTCCTAACTCAGCCTTGGAGTAGCTGGGTCTACCAGCATGAGTCACCACACCCAGCTTTCTCATTATGTTTCTATTGGCAGCCCTGGGTAAGACAATTTGGAACCCTGAAAGAGGATTTCTGTGATGAAGGTTTTCACTCATGTTTGTGGCACCAGGAAGGCTGCTTGTGAGGAGGGCAAGAGGGTAGCAGTTAATGATGAATCCAAGAATTTAGGATTGGGTAAAATAAGTTATGTATAAAAAGGCATATGAGGAAAAACTTGGTGGGAGGGGGAAATGCACAGTAGGATTTAATCTGGGAGGGACTTTCCTTGTGGCTGAAATAGAAACCTCCTAGAGATTGTGTTTTCTCTGCTGTCATGGGATAACTTGGCAATAAGCCCAGTGTGATGTTCCTCATTTGTTGTGGGATCAAATGAGTTAATACGTGTGAAAGGCTCTCTCATCTGAGCTGAGAGGCACAGGTAAGGTATCAGGTAAGGTTAACCACAAGTATGAGATTTCTTCAGTGTGTTCTTGGGATTGCTTCCCCTTCACTCTGGATTCTGCAGAGAAACACTAGTTTGGGGGTTTTTATTTTTTCCCAGTGACATACATTTTATCTTTTATATAAAACTGTTTGAAAGATCGTCTATGACGACCACCTGTTACCTCAAAAGTAGAAACTCACTCTTCCAAAATTGCACCATCGAACACTTTTTAGAATGTTGCTCTTGGGCTGGGTGCAGTGGCTCACTCCTATAATCATAGCACTCTGGGAGGCCAAGGAGGGAGGATCCTTTGAGGTCAGGAGTTTGAGACCAGCCTGAACAAGAACAAAGACAACCCCTCCTCTCTACTGAAAATAGAAAAAAATTAGCTGAGTGTAGTGGCACATGTCTGCAGTGCCAGCTACTGGGGAGGCTGAGGCAGGAGGATCGCTTGAGCCCAGGAGATTGAGGTTGCTGTGGGCTACAATCACGCCACTGCAGTCTAGCCGGATGATAGAGTGAGATTGTGTCGAAAGGAAGGAAGGAAGGAAAGAAGGAAGGAAGGAAGGAAGGAAGGAAGGAAGGAAGGAAGGAAGGAAGGAAGGAAGGAAGGAAGGAAGGAAGGAAGGAAGGAAGGAAGGAAGGAAGGAAGGAAGAAAAAGAAAGAAAGAAAGAAAGAAAGAAAGAAAGAAAGAAAGAAAGAAAGAAAGAAAGAAAGAAAGAAAGAAAGAAAGAAGAGAGAAAAGAGTGATGCTCATGTTGCTCATGTTGCTCTTGGGAAATGATTGTCTTTATTGATTAACAGTGTCCTGCTATTTTTGAGGTATTCAACCACCCCCAGAGGCCAGACAAGTACTGACCCAAATTCAGGAATGTGCATTGGGTCCAGGAATGTATACAGGGTTCAGAAGGTAGGGCTGGACAACAATAGAGACAAATTTAACTTTTTTTTTTTTTTTTTGAGACAGAGTCTCACTCTGTTGCCTGGGCTAGAGCGCTGTGGCGTCAGCCTAGCTCACAGCAACCTCAAACTCCTGGGCTCAAGTGATCCTCCTGCCTCAGCCTCCCGAGTAGCTAGGACTACAGGCATGCGCCACCATGCTCGGCTAATTTTTTCTATATATTTTAGTTGGCCAATTAATTTTTCTTTCTATTCTTTTAGTAGAGATGGGATCTCTCACTCAGGCTGGTGTCGAACTCCTGACCTTGAGCGATCCTCCCGCCTTGGCTTCCCAGAGTGCTAGGATTATAGGCGTGAGCCACCGCGCCCAGCCTTATTTTTTTTTTAACTAAGTGTGGTACTCAGGGATGCCAGTGTGAGCTACCTGATCCAGGACTGTTGCAGAGCTGATCTTGTGGGTTCCCAGGGGTGTGAGCCACACCGGACGTATGGCCCTGGCCCTAACACATCCTTACAGTTCTCCACACAGTTTAGGAAACAGTTCAGCTCTTCAGGCCTGCTCAGATTAAGAATGGCCAGGCTGGGCGTGGTGGCTCACGCCTGTAATCCTAGCACTCTGGAAGGCTGAGGTGGGAGAATTGCTTGTGGTCAGGAGTTCAAGACCAGCCTGAGCAAGAGTGAGACCCCATCTCTACTAAAAATAGGGGGAAAAAAATTATCTGGGCATGGTGGCACATGACTGTAGTCCCAGCTACTCAGGAGCCTGAGGCAGGAGATTCGCTTGAGCCCAGGAGTTTGAGGTTGCAGTGAGCTATGATCACAGCATGGCACTCTAGCCTAGGTGACAGAGTGAGACTGTAGGAAAAAAAAAAAAGTATAGCTGTTGCTGAACCTGGAACCTTGGTCCACCTTGGTCACAATGACTAATACCTGTTCAGAATTAAAAATTTACTTAAGTTAGGCTGAAACTGGCTCTGATCCTGGGAATAAAGAGGTGAAAAACTCAAGTTCACCAGAGAAAAATGAGAATGTGAGTTTAATACTCTACAAAATAATGCTGGAGAGTCTCTGCCCAGATGAAGTCAGGAACATAGAACTGCTGAAAAGTTTGTACCCAGTAAGTTTTTATTTGTCTCAGTCTGTCTATCTAGATATTTATATTTATTGGTATTTTTCAATTAGTTTAGTGCAGCTTAGTTTTTTTTTAAAAAAAGATCCCTATGAGGCCTAAGATTTTGTCCCAGACTGATCATTCTTTCCTTTTTTTTTTTCTTCAAAAGATGGAGTCTCACTGTTTCTCAGACATGATCAAAGCTCACTGTAACCTCGAACTCCTGGACTCAAGTGATCCTTCCACTTCGGCCTCCTGAATAGCTGGGACTACAGGTGTGCACCACGGTGCCCAGCTTTGGTCTGACCATTCTAATAGTTTTCAAAAGCCAGCACCTATCTCTTGACAGCATTGTTGTTGGTTTAGGATGGGAGAAGTATATTTTTAATACTGTCTAAATCCCTACATCCTATCCCTGGATGATTAAATAGTGTCTTTTAGGGGACTTTCCCTGTAGTTTCTACTGTGATGGCTTGATCATGGGCAGGACTTTGCATTATGTTTCACAAGTAATTGAGTTACTAGTGTAAATTTCTTCCTTTTGTCAGCCTGAGAAGAAATATTTATCTGTGATCCACTAAGGCATTCCACGGCTGTATTTGTTCTCGACAAAGTAGGAATTAGAGGTAGTTATCTGAAAAAAAGAGACAGTCCACTTTAGCTCAAATCTCTTAGTAACAATTGGTTTAACTCAACCTGCTAATGATTCTGGCATCTGCCACTTCCCACTTTAATAAGAAACATGAGCATTACATAGTTTCCCAGGAAAATGAATGAGGCATGGAGAAGAAGCGCTCGCTTTAATTGTCCAAGATTAGCTATTAAGATTTGGCTCCAGACAGAAGATTTTTACAAATCAGTGTTTTATGAATTGGCAAGCTTCTTGACTTATTTTTTTCATATCTGTGATGCCAAGGAATACATTTCAGCTAAAGCTGCTAAGGGATTAAAAGATAGCCAGACCTTTTCATATAGGAACACCTTATGTCAGATAGATGTCAAAGTTTTTTCATCTTTTGGCTTGTTCTGGGGAGTCACGATGGTAATATATGTGTGTGGGTATAATATCTGTACCCTAAATTGTCATCATGTGAACATTTCTGGTTTTTAAATTCATGGTAGTGGTTGCTGTAGGTATTTGTTTGTTTGTTTGTTTTTAACAAGACAGGTTAATTATGGTTCTGTATTGTGTCTTGTCCCCTTCCTTGTTTATTAACAAATGTAAGCTATTTTTCTAAAGCCAAGTATTTATTTACTAACATTAATTAGAAGTCTTTATGAGAAGGGTAAGAACTACGACTATTGGCTGCTTCTTTTTTTCTAAAGTGTACATAAATCCTAAATTCACCTATTCTTTGGTCTGAATAAATACAGATTTTAAAAATCTGTATTTATTCAGACCAGAATAAGCAACCTTATAGCATATAGTGATCAAAACTAAAGGAAGATAATTCACTTTTAATATTCTAAATTAATAATTCAAACTGTTTTGAAAAAATATACCTATCCTGTACTTTTCTTGTCCAGTTGAATATACGTCTTTTACACAATTGTGTGATTTTGTTTCTGCTTTTTTAACTTACTATTAATTATAACATTTTTCCACTTTGCTATATTATCCTTTTTTAAATGTCCATTAAATACTTGTGCCATAGCCATTGCTTAAGCCATTGGTGCACAATGTAAATTTCTAGGCCTTGAACCAAACCAACTGAATAAAAAATATTAAAGGTTGGCCCAGGGGGCTGGCTCATGCCTATAAACCTGGTACTCTGGGAGGTAGGCAGGAAGATTGCTTAAGGTCAGCAGTTTAAGAGTAGCCTGAGCAAGAGCAAGACCCCTTCTCTACTAAAAAAGTGTAAAAAAACAATTAGCCAAACAACTAGAAATAGAAAAAAAGAATTAGCAGTGTGTGGTGGCAAGCCCCTGTAGTCCCAGCTACTCAGGAGGCTGAGGCAGGAGAATTATTTGAACCCAGGAGTTTGAGGTTGCTATGAGCTAGGCTGGCACCATGGCACTCACTCTAGCCCAGGCAACAGAGAGAGAATCTGTCTCAAAACACAAAACAAAACAAAAAAATACTAGGGGTAAACTCAAGAACCTCCATTAAGTAAGTAATTCTGCTTTACTAAAGGTAAAGACCTAGGTTCAAGGACAGTAGGAGCCTTAAAACTACCTCTACTGCTGAATAGGAAAGTCATTATTTTCCACCATTGTAAACAATATTTCAGTGAATACCTTTATGAATATATTTTTTTCCTTCTTCGGAAAATTTCCTTATTTTTGTTATTTCGGTTTTTTTTCTGAATAGGAAGAACCAAAAGTATGCAGAATCTTTATATACTTTCCTAACTTTCTTGTATTCTTTTCCTTTATTAACCAACAAATATTTCTACCAATAGTAAACCAGATTGTAGCTACATTTTAAATTGTAGATGTGAGACAGCCAATAGTTTAAATTTAGGGAAGTGAAAAAAAAATTTTTTTTTTCCATACTCTACTTGATTGACTAACCAGATTGGGAAGGAAGACATGAAGGTATGGAGTGAATTTGCCTACCACCCATGAAGACTTGATTGGTGGTAATACTATGGCCTCAACTAATGTTAGTGAATGTCCTTTATACTTAGCCATTTCACATTCATCATCTCTACTCTGTAGGGAGGTATGATTATTCCCATCATATTTATGAGAAAACCAAGGCTTATGATTGCTAAACAATTTGCCCAAAGCAGCTAGTAATTGTCTGAATGTGGGAGGTTTTCTGCCTCATATCATACTCTAGCATCTGTTTATTGGAGACATGTTTTCTTATTTCTTCTTTATCTCTAAGTTTATTTCTGCATTAAAAAGTAGGCAATTGTGGTCCCATTAATTCAATTCAAAACTGGTAATAAGCAACAATTAGTTGCAAGGTGCTGCACCAGGTGTTGTAGGGAATACAAGGATGAGAGGGTACAGCCTGGGCTTCTGGGAACTTTCATCTGGAAAATGTAAATGGCATGTTTAAAACAAGACAGAACAAGGGACCATAGAGGGATTTCTATATTCTTCCTTTACAGTTGAGGAAACCGAGTCCTGGCATCAAGGATTCCCCACCTGAGTTATTGCAAATAATCCTTGCGTGTTGCTCCAGCACTGGACTGCAAGCTCCTCAGGGGCAGGGCATGGCTTCCTTATGCCCACTGCTGTCTCCAGTGTTCATGCGCTGCCAGGAACAGAGTGGGCCTCCCTTAAATGCATCTTGACCTCAATTTCTTCTAAAGGCAATATGCCTCCTGATAGTTTTCTTTATGCAATAGATATTTATTTAGTGGCAGGCACTTTTCAAGAACTTGGGAGACCAGGGAACAAAACAAAAAAAAATTCTCTGCTTTTCCAGAGTCAAAAAATATAATCCCTTTTGACTTTCCAGGAGTTAGATATCTATATGGTATACTATATCGTAGGGGTAATGTTTGTCTCTGCTCAGACAATCTCAATCTCAGAGATTGTCTCTGCTTCTAGCTTTAGTTCCTCTATACTCTTTTTTTTTTTTTTTTTTTTTTTGAGACAGAGTCTCGCTTTGTTGCCCAGGCTAGAGTGAGTGTCGTGGCATCAGCCTAGCTCACAGCAACCTCAGACTCGTGGGCTCAAGCAATCCTCCTGCCTCAGCCTCCCGAGTAGCTGGGACTACAGGCATGTACCACCATGCTCGGCTAATTTTTCTTTCTATATATATTAGTTAGCCAATTAATTTCTTTCTATTTATAGTAGAGACAGGGTCTTGCTCTTGCTCAGGCTGGTTTTGAACTCCTGACCTTGAGCAATCCGCCCGCCTTGGCCTCCCAGAGTGCTAGAATTACAGGCGTGAGCCACCGCGCCCGGCCTCTTCTATACTCTTATTGCTAAAGAGATACATGACTTCTAATAGCTGAGGAAGTTTCAGATATGTCCTTTTTACCTCTTTCTGCTAATCTTGACTCTGCATAAATCTAAGCTTGTTGTTAGGATTTTTGAAATTTTAGGGAGCTGTATAGGCAAAGACATTGAGTGATGAAAGCATGTAGAATGTTGGGATCTGGTGAATGACCCCATGGTCAGAGTGTAGGGCTCGTGGAGCCATTCACTGGCGGTGATGTCGGAGATTTAGGCTCAGACCAGAGCGGAGGGCCTTGGGAGAAGCCATTTAGATTTGGGGTAAACTGAGAGTGTTTGAGGTTTTTGAGAAAGAAAACAGATAAAAACTTACTTGTGTTTAGGAAGTAGTTACCATGCCAGTGGTGAGAAGGATGCACCCAATGGGGTAAGACAAATTAGGAGGGTCTTACACAGCCTGTTATGAAATAACCAACATATAGCAAGACAAGAGGAATGGGAAGAAGAAGAGACGCTGCAGAAGTAGGAACAGCAGAACTTGGCTGATGGGCTGAAGGAGAGAATTATTGAAGGTGATAGATACTGGGAAATGGTTGGTGATATGAGTCATTAAAAATGTAGGGCAATGAGGAGGCTTTTGATTCATGGACGTGAGTGATATAATGATTATAATTTGGACATTTTGTACCAATTATCTAGGACAGCATAATTCCTATCATTTATAGCAAGTAATTATATTTAATTCAACTCAACACCTCTTTCCAGTATCCCTACCACTTGCTAAGTGTTAGAAATTATACAGAGATAAGTAAGAAATCCTCCCTTACATGGCTTTTAGCACTCTAAAGGAAGTAAATACAAACACGAGCAATAATAAAAGGTAAAATACTGCATGATATAAGAGAAGTATAGGAGGCATCAGGACCTGAAGAAGGGGCCTGGCGCGGTGGCTCACACCTGTAATCCTAGCACTCTGGGAGGTCGAGGCGGGTGGATTGCTCGAGGTCAGGAGTTCGAAACCAGCCCGAGCAAGAGTGAGACCCCATTTCTACTATGAATAGAAAGAAATTAATTGACCAACTAACATATATATAGAAAAAATTAGCCGGGCATGGTGGCGCATGCCTGTAGTCCCAGCTACTCGGGAGGCTGAGGCAGAAGGATTGCTTGAGCCCAAGAGTTTGAGGTTGCTGTGAGCTAGGCTGCCAGCACAGCACTCACTCTAGTCTGGGCAACAGAGTGAGACTCTGTCTCAAAAAAAAAAAAAAAAAAAAAAAAAAGGCCTGAAGAAGCAAAAGATTACAGTCCTTTAGGAGTAAGCGGTAATGGCTAGTATAGGATAGGATATAAAAACAATTTTTTATATTTGTAGAACAATATCTTTTTCAAAAAAAAATCTATTAAAATAATCAAATGCAGAAGCATCTAATAAAAGTTGACTGCGTGCACCCAAGTGTAGTGGATATACATAAAAAATCTCAGTGAATTCCTTCCCAGGGAATGTGGCGTAAGATATATAAGTCCATGCCTATAAACAGCAAAGAGAAAGGGACTGGCAAAGATGATTTGGGATGTTTCGACTAACTGTAGGACTATAATTATAGACTTGAGCTTTTTTTTTTTTTGAGACAGAGTCTCACTCTGTTGCCCAGACTAGAGTGAGTGCTGTGCTGGCAGCCTAGCTCACAGCAACCTCAAACTCCTGGGCTCAAGCAATCCTCCTGCCTCAGCTTCCCGAGTAGCTGGGACTACAGGCATGCGCCACCATGCCCGGCTAATTTTTTCTATATATATGTTAGTTGGCCAATTAATTTCTTTCTATTCATAGTAGAAATGGGGTCTCACTCTGGCGATCTACTTTGGCGATCTCTTGATTCTACTCCTGAACGCTTCGAATGAAAGACCACAGCCTAGGCTCTGGGTGGGCCCCTCAGTTCCCACGCAACAAGGGTAACGACAGCAGCTTTTTATGCACTGCAGTGAACCGTGTAAGCACCTGGACAAACCTCTTTTGAAACCCGTGGATTTTTTCAGTGCTACCCTCCTGAGTTTGTTTGATGAAAACAAATAAGCATTTTCTTCCAAACCATCAAGTAGTAAGTTCTTCCAGGGAGTAATACGTGATAGCCAGGTTGTACTGCAAACCAGTTGGTGTCTAACTTCTTCAACATGCCTAAGTGTCTTTGAAATTTCATGCTTTGTTGAATCCAGTATAGCATTATTTTTTCTTTTTCCTTAAAATATTCAACCATCGCCTCAAGGCAATGCCAAGTCTCTTAGGCAAGACTTCAGCCTGAGAGTCAAGTATCACATCAACTTCCGCTTTTTCTGACCAGGAAAGTTTGTTTCAATCCATGTGTCTTCTCCTTCTCCTCTTCTCCTCATTCTTTTTTGTAGTTTCCCCTTTTCTTTGCATAATAAGTGGCTTCCTGTCTTCCAGCTAGGCAATATTTTTTTCACATTTCCAGAATCAAAAGTTAGGCCAGGCACGGTGGCTCACACCTGTAACTTAGCACTTTGGGAGGCCAATGTGAGAGGATCACTTGAGGCCAGGAGTTTGAGACCAGCCTGGGCAACATAGTGAGACACCTATCTCTACAAAAATTAGAAAAATTAGCCAGGCGTGGTGGTGCACACCTGTAGTCCAAGCTACTTGGGAAGCTGAGGTGTGAGGATCTTTCCACTTGAACCCAGGAGTTTGAGGTTGCAGTGAGTTGTGATCTCAACACTGCACTCCAACTTAGGCAATGGAATGAGATTTTATCTCAAAAAAAAAAAAAGTACTGTCCGTGATTCTACTTGCTTTTTCTCTTTGTTGCAAAAAGTACACTTTGTTTTATTTTAATAACTGTGAGGCTTTATTTCATAATAGTGGGGATGGCTTCCAATGGCACAATGATCACTGACTGCACAGTGAGACAAATCAGGTGGATCAGTTCTGTGTCCTCTTAAAAGAGTGGACGAGTCAGCATTTTCCATGTGCGCAGATATCCCAGCATCTCTCAGCCAAAGCCTCTGCCCCAATCCAGATGCGATCCTAGAGGTGAACTCAGCTAAGAATTGTAATCAGGCCGGGCGCGGTGGCTCATGCCTGTAATCCTAGCACTCTGGGAGGCCGAGGTGGGCGGATGGCTCAAGGTCAGGAGTTCAAAACCAGCCTGAGTGAGACCCTGTCTCTACCATAAAAAGAGAAAGAAATTAATTGGCCAACTAATATATATATATATATAGAATATATATATATAAAAATTAGCCGGGCATGGTGGCTTGTGCCTGTAGTCCCAGCTACTCGGGAGGCTGAGGCAGGAGGATCGCTTGAGCCAAGGAGATTGAGGTTGCTGTGAGCTAGGCTGACGCCACGGCACTCACTCTAGCCTAGGTAAGAAAGCGAGACTCTGTCTCAAAAAAAAAAAAAGAATTGTCATCAGGTCTTCTTAGCAGGGAGTGTTGATTTTAAGTATGTTTTTAAATGTGCTCTGACTCCAGATATTTGTGTTGAGAGTCTGTTTAGTTTTTTTTTTAATCCTATTTTTTTAAATGTTTCTGTTTTATACAAGTAATATAGATTAATTGTAGAAAATTTTGGCTGAGCGTGGTGGCTCACACCTGTAATCCTAGCACTCTGGGAGGCTGAAACAGGTGGATCGTTCAAGGTCAGGAGTTCAAAACCAGCCTGAGCAAGAGCGAGACCCCATCTCTACTATGAATAGAAAGAAATTAATTGGCCAACTAAAAATATATATATAAAAAATTAGACAGGCATGGTGGCGCATGCCTGTAGCCCCAGCTACTCGGGAGGCTGAGGCAGGAGGATCTCTTGAGCCCAGCAGTTTGAGGTTGCTGTGAGCTAAGCTGATGCCACGGCACTCACTGTAGCCTGGGCAACAAAGTGAGACTCTGTCTCAAAAAAAAAAAATTTAAAAATACCAAAGCTTGGCGGGCATGGTGGCTCACGCCTGTAATCCTAGCACTCTGGGAGGCCGAGGCGGACGGATTGCTTGAGGTCAGGAGTTCGAAATCAGCCTGAGCAAGAGTGAGCCCCTGTCTCTACTATAAATAGAAATTAATTGGCCAACTAATATATATAGAAAAAATTAGCCAGGCATGGTGGCGCATGCCTGTAGTCCCAGCTACTCGGGAGGCTGAGGCAGCAGGATTGCTTGAGCCCAGGAGTTTGAGGTTGCTGTGAGCTAGGCTGCCAGCATGGCACTCACTCTATCCTGGGCAACAAAGCAAGACTCTGTCTCAAAAATAAAATAAAATAAAAATAAAAATACCAAAGCTTAAAGAAAATAATTCAAACTACCCATCATATCACAACTCAATGTTAATGTTTTATCTGCCTTTTTTTGTTTATAAAAACACAATATATATCTTATTTTTTTATGCATATATAAACATATATGTATTCCTAGCTTTTTACTTTAATTTTGCTTAGCAAATTTGATGTCTTGAACAACACATCATTTTGTAATCTGGTTAGCTCTACACTCATCTTGTTTGCCTTTGTTACACATTTACTAGACACAAGAATCTTTGTGTTAGGTCAGTGTGGAACCTTTAGCCACATTTCATAAATGCCCAGCAGGGGCAATGACACTACTTTCCCAATTCTAATTAGGTTATCCTAATGGGTATGTTTTCATTTTAACAGCCTAATGTATAAATTGTTTACTCTTATGCAAGATAGAATAGAATGTAGCAATCCGTGGTTCTTTCAGGAACTGAGTTTTGTAAGACTTGGATCTGACTTGGAGGCATTCCATGAAACATATTCATACCAAAGTCCATGCAGTCCTTAACAATGATTTTCAGAGAATTTATTGTCATTTGCTCAAATGCTCAGAATCTCCAGTTGCCGCAGCCATATTTATAAAAGCTCATGACCCGATGGTCTGCAGGGCTCATGGTTGGCTGCAGTTACAGGCGGAGACTAGTACATTCAGGGAGTTGGAAATTAGGAGAGAGAATCAGCCACCATCTCCTCCACATTTTTTCTTTTCTTAGAACTTTGTGACCATTCAGTGGAGCCCAGACCTGGAACCTCAATTTTGTAATTTTGTTTCTAGAAATCATAACTAAGTGGGCACTAGGGTAGGTTATTATCAGGGTCAGTTGGAAAGTGAGAAATAACATTTCTGAGCTTCACCAATCTCAGTGGAATTTGCTAAACAAGGTGGGTCAATAATTAAAGACAACTCCGAAAATTCAGAAATGACCCCATTTTTGTCTCACTCCCTTTGAGAACTGCCTGGTTAGCAGAAACTGACTTACGATGCCAGCTGTCACCCTTGCCAAATTCATACCCATGTCAATTGAATTGCCAATTGTAGGCGTTATGTACTTTCAAAGTTAATTTAGGCAGAAATGTTCGTGTTTAAAATTTTTTTTTTCTTGCTTTAGTCACTTTTGTTTGATGGTATAATCTTGGCTCCAGAGTATTTCAACTTCTGACAAAGGAAGATGCTATAGTAGAACATAGTGAATATCAATATTTTCTAAATTTGTTAACTTTCCGAGCTACAACACCCTACAGCAGTTGTGACCCACTGCTCGAGATACGGTTAACCAAATTGGGCCAGAGGATGAGGGCATAAAGTTTTGGTTTTTTTTTTTTTTGAAACAGAATCTCTCTCTGTTGCCCAGACTAGAGTGCCCTGGTATCAGCCTCACTAGACTCAAGCAATCCTCCTGCCTCAGCCTCCAAAGTAGCTGGGACTACAGGCACATGCCACCGTGCCCTGGCCAATTTTTTCTGTTTTTAGTAGAGATGGGGTCTTGCTCTTGTCAGCCTGGTCTCAAACTCTTGACCTCAAGCAATCCTTCCACCTCGGCCTCCCAGAGTGCTAAGATTACAGGCTTGAGCCACGGTGCCTGGCCCGAGGGCATAAGTTTTTCAATTTAGGAGCAATTATAGTATATGGACTTCAGAGATCTTTACCTTAACTTTAGAAGGTTCTGAAAGAAGAGTGGCAATAACAATCTATTAACCAATAATAATAGCTAAACTGATTAACCATGTCCAACATACTGGGTAGTATGTTAACCACTTTAATATGTTACCTTATTTTATCTTCATCATAACCTTATAAGGTAGTTAAGAGTGATAATTCCCATTTGTAGAACACAGATGGGTCAATGGTTTTTCCAAGGTTATGGGGCCAGTAATGGCAGAGCCAAAGCATGAACTTGGCTGCAAACACGTGCTCTAAAAACATGTGCTCTTAAGCTTTTAACATCGTGCATTACTTGTTGCTGATTAGCCCTTACATCTGGGCAAATCAAAGGCTAGGGCCTAGCCACTAGGCTATTTTACCATGCTCAGATTTTTGGTTGACATCCTCATAGAAGAATACAAGGCAAAGATTTAAAGTTGAGGCTGTGAGCCTTCTCCTGCTGTTATTCTTGTTTCTTTCTCAATTCAGGATTCTGTAAGCACAAAATTTAAAAATTGATGTGTCTCTCAGTTGCAGGGAGTACATGTTTTTCTGACCATTAAAATAATTTCACAATACTACCAACATGTTTCACTTATGCTTAACTTATCAATAAAATATTAGCAAATAGAATAAAGGACTACTATATTAAATTTTAATGGGATTTGAAGTATTGGTTAACAGAAGGCAGCAGCACATTTCAACAGAGCAAGTTTTTTTTTTCTTTTTTTTGCAAAAAGGAACAAAATAGTTTTGAAATGGTATTAATGTTATATAATCAGCAGTATGAATAAATTTTAAAAACATATTATGGGCCAGGTGTGGTGGCTCACGCCTGTAATCCTAGCACTTTGGGAGCCCAAGGCAGGAGGATCACTTGAGGCCAGGAGTTTGAGATGAGACTGAACAAGAGCGAGACTCAGTCTCTACTAAAAATAGAAAAATTAGCCAGGTGTGGTGGCATGGCACCTGTAGTCCCAGCTATTCCGGAGGCTGAGGCAGAAGGATTGCTTGAGCCCAGGAGTTTGAGGTTGCTGTGAACCAGGCTGATGCCACGGCACTCTACTCAAGGCAATGGAGTAAGACTCTGTCTCAAACAAAACCCTATTATGATCATCCTAATAAATGGTAAAAAGGTGTATTTGACAAAATTCAACATCTATTTTTGATAGAAGTTCTTATAGTAAAATAGGAGCAGATTAATATTCTTCTTTTGACAAAATATGTATATTTCAAAGCAAATACTACTATCATATTTAATAATCATACACAAGAACACTAATTTTCCCATGAAAATTAATTGAAAAAGACAAGGATGTATATCATTGCACTCTACAGTGAACACAGTTCTAAAATCAAAGCTATTAGATTCAGGGCTTAGATTCCTGGCACATGATAGAAACTCAACTATTTGTTGAATGAATCAATGACAGACAGAAATAAGAGGTATAGATTTTGGAATAGACGAGGCAAAATTATCATCATTTGCAGATAATACAGTTTTATTCCAAGTGAATTAACTAAAAAAGGACTAGAAATAATAAAAAGCCTTTAGAACAGTGGCTAGGTTCAAAATTCATATATAAAAATATAAACTTAAAAAGTGTACACGCCTGTAATCCTAGCCCTCTGGGAGGCTGAGGCGGGCGGATTGCTCGAGGTCAGGAGTTCAAGACCAGCCTGAGCAAGAGCAAGACCCCGTCTCTACTATAAATAGAAAGAAATTAATTGGCACTAATACATATAGAAAAAAATTAGCCGGGCATGGTGGTGCATGCCTGTAGTCCCAGCTACTCGGGAGGCTGAGGCAGGAGGATCACTTGAGCCCAGGAGTTTGAGGTTGCTGTGAGCTAGGCTGAAAAAAAAAAGTGCAATGGAAGGAATGATCCCTTTTGTCTAACCACAGAACTAACCACAAAAATAAGAATTACATCTGGCCTGTATGATGAAAACCTTAAATTTTGCTGGAGATGTTAAATTGTGCACACTCTGTCTTTTGTAATTGTCACAATGCCAATTCTAAACCTACACAGTAACAAAATGCTAATAGGAAATTTCAAAACCATCCTACTGATTAAAAAGTTTGATAGTACTCTATGATAATAAGAGATTTGGAAACAATGCCTACTGCGGTGAAAGGTTAATTATGTGAAAATTTTAAAGAGCAATTTGGCAATACCTATCAAAATACAATTGATCCCATACTTTCACTTAAAAAAATTTATCCTACAGATAATTCATAGTGTGCAAAGTTAAATAGGTATATAATTACACATATGTATTCATAAGAAAAGGTATGTATGTATGTACAAGGGTTGTTTTAGCATGGATTTCTTTATTGCTTAAATAATGACAACCAGTATTTATTTCATTTCAATAAGAAAGAGGTATTAAAATCTGTTTGTTTTTGTTTGTGTGTTTGTTTTTTTTTTTGAATGTCACTAGACAATTACATTTTTATTGAAGCTTAATGTGGTACAGAAATACATTTCAATTGATTTAAGTCCAACACCAATGGAAGGAGAAATTATGGCACCAAAACTTTCCCTTCTCTATCAAAACTTTCCCTTCTCTATCTCTAAAGATTAATTTAGATTGCTATTCAAACTAGTTCTCATTTTTCTAGGCTGTGTTCTACACAAATGTGCAGGTTTTCAATATTATAATTCTTAAATCTATTAGGAAAAAAGCAGACCTCAAGCCAACAAACGTCATCAAATCTACTGGGATACTGTTCAAGAACAAAATCCACTTTTGAGCATTGGTCCTCAAAACATTAGGTGCTATGTTCATTACAGAATCAAATTGATCGTGTTGACTGCAAACTTCCTCAATGAAACTTTCAATCAACATGCTTAAAATAAGTCAAAAGTGTTCCAACCACTTGATTTCATACCAAGTTGATTTTATGTTTAGAAACACTAAAAAAAAGATGTTTCGTTTAGAAATACGGAAGGAACAAAACAGCACTGCATCAATCCAGTAATTATCAAAATATTGTGAGGACAAGAAACACAAAATTTAGCCAACTCTCCTATTCACTCAGTTGCTTAAATCTCACAGTATTTGCAAATACAGCTATAAGATGCCGACTCTTGAAAGCCTGTATTTTAGTTATTTTCCATTGAGTATTTTGGAATTTTGCATGTTACGTTTTACTTATTTATTCACTCATTCATATATTTTGCTTCATGGTGTTTATCTAACCTGGATGATTCTCATTCTGGGCAGTCACTCATTTGATCCTGTGAAGTCCATGGTAAAAGACCACAGTCAGAGGAACAGATGAAGTCAGAACACTCACATGCATCACAAAAGTCGCAGAACTTGAGGTCACGGGATGGAAAAAGATACTGAATCTGCTTTGAACAACAATGTTTACAGTATATTACTTAACGGAAACTCATGGAAATGGCTGATAAAATAAAAGTTAAGGTCAATGATCCAAGCTGACCTGACTTATTCAATCTAGTACAAACTTTATGCTAAACCTTCCTGGTAATCAACTTAGTAATAAGAACCCTTTTATACTACTACTTACCAAGTTAGTAAAGGCATGGTACTAATTAGAAGCTAATTTCATTTACTGAGGAGCACATATGATTGATACGTAATCAATTACATATGATTTCCACAGCTCAGCCAGTACACCCTAATCTCTCCACCTATAATTCTTTATGGGTCTTCCCTGCTAATCAACACTGGAGACATTTATTTTGTTGCTGTCATCCAAAAGAGCCCAAAATTAAACCCAGGGACTATCTCCCCCTTTCCCCATGAGGGTTATAAGATTTATATATAAACCCACAGAGTTAACAGTGTATTGCTTTATTTGGAGAGTTTGAGGAAAGACACCATGGTAAGAGAAGAAATCAATTATAGGACTACAAATGCATGGACCAATAATTTTAAAATAGTAATACACAAAATAAGTGACTGGAATCATTTTCTTTCTTTTTTTTTTTTTTTTGAGACAGAGTCTCGCTTTCTTGCCTAGGCTAGAGTGAGTGCCGTGGTGTCAGCCTAGCTCACAGCAACCTCAAACTCCTGGGCTCAAGCGATCCTCCTGCCTCAGCCTCCCGAGTAGCTGGGACTACAGGCACGAGCCACCATGCCCGGTTGATTTTTATATTATATATATTAGTTGGCCAATTAATTTCTTTCTATTTTTATGGTAGAGACGGGGTCTCGCTCAGGCTGGTTTTGAACTCCTGACCTTGAGCAATCCGCCCGCCTCGGCCTCCCAGAGTGCTAGGATTACAGGCGTGAGCCTCCACGCCCGGCCTTGGAATCATTTTCTTAACAGGACCCGACTTGTGGAAAAAAAACTTTAATTGCTGTTGCAAAAAACATCTGTATGAAGTAGAAATTGGTTCCAATAACATTAGTAAAGAATTAGTTCTAGAAAGTGGAGGTAACTGGATGTAAAAGTCTGGTAGCAGTTTAATAGAACAGTCCCAGATGGTTTGGCTGAGGCCAACACCTAATGAGGACAAAAGCCTTGTCTGTGGGGAATTTTGGATAATACCTGGAGAAATATTACACTGTGCATAAACCAAATTGAATTGTTTTCACAAATGTTGTAAAGTTCCATATAGTAAAAGTTTTTTTTCTACATGCACTTCAATTTCACAGCAAGAGTGGCATAGAATACCTAAACACAGAAGAGAGCATTCATGCAAGATATCTAACTCTTTGATATAATAATGCATACAATTCAAAATGATTACACCATCATTACATCTAGGGCTTTCTGCAACTACAAGGTGGTGGTTATGGAAAGCATGGCCCCCGGTATTAACATCTAGAAAGCAGCCACCACCTTCTACCTGTGTTCTCTTTTTGTGTTTTTTTCTTCATTTTTCTTAATCAACTCTGCTGTTGTTGCTGCTTCTTAGCAAAACTGGTAAAAACAAAATTGTAACCATTGAACATAGCGCTCTGACAATCAAGACGTTTAAAGCCTTCAATCTTCTGGGGCGAAGCAAGCACGGTGCAACATTTAGAACTCTGATTAACAAACAAGGTCGTCACACATTTTCCTGGCTTGAAGACCTCCACAACTTTCCTGATCAGGTCATCATAGGAGGTCTGACTTAAGTTTGTTTCAAAGCTAACATAAGAAAATTCTGGTTATCCGATTTCATTCCATTCATTGAATACCCACAAGGATTGAACAATGTGGCATCAATGACAGAACCTGGTATCAGGTCACGAATTCCACTCTCACGAGTGACATCCTTTGCAGTAACACCGTCTTTCATGTAGAACTGGTCCATAGCTGCTGGGTCAAGCTCACTCATCAGAATTTCCAGGGTCTGATCTGGCTGACTGACTACTCGACTCTCTGGGAAATCCAGAGTATGTAAGTCCCAACAGTCAGAATTCATACGTCCCATACAATATGCTGCTCCGTTTGGGAAAATTGCATTTAGAAACTCTATTTCTTCCTGGAAATTCCGGTGTGGGTACCCTTGGTGGAGAAGGCTTCATGAAATTCTTACGAGAATAAAAGCAGCTTTGAATTGAGTCAAACCCACTGTAATCCCTAGCAAGCTTCAACAGGGGAACCGGTGCTTTCAGCAAGAGGGTGGCACCACATGTCTTCAAAATGAAACGTCTCTCGGAGACAAACATGCTACTCTCACTGACTACGTAAGCTTCCTGCTTGTCAGTTTTTGTCACACTTAATGATTGAACATTGCACATCCTTCAAAAGTATGTCCCGCTCAGATCTCGGGACAGTGCAAAGATCCCCAGATCCTTGGTTCGTGTCAGGTTGCTGCCGAGAGAACCAAACCTCCAGCAGCTTCTCTGTCCCTTCGTAAAAATGTGCAGCTTCCATCACCGTGAGACTAGCGAACAACCAACAACCACAGAAAATCAACTAAATTAAACCTCTTCTCCCGCCGCCACCACTGCGGATTGTTCCAGCTGTGTTACTAAAGTTCAGGTTCCTTTTTTTTTTTTGCTATAATTTTATATTAACTTTTTTAAACCAAAGGACTAATAAAATTTTCCCGGCTTCTTTTTGTGAGCGAAAGTTGAACGTGAGTCTGTTGGAGGTAGAGGCAGATACAGTTCAGTCTCTTGTAGTCCACTGATTCCCTGTTAGAGAGAGTAGAGCCAGCGCTAGCTAATGTCGCCGGCCACACTGTGTAAGCCTGTGTGTTTGTTTTTGAAACAGAGTCTTGCTCTGTTGTCTGGGCTAGAGTGCAGTGAGTGGTGTCATCCTAACTCACTGTAACCTCAAGCCTCTGGGCTCAGGTGATGCTCCTGCCTCAGTCTCTTGAGTAGCTGGGACTACAGGTGTGTACCACCATGTCCAGCTAATCTTTTTCTATTTTTTGTAGACATGGGGTCATACTATGTTGCTCCGGTGGTCTCCAACTCCTGGCCTCAAGTGATCCTCCTGCCTTAGTCTCCCCAAGTTCTAGGACTACAGGTGTGGCAACTTTGCCTTATCCTGAAGCAATCTGTTGAGATAAATTATAGAATATCAAAACAAGAAAATTCTGCCTAGTGGTTGAAAAGGGATGAAGTATCTATATTCTGATATGGGAATGTAGTTAAGTCCTTTTAAAATAAAATTTTAAAAACCAGATAACATAATGGAACATGTTATGATTCCAATCGTGGGAGAAAAAGATAATATTATATTAATATATGATTGTACATGCATTAAAAAATTCTCTAAGTATATAGAAAAACCCATTGAAAGACATCTTTAGCATGAAATATCTGAGGAAAGAAACTAGTGGGTAAACATAGGGGAGATTTCTACTTTTTACCTTATGCACATCTATAGCATTTGAATTATTTTTTAGGCACACATATTATTTTAAAATTAAAATAAAAAGTAAAATGAGGCCAGGTGTGGTGGCTCACACCTGTAATCCTAGCTCTCTGGGAGGCCGAGGCGGGAGGATCATTTGAGTTCATGAGTTCGAAACCAACCTGAGCAAGAACAAGACCTCGTCTCTACTATAAATAGAAAGAAATTAATTGGCCAACTAATATATATAGAAAAAATTAGCTGGGCATGGTGGCGCATGCCTGTAGTCCCAGCTACTCAGGAGGCTGAGGCAGTAGGATTGCTTGAGCCCCGGAGTTTGAAGTTGCTGTGAGCTAGGCTGACACCATGGCACTCACTCTAGCCTGGGCAACAAAGTGAGACTCTGTCTCAAAAAATAAATAAATAAATAAAATAAAAATAAATAAATAAAAAAAGTGAAATGAAAAAACATAAGATAGAAATGGTTAAAAATATTTTCAGGCCAGGCGTGGTGGCTCATGCCTGTAATCCTAGCACTCTGGGAGGCCGGGGCGGGAGGATCACTCAAGATAAGGAGTTCGAAAGCAGCCTGAGCAAGAGCGAGACCCTGTCTCTACTATAAATAGAAAGAAATTAATTGGCCAACTAACATATATAGAAAAAATCAGCCGGGCATGGTGGCGCATGCCTGTAGTCCCAGCTACTCGGGAGGCTGAGGCGAAGGATTGCTTGAGCCCAGGAGTTTGAGATTGCTGTGAGCTAGGCTGACACCACGGCACTCACTCTAGCCTGGGGGTAACAGAGTGAGACTCTGTCTCAAAAAAAACCAAAACAAAACAAAAAAGTATATATATATAATATGTACATATATTTTTTTTCAAAAATGTAGGGAGGAAAATAAAATTCATCTGTGATTCCACCAACTAGAGATAATCACTGTTAATATTTTATGATGTTCTTCAAAGAAGACACACAAATGGCCAAAGATTATATGAAAAGATTATCAACATTGATAATCATCAAGGAAATGCAAATCAAAACCACACTGAGATATCACTTACCAGCTGTTAGGGCGACTTATCAAAAAACAGAAGATAATAAGTGTTGGTGAGGTTGTGGAGAAACTGGAACCCCTGTGCACTAGTAGTGCAGAAAAAAATAAAGGTGAGACTACTGTGGAAAAGAATATGGAGGTTTATTTGTGGAAAAACCAACTCAACTCATGTTTCTCCTCTGTTCTCACACCACACCCATCAACCACCAAGGATGCAATCAGTTCTGTAATGAACAGCTGGGTGTCTTCCAATTCATTCTGATGCTATCTACCTGGAGATAGCATCAGATCGTATAGGTTGAGGGTTCAGTTCTGCAAGACTGCCCCTACCCCTTCAGACACCGGTCCCAAGTCCAGGCCTCCAGAACTTCTAATTGACCAGCTTCAAGTTGAGGGTCCCATAACCCCCTCTTTGGGTTGGATTAACTTGCTACAGCAGCTCAAAGAACTCAGGGAAACACGTACTTACATTTACCAGTTTATTATAAAGGACATTACTGGCCAGGTGAGGTGGCTCACGCCTGTAATCCTAGCACTCTGGGAGGCCGAGGCGGGAGGATTGCTTTGAGCTCAGGAGTTTGAGACCAGCCTGAGCAAGAGAGAGACCCCCATCTCTACCATAAATAGAAGGAAATTAGCTAAACAACTAAAAATAGAAAAAAATTAGCCGGGCACGGTGGCAAGTGCCTGTAGTCCCAGCTAATCGGGAGGCCGAGGTAGGAGGATTGCTTGAGCGTAGGAGATTGAGGTTGCTGTGAGCTAGGCTAACACCACCACACTCTAGCCCAGGCAAGAGAGTGAGACTCCGTATCAAAAAAAAAAAAAAAAGACATTACAAGCAATTCAGATAAAGAGATGCAAAGGGTGAGGTATGGGGAAAGGGGTGCAGAGCGTCCATGCCCTCCCTTGGTGTGGCACCCTCTGGGAACTTCTACATGTTGTGCTGTCTGGAAGCTCTCTGAACCCAGTCCTATTAGGCCTTTAATGGAGACTTCATTGGGTAGGCGTGAGTGAAGAAGCACGGTCAACTGTGTAGAAACGTGATTGGGCAAAAAGGGCACGATCTGATATCAGTAGACTGAGTGGGGAAACCCAGCAAGGCCTGAAGATTCTTCTTGGCCACTGTGCAGCATTCCTTCCTCCGGGGTATGGCACAGAACCCTGTCTTATGACCCATAATCAGAAATGCAGAAATGCAGGGGAAGATTGGAGTCCTACCTTGAGCAGGTGAAAGGAGGGCAGAAGATCAGAGAGAGAGAGAGAGAGAGAGGTTCTGTTTTCTGAGGCCTGCTCCTGAGGCCTAAATTGCTCCAGCATTTTAATGAGGCCTATGAGAGTTATAAGCCAGGAAGCATGGATGAAAAAATATATATATTTTTTCCATATATCCATAATATAACAGTGTTCTTCAAAAAGTCAAAAATAGAATTACCATTGACAATTCTGGTAATTTGATCCTGCAATCCCACTTCTGGGTATATATCCAAAAGATTTGAAATAAGGAGCTTGAAAGATGTTTTCACTCCAATGTTCATTGTAGCATTACTCACAATAGCCAAGATACGAAAATATATAAATGTGCATCAACAGATGAATCGATAAAGAAAACGTGGCATATACATACAATGAAATACTGTTTGGCCTCAAAGAAGAGGGAAATATTAGCACTTGTGACACAACAGGCATGGACCCAGAAGACGTTATGCTAAGTGAAATTAGCCACAAATACTGCATAATTCCTCTTATGAAGGCACCTAAAATATTCAGACCTAGAAAAATAGGCAATAGAATGGTAGTCACGAGGGGATGGGGGAGGAGGATATGGGGACTTGTTGTTCATTGTATCTAAAGTTACAGCTACACAAGATGAGTAAGTTCCAGAGATGTGCTGTACAACAGTGCCTGTGGTTAACAAACAGTGCAGTATGTGCAGTGAAAAATGTGTTAAGAGGGTAGATCTTATGTTAAGTGTCCTTAACACATAATGCAAACCCACACACGTGCATACACACACGCGGACCAAACAAAAAACAAAATCCAAAAAACACAAAGAGGCACAAGGAAATTTTGGAGAGGATGGATATATTTATTACCTTGAATGTGATGATGGTAGCGTGAGTGTAGACATATGTCCAAACTCACCAAATTGTAGACTTTAATTACGTTCAGTTTTATTTATCTATCTGGACAGGGTCTCACTCTGTCACCCAGGCTAGAGTGCGGTGACACGATCCTAGCTCACTGTATGCTCAGACTCCTGGGTTCAAGCGATCCTCCTGCCTCAGCCTCCAGAGCAGCTGGGACTGCAGGTGTACAACACCATGCTTGGATAACTATGATCAGGTTTTTGTATATCAAATTTTGTACCTCAATAAAACTGGAAAAGAGGAGAGTGCTTAAAATATATTTTGTGATGTTCCTTTTAATATACTTTCTGTGCACATAAGTACATAATTATAATTTTAATGTAAATGATATTATACATATGTATAGTTTGTCACTCAATATTTTATTGAGCCAGCATTTTCCCAGGTTAAAATAGAGTCTCTAGAACACCATTTTTGGTGACTATATAACATTCTCTTTTTGTGGCTATACCATAATTTGTTTACCCATTCATCTATTTCTTTATCTTCTTAAGCTCTTTTCCTTCATCGGTTAAACAATCAAGCATACCTGTCCTTGGCAAAACACTGGGCTCTAACTACACTGCAGTGTCTTCCTCCCAAGACAGCTATGAGGATGGCCTTAGGGACTGCCTGGCAGGTGGCTCCTCCTGCCATGTCTGTATCTTCTTAGTAAGACCTTTCTTGATGGCCATTTCTATTATAAAATAGCATTTGCCTCTCAGCACTCTTGCTCTTTTTTTTTTTTTTTTTTTGACAGAGTCTCACTCTGCTGCCCAGGCTAGAGTGCTGTGGCATCAACCTAGCTCACAGCAACCTCAAACTCCTGGGCTCAAACAATCCTGCTGCCTCAGCCTCCCGAGTAGCTGGGACTACAGGCATGCGCCACCATGCCCGGCTAATTTTTATACATATATATATATATATATTATTTATTTTTTTAGTTGGCCAATTAATTTCTTTCTATTTTCAGTAGAGATGGGGGTCTCACTCTTGCTGATGCTGGTCTCGAACTCCTGAGCTCAAACGATCTGCCCTCCTCGGCCTCCCGGAGTGCCAGGATTACAGGCATGAGCCACCATGCCCGGCCGCACTCTTGCTTTTACCCAGCTGTATGTTACTTTTTGTGTGGTGAGTCGAAGCAGTGGTGGTGGAGTAGTTGGTTCCCAGCTCTGTCCCACCTGACCATACCTTCTAGGTCTTCGTCTGCTGTCTGTCTGCCCACCTAGGTTGTAAGCTCCAACGACAGCAGAGCCATCGTGTGATTTTGTTCTCTACTGTATCCCCTGTGCCTAGATCAGTGTGGAGCACATGGTAGATTGCCAATAAACACGAGCATACAGGAAGGAGGATCTTCATTGCTTCCGTTCCTCTTTCCTGTTAAAAAAGATAATTACAATTCAATTCCTAAGTAGAAATGCTACTAAGCAGTCCTTGTGAAATCAATGTGAAATATTTCTTGGGTTGCTGCTGTTTGCTCTTAGGGTTAGCAAATGTTACACCTCCATATGGGACCCATTAGGTGATCTAATCTGTCCTTTCACAGATGACAGGACAATGTAGGCTCCTCATAATAGTGATGGCTGGAGAAGTGACGGTAGGGAGGAACAAAAGTATTTAACTCCTCAAAAAGTTTACAACCTGGATGGAAAGAGAGGATTAAGACACATGAGAGGCCAGGCGAGGTGGCTCATGCCTGTAATCCTAGGACTCTGGGAAGCCAAGGCATGAGAATTGCTCAAGGTCAGGAGTTCTAGACCAGCCTGAGCAAAAGCGAGACCCCTGTCTCTACTAAAAATAGAAACAAATTCATTGGCCAACTAAAAATATATAGAGAAAAAATTAGCCGGGCATGGTGGCACATGCCTGTAGTCCCAGCTACTAGGGAGGCTGAGGCAGAAGGATTGCTTGAGCCCAGGAGTTTGAGGTTGCTGTGAGCGAGGCTGACGCCACGGCACTCACTCTAGCCTGGGCAACAAAATGAGACTCTGTCTCAAAACAAACAAACAATCAAACAAACAAACCCAATAAGGACTGCAATAAAGAGAGAATTGCAAAGCCAAGGGTTTTGGGAGCAGAGTATAGGGAAGATTTATTTTGTGTGACAGAGTCGAGATGTCATGGAAGGAGGGACACATAGGCTGGTGTTGAGGAGTGTGTAAAGAGTGCTAATCAGAGGTGGGGTGTAAGGATGAAGGCATTACAGGCAGAGGGAACTCTATTAGTAAAGGCGTGGAGAAATTAAAATGCTCGACACGTTTGAGAAATGGCAACTGTCTTGCACCTAGAAGGAAGGGTGAGGAGGGCTGGCTAGAGAAGGAAGGAGGTGTTTGGGCCAGATTATAACTCTGTGCTGGGGGTTTGGACTTTATCAGTGAAAGTAATCAGATCTGTGGTTTAGATGAGTCTGACAGCAAGGTGAACGACATACTGGGAAAGGGTGGGGGAGAGAGCTAGAAACAGTGAACCGGTTAGGAAACCTCTGCAAGAGATTGTTACGGTGTGAGCTAATGAAGATCTGAATTAGAGAACCACCTGGAAGGTAAGATGATTGTAAAGATACTTCAGAAGTAAACTAACTAGAAGGACCCAGGTTCTTACAAAAGTGCTAGGAATGTTTATAAGTGAGATAAGTACTGACTACTCCATCAGATTGGGAGGATCTCTAGGTTTTCAGGTTGTAGTTTTTTTTTTTTTTTTTGGAGACAGAATCTCACTCTGTTGCCCAGGCTAGAGTGCCGTGGCGTCAGCCTCGCTCACGGCAATCTCAAACTCCTGGGCTCAAGCAATCCTCCTGCCTCAGCCTCCCGAGTAGCTGGGACTACAGGCATGCGCCACCATGCTCGGCTAATTTTTTCTCTATATATTTTTAGTTGACCAATGAATTTGTTTCTATTTTTAGTAGAGACGGGGTGGGGGGGGGTCTCGCTTTTGCTCAGGCTGGGTTTCGAACTCCTGACCTGGAGCAATCCGCCCGCCTTGGCCTCCCAGAGTGCTAGGATTACAGGTGTGAGCCACCGCGCCCGGCCTCAGGTTGTAGTTTTAACCAAGCAAACTAGGGCAAGAGCAAAAACATGAAACAAGAACAACGAATCCTGAAAAGTAAAAGAAAACGCAGTGAATTCCTACCTCCACCCCAATCCCTAAAATAACTCAGATCCGTTGTGTTCTGAGACTCCCAGTATCAAAGCTGCACGTGGAAACGCCCAGCTCTACCAAGTCAGTTCCTGAGCTCCTCCCTTGTCCTGACACCCTGGCTTCCTCCTCAGAAGGAAGGGTCTCCACCTGAATCAGAAAAGCCTTTCTGGGTTTGCACACAATCACCCTGTGGACCGGGCAGAGCCTTTCCATGGTCATACTGGGAAAGCGGCCACCGCAGCTCAAGGTGACCATCCTTGCAGGATGCTCCCATGTCCCCCTGGGTCACAGACATTCTCATGGCCCAGGCTGGCTTCCATTACTCCCTCTTTCCTTCATGGCTCCTACCCTTTCATTCTCACCGCTCCAGCCATACCCTGAACACCCTTGGCTTCCATCCCTGATAAGGCTGTGACTGGTTGGATGTGACCTTTTTTTTAATTTTTTTTGAGACAGAGTCTTGCTTTGTTGCCCAGGCTAGAGTGAGTGCCGTGGCGTCAGCCTAGCTCACAGCACCCTCAAACTCCTGGGCTCAAGCAATCCTCCTGCCTCAGCCTCCTGAGTAGCTGAGACTACAGGCATGCGCCACCATGCCCGGCTAATTTTTTCTCTCTATATTAGTTGGCCAATTAATTTCTTTCTATTTTTAGTAGAGACGGGGTCTCGCTCTTGCTCAGGCTGGTTTCGAACTCCTGACCTCGAACAATCCGCCCATCTCGGCCTCCTAAAGTGCTAGGATTACAGGCGTGAGCCACCGCGCCCGGCCTCAATCCTTTTTTGGTAATAAGGAAATAGTATCAAAGATCAACACAGCCAGACCCAAAGATTAATTAGTGTCTGGTAAGGACTGGTGGTAAGGACAGATTTTAACCAGGAATATACTATTGCAATAGAGAAAGCAGTTCAGCGTGAACTGAACTCAATTTCGATTTGCACAGAGAGGACTGGGTATCTTAAAGGGAGAATGAAGAAATAGGAAGAGAGTGAGCAGGGGCTCAGGACAGTGAGGGAAGTGAAAAATTACAAAAAGCAGGAAAGGGTGGGTGCCCATGTGCAGTCCATCTGTGTTGGCTAACTCGCGTTTATGGAAGCTAGGCTTTCACCCTCCCATAGAGGGTGGGAGGCAGAAGCCCTGTCTTCAGGCATTGGCCAGAACAAACAGTAAATTCTTTGGAAGTCTGGAGTTTTCTCAGACAGACACTTTAAGAAGAGCTGGGGTCATCCCAGGGATGTTGCCTTGAGCTGTCAGAAATTGTGTTAGCGTTTGTTCAAGTCTTTGCAGGTCAAGGTTGGGCCCTAGTCGAGAAGAGGGCTCAGGAAGCCGGGCTCAAGTTTGGGCAAGAAGAGGATCTTTGTCTCAGGGATATGAAAATTAAGAACAAATGGGCAAATGTCCACTGTGATCTCAATAGAAGAAACAAGAAGACGAATATTATGGGGAAGTAAGATAAGGGATATTTTTAATTACACTGCCCACTGTAAAGACTGCTAAATTGCAGCCATCAAAAACCAGGTGTCAATTGTACTCACTATTAAGTCAGAACTAACAGATGAGCACACATGTGTACAAAGGGAGAAGTGAAACTCAGTGGAAACCAAGCAGAGGGGAAAAGGGAAGCAGGGAATGGGTGAAACCCTATCTAAACGGGTACAATGAACACTATTTGGGTGATGGGCACGATTAAAGCCATGACTCAAGTGTTACAAAAGCCATCAATGTAACCAAAAGCATTTGTACTCCCATAATATTTTGAAATAAAAATAAAAATAACAAAATTGTATCATATACAACTTGATATTTTTCCTTAAAAAAAAAAAAAAAACTAGGTGTATTGTCCATACTCTATGCTGCTAAAATCTAAATATTTAATAAGAAAACTATTTACTTTATGCATACCTGGTCTCTCAGGATAAACAAAAATTAATGTTGTAAGTTGGAGTTTAGCTTAAATAGTTTGCATGTTATTAACTAGTTCCTAATGAAGTATAGAAATAGTGTTGTAGGCTATCTAACTGTTTAAGACATTGCTTCCCCAGAACTATAGTGACCCTTTCTTTCAAATATCTAGCTTCATCATTTAAAAATAGTTAAATATTAGTCCCGTTCACCAATATTATTTGCATTTTGTAAATGTACAATGTTCCTTTTTTATTTTATGCCTCTTTCTATTTGAAATTAGTAATTTTTTACTTTCCTTGGTATTCTGGTCTGCTGTGGTTTATGACCAGTGACATAGTGACCATCTTTTCTCATTATGACATTCATGATAACTCCCTCCATGGCCCACAGGGCTAAAAGACAAGGTGGCTATGGATGGGAATGACTTCAAAGCTTAACAAATTCTTTATTGAAAGAGCTAGAGAACATACAATGTCATGGTTTGCAGGAACTGAGTTTTTGTTTTTAATCAAAATATAAAGAGTGAAATGTAGAGATCGTAGGTGTACAGTTAAACCAGTTTTAACAATTTGATACCCATATGGCTCACGCCCCCATCAAAACACAGATCTGTTTCCATCAACCAGGAAGTTCCCCCACACAAGAGGATTTTCCAATCAACCCTCTACCACTCCTAGCAGCAACTACTGTTTTGATTTCATCATAAATTCGGTGTTTTTTTTTTTTGGCTACAGAACTTCATATACCTGGAATCATACAGTATGTACTCTTGTGTCTGACTTTTCTCACTCAATATAAAGTTTCTGAGCTTCACTCATGTTTTTGCATGCATTGGTAGTTTGTCTATTTTTATTGTGAATGGTATTCCATTGTATGAACATATCATAGTTTATTCTATTGATAGACACCTGGGCTGTTCCCAGTCTTTGGTTATTATAAATAAAGCAGCTATGAGCATTCTTATACAAGGCTTTTTATGGACAAATGCTTTCATGTCTTTTGAAATGAAATGAATGTTTTCATTTCTTTTGAAACTAGGATTGGAATTGCAGAGTCATAGGATAGATGTATGTTTAACTCTTTGGGAAACTGCCAAACGGTTTTCCAGAGTGCTTATACAATTTTATGTTCCCATCAGCAATGATGATAAAGTTCTGTTTGTTCCATAATCCTTTCTAACATTTGGTGTTTCCAATCTTTTAAATTTTAAACATTCTAGTGAGTTTGCAATGACATCTTACTGTAGTTTTAATTTGCATTTCCCTAACAACTAATGACCTTGAGCACCTTTTCATGTGCTTATTGGACATTCATATATCTTCTTTTGTGAGTGTCCATTCTAGTCTTTTGCCCATTTAAAAAAATGGGCTATCTTTTTATTATTGCATTATAGGAGTTCTTTATATATTCTGGTTAAAATTCCTTTGTCATATTTATATGTTGTAAATTCTTAAATACTTTCTCCTGGACTTTGGATTATCATTTAATTTTTTTTTAAGAGACAGAATCTTGCTATGTTGCCCAGGCTGGTCTAGAATTATTGGGCTCAAGTGATCCTCCTGCCTTAGCTTCTTGAGTAACTAGGATTATGGGCATATGCCACTGTGCTCAGCTTGCTTATTAATCTTGATGGTGTCTTTTGATGAGTAAGAATTTTTAATTTTGATAAAGTCCCAACTTATTATTTCCCTTTATGGCTAATACTCACTCATGTCCTCCCTAAAAAAATCTATTGCCTATCCAAGTTTGTAAAAATATTCTTTGATATTTTCTTCTAGAAGTTTTACTGTTTTAGCTCTTATATTTGTGTTTATGATACATCATGAATTAACTTTTGCATACGGTTTCAGATAGAGGTTAAGTGTCCCCACTTCCAAATTTGGATATCTATTTATTTCAGCACCATATACTGAAAAGATTTTATTTTCTCGTTTGAGTCTTAGAATCATTTCACTCTAGCATATGTGTAGCTATATATCTAGACTCTGTTCTGTCCTATTGAGCTTGTTGTCTATTTTTTTTTTTTTGCCAATACTACACTATCATAATTACTATAGCTTTATGGTAAGTTATAAAGTCAGGTAATATAATTCCTTTAACTTTACTTTTTCAAGATTTTATTGGCTATTCTAGGTTCTTTGTATTTTTGTATAACTTTTAGATTCTGCTTATCAACATCTACAAAAAAGCATGCATTTATTTTTGATAGATTTAAAATAACAATCTCTTTTAAAGGAAATATTTAAAGACTTCTACATTAAGCTGTTCTTGATTTTAACTTCTGAGACTAAAGAATTGTGACTTAACTCTAGTTTTTGCTCAAATGTGAAATTTAATCTTCTCTGTGGTTTCAGGGGAAAAGTAGAAGGAAGTGAAAACAGATGGGGAAAAGACTGCAAACATGCAGAATGAAGGAAAAGGAAAGAGAAGTTTATTAATTTGCCAGCAAATAAGGAGGATGGCAGACTCTCATGTTAAAGAACCACCATCCTCCTTTTAAGCAGAAATACAGAGATTTAAAGGGTTTTTTTTTTTAGCTTCAGGCTATTGCTGTTTAACTATGGTTGGTGGTCCTGGTTGGCATTATCTCTGGTGAGCTGGTCCCATGATCTTTGCCTGGAGAAGTCCCTGGAGCTATCTCCTGTGGTTTGAAACACATAACAAAGAATACTTGTTTGCCCCTCTCATTAGTGGCTCCAGGCAGGAATGCAGATTTTAATTCCCAAAAAGAGTGGGGGAGGTTTTAAAGAGACAACTTATAATACATTTTGCCCATTTTCAAGCCCTTACTTCTGTTACATATTGTCCACTGTCAATTTTACCCTTCCATATCTGTGGGAAGAGGGGCGACATAGTCATTGAGCTACTTCTTGCCAAATTGGAGCAATGTTTTAGATGGAAGGTTTGTTACCAGGTGAGAAAGGACATAAGCAACAATTACAACCATGAGGATTGATAAGGTGAAGTGGAGGATACCTGATAAGAGAGATTTTATCGCACCTTACTGTCGCCTTGTACATAATGTCTGCTACAGGGCTGGGCAAGACAGAAACACACGTCCTCTGAGTACAGAGCTATCAGTCGCACCCAATAGGCGATCCAAGAGACTGGCCTCTGCAAATTCAAAGTCTAGGAAGGTAAATTATATACAGGGATATGACAAAACCAGCAGTGAGACAGTTCAGCAGAAGAGAAATCCTCACTAAGGAGTTATCTCTCCATCCTATAGATAGAACAAATAACCAAAGAAAGGATAGCATAAATATGAACGTTTTCATTTTTCCTTTTCCTGGCCCGTCCACTGGGGGATTGGTGTCTTCTTCCTCCATAGGATGCCTCTCTACTTTGGTGTGATGGACCCAGGGCTTTACTCCTGACAATTTCAATAAGGTGTGAGTTGTTAGAGGAACTTCATAGGGTTCTCTCCACTTCTCTGCTTCCAACTGGCACAGGGACCTGAAAGAGGCAAACTCATGCATAGTGGTTAGTATTTGATATATTGCTGTACTCTGTTTTCTTCACTTTGATTGTATTACCATATTTACCTCGAGAAGCTAGGAAGGGTCTCTCATAAACTGCTTCATAGGGGCTTAACTTAAGCCTGCTTCTAGGGGCTACCCTTATTTGGAGAAGGGCAAGTGGTGACACCCTATCCCACTTTGGATGGGTTTCTGCATCAATTTTGCTATAGTTTTCTTTAAAGTATGATTTATTTTCTCCATTTTTCTCATAGATTGAGATCTTTAGGATGCATGCAATTTCCATTCTAGATGGAGGGCTTTGTTTACTTGCTGAGTTACCTCTGATATAGAGGAGGGTCCATTATCACTCTGTATGGAGGAAGGGAGCCCATACCTCAGAATGAGTTCCTTCCAAAGGATTCTAGTAGCTTCAGATGCTCTCTCCCTTCAGGTGGGATAAGCCTCCACCCAGCCTGAAAAGATATCTACTAATGTAAGCAGCAGGTCACTTTTCTGTCTTTGGATTGTTTGAAGCACATGAAGGGTAGCCGTGAGTTATTTTTGGATAGTTTCTTGCAAATGGGGTCCTCTTAAATGAGGTCCCACTGAATCCATTAAGGCATCATGCCCATAACGTGTGCATTTGCGTAGGTGCCTCATAAAGGGGCCAAACCAAGGCTTTGGGTAGAAGAATAAGTCCATGAGAATTTTGTCTCCACTTATCTGTGTCATCCCAAGTGTCAAAGCCTCATTTTTAATTTAAAGGGGGTTTATATATCTAAATCCAGTTAGGGTATCAAGATCCTGAGGAACAGATCACCTTTAGTGGCCTCCTTTGCAGCTCTGCCAGCAGCCTAATTTCTTTTTGCAACATAAATCCCTCCCTTTTTGGTGACCAGGAGAGTGCATGATGGCCATCTGCTTGGGCTCAGCCATGGCCTGTATCAGGGCCATTATTTCAGTAGCATAACTTATTAATAATATCCTTATTTCCTGCTGTCAGGAGCCCCCTTTCCTTCCAAATGGCACCATGAGCGTGCATGACCATAAAAGCATAGTTAGAGTCCATATAAATGTTTACCTTTTTTCTTCTGGATAACTGAAGAGCTCTGCTTAAAGCAATCATCAGCTCAGCTTTCTGTCCTGCAGCACCGGTGGTAGTGCCATTGCTTCCGGTACCCATTGTTAAGTGATCACTGCATATGCAGCCCTTTGTTGTCCATAAAGCTGCTCCGAGGGGGGAAAACATCCCAATTTGGCCCTGGCATTGGTTGATCTGACAGATCCACCCTACTAGAACGGACAGTCTCCAGAACCGCTAAGCAGCCATGCTGCAGAGGCTCATTCTCTTCAGCTGGTAACAGGGTGGCAGGATCCAGAGCAGACACGGTCCTTAATAACAATTCACAAGTAGTAGTGGCTGCTACTGCCAGAGGCGGGAGGCCACCCTCTCACGATATTATCCAGTGGCTTTGATAAGTGTGCCGCTGGCCGTGGGATGGATGTCTCCTGGCATCTGTACTAAGACTCCAAGGCTCATTCCTTGTTTTTCATGAATGTATAATTTAAATTCTTTCTGCAAGCCAGGCAACCCCGAAGCAGGGGCAGTCATAAGACTCTGCTTTAGTTTTTCAAAGGCATTTTGACAGTCTGGGGTCCAGATCAGGGGCTCCATATCTGTCCTTTTAAGGGCCTCCTACAGGGGCTTTGCTACTAGTCCAAAGTTTGGGATCCAGGTACAAAAGAACCTGGCCATTCCTAGGAATCTACGAGATTGCAGTGGGTTCCCTTGCTAATTTGGAACCCCAAATAAGTAACCTGCTGTTTGCAAATCTGTCCAATTGTAGGTTCTGCAACTCCCTTGCTAAACTCTCACTAAACAGGATAGGAGAGGTGTTTTTTTTAAAACCCTTGAGTCAACACAGTCCTGCAGTGCAGTGGGGTCATTCTAGTCTCAGGATCCTGCCATTCAAATGCAACTGAGTACCATTTGGAGTCACTTGTACAATATCACTTATGGCACAAATCTATACTCACTGGTATGGGGAATTTAAATTCTTTCAGCCCATATGGCCTCACTCACCTTTTTGGTAGACCTCGGGAGGAATAGAACTTTCTTCTTGCAGATGCTATAGTTGCAGTCAAAGATGTGGGAGTCTGCTGAGGGCCAAACTTCAAAACGAACTGCTCCACAGTGACAGCCTGCAGGTGCTTCACCAGGGCCTGGTATTCAAAGCCAGCAGGAGCTTGGCGGTGCCCCAGGGGGAGAGCTTCTGCTTGGATACTTTGAATAGCTCCCAGCACTCCCGCTGCTTGCCCAGGTCCAGCATGGCCACTAAGAACATCAGTGTCACCTGAATTGATAGTGGTAGCATCAGTGTCACCTGAATTGATAGTGATAGCGGGAGGTGGTGGCTCCCCAGGGCCTGCCTCCTGGGCCCACGGGTGACAAGTTCCTCAGCTGCCACTGCCTGGCCCCTTCCCCCTGCTTGGCTCATAGAGCACTCTGCACAGCTGGTGCCAGGGGCTGGGGCAGAGGCCACAGCAGGGTGGGCAGGGCGGGGGGAGGGAGCATACAATAATTTTCTATAATAATTATAATTATTATTGATAACATATACCAAGATCTATCAGAAATTTCAGGAATCTCATACAATGGTGAAGCACAAATTCATATAAATATAACCCAAAGAAAGTTAAGCACCAGTTCATACTTGATAATGATGCCTGTATGGTTTTAACATACCAAATAAGACTAACATGTCTCTCTTAGACTTTTAGCGCCTCTATTATTTAAAAGCTAGTTTGAGGGCCGGGCGCGGTGGCTCACGCCTGTAATCCTAGCTCTCTGGGTGGCCGAGGCGGGTGGATTGCTCAAGGTCAGGAGGTCGAAACCAGCCTGAGCAAGAGCAAGACCCGTCTCTACTATAAATAGAAAGAGGCCGGGCGCGGTGGCTCACGCCTGTAATCCTAGCACTCTGGGAGGCCAAGGCGGGCAGATTGCTTGAGGTCAGGAGTTCGAAACCACCCTGAGCAAGAGCGAGACCCAGTCTCTACTATAAATGGAAATAAAATTAATTGGCCAACTAATATATATAGAAAAAAAATTAGCTGGGCATGGTGGCACATGCCTGTAGTCCCAGCTACTTGGGAGGCTGAGGCAGGAGGATTGCTTGAGCCCAGGAGTTTGAGGTTGCTGTGAGCTAGGCTGACGCCATGGCACTCACTCTAGCCTGGGCAACAAAGCAAGACTCTTGTCTCAAAAAAAAAACCCCAAAGGCTAGTTTGAGGTTAAAGGACTGAATTTAGAATTTTGCTTTACGAAAGTTTGTCAGATATTAAAGGCTTAAAACATTTGTTCAAAATAGAATCAGAAGTCACTGTAAAATGGTCATTTTACTAAGACTGATAGTCATCAAAAGACCTTAAAGGCACACATGGGTGTGAAAACCTTTATCCTTTTAAAGTCTAGTTTTTCTAGTTAGTCAAAAACCTAATAAAGACAACACCTAGGATTATCTTGATAAAGCATACAATCTTTGTTTCTCTTAGGCCATTTACCCACAAAGTAAAAAAAAAAAAAAAAAAAGAGCCCCTTTTTTTTTTTTTTTTTTGACACAGAGTCTCGCTTTGTTGCCTAGGATAGAGTGCCGTGGCCTCAACCTAGCTCACAGCAACCTCAAACTCCTGGGCTCAAGCAATCCTTCTGCCTCAGCCTCCCAAGTAGCTGGGACTACAGGCATGCACCACCATGCCCGGCTAATTTTTTCTATATATATTAGTTGGCTAATTAATTTCTTTCTATTTATAGTAGAAACAGGTCTCACTCTTGCTCGGGCTGGTTTCGAACTCCTGACCTCGAGCAATCCGCCCGCCTTGGCCTCCCAGAGTGCTAGGATTACAGGCATGAGCCACCTCGCCCGGCCAGAAAAACCCTTCTTTAGTGCTGTTATTTTTCTTATGGGAAACCCATTTAGGCAACTTGGAAGTCAAACCTCATGAAAAAGGTACCAGAATCTATCAGACATGAGAATACCGAGTCCAGGGTCATGAGTGAACATTCTATTATAAAGGAAACAAGAAACTAGGAAACTAATACCTTGAGAAAGGGAATGCATAACTTTCAGTAATAGCGTAGGAAGATTTTTTTGACCATATTCAACAATCCAGACATATCAAGGAGCTAAGAAAAAATATTGCTTTTCAGACCTTTAAGGTAAATATTTCAGTGTCATACCTTAATAGCAGACTTAGAACCAGAGAGGGAAAAAAGTTACAGGAGCCCAAGAAAAGATTAAAGGAGACAGTTGTCATCTCAGGCCTTCTCAAGGGGAGAAAACCTGAGAGCAGTAAGACACAGCAAAAGTTGAACTTCTGAGATATAAATCCCAGAAGTTTCAAAAGAAGCAGATTATAGAATTAGAATTAAAACCTCTTGTAATTTTATTAAGCACAAACTAATATTTTAAGACAAACTTCTTGTTTTACCCTAAATTTTTCCTTTTAATTATAGCCAACTGGATCACATACAAAATTCCTTTATAAATTTTTATAACTTACGTACACTATCTATGATATGCTTGGAATTTTTGTTTTGTCCTAAATTTGTCTTAAATAACCAGTCATTTTACTTAGGACCAAAAATATCTTTTTCATATCAAATTATTTTCTTTTCTGTTTAACCTTATTTATCAAAATATATCTTTATTTATTTATTTATTTTGAGACAGCTGCACACAAGCCAAAACTCCAAGCCCCTGGTGCAAATTCCACTGTCTCACTGGACAAATTCAAAGATGAAATTATTAAGAATTCTAGACCAGGCGTGGTGGCTCACACCTGTAATCCTAGCACTCTGGGAGGCTGAGGCAGGTGGATTGCTCGAGGTCAGAAGTTCGAGACCAGCCTGAGCAAGAGTGAGACCCCATCTCTACTAAAAATAGAAAAATTAGCTGGGCATGGTGGGATGTGCTTGTAGTCCCAGCTTCTTGGAAGGCTGAGACAGGAGGATCGCTTGAGCCTAGGAGCTTGAGGTCACAGTGAGCTATGATGATGCCATTTTACTCTAGCCTGGGCAACAGAGTGAGATCCTGTCTCAATAATAATAATAACAACAACATAAGTTATCAATTGGCTATACATTGTTCTTTGTATTACAAATTCCAGCAGCAAGAAGATACTATGTAAGGCAGCTACTCTGGAACAAAATGATAGTAAATAATTGCCTCCAGTCCTGGGTGTGGGGGTGACACTTAAGTCTAGTACTCAAGTCTCTTTGGGCCTGATACATTTTGCATACCTTACACAGCTCCAACTGCTCTGAGCTATTTTTATTTTCTCAAGGGGGACCTCTGAGCCCCCTGGAATTACATGCAATGTGCATGTGAACGTATGGTGGTGGTGGTGATGGAGGAAGATTTACCCATAGTTTTCATCAGGTTCTCAAAGGGGTCTATTGCCCCAAACAAGATAAGTAGAAGGAATGTGGGATTTGGACTCTGAGGAAAATTTTCCAAGTATTTTCTGGCTATGTGATTGGATGTGAGGGAGACTGGGCAGGGACGGCCGTTGCCTGGGCTGCTCAGCCAAGTCGATGGGGCCGAGCTGGCTTTCCCTGGTCTTGGACTTCAGCTCCTTGAAAAGACTGGGGACAGTGTGACCTAAGGCCAGGTGGACATGCTGCTGCCCAAGGTCAAAAATAATTCAGGCCTTCTCTTTTTTATCTTTCCTGGTATTTAAACCCTCTAAATTTGGGTGATTTTAGTGGGTACTAGCTCTCTGCAGGCTCCAGCACTTCCTATTGCTTTACGAGACCAAGATTCACAGTTTATATTAGTCCAGGTTCCCCCATCTGCACCCCAACTCTTCCTTCAGATCTTCTCATGGTTAAGATCATTCTCATCATTGCAGTCTCAGCCCAAATGTTGCCTCTTCTGAGAGGTTATTCTTGTTTACCATAGGTTAGTGCCACCCAAAAGACATATGATGTGAGCCACTATGTCACTTTAAATTTTCTGGTAGCTACATTAAAAAAGGGTAAAACATGAGATTGATTTTACTAATATATTTATTTAATCCAATATGTCCAAAATATCATTTCAAATATGTAATCAATATAAAAATTATGATTGGGATATTTTACATTTTTTTTTTGCATGAAGTCTCCAAAATCCCGTGTATATTTTATATTTAACAACACATCTCACTTTGGACTAGCTGTATTTCAAATGCCCCACAGACACCTGTAGGTGAAATGGCTATTATACAGGACAGCCCTAGGCAAGAAAGCCCCCTTTCTCTACTCAAAAGGCCTGTCTGATTGCTTTCATGGCATTTACCATAATCTAAAGTAATCTTATTAATTCGTTCCTGATGTGCTTACTGTTTGTCTTCCCTCCTAGAATGTAAACTCCATGAGGGCAGAGATTTTCTTCAGTTCACAGTTACATCCCCAATCATGAGTACTCAATAAATACTTTTTAGATGGATGAATGAATGAATGCTCAATTGTTAAATAGATGAACAAATTCATCAATGATTGAAAAAAAATGGATGAAGCTGACTGACTTCTATAGGTATTTGAACATGTGATCCCTGTTTTAGGCAAATCACTGGGCTTTTCTGAGTCTTTATAAAATAGGGACAATTTGATCAATTTCATAAGGTCAAAGAACTAAACAATGATGTGTGTGAAATTCTTTCAAAAACTGTAAAGTCCTCTGTAAACAGCACTTATTATCATTAAGTGACTTGCCCAAATGCAGGTAGTTAGTAAGTCGTGTAAGAGAGGGGTTTTGGAATCACGTGGTCCTGGCTCTGCTTTTTTTTTGAGACAGAGTCTCGCTCTGTTGCCTGGGCTGGAGTGCTGTGGCGTCAGCCTAGCTCACAGCAACCTCAAACTCTTGGGCTTAAGCAATCCTCCTGCCTCAGCCTCCCGAGAAGCTGGGACTACAGGCATGCGCCACCATGCCTGGCTAATTTTTTTCTATATATTTTTAGTCGGCCAATTAATTTCTTTCTATTTTTAGTAGAGACAGGGTCTTGCTTTTTCTCAGGCTGGTCTCGAACTCCTGACCTTGAGCCGATCCTCCTGCCTCAGCCTCCCAGAGTGCTAGGATTACAGGCGTGAGCCACCGCGCCCAGCCCTGGCTCTGCTCTTACCCAGTTGCATGACTTGTGCACATTGCCCACCCTCTGTGACCTGCTGACACAGGGTCTCCAGGGAAGGGGCCTGGTAAACTAGATTTTTAACAAACATTCTGAGTAACTTATCATCTAGCAAATTTGGGAAACACGAGATATGCAAGGACTGCTCTCCCGGGGCTATCTGTGATCCTGTCCAGGTTAACCTCCTCTTTGACTGAGTGCATGTCTTCAGAGCAGCAATGAGAAAGATGATAACCTTGTCAGCCAGATGGGAAGTCTCACCCTGGTCATCAGTGGAATGGCAAATGCTGCTGCCGAATCACTCTCCTCCTCTCACCTGCAAGCTGATGTCAGCTCTAACATCAATTACCTGGGTCACTGTGTGTTTTTCAGGTCAGAAACCCAAATCAAGAAGGGAGGAGCAGAATCTCTTTTCCTTAGAGAGGTCTGTCATCTAAAAGAGGGACCCTAGTGGCAGCCACTGAAAAGGCACTGGCTACCTGTGTCTGACAAGCTCCCAGATAGAAAGTCAGGGGCCAAGTGAAGGCCTTGTGAATTGCTCCAGCACTTTTGAGATGCAGTCTAGAAACACCAAGGCAGCTTGCAGAATGAACACCAGGTGGCTACAGGAGAGAAAAAATCTTTCCTCTCTAGAATAAAATTTTAAAATATTTATTGCACTCTTTAAATTTCCCTTAAATAGTCTATTATTTAGTATATATTTAGTGTTTGAAAGTCTCCTACCCCCTATTTGAAACATAATCTGCAACCTGGCTCATAATAAGAGACTTGAAGGACCATTGTTTCACCTATCCGATTGGCAGATACACAAAAGTCAACAGGTTGGGCCGGGCGTGGTGGTTCATGCCTGTAATCCTAGCACTCTGGGAGGCCAAGACAGGCAGATTATTTGAGCTCAGGGGTTGGAGACCAGCCTGAGCAAGCGCGAGACCCTGTCTCTACTAAAAATAGAAAGAAATTATCTGGACAACTAAAAATGCCTAGAAAAAATTCGACAGGCATGGTGGCGCATGCCTGTAGTCCCAGCTACTCGGGAGGCTGAGGCAGGAGGATCGCCTGAGCCCAGGAATTTGAGGTTGCTGTGAGCTAGGCTGATGCCATGGCACTCTAGCCCGGGCAACAGAGTGAGACTCTGTCTCAAAAAAAAAAAAAAATCAACAGGTTGTGTTGGCAAGGTTGTGGGAATTAGATATCCTTATATCATTGCTGATGTAAGTGTAAATTAGTACAAATCCTTCAGTGGGATGGGGGGTGCAATTTGGTAATAGATATAAAAATTATAAATGTGCATATACTAGATCTAGTAATTCCATTTCTAAAAGACAGTATGTTAACATAGAAGCAAAATATATTAAGTACATATAGACAATGGAATATTATTCAACCTTTAAAACGAATAAAATTTGATACATGCTATAACATGGATGAATTTGCTGAGTGAAATAAGTCATAAATGGCTTACAAAGAAATGGGTAAGTAGAATAAGCCAACACACAAAGAAACCAATATTATATTCTCCCACTTATATAATGTATCTAAGTAGTTAAATTCATAGAGACAGAAAGTAGAATAGTAGTGACTGGGGGATGGGGGTAGGAAAAATAGAAAGACATTGTTTAATGGGTGTAAATTTTTAGCTTGGGATGATAAAAGAGTCTGCAGATGGGTAGTGGTGATGGTTGCACAACAATATGAATGTACTTAACGCCACTAAACTGTACACTTAAACATGATTAAAATGTAATTTCGTGTTATGTTAATTTTATTTTACCACAATAAAAACTATCATATATACAAAGTTATTCATTACGGCATTATTTATAGGAAGAAGATTGGAAACAACTCAAATATGCATCAGCAAAGAATTGGTTACATGTAAATTATAGTGTATCATACAATGAAAATCTATGCAGCTGGCTGCTAAAAAGGAAATCGTTTATCCATTGACTTGCGTGTTGGATATTGTCTGTCTTCTCCACCAAATTCACTGTTTATCAGCTATGCCTCATTGCGTGCCCTGGAAGTCTGCCCTTTATGGAAGATAGTGCCCCGTGCCTGCCGTTGGGAAGGCCAGCGGGAAGCACCAATAGGAGTTCGTTCCCCAGCTCTCACTCCCCTAAGCCTCAGGTTGGCAGTGGCTCTGTTCCTCTCCCAAAGGCCGTAGCTCCTGCTGGGCAGGGTTCTGGCAGTATCTGCACCCCCACCTTGCCTCTTCAAGCATGGACTCAGCGGTGACACGCAATCCCTGAGGGTAATGTATTGGAGTGTCCCTGGAATACTGTACAGTCCAAAGGCTTAGGGAGAGAGGCATGCTGCAGTGGACTGTTCATGTGCAGGCCACTAAGCCACCTGCTGGGCACACATGCAGGGAGATGTGAAGGGGACACTTTTCCTAAGCCATTAGGAAATACGTTAGTGACAGGAGAGGAGCACCAGCATCCTTGGACATTTTGTGGTGGCTCTTCTCTCTGGGTGGGAAATAAGAGCAGGAGACGTTACAATGGAGTTAGGCTCCTGATGTCAGTGGCTGAGTAGAATCCTGGAGTGGCTGAGGCTGGGCAGCAGCAAGAGACAGGAGCAGCATAGGGACTAATAAGCCACAGGGACTCCAGATGAGAAATCAGAGGTTCTGACATGCAGGGATCTGGGATGGTGGCTAATTGATCATGGGGTCCTTGGGACTAAAAGAGATAGGCAGATTTCTAAGGTTCTGCTTGGGCTGTTAAGCAGAAAGTATTCTAGGAAAGGTAGGCAAAAATCTGTCCTGGTCTCTTGTTGTCCTGGTCTCAGTTGTCATCTCTGGGACAGTATGTAGATTTGGAGGCCCTGGATTGGGGAGGAGGTAGGTCCTACTGAGGAAGGACTCCGCAGTGTGACCACAAACCTTCCTTGGAGGAACCTACAATTATTTACCAGTGCCAACCTAAAAGGAAGAAGCTGAGGCAAACTTAACAGAAATAGAGGGTTTATTTGGGTCAAGCTTGAGGATTGCAACCTGGAAGTGCAGATTCAAGTTGCCTTGAATATACACTCGCACTAGCAGCTGTTATAAGGAGTTTTAAAGGAGAAAAAGAGGCAGTTTCTGAATTGTGTACCAAGAATTGACATTATAATAACACAAGCTCTTAATAGCCTATATTGTTTTTTGTCTCACAAATTCCAGGAACAAGAAGATAATGGGTGATGCAGCTAGTCAGGAACAAAATGACCTTAAACAATTGCCCCAGACATGAGTGTGTGTGTGTGTGTGTGTGTGTGTGTGTGTGTGTGTGTGTGTGTGTACAGGTGTGGTAGGGCATAACTGAAGTCCCATATTCACGTCTCTCTGGGCCTGCAAACCTCACATGGCTCAGACATTTTTTTTTCTCACCAGGGTAACTATACAATGGGAAAAGTTTATACCCAAACTTTCTTTTTTTTTTTTTTGAGACAGAGTCTCGCTTTGTTGTCCAGGCTAGAGTGAGTGCCGTGGCTTCAGCCTAGCTCACAGCAACCTCAAACTCCTGGGCTTGAGTGATCCTTCTGCCTCAGCCTCCCGAGTAGCTGGGACTACAGGCATGCGCCACCATGCCCGGCTAATTTTTTATATATATATCAGTTGGCCAATTAATTTCTTTCTATTTATAGTAGAGACGGGGTCTCACTCTTGCTCAGGCTGGTTTTGAACTCCTGACCTTGAGCAATCCGCCCGCCTCGGCCTCCCAAGAGCTAGGATTACAGGCGTGAGCCACAGCGCCCGGCCAATACCCAAACTTTCTTAGAGTCATTAGATACTCACTCAAAAATGGTGCTAATTTCTGGAGACCCAAAACGCTATTGTGGTCCACCTATCTAGAAGAGACTTGCAGAAGTTAGGTGATAGATGAAGTCTTGTTCCAAGTCCGTGAGATCCCTGTGCTAATTTCCCTTGTCCCAGGTTGTAGAGTGGTAACAGGTATACTCCGTAAATTGATGATCCCCTGTATTGTCTCCGTGACCCATGGGATAAGAGTTATCATGCAGGAGGGGTCAAATAGAAACTTCTGAAATTGCCCCCATCCTGACCTCCAAGCCCACGTAGTAAACCAAAAGCAACAGCATTTATCTGGGGGAATTACAGAGATTAATGACTCAGTCAAGGACTTTAAAAACACAAAATGGATAATTTCTACTATATCCCTATTTAACTCATCTGCTTGGAGTGCCACAGCCAGAGGGTCTTGGAGAATGACTATAGATTATTGCAAACCTATTCAGGAAGTAATGCCATCTCAGCTGAGATTCTTCACTGGCACAAGTTAGCATAGCCACTCATCACCCAGGGCTGATAGTCCACTATTGGTTTATCATAGGCAAACTTTTTTGTTCATTGCTATCAGCAAAGTTTGCCTTCATGAAGAAGGAAGATTAGTACGTTTACTATTTTATCTCAGGGCTATGTTAGCTCTCTTTCTGTTACAATGTAGTCCAGAGGGAACTTGATCACCTCAATATCTCACAGAGTATCATGTTGGTCTGCCATGTTAATAAAGTTACATTAACTGGTCCTGGTGAGTGGAAAATAGCCAGTGCCTTAGATGCCATGATAAAATACGTGCATGGCAGAGCATGGGAAACAAACCCAGCTGGGACTTGTCACAGTATGGATGTTTCTATGGACAGATTGCTCTGGGTTCTGGTAAGAAGTCTGTCTACTCACATTTTCAGTTCGAAACTTACTAGTGGCTTCCCCTGGTTGCTCGCCCAGGAGTGTATCAGCATCCCCTATAGGTTTCTCCTAACCCTACCCAAATCTTTATAAAGAGTCGTTATTAAACTCTCTTTAAGCACCTGTTCGTAGTGTGCCATCTGCTTCTTATCCTCCCCGATAGTATAAAATGGAAAGATCTACAAGATGTATTGGCAAGTCAAAGAAGCAAGATTCAGAGCAGTGTATATTAAAGTATGTAATGTTCTATTATTTGTAAAAGGAGAAAGGAGACTGCATCTTATTTTACTAAATATCATATTAGTTAGGAATTAGGTCTAGCTTCGAATGATAATATATAAAAAAAAATCCCAAACAAAAAACCAGTGGCTTTAAAGGGATAGAAGTTTATTTCTCTCTATAAATGTCTAGGGCAGCAGTCCAAGGCTGAGGCAGGAGCTGTGCTCCATGACATGCTCAGGGATCCAGTTTCCTTCTAGTTCTCTGGCCCTCCAACCTTAGACTGTGGCTTTGTCCTCAAGTCCAATGTAGCATCCACTTTCCAGGCAGCAGGATGGAGAACTGGAAGCAGCAGCAGCAAAGAGCATAGACCAAGGAAGGTTCCCAGAAACTGCCACATGATCCTTTTGTTTATATCTCACTTCGTCACATCTAGCTGCAAGGGAGCCTGGGGGGGTGGCATAGTTTTAATTCCTGGCAGCAAGGTGTCCAATTAAAAATTCTAATATTTACAATGCTCAGAATGGCCCCCCCCAAAAAAATCTAATATTATTTAAGAAGAGAAGAATGGATATTGAAAGTAATTAACAGTCTTTATCACATACATGCATTTAAAAGTAACTTGGGAAGAATATCGAGAAACTGACAGCAGTGGTTACCTGGGGAGGAGGCTGGGAGGTGAGAACAGGACAGATGAGAAATAACAGTGGCAGGTAGAGTCTTCACCGTATATCTTGCTACATATTTTGATTGTGAACTGTGTGTATGTATTACTTATTTCCAAACTTAAATAGATTAATTTAAAGATTCCTCCCTAAAGATAAGTAAATAAAACACGCAAAAAGAAAGAAAAAAATATTATAGCCAGTCTCATCTTTGGTAAGAACAAAAGAGCCAGGAAATCCAGTGGGCTTTGGCTCCCAACAATGGGGCCATTGATGACGTAATCAAAAGAAGAAGGTATAACCAGGGTATATTAGTTTTCTATTGCTTTGTAACAAATACCACAAGCTTAGCTGCTCAATGTAACACAAATTTATCATCTGACAGTTTCGTTGTGCTGAGAGTCTGGTATGTTTTAACTGGATCCTCTGCTCAGATTTCATAAGGCTGAAATCAAGATGCTGGAGGGTTAGCCTGAGCAAGAGTGAGACCCCATCTCTATTAAAAGTAGAAAAATTAGCCAGATACAGTGGTGTTCACCTGTAGTCCCAGCTACCTGGGAGGCTGAGGCAGGAGGATTGCTTGAGCCTAGGAGTTTGAGGTTGCAGTGAGCTATGATCATGCCACTGCATTCTAGCACAGATGACAGAGCAAGACCCTTTCTCAAAAAAAAAAAAAAAAGATGGATGGATGGCTGTGTCATTACTGGGAGTTTCAACTAGGGAAAGATCCACTTTCAAGCTCATTTAGATTGTTGGCAGAATTCATTTGCCTGTTGTTCTTGGCTATCAGCTGGTGATACTCTCAACTCCTAGAGGTTGCTCTCAGGTCCTCACCACATAGCCCCTCCATCTCAGCAACATGCCTTTGTCAAATCTTGCTAACACTTTGAATCAGTCTGATTTTCCTTCTGCGTCCAGTTAGAGAAAACTCACTGGCTCGTGTGATTAAGTCAGGTACACATATAAAACAGTATGGCAGTTCCTCAAAAAATTACAGTAAATTATCAATAAAAATATGACCCAGCAATCCCATTTGTGGATATATATCTAAAAGAACTGAAAGCATGCTCTCAAAGATATATTTGTACATCTGTGTTTATAGCAGCATTATTCACAATACCCAAGGGGTGGAAGCAACCCAAATACTAATCATTGAATAAATGGATAAACAAAACATGGTAAAAACATACAATGGATATTATTCAGCATTAAAAAAAGAAGGAAATCCTCTTACATGCTACAACAGCAATGAACCTTGAGGACATTATTCTAGGAGAAAGAAGCCAGTCACAAAAAGACACTATATGAGGTATTGAAAGTAGTTAAATTCATAGAAACAGAAAGTAGTGTGGTGGTTGCCAAGGGCTAGAAGACAGGGGAATGGGAAATTGTTGTTCAAGTGGATATAAAGTTTCATTTTTCAAGGTGAAAAAGTCCTGGAGATCTATTGCATATCAATGGGTCTATGGTTAAGATGATGAGATTTATTTATTTTGTTTGTTTTTACCACAATTAAAACAGAAAGTCAACTGTCCCATCTAACATAATCTAGTCAGAGAATTAATATCTCCTTCCATGCTCAGGTTCCACCCAGACTCCAAGGGAAGGGGATCACACAAGGGTGAGTGCCACCGGGTGTCATCTCAGACACCATGCAGGAGGACTAAAACAAGCCACTTTTTTCAGAGATATTCTCTCTCCAGATCTTCACTCCCCATCCATAAGCTCTGGAGGGTCTGAATTCCATTTTAAGAGAGACAGGATTTCCTCCTTTTATTATATTCAGTGCTGCTTGTCTGAATACTATTTCTGTTGGTGGAAATTTATTTTCTGGAGCAGGGAGCAGAATGACCTCTTTTTTTTTTTTTTTTTTTTTTTTTTTGAGACAGAGTCTCGCTTTGTTGCCCAGGCTAGAGTGAGTGCCGTGGCGTCAGCCTAGCTCACAGCAACCTCAAACTCCTGGCTCAAGCAATCCTCCTGCCTCAGCCTCCCAAGTAGCTGGGACTACAGGCATTCGCCACCATGCCCGGCTAATTTTTTGTATATATTAGTTGGCCAATTAATTTCTTTCTATTTATAGTAGAGACGGGGTCTTGCTCTTGCTCAGGCTGGTTTCGAACTCCTGACCTCGAGCAATCCGCCCGCCTCGGCCTCCCAGAGAGCTAGGATTACAGGCGTGAGCCACCGCGCCCGGCCTAGAATGACCTCTTATTCATGGTATGTTCTCTGTCTTAGATTGACTGCTTGCGCCAGCTCTCGGTTCATCCGGCTGAGATGGTCACCAAAGTCTATGTGGGAAAAACTTCTTCTTAGTCAAAACATATTTTCTTAAGAGTTAATGGTTTGAACATATGAGAGTTAAGGACTTGAAAGCATTCTTCTAGAATTTTTAATTTTGTCCCAGATATCAGGGAAGTCTGTACTTGAATAATACAGTGCTTAAGCAATATTCTTTTTTTTTAATTATATTTTTTCTTATTTATTTTCTTTTTTCAGACACATCAGCAAACAGTGAAAAATTAAGCAATATTCTTAAAGAGTTAGAAGCTTGAGAGGATTGTGAATACAGTTTTTTTATGGAGCAAAGATACACAAATGAAGCCATTCACAAAAGATTCACAGAAAGAACTTAATCATAGTATATAAAGCATAATTTAGCCACAATAGAGGTAAACAATAAACCTAGTCATTAAAACCTAATCTATAGGCCAGGCGTGGTGGCTCACACCTGTAATCCTAGCACTCTGGGAGGCCGAGGCAGGTGGATCACTACAGGTCAGGAGTTCGAAACCAGCCTAAGCAAGAATGAGACCCTGTCTCTACTAAAAATAGAAAGAAATTAATTGGCCAACTAAAAACATATACAAAAAATTAGCCAGGCATGGTGGGCACACCTGTAGTCCCAGCTACTCGGGAGGCTGAGGCAGGAGGGTCGCTTGAGCCCAGGAGTTTGAGGTTGCTGTGAGCTAGGCTGATGCCACGGCACTCTAGCCCGGGCAACAGAGTGAGACTCTGTCTCCAAAAAGCAAACAAAAAAACCAACAAAATAAAAATTAATCTATAGCATCTAGTATTCTAATAGCAAAATAATTTCCCTGTGTGTGTGTGTGTGTGTGTGTACACATGTCTTTGTTTATATAACTTATATCCAGAGAGAGAAAATCCCTCTATTCCAGCTTTTTCTTAAATCAGTGAGAACATGAACTTTAGTTTAAGGAGCATGCAAGCTGCCCACAGTTTCTCCATCTCAACTTCTCTTTCCTAGTGTTCTCATTTTTAGAAGTCAAATGACTGACATTGTTCTTGTAGGAAGGAAGATTAGTGTATTCGTTTAATAATTTGGGCCATTTACCTGTTAATTAGATGACCTCGAATTTCGCTCAGCCTAATGTTCCCAAAATATCACAAGGAGTTTGAAGGGCCATTTTTCTCAGCAAGTGAAAGTTCAAAGCCACGGTGTCTTGGCTGTTTGCCTGCCCAGCTAATGAATGCCAGAGGAGAGCACCTGAGCTAGAAAATAGAGCCAATGCCTCTTTTCCAGACAAGATGCTTTCAATTTTTCAGGAGCACTCAGTGATTTGTGGCTGAGAACATAACCCAGTTTCAAAGCTATTCTTGCTCAGAAATCACTTCGGTGTTTTCAAGCAGTGTATTTATTGGTACCCTGGGTTGTCAACGATAGCCTGTTCCAATTCCAACCAGTCTGTTCACATTGAGAAGTGGAAATATACTAATGAAGAGTCTTAATTGGTCACAACGGTGGGGGCTGTTGCAATGAACCTCTCCTGGCAGATGGTCTGCTTACATAATCAGGAGCCAGGCTGTGTGGTCTGCAGACGTGGGCATTGCAGGATAAACTGTCTTCCACTCCAAACTCGTCTTGGATAATATCATTTCTCATTTGGCTTAACCTGAGCACTCTCTAGATGCCAGAAACATTGTCTGAAATTGATCAGCACCTTCAGTGGCTTCTTCCCTGCTTGTGCCCGAGGCTACATGTATCCTATTAGAAAGCAATGAATCATTCAGGTGGCCTCAGAAATTTATCTCAAATCATTCCCTCTCAACCACTTTGAACGTATTATCTGATTTCTGTCCTATTGATTTTGTGTTTAGATTTTTCCTCCCCTCTGCTAGGTCTTTTTTGGCTATCAGTATTCCAGTGAGATTTCAAATTATAGAATAGAAGAATGTAGTGAATGAAATTCCAAATTCTGGAAAAGAATAAAATTCAGGCTCCATTCTAGATGCTCATAATATGGATGTTGACATGTGGCCTTGCTATAATGCAATCAGATTTGACCTAGAACTTTCTTAACACTGCAGATTAGAAGGCCCAAGATGTTCATGTTTTTTATCGGTCATAAGAAAGAGCTTTTATGAAGAACAACATCCCAGAAATAAATATGGTGGATGAGAACAACAAAAAGAGATTTCCATTTAAAGTATGGAGGAAAGCAGTTTATTTTGTCATTAGAAATAGGTTAAGCACAACACTGCAATTTTGGGAATATTGGTCAGAGGGCTCTGTGAAGCTGAGTTCAGTAAGCCAATTAGAGAAAAAAACAAAACAAAAAACAAGCAATAACTTAATGTGAAAATACATCCTATTAATTAAAATAAGGTATGGAAATATTTTATTTTCCTTGGAATAAAAGAATATCAAAGTCTCCCGAGAGAGTGAGAGATATTTTCTCTTCATAGGAATGTTTTGTACACCACCAACTGAGGTTTGGGAATTGAGTTAGGAGTAATATGAACAAACTTTGCAGCTTCTTAAGCATTCATACGTCGTATGTAACTTATCTCCTTTGTAAAATAAGTTAGAGCTTCCAATTTTCCCTGCATGCCTTGTGCGTCTTAGGCCCAAAGTAAACAGCACAGTATTAAGTAATAATTGATGACGCATAGTTTTTAAAGCAATCTACCTACATTTGTTGCTATATCTCCAGGGAACAAAGGAGTGTTTAGCAGGTTGTGGAATCGGTAGCTCAGAGCTACAAAAAAGGATGTTTCAAATCAACACGACCCACCATTGTGTTAGGATATTTTTGGTTTAGTCACGAGAAGTAATCCTTTCGCAGGCAAAACAAACACTGTACATAGATTTTATTATAGAGGTGAGAGTGACCTTGAAGATTACACAGAGGAACCAGATTGCCAGTGGCTTTGCAAGGGTCTCAAGCTGGTTGGTAGCATGGGACTAGGACTGCCCAGATATGCACGGACACTCCACAGCATCCCTGCCTTCAACACAGCTACACTAACCAGTAGGTGGAGTACTCAACGCGAATACCAGCACTTACCTATGGAGAGTTTACAGAATTAATCTTCTTCTTTGGTACTCATGATAGCACATCCAAGCTGACTGTTTTCTGTACCTACCTGACACCCCATGATGTCACGGTGAGGAGCTGGCACTTTGGTGTCGATCAAACCTGGATTTGATTGAATCTTAACTCTGCCCCATATTGGCTTGCGACCTTGGGTGATATATTTTACCTCTCTGAGCCCTCAGTGTTCTTGCCTGCAAAGAGCACTTAATAAGAATCTTATTTACAAAAGAGTAAATAAGATGATATATGCAAAAAAGTCTTAACATAGTGCTTGGCAGGTAGTAGGAATGGAAAGAGTGATTAATATTATTACAATGCTCAGATACTTAGCACCAGACTAGGAACATTCTTCACACTCAGCCTGCCTTTGGTGTATACCTCGATATGTGTTCTCTTCTTTTAATTAGTCTACTGTTTCACAGTGTCCCTCTTTGCGCTTCTCCCTAACTCCAGAGACCTATTTTAAGCTCAACCTTGTCTCTTTGACTTTACACTGATTTCCTCCTTACTCTGAACTGCAAGAATAAAGTTAACTCTTCGTTTGCTCCATCTCAAGTTTTCCACCTCCATGAAATATCCCCAGATTTCTTTGGTTCCCGAGGCTTTTTCCACATTCTGAATGACTGATTTATCACTTGCATCTATCAGCCGCTTCACTGATTGCTCTGAACCTTCATATATGTGTGTTTAGTCTCCCCAGATAGTGTAAACCTTCTGGAAGAGTCTATTCCTTTGTTGGACTGTCTTAGCTTCTATCATAGCAGAGTGCTGAAGCTATAGAAGGAAACTCAGTAAATCATGAGTAGATGAGTTGATACAGCATTCCCACTCATGATGCAAACCAAGTTCGAGAGCAATTCAGGATTATAGAGATCTATAACTTCTAAACTAAAATTCAGGACATGAGATTTGACAGGTACAAGCTGACTTAGGGGAAAGTGAAGAGAAAGAATTGAAATTGGGACTATCCCAGAAAATGCAGGAGGTCTCATCGTGGTTCAGCTAGGAAAAGACATCAACATGGGAAGTTATTTTTCTTAGTGACTCTTCTTGCTCTGAATAACATTTTAAAAACTCTAGTTCACTAATATTTTGTGACCAATGAAAGCCTGATGACTCTTTCCTGATGCTTTCTTTTATAAAATTAGTTTTGTGGAGAAGAATTGGGACAATAATACTGACTAGGGTAGATACATTAGTTGTGGTTTTTTTTTTTTTGTTTTGTTTTGTTTTTGAGACAGAGTCTCACTTTGTTGCCCAGGCTAGGGTGCCATGCCATCAGCCTAGCTCACAGCAACCTCAAACTCCTGGGCTCAAGCGATCCTCCTGCCTCAGCCTCCTGAGTAGCTGGGACTACAGGCATGCACCACCATGCCTGGCTAATTTTATTTTGTATATATATTTTTATATATTAGTTGGTCAATTAATTTCTTTCTATTTTTAGTAGAGATGGAGTCTCGCTCAGGCTGGTTTCAAACGTCTGACCTTGAGTGATCCTCCCACCTCGGCTTCCCAGAGTGCTTGGATTACAGGTGTGAGCCTCTGCGCCCGGCCTACATTAGTCGTTTATTGCTGATTAAAAAGTATCCCAAAACTTAGTAGCCTAAAGCAACAACATTTATTATGTCACGCTTTCTGTGGGCCAGAAATCCACCGTGGCTTATCTGCATGCTCTGGTATAGGCTCTCTCATGATGTTGCCATCGAGGTGTCAGCAGAGCTGCAGTCATCTCCAGGCTCAGTGAGAAATGGATCTAATTCCAAGTGCACACACACATGGTCATTGGCAGGAGGCTTCCCACTGTCCCTTGCCTTGTGGGCTGCTCTGCAGGGCAGCTCACAGCACAGATGCTTCTTCGGAGCAAGTGAGAGAGAGAGAGAGAGAGAGAGCAACACAGAAGTCACAGTCATTTATACCTTAATCTCAGAAGTGACATCTATCACTTTTTATGAGAAGGGACTCAATTAGATCCAGCCCGCACTCAAGGAGATGGGCTTATACCAGGCCACGAATACTAGGAAGTGGATCATTGGTAGCCACAAGAGAAGCTGCCTAGCACGATAGAAGACAAAGGCAAAGAATGACATGACATGTGTTTTTTGCATTTCATATGACATTATCTTTGTGCAAAGTGAGTTGAGAACTTCTTAATTCATGTTTCATCTTTTTGTATCCCTTTAGAAAATCCTATGGAGACCACCTATTTAGTTATTCAGCCTTAAGCTCCATTTGTTTATCTTAGAGACAGAGTCTTGCTCCAGAAGTTGGGCATAACCACTGTGAACCCCATCTGTCCTTTTAATTACTTATATAACTCCCCTAACCTTCCCCATCAGTGAACTTTTTCACTGGTGCCTGTTTCCTTGCCTGGCAAGAAAATAAACTCAGAGTTTGCTTTATTGATCACTGCAGTGGTTATTGGCTTTCTTTTATCAGCTCACAATGACCCAATGAGGCGGGTTCTGAAATTACCCTCATTTTATTCTTGAGGAAGCTGAGCCCCAAAGAGGCTAAAAAAGACTCACCCGAGATCACATTGTTAGTACGTGGTAGTTGCTGGGCTTTGAACTTTGGTCATCTGACTCTATGCTCTTAACTATAACTCTATGTTGAAAGGATAGGAAAGGAGATGGTGAATGCTACGGTCTGAATGTGTCGCCCCAGATTCACGTGTTGGAAACTTAATCCCAGTGCAACAGTGTTGGGAGGTAGGGCCTTTTGGGGAGTGTTTAGGCCATGAGGGTTCTACCTTTGTGCATGGATTAATGCTTTTATAAAAGGGCTTGATGAAAGAGTTTTGTCCTCTTGTCCTTCTATCATCTGCCACGTGAGGACACAGCGTACCTCTCTGGAGGACACAGTAGTCAAAGTGCCATCGTGGAAGCAGCCCTTATCAGATCACCAGATGCTGGTGACTTGATCTTGGACTTCTCAGCGTCCAGAACAATGAGAAATAAATTTCTACTCTTTATAAGCTACCCAGTCTGTGGTATTCTGGTATAGCAGCAAAAAATGGACGGAAATGAAGAACATGTTTGCAGGTATGTTTAAATTTCATGGTGGGGAGAGAGATGACTTCTGTTTTCCTGTTGAAATAGGGGGGTTTAATGAATACAAGGAAACTCTTAGTCCATATGGGCTGCTATAACAAAAATACCATAGACTGAGTGGCTAAAACAACCAACATGTATTTCTCACATATTGAGAGTCTAGAAGTCTAAAGTTCAAGGTGCCAACAGATTTGGTGCCCACTTCCTGGTTCACAGAGAGCGGTCTTCTCGCTTTGTCCTCACAGGGCAGATGAAGTGAGGGAACTGTCTGGGCTCTCTTTTATAAGGTCCCTAATCTCATTCATGAAGCCTCCACCCTCATAACCTAATCACTTCCTAAAGGCTTCATGTCTTAATGGCATCAGCTTAGGGGGTAGGATCTCAACATGCAAATTTAGGGAGACTCAAACATTCAGTCCAAAGCAGAAACCAACCTGCCCAGTTGCATGATTTTCTCTTGCAATGATGAGCTGCCTTTGTGTGGGCAAAGAAAAGGTCCATCCACATTGAGGAGAAGGCTCTGGAAAGCCCATGACTGGGATAAAGAAATGGCAGTTGAACAGAGAAAGACCATCTAAAGGAGAAGCAAAGAAGAGATTAATAGGACATTAAAGACCAAGGGCCCATTTCACAATGTTCTCTGGAGCTGGCCTTGCATTTAGAATGGATGCGAATCTGAAGCTCTCCCGGGTTCGGGGCAGGGAGAGGAGTATGATTCTATCCGCTTGCATTTGCTCCAGCTGCCAGGAGCTGGCAGGTCACTGTCCCTGTTTACTCCCAGGAATTGGTGTCCCTGCTGCCAGATGACAGTGGTATTTGGCTGCTCCAAGCCACCATCACCGTTCGGCCCGTCCCTGAGTAGCTCTGCTTCCAGGTCATTTTATTAACCCACACATTGGGGCTGGGTTTCTGGTAGCTGCTCTCAGTGAACTACTAATGCTGCTGCCCACTGTGGGTGGGGAGAGCAGCAGGTGGGAACCAATCTCATGAAAGGCATAAAAGTTTCTTAAAAGCAAGGAGAGTGTCTCAGTCATACTTGTACTACTCCTAGCATGGAACATGGTGCTTTGCAAATTCTTTTTATTTTTATTTATTTATTTATTTGTTTGTTTATTTTTGAGACAGGGTCTTATTCTGATGCCTGGGCTATAGTGTAGTGGCATCATCACAGCTTACTGTAACTTAAACTCCTGGGCTCAAGCAATCCCCCTGCCTCAGCCTCCCGAGTAGCTGGGACTACAGGTGTGTACCACAATGCCTGGCTAATTTTTATAATTTTTGTAGAGATGGTGTCTCACTCTTGCTCAAATTGTTCTCAAACCCCTGACCTGAAATGAGTCTCCCACCTTGGCCTCCCAAAGTGCTAGGATTACAGGCATGAGCCACAGTGCCTGGCCTTTATAATTTTAAAAAGTTCCCCAGATAGCTCTGGTGATTAGCTGGGCTTGGGTAGTAGAAACCTTATATTTGTTATATATGTCATCTAGCGTTCTGCTAATTAGATGCCTCAATGCCTTCTTTGGGGAGAAAGACTAATTTAGAATCCCCGATAGTCCCATAAATACTAGGAAAAGGAAGAATAATAGGCTAAATTGGCCATATTCAATTATACAAATTTCCAGTGGACACCAGGGTTAAAAACAAAACAAAACCCTGTGTGAGAGGCTTCCATTTTGGACAGTGTGGTCATCTATGTTCTCTGAAGATCCCTCATGCAAAACAATTAGGTCCTGCCTAAGACTCAAGTTTTTCTTCTTCTTCTTATTTTTTATTTATTTATATTTTGAGTCAGAGTCTCGCTTTTGTTGCCCAGGCTAGAGTGAGTGCCGTGGCGTCAGCCTAGCTCACAGCAACCTCCAACTCCTGGGCTCAAGCAATCCTGCTGCCTCAGCCTCCCGAGTAGCTGGGACTACAGACATGTGCCACCATGCCCGGCTAATTTTTTCTATATATATTTTTAGTCGGCCAATTAATTTCTTTCTATTTATAGTAGAGATGGGGTCTTGCTCTTGCTCAGGCTGGTCTCGAACTCCTGACCTCGAGCAATCCGCCCGCCTCGGCCTCCCAGAGAGCTAGGATGACAGGCATGAGCCACTGGGCCCGGCCAAGACTCAAGTTTTATTGTAATTCTGGGCTCAGAAAGTAAGATGTTATGATTTGAGTGTGTCTCCCAAGAGTTACCGTGTTGGAATCTTCATTCCTCAATGTGGCAGTGTTGGGAGGTGTTTTGGGGTCACAGGGGCTCTGCCCTCCTGAAGAGATGAACGCCATCCTCCCAGGACTTGGGTTAGTTCTCACGAGAGAGAGCGGCTGTTAGAAAGTGGGTCCCCTTCTCCTCCTCCGTTTTTGCGGACGCCCACTTCCCCTTCTGCTTCTCGGCTGTGGGCTGATGCAACCGAAGGCCCTCACCCAAAACGGACCAGAAACAGCCACCTGATCTCCGACCTCCCAGCCTCCAGAACCCTGAGCCAAAATCGACCTCCTTTCTTTATAAATTACCCAATCTCGGGTATTCGTCATAGGAACAGAAAACGAACCTTAGTCTGCATGAGAAAAGTCCCCAAGGTCCATAAACCAAACCCACCCCGATCACTCTGTGAGCTGAAACCTCAGAGGTGAGTTGTGAGCAGACTTGGGAAGTGGGCAGCCTCCCATTCGAACAGCCCCGCTGAGACTAGGAGGAGATCGACTCTTTTTTTTTTTTTTTTGGAGACAGAGTCTCGCTTTGTTGCCCAGGCTAGAGTGAGTGCCGTGGCGTCAGCCTAGCTCACAGCAACCTCAAACTCCTGGGCTCAGGCGATCCTTCTGCCTCAGCCTCCCAAGTAGCTGGGACTACAGGCATGCGGCACCATGCCCGGCTAATTTTTTCTGTATATATTAGTTGGCCAATTAATTTCTTTCTATTTATAGTAGAGACGGGGGTCTTGCTCTTGCTCAGGCTAGTTTCGAACTCCTGACCTCGAGCAATCCGCCCTCCTCAGCCTCCCAGGGAGCTAGGATTACAGGCACGAGCCACTGTGCCCGGCTAGATAGACTCTTGAGTCTGTGTAAAGTCGAGGAGATGAACCTGAGACTCCCGGACTAAGCTGGGATCCTGGAAGGAAGCCGATTTGGTCCCAGGTGAACTGTGTCCTTGGCCCACTGGTGGAAGCAGATGCTAATCTTCTTCGGAGGAGATCGTGTTCTGTTTAGGGGCCTGGGATGCCTGGTGATAATGACCAACCGCATGTGGACTAATAAAGTCCAACCAGCCAAGAAACGTGTCTTCCTGAGTGAAAAGAAACTCAAAGGAGATGAGATATGGGAATTATCATATTTGAAACAAAATAACTCCTTTTAAAGTTTTTAAAACAGCTTTATTGAGATATAATTCGTATACCATACAGTTCACTCATTTAAAGTGTATTAAGAGCAGATTAAAGACAGCTGAAGAAAGAACTTGTAAACTGAAAGCAGAGTCAAAAAATGCAAAATAGGAAGGAGAGGTTAAACTTACGGAGGGTAGGTGGAGATAGCCAACACACATCCAATTGATACCTACTGTTCGAAAAGATAATGGCTAAGGAAGATGTTCTAGAAGTGGTGTGAGCCTCAATTGCAAGGCTATGAAAAGTTTATTCCTAGTCTACAGGATGTCTAGAGAACATCAAATTCAAAGGAAAATGTTAAAAGTTGCCAGAGAAAAAGAAAGTTCACCTACAAAGGAACAATAATTAGACTGGCAGAAAACATTAGCAGTAACAACATAAGCCAGAAGATAAAATAATATTATCAATATACTAGCAATCAACAATTGTCTAATAAAATACTCTTCTAAGACTGAGGAAAAAATAAAAACTATGAGATAAGCAGTTTACCACCAACAGATCTTTGTTTTTGTTTTGTTTTGTTTTGTTTTGAGATAGAGTTTCACTTTGTTGTCCCGGCTAGAGTGAGTGCTGTGGCGTCAGCCTTGAACTCCCGGGCTCAAGTGATCCTCCCGCCTCAGCCTCCAGAGAATCTGGGACTACAGGCATGAGCCACTATGCCTGGCTAATTTTTTGTGTCATTTTTAGTTGACTGGCTAATTTTTTCTATTTTTAGTGGAGACAGGGTCTCGCTCTTGCTCAGGCTGGTCTCAAACTCCTGAGCTCAAGTGATCCCCCCACCTCGGCCTCCCAGAGTGCTAGGATTACACGTGTGAGCCACTGTGCCTGGCCCCAACAGATCTTAACTAAAGGAAATTTAAGGATAAACTTCAGAGTGAAGCAAAACAGTTCCAAAAAGTATCAGGTACGAAAATGATAAGCAAAGAAAATGGAACATATTTGAGTCTTATCCCACTCATATAATGATTGTAATAATGATTGTATTAATAATGTTTAATGTATTAATAATATAATAATAATGATTGTATAATGATTGTGATAATATTTCTCTTTTGTGGGGTTAGATAAAAGGATCTAACTGGACTTTGTTTCTAGTAGCAGGTACATCATGCATGGGGACATGCCAGGAGTTAAAGGGCTCTAAGATTAAGATAAATCTTAATTAAGATTAATTAAGATCTTAATTAAGATTAAAATGTATGTCGTGATCTGCCCAGGACGGTGTAGGTTGAAGCCTGTTATCTCAGTGTAATGGCTGATATATCACGCCCTGCTCTCTCAAGAGGGTACTGGCTTGGATGATAAATTATTTGGCAGCTCTGATATGTAGGACTTAGTGACCTATTGGACTTGGGAGATAAGCGGGAGCACAAGGCAAAGATAAAGCTAAGACCTCATTCCTGTTGAGCTGGAATGCGGTGGGGCCACTGCCATAGCACCAGCTGAGCTTGTGAACACTTGTCTCAGATCAGGAACTTCTAGGAGCATCTTTCGTAAGGCTGGGAGGATGGTTAGTTCCACCTGCTCCAGTTGTTAGGGCATTTAATTGTTCTGAGGCATTTCGGTTAGGTAAATCTGATCTGTGATAATGCCCTCAGTTCTTTTCTGAGTATGTGACAACATCCAGGAAGCTCGCAAATTGACTGCTCATCTCAGAGTTTCCACTGGGAATCCCAAAAAGGCCCTGCTGTTGTCAACCTCATGTTTACGGTGATAGGATCCACAATTCCAAGCTAACCAGGGAGGGAGGCAGGTGTACAGGTTTCTTCTGGCAGTATGTTATAGAGAGTAGGAGGAATACTTTCCTGTCCCCTGTGAATGATTTTTTTAAAAAAGGTGTCTATCCCCCAAATCAACAAACAGAGATGGGATTCAGAATGTGCTTATCAAATTAGTCAATTTAGTAATTATTTTGTTGATTACGGAGAAGGGGGTGGAAGAGACAGCTTTCAGGGGAGAGAACAGGGCTAGGTCGAGAACCAGAAAGCCTGGATGCTGGCTTGGATTGTGCCATTTCTGGCAATGGGATCTTGAATAAGTCACTTTCTTCTGTAAGTGAGAATATTAAGAACTTTTATAAGCACTAGCCATGTGCCAGGCACTATTTTAAGTGCCTTTAAGAATCCATAAAACCGGCTGGGTGCGGTGGCTCACGCCTGTAATCCTAGCACTCTGGGAAACCGAGGTGGGTGGATTGCTCGAGGTTAGGAGTTCGAAACCAGCCTGAGCAAAAGTGAGACCCCGTCTCTACTATAAATAGAAAGAAATTAATTGGCCAACTAATATACATAGAAAAATTTAGCCAGGCTTGGTCGCAAATGCCTGTAGTCCCAGCTACTCGGGAGGCTGAGGCAGAAGGATCGCTTGAGCCCAGGAGTTTGAGGTTGCTGTGAGCTAGGCTGACGCCACGGCACTCACTCTAGCCTGGGCGACAGAATGAGAGTCTGTCTCAAAAAAAAAAAAAAAAAAGGAATCCCTAAAACCAAAAACCAATGTATTACTGTCATCATTCCCATTTTAAACATGAGAAAATGGAGGCATAGAGAGAGGAGTTTGTAATTGGTTGAAGAAATGAAACTATCTAAGAAAAAAGAATATAAGTATAAAATATTAAAAAATATTTATTTTATGATTATTTTTATTAAAAAAAAAAGAGGGAGGAGTTAACTTCCTAAGATCACACACTTCTCAGTGGCAACCCTACGATTTGAAACTGGGCACTATGCTCCTGACCAGGCTGCCTGGTATGCCCGTCCCCCATGCTCCATTCCGCTCTGTGTCTCGGGAGGATGTCCCAGGCGGGTGTCCTGGCCCTCTGGCTTCTGGCTGGGTTCCAGCAATGACAAAAGACCAGAGGGTGCGAGGAAAAAGAGGTTAGGTTCTTTCTCATCCCAGTTGCTCCCTATGAGGTCCCCACCGATCGACTACAACCCCTCATCAAGGTGATGTCTCCCATTAGGTGCCCCCTCCATAGAATTAATCTATTCCGGTTCTAGGAACTGCTTCTGTTTCCCAGCTCCCTTCCGGCCTAGGAACGGCAACAGCTCTTTGCGCTGGCCGGCATGGATGTCGCACCATCCCTTGCTGCTAGGAGGCTGTGGATCACGCATACGTTGCAAGCTATGAAGTTGCACACATTGTACTACACCAGAAGCAGGTTCATTTTGCTGTCACAAGACTGCCTGGCAAGGGCACTGGGGGTTCTGCTGAGTAAAGGCTCCCAGTTGGGCCTCTTGGAAGGGAGAAAGCTGGAACAACTTGTCGCAGCTGACCACTCCAGGACTGAGACACTTGAGAACGTGGAGAAGCTGGTGAACAGCTTCGTTCCTTAACTTCCCGGCCAGAATCTGTAGACTTTCAGCACCTGCCAACCTTGCCAAATGTACTTAGCTCCAGTACACTGGCCTTCTCTCATTCACTGAATGTGTCATAGGATTAGGATCGAAATATACTCTTCCTTCTGCCTGGAACATTCTTCTTTTTGCGGAGAAAACTCCTCTACGTGTCAGCAGGAATGTCACTTGCTTGCACCCCTCATTCCTGCCAGGACAGATGAGCACCCTCATCATATGCTCTAATAGCTTTTTTTTTTTTTTTTTGAGACAGAGTCTCACTCTATTGCCTGGGCTAGAGTGCCGTGGCGTCAGCCTAGCTCACAGCAACCTCAAACTCCTGGGCTCAAGCAATCCTTCTGCCTCAGCCTCCCGAGCAGCTGGGACTACAGGTATGCACCACTATGCCCGGCTAATTTTTTCTATATATTTTTAGTTGTCCAGATAATTTCTTTCTATTTATAGTAGAGACGGGTCTCGCTCTTGCTCAGGCTGGTTTCGAACTTCTGACCTTGAGCGATCCTCCTGCCTCGGCCTCCCAGAGTGCTAGGATTACAGGCGTGAGCCACCGATCCCAGCCTCTAATAGCTTTTTGAAACTTTCCTTCACAACACTTAACATAGTTTGTAATTATGCATTTGGTGATTATTTCATCCATGTCTCCCCCTTCACTAGAAAAAAAGGTTCCAAAGGCCTGGGGTTGCTTCTAGCTTTGCTTAACATTAGATTTCCAGAACTGGGCACAGTGATTGACTTTAAGGGACCCTGAAGAATGTTTTCATCCATCCATCCATGGAGAGGTGGGTGACTAAGCATCATAAAATGGCAAAGATGATAGACCAGGAAGAAAAGCTGGTGAGAGCTGGTGTCTAGTGGCTCCAGGAGCAAACAAGCAAAGTGTGGCCAAGTTTTTGCCTGGGGCCTCACAAAAGTGTTGAAATGCTTGTGGAAAAAGTTTTCTTTTTCTCAGGAGGGCAGTAGAATATCCTTGGAAATGGCTAGACTGGCATCAGTAATGACAAGAGGAAGGATATTTCACAGAAGTAACAGGAAGTTTGACTCCCATCATGAGAAATGAGCAATGAGGAGGTCCATAAAGGGATGGATGGAGTTTTCTTTTTCTTTTTTTTGAGACAGAGTCTCGCTCTGTTGCCCAGGCTAGAGTGAGTGCCATGGCGTCAGCCTAGCTCACAGCAACCTCAAACTCCTGGGCTCGAGCGATCCTTCTGCCTCAGGCTCCCGAGTAGCTGGGACTACAGGCATGTGCCACCATGCCCGGCTAATTTATATATATATATATATATATCAGTTGGCCAATTAATTTCTTTCTATTTATAGTAGAGATGGGGTCTCGCTCTTGCTCAGGCTGGTTTTGAACTCCTGACCTTGAGCCATCCGCCCGCCTCGGCCTCCCAGAGAGCTAGGATTACAGGCGTGAGCCACCGCGCCCAGCCGGAGTTTTCTTAGTATTGTCACTGTTGGGCACTGGGCAGAGCCTGGGAGACAGAGCAGAGGGAGCAGGCCATTACGGAGCATGCACCAACCTCAGAGAACTTCAGGTCCTGCAAGAAGAACATATAAGAAACTCCAGGGCCGGGCGCGGTGGCTCACGCCTGTAATCCTAGCACTCTGGGAGGCTGAGGCGGGCAGATTGCTCAAGGTCAGGAGTTCAAAACCAGCCTGAGCGAGACCCCGTCTCTACCATAAAAATAGAAAGAAATTAATCGGCCAACTAATATATATAATATAAAAATCAGCCGGGCATGGTGGCTCATGCCTGTAGTCCCAGCTACTCGGGAGGCTGAGGCAGGAGGATTGCTTGAGCCCAGGAGTTTGAGGTTGCTGTGAGCTAGGCTGACGCCACAGCACTCACTCTAGCCTGGGCAAGAAAGCGAGACTCTGTCTCAAAAAAAAAAAAAAAGAAAAGAAAAGAAACTCCAGAACCCAAGCAGAGGGAGAATGAGGGAGCACCAGTGATTTCATTGGTGCAAGCTTGAAATGATGACTATTTTCTTTCCTCCGTGTTTTATATTGTGAACCACACACCCCCCTTTGAACACATAGCTCATCACATATGAGAAATGCGTGCTAGAAGATGATGCCTTTTGACTTCGACATTGATTTTAACAATTATTTCATCCTTTCTTCTCCAGCAAAAGTGACATTTCAGAGTTGTTTATGGCTCCTTCTGCAATGGGTCTTTTTCGAACTCCTTGTGTACATTGGTACCACATAGGTAATGAACCATTGACTGATCTCTTTCCTAATTCAGCGGGATCTAGAATTTGGCAGCATCTTTATTTTTGAGTGTGATTTTATTTGGCTCTACATTTTTCCATCTAGATTGCATACTTGAACAAAATGCTTTACTCGAATATACGCTGTCCCTTCAAATAGAAAAAAATAACCCTCCACAGGTAAATAATAAAGTAGCATTTCTAAGTTTAGCTGCCAAGTTTATTATTGAATTCTGCAGGGAACTAATTGAACTAACCCAAATACCATCCTTTTATGCACCAATTTGTGCGGACAGTTATAAATAGTGCAGTGAACTCTGCCTACAAGGCTGCAAGCCAAAAATTTTTGAGTGCACAAAGGGACTGTTGTTCTTTGTGAACAGGCAATTATTAAATGGCGTTTCTGTAACTGGAAGCTGTGCAAAGCAGTTTGTCAGTTGACAGTCTAAGAAAAAAGAAACTGAATTGATGAAAGTCCCACTCAAAGATGGTTTATGTACTTTACTATGCGTGGATTTATTTACGCATGTAAAAATTACTTCCACGTAGACATAGCATTGGTATTTATTCATTAAAATGTATTTATTGGAATATGTCACGTAGTGTTGAAAAATTTGCCAACATTTCAGTGCAAAAATTGTGCTCTTAAAAAAACCATTCTGTTGGAGCTTCCGGATAGCACATGGAGGTTCCCAGAGGTTGATTCACCCGGGGAGGGTGTGGAAGCTCCTTTTCCCTTCTCACAGGCCTTGCTCTACACATCTCTTCATCTGTATCCTTTGTAACATCCTTTATAATAAACCAGTAAACATAAGTAAATGTTTTCCCTGAGTTCTATAAGCTACTCTAGCAGATTAATTGAACCCAAACAGGGGGGAGTGGGAACTTCAACTTGAAGCCAGTTGGTCAGGAGTCCCAGAGGCCTGGACTTGCCACTGGCATCTGAATTGGGGACAGTCTTGTGGGACTGAGCCCTCAACCTGTAGGACCTGAGGCTACCTCCAGGAAGATAGCATCAGAAAATGGAATTGAATTAGAAGACACCCAGCTGGTATCTGCTGCTTGGTGTATGGGGAGAAACCTCACACATTTGGTCACAGAAGTCTGCTGTGTTGACTGTCATTGTTGAGTGAGAGAATAGGAAAAAGCACATGCAATCTTGTGGTTTTTTTTTTTTTTTTTTTTTCTTTTGAGACAGAGTCTTACTCTGTTGCCCGGGCTAGAGTGCCGTGGCATCAGCCTAGCTCACAGCAACCTCAAACTTCTGGGCTCAAGCGATCCTCCTGCCTCAGCCTCCCGAGTAGCTGGAACTACAGGCATGCACCACCATGCCTGGCTAATTTTTTCTATATATTTTTAGTTGGCCAATTAATTTCTTTCTACTTTTTTAGTAGAGATGGGGTCTTACTCTTGCTCAGGCTGGTCTTGAACTCCTGACCTTGAGTGATCCTCTCGCCTTGACCTCCCAGAGTGCTAGGATTACAGGCGTGAGCCACTGCGTCCTGCCGAAGTGTTGTGTTTTTTCCACTGACAGAATTGGTGTCAGTGAAGTGGGATTTGCTGCCACGGCCCTAGCTCATGGAAACATGAGGTTTGGGACGAGAGAGGATGAAAGGGTTGGGGGTGAGGCACCTTTGATTCCTGGGTAGCCACAGGGTCACCTACAGTATGAAGCTACAGGTGTGCTGCGCTCAGCTCCTAAAGGTGAAAGTCACCGGTGGAATTTAGAGATGCCTCCAACTCTTGGGGAGTTGGTTCACTGGATATGGTTCATAGGAAATGAAAACTACTAAGAAAACAGCCAAATATTCAATCCCTCGGTTGTTGCTATCTATAATCGCTAAAATAAAATGAAGTGAGAGGGCTGGGTCCCATCTCAATGTCACACCAAGCTCAGAGTTCAGTGAGACTGAGCTTCAGCCACCAGCTTCAGAGCCACCCCCAATGGCAAAATAATGCAGAAAATTATAACAGAAAGTACCTCCAAGACCTATAGTCACCAAGAAGGCGGTCAGTGTGGGGGAAGGGCAAAACCAAGCAGCTGTTGAAAGCAGAGGGTATGGTGGGAAGGTATTATTCCGTTGTGCAGATCGGTGTCATCAGCTTCCCGAAGAACCTTCACTACAATGGATCGTGGGAGTGACTGATTTAGGGGCAGTGTCCTTCGTTTTAAATGCTGCAGAGTGGCAGAGCCTGTTTGGGTTGATGCAAGACCCCCAGCTCACCATGGAACAATTGCAGGTGGGGATATATGATCCAGACACATAGGAGGTTATTCCCGAGGGAATAGTCACCCTGGTGGACTGGATAAAAGCCACCCTGAGATGTCCCAATGAACGCCAAGACAACCCCTATGAACGCCAAGTGGAGCGCCCCAGATGATGCAGCTGCTATGCCTCGTACGCAAGCCACGTGGGACTGGCTTTATGATCACTGGGACATTCACCTGCTAAATATCCCCGTTACCCAGGTCTTGCTAAAGGCGGTGGTGAAGGGCGCCCCTTCTGCACTGGGCACCTCATGTAGCCTTACTGCTGCCAAATTGAGCTACAAGTCAGGGACACCTGATCAAATTTGCTGTCGCAGCTTCCCCTCATGAGTCTTCCAGATGCTCATAAAAACATTAGGGTAATTAACCAGAGAATGGGCAAAGGCAAAGGGGAGAGTCAAAGGACTCGTCCCAGGAAGATGGAAATTTTTAAACCGTTGTTAAGAAATAAAGTGAATAAAAAACACATTGACAGGGGTGAAACTAAGTGGAAAAAGAAAGGGGGAAAATCATGGGACTCATCCCGGCAGGGTGGAAATCTGTAGATGGTTATTAAGAAATGGAATGAATAAAATGGAAATTGATGGGGTTAAAATGAAGGTTCTTAATGTAACACTATCAAAGGTTGGGTGGAAAAAGGGAACCCCTACTAGTCCCTCAACATTAAGGGCCCTAAACCAGTTTGCTGTATTTCCCCCAGCTTGGAGAAACTTCAAAAACCTGAAGGTCAAGATTACCAATGAGAAACCCCACCTGGAATTACCTGGAGCAATGGTTAGACTGGCTAATCAAGGTAACAGGGACAGAGAGCCCAGGGGCTCCTGGCCTTTTGTACAAGAGAGGGCAAAATGGTCTGGAGGTGGAGAAGAGAAGTCCCTGGGACTAGAATATAAAGATCTAAGGGTTGGTGAGATTATGAAAGTTGGAATGTTTAAACAGGCTTTAGGTTAAGTAGTTGTGCCTCCTTCACCTAAATCTTTTATGAGCAAGGACATTGTATCTGACTGGGGCATGGTCAGAACAAGGAACACACTGTCCAGCCCATAATATGCAGCAACGGGCAAAGAGAGATCCTCCTCTGAGTGATAGTTTGATATAGAAGTGGGACAGACAATTAAAACATTGGTTGTATAAAATGGGAGATAAAAACATGAAGGGTCAACTTATTCACCTTTACACACCTCACACACTCAATGTGACACTAAAACAATGTCCCCACTAGATTTTTGTCTGTTTTCCTGGTGGACATGGAGAAGAGGAGGTGAGGATGCTGGTATGACTTTGACATTCTTGCCAACGGAGAAGTACGCTGATGTAACAGCCAAATTGTTTCTCTTTCTTCCCCAAATTACCTCAAAAAAGTTTTTTTTTCTCTCTACCCAACCTGATTCAGTAGTCCTTAGACCAGGACTGCAACTACAAGTGCTGGAAGCAGGGCTGATTCCTAAACAACAAACTATAGGTATAGCTATGTTTCTAAACCTTATGCCAAAATTCCTAAGGGCCTAATGGAGGTAGGTTGAGCAAAACTGGAGTTAACAGTGAATGCAGCTATATTGTCTGGTGGTAAAAATAGCTGGTTCTGCACCTATGCAACCTCACCCCAGCTGAATGGGATGGACTGAGGAGGAGAGACTTACTGTGCTTCCCTGAAAATAAGACCTACCCATAAAATAAGCCCTAGCAGGATTTCTAAGCATTTGCACAATGGAAGCCCTACCCGGAAAATAAGACCTAGTGATGGGCGTGGCTACGCAGCGTATCTGCACAACCCATGCATTTTGTCGCGGAGTGGTAAAGAAGATGAGCAGCCCTTCTCATCTGCCCCATCGTGACAGCTACTATCCCAGAGGTGACCAGAAAGGTGCGGGTAGCCCCACCAACAAGATTAGCTTCCCCTGTCAGGTCCCAGCCATCCTGTGCATGTTGCAAGCTGAGGCTTTGAGGGGAAAATAACACCTCCCTTGAAAATAAGCCCTAGGGTGTCTTCTCGAGGAAAAATAAATATAAGACCCTGTCCTATTTTCGGAGAAACATGGTACTAGACTAGTGTTTCTTCTACCTGCAGTCTAGACCAGCACAGTGGAGATTCTAAAGTGCTAGTGAAAAGGTTTGGGTACTAATAGAAGGAAACATAGTAGCTGAGAGTAAAGGAATGAATAAATGGATTATGAATTGAGAGGAATCTGACATTACATTAATTCCTCAAAAGAGGCTCAGAGCAAGAGATGACATTGTCTCTTAGCTCAATTACATCAAAGGTGCGAAAAGGTGAAGCTGCATGGTTGCTCAGACCACTCCTCTTCTTGGACGCTGACAAGATTGAATGAAGCCTGCAAACCTGAGTAGCTTCAGCCTGGGAGACATTCATACACTATGATGGACTGGATTGATTATTAATGATTGAATGGGATTCTAGCAATGTGGCAGTATCTTTTGGGGTGTATATCCTCTTGACGTAAGGTGTCTGGATTTGAAGATTGGGGTGGACTGTGATACTGTAAAATATATATTTGGTCTTCAACTCCTTTAGTCTTTGACCCTGTTTCCTGGCATGCAACTCCTAAAAACCTGGGGATCTCCAAAGTGATGTTTTTTATATGTTAATGAGCTGACTGATGGCTGGCAGCCCCTAGGTAACTTCTGGATGGGGGCTGGTCACCTGACAGACCAAGGCATGATTAGAGGGCTAGAACTCAGCCTCATGCCCAACCTCTGGGAAGAGGAGAGGGACAGAAGGTTAAGTTGATCATCAATGGGGTTTAACTTATCATTCCTACATATTGAAGCACCCATAAAAACCCAAAGGGCAGAGTTCAGAGAGCTTCCAGATAGTGTGAACACGTAGAGATTCCTGGAGGGTGGTGTGCCCAGAAAGGGCATGAAAGCTTCATGCTCCTTCTCACATGCCTTGCCTTATTCATCCCTTTATCTGTATCCTTTGTAATATCCTTTATAATAAACCAGTAAATGTTAAAAAATTCTCTTTATAAATATAATACACATTTGGGTGAGGTGAGTCTCTTGTAGGCAGCATATAGTTGGGTCTTATTTTTATATCCATTCAGTTTATATCTTTTAAATGAGGAAATTAATCCATTTATATTCAAGGTTATTATTGATAGGTGAGGACATACTCCTGTTATTTTATTGATTGTTTTCCATTTGTTTTGTGTACCCTTTGTTCCTTACTTTCTCTCTTATTATTTTTTGCAATTGGGTGGAAAATGTAACAAATGCATCACAGTTAAAAGAAGAAAGAAAAATGTCCAAAGTCTTACCATCTATAAACAACCAAGGTTAACTCCCTTCCCAAAATATGACTCAGAACCTTTCCAAGTTGGTGAGTATAGGTATGCCTCACCATTTTCATTGGCATCATTCATTTTTAAACTAATTTTCAAAACCAACCTGTTTAAGCTCAGGTTCCTATGAAACAGAATCCAAGACAAGAAATAAGTTCTTATGTTTTATGTGGAACGTCAAATCCCAGGGCAGCAAGAGTGAAGGAAAAACATATGTGAAGTGGTGAAGGATTGAAGCAATGCCAAGTGATGTGTTTTGCTTTGTGATGAGACTCTCAGAGGCAAATCCTCTTCCTTAGCAGGTACAATTGCTTTGTCAGGCAGTATGTGTCCAGAAAAATTATACGGAGAAGTTATACCTCAGAAGAGTCTTTTGGAGGGAGAAGAGGGAAGGAATGTATCTGCTGGCTCCTTATTGACTCCTTTCTTCCACTGGTCAAATTTTGACTCACAAGGAAATTTACCCCCTTACATCACTTGGTGCCTTTGGCAGTAGCTTGCCAAGCCAGATCCCACATCTGGCAATGAGATTCTTCATCTGAATTTGGAAGTGACAGGAAGAACCAGAGACTATAAATATGTAGTTGATTGGCCTCAGGAGGTAGACTTTTATGGGTCTACACAGAATAGGTCAGCCATAGCTATAGCTTAGGTAAAACAAAGTGAACCAGGTTCAAAGAGAGAGGTGAGGCTAAAAGAACCTATGGAGACAAGTAAGAAAAGTACTGGAGAAATAATTTAGGTTATTTTCCAAAGTAACTAAGACTGCAGTGAAAATATTTTTGCATCGATCTTGTGCACTTATCCATATATTGGCTTAGAATAAATTCCCAGGAGATATATTGCTGAGTCAAAGGTTACAATTATTGTAACTTGTGATGCATTTGAAAAATTGCCTTCCAGAAAGGTTAGACCAATTTGAATTCCATCCCACAGGTACAAGAATGCTTATTTCCTCATGAACTTGCCAACATTGTAATTTGTATCAGTCAGCATTTGTGAGATTATGCTACAGTAACAAATGACCCCCAAATTGCAGTGGCTTACAACTTTCTTTTTCACATATGTCAGCTGCAAGTTGACTGAAGTTCTACTCCATATTCCATTTATCTCAGGACTCAGACTACAGGAGTAGCTCCATCTCAGTTGGATGCTGTCCCGGCCTGCGGGACCTTTTGTTATTCACGGGGGTCAAGGGGGACCTTGCCTGAAAGAGATGAGTGAGAGAAAGGAACGAGACCAAGCAAATGGTTGTCAAGGTCTGCTTTACTTAGATTCTTAGTAGGTTTTATAAGCATACAGAAACAAGGAAGTAGAAACAAAAAAATAGAGTGGGGCGACAATGAGGCTTGGGTCTGGGTTAATCAGCCCCAATCAGCGTCTTATCGGTATCCTGTTTTTGACTGCTTACTCAACTCCAACCTGGCAGGTGGTCGGGAACAATTGCAGTCAGCACTCCCTGGAGCATCTCGTGGTCAGCACGTCATGGAATGCATTCTTCTTGGAGCTATAGCTGGAATTTTCCAGGGCGAAGTCCGTGCGTAGGACGAGTCATAGGGGAGTTGAGGGTCTTTGAGGGTCCTTGCCTCTAACAGGATGCAGTGGGAGCAGAGAGATAATGGAAACCCAGAATGATGCTGAAAGTTTCTGCTCAAATGTGGCCCACATCACATTTGTTTACATTTCACTGGTCAAAGCAAATCATATCGCTGAGGTTAATTCAGTGGAGTGAAGAGGTAAGATCCTCAAAAAGAAAGGGTCAGGCCGGGCGCGGTGGCTCAAGCCTGTAGTCCTAGCTCTCTGGGAGGCCAAGGCGTGTGGATTGCTCAAGTTCAGGAGTTCGAAACCAGCCTGAACAAGAGTGAGACCCCCGCCTCTACTATAAATAGAAAGAAATTAATTGCCCAACTAACATATATAGAAAAAATTAGCTGGGCATGGTGGCACATGCCTGTAGTCCCAGCTACTCGGGAGGCTGAGGCAGGAGGATCGCTTGAGCCCAGGAGTTTGAGGTTGCTGTGAGCTAGGCTGACGCCATGGCACTCACTCTAGCCTGGGCAACAAATCAAGACTCTGTCTCAAAAAAAAAAAAAAAAAAGGGTCAGTGAATAGCTGAGAAAATAACATAATCTAAGACATTATTTTTGCCAATATGAAAGGTAGAAATAATATAATTGTTTTAAATTTATATTTTTTAATTACTAATGAGGTTGAACCATTGTTATACATTTATTGGTCATTCGTTTTCTTCTTTTGGAAATTGTTCTTGCCCTTTGCCCATTTTCTAGCTGAATGCTTTCTTATTAATTTGTAAAACTCTTTGCATATGAAGGATGCATATATTTCCTTCATTGAATTTTAATAATGATATTTTTCCAAAAAGAAATGTTTAAATGCATGTGGTCATGTTTCATGCATGTTTAAATGCATGTGCCCCATGTTTTTTCTTTATGGCTTTCTATTTCACTTCTTGCCTTGGTGTAGTAGAATATCACATTCATATTTCCCAGTGAATCATGCCTCGCAGGATCCATGCTCTTGTGTGGTCCCCTCCCACTTTAACTTGGCCATAAGGCTTTCTCCAGCCAAGGGGAAACTGACAAGCATGATGCGAACAAGCAGCTTGGTAAGCACTTGCACACTGGAAGTTTTTCTTTTAGCATGCTCCCTTGTGGAGCCTTGAGCCAACTTATAAAGAGGTCCAGACATGCTGAGACTGCATGTTGAGAAATAGATGCATACCTGATCATCTCTCAGCTTTTCCAGCCATCCTAGCTGAGGCACCAGACATATGAATAAAACCATCTTGAAAATTTCCAGACCTGAGTCAAGTGACCCCCAGCAATACCAGCAGAGACCAAGCCTCACTTGCAGAATTAAGAGTACAAAACAGTGCTTGTTTCAAGCCACAAAAGATGTGGCTTAATAACTGAAACTCTTAGTAAGGTCCTCCTTATTTTGAGAATTTAAAATGTTCATCTATAGTTAATTCTGCTTTTTTAAATAGGTTTCTTTTTGTTAACATTCAGCTTTATCGTTTTAGAATGTAGTCTTGCATAAAGAATGGGGTATGGATTTAATGGTAGTTACTATTATTGTTCCTGTTTACAAACGAAGAAACTAAGGCATAGGCTTAGTGAGTTAAGTGACTTGTTGAAGATCACATGGTAAGAGCAGAATAAGATTCGAAGCCAGACAGTCTGACCTCAGGGCTCAAGCTCTCTCCCCCATATTGTATGCCTGGAGCACAGGCTAGGGCACGGGTTTTCCCTGTTCCTTGCCAGCAGCTCTGCCTTTCTGTACAAATAAGCAACCACACACTTGCTCTGAGTCTTTCAAGAAATATGCTTTTAAATATTTTTATCCTGCTTTATTTTTATCCTAGTTTAAAAAATAGGATTTTTAACGCTATTTTTATTTTTTGAGACAGAACCTCACTTTTATTGCCCTGGCTAGAGTGTCGTGGCGTTAGCCTAGCTCACAGCAACCTCAAACTCCTGGGCTCAAGCAATCCTCCTGCCTCAGCCTCCCGAGTAGCTGGGACTACAGGCATGAGCCACCATGCCCAGCTAATTATATATATATATATAATTATACATATATATATACATATGTATGTATATATATATTTAGTTGGCCATTAATGTCTTTCTATTTATAGTAGAGATGGGGGTCCCACTCTTGCTGAGGCTGGTTTTGAACTCCTGACTCCTGCTCAAGCAATCCACCCACCTTGGCCTCCCAGAGTGCTAGGATTACAGGTGTGAGCCACCGTGCCTGGCCTTAACCCTATTTTTAAAAATAGGATATATTTCTATTGGGATTTTGTGCATGTGATATAGTCACTGCCAGATGAGAAGTGTGAGTCAGCATTTGGGTTCAGGATGAAGACTTCATTTGAGATAGGTGGGTGTCTAAAGAAGGGAAAAGAAGGGGCCAGGCAAGGTGGCTCATGCCTGTAATCCTAGCACTCTGGGAGGCCGAGGCAGGTGGATCACTCTAGGTCAGTAGTTCGAAACCAGCCTGAGCAAGAGCGAGACTCTGTCTCTACTGAAAATAGAAAGAAATTAATTGGCTAACTAAAAAAAAAATATATATATATATATGTATATAAATTAGCTGGGCATGGTGGTGCATGCCTGTAGTCCCAGCTACTCAGGAGGCTGAGGCAGGAGGATAGCTTGAGCCCAGGAGTTTGAGGTTGCTGTGAGCTAGGCTAATGCCACGGCACTCTGGCCTGGGCAACAGAGTGAGACTCTGTCTCAAAAAAAAAAAAAAAAAGAAGGGAAAAGCAGGAACTACTCTTAGTGACTTCTCCAGGCTTTTATATCACAGGAGCATCTAGAAGTTGGGATTCTGGCCCTTCAGGATGTTGATGGTAGAGGAGGAAGCTTTGATGGGGAAAGTTAGCTTTGAGAGCATGTGCCGGCTCCAGTAGATGTTGGTATTCATACCGTGCATTCCCAACTCCACCAGGAAGCTTGTAGTGGTGGGCTGCATGCTAAATGATTCCCAGGATGGTCAGAGGTGTAAGGGAGTCTTCTTCCAAAGCTCAGCCAGTTCTTAAGATCGTTGGAATAAAAATTCAGCCCAAAGCCAAGAAAGAAGATATGTTGCAAGACCCATAGTTCCTAAAACATATTCATAGAAATACAGGTCCTGAGGGGCTGCTTTTCAATGAAGGGTGGCTGGAGAGGAGACTAGATTAAGATACTAATTGAGCACACATGATTCTCCCCTCAGGTTCACCCCATGAAATCACAGGGGATAAAATGTCTTTATCATCTATAGAAATCTCCATCCAATTCCAGAAACCAAAGGAGCACAATCAATAGATACACAACTCTGGAGAATTATCAAAGATGTGAACCAGATGGAAATGATTTCAATTCAGGTGGTGGATTAAGCACAAACATTTGTCTACTCTTCCCTCTAAGGTCCCATTAAAATGATGGCCAAGTAGTTTAAAGAAAAGTATAAATGGGCCAGGTGTGGGTGGCTCACGCCTGTAATCCTAGCGCTCTGGGAGGCTGAGGCGGGTGGATAGTTTGAGCTCAGGAGTTCGAGACCAGCCTGAGCAAGAGTGAGACCCCTCCCCCACATCTCTACTAAAAACATAGAAAGAAATTAGCTGGACAACTAAAAGAAACAAAAATATATGAAAGTAGCCGGGCATGGTGGCGCATGCCTGTAGTCCCAGCTACTCAGGAGGCTGAGGCAGAAGGATCGCTTGAGCCCAGGAATTTGAGGTTGCTGTGAGCTAGGCTGATGCCACGACATTCTAGCCCGGGCCACAGAGTGAGACTTTGTCTCAAAAGAAATAAAATATAAACCCCCAACAATGAAGGGGACAATCCACAAACCAAAAATGTAATAATAAGGCTGAGTCGAGAGTATTAAACATTAACATAAACTCAGGAGGCAACTGATCTACCCCTCTGACCACACAGAACTTTCAGATTCAAAGGTCTGACCTGACAGGTGGGGTGGAGCCCAGTGGGACTGCCTGAAGGTTCAGATGCAGATTACCGGGTTCCACAGGCCTACCTTTCTCCCTTATCAACCTCAAAGGTAGCTAGGTATTCACTCCTTGGTCAAAAATTGACTGGAGGGGTTTTTTTCCCCTTAAGAAATAGAACAAATTCACACAGATGAACTAGGGCTGTAAGCGTCCCCGCCCTAGTTCATCTGTGTCAATTACAGGGCAGCGAGTGTGGATTTAATGTCCCTGATAAGGGACCTTCTCATTCTGGCATTTAGGGTACCCCAAGCTCTCACCCACTCATTGTAAAGTGAAGCCAACGGGAATAGGATGTTTCCTCCTCCCCACTCTGCAAAAGGACCCTGGACTGGGACACTCTGCACATCCCAGAGGAGAAAGTGGAGCCCACGTATTACAACAGGTATGCAAACCCTCAGCTGAGCAGTTGTCCTTCGCTTGCACCAACCATCATTCCTTAGATGATAGGAAAGTGAGATAGTCAGCTGTCAGCATGTAGATTCAGAGAAGCAAAACACTCTCAAATAGGGTGAAAAGACAGCAAAGAAATGACACATACCAAGTGGGAACAAGTGGAATATCTGTACAGAGATTGCAAGAGAAAGAGTATGGGAATTTTGCAAGACTGATACACATACACATACACCTATCTGCATACACACATACGAACACACAAATACATATATATGTATGTGGTGAAAAGGAATACAGCAGGCAAAGGACAAAACCCATCTTAGAAGAAAAATGACTTAGAACATTCCCTACATTGACTTATCAAGATGCTGCAGTCCTGGGAGAACAGATCTGGAAGATCAATGTATTCATGGGAACTTCATTTGTGATAAAATCAGTGGGGTTTGGATTCAGTAAATGATCTTGTGGCAAGTAGCTATTCAGATAGGAAAACAATAAAGTCATGTCCCTAATATATATAATATACAAAAATTTATATAGCTCAAAGATCTAAGCATAAAAATGGTAAGAAGTCAAAGAAAATGATGGAAATATTTTTTATAATCTTTCATTACATAAAGTCTTCTGATGAAAACAGAAAATCTCAAACCTCCATAAAGGAAAAGACTGATAGATTTGAGTAGCCGAAAAGTTGTGAACAATGAAAGACCCCATAATTATGTTTAAAAGGTAAAAACAAGTGATATAGCAGAAACGCCGAGAGAGGGTTAATAATCAGCATCTGACGTTCAGAATAGGATTTTGCCATGAGAAAGAAGCATATCGAGAGGCAGAAATCAGAGACAGACATGGCATTTTAGCCTAGTGATGTCCTCGCCAGACAGGAGGAGAAGCAGGGAAAGCTCACCCCTTCCATTCCCGGGGGATCGTGGGAAAAGGAACTGGGCAGCACGGCAGGAGAGTAAGTGACTGGACACACGTCCTAAGACAGGAAGCCAAGTCAGGTCAATCGAGGGGAAGAGCAGAGGGCTCTTGCTTCACTTGCAACATGGGTCTGGAGAGCACAGCTGTGCAAGGGAGCAAGGGGTGTGTGCTGACATGGTCATGTTCAGCATGGTTAGGACACAGAGTTGGGTGGAGGGGAGTATGTTTCTGAGTTTCTGTTGTTTTCCAAGTGGACGCGCCGAGTTGAAAGCTTGCTATAAAGAGGGTGGGTTGGCCCTGCACCAAACCCTGAGTGTTCGTCACCTAGGCCAGAGGGCAGGATGAAATATGTGGCAGCTGCTCAGCTGCTCAGCAACTCAGCAGGCAGCAGAGGGAGCCAGGCAGTGGTGGTGGAGGCTGCTATGGTTCTTACCAAGACGAGAAGAAACAGGCCTTGGTGTCCCCAGCTGCAGATGCCGGTTGTTGGTGCTTACTGAATACCTGTGGCTTGGATGGGGCGAACTGTCCCCCAGTGTGTGCCAGGCCAGTCATTCTGCAGGTGGCACTAGCGAGGGTCTGGAACACTCTGTACATTCCTAAGGACTCCTTCACTCTCTCTCCCGAGCTCACACTAGCCCACCTGCTCCCATTGACCAAATCCCATCTTGGGAGAAGTCGGAGTGAGGGTGGAGGGAGATTGCGGTGGTAGGGTGCATACAATGAGATTCACTAAACAAATTCTCCCTTAAAAGTGAGCATTCCCTAAAGGGACTGTTTAAGTTGTTAAATCAGACTAAGGTGTTAATTGGTTTGACATTGAGTTTTCCTTTCTCTATGGCAGGTGGGCCTCTGTGGAGACAATGGCCGTGGCCAAAATAAAGAAACTACATTCTCTTGGGACATCAGAGTTTGTAGTCCATTGACATCAGCAATCGACTAGGGGAAAATAAACTTTCCAAAAATATATAACAAGGAACTAATGTCCTTAATAAGAAAAACAACAACAACAGTGGAAACCTGGGCAAAGCATTGGAATAGGCCATTCACTGAAGATAATAAAATGGCCCGCAAGTGTATGATAAGACGCTCAATGTCTCTTAAGGAGCTAGAAAGTAAAATAATAATGAGATTTTTTTTTTTTTTTTTTGGTCAGTATATTGGCAAACAAGAAAAAGGCTGAGACTCCTCTGGCAATGTTTTCTAACATAAGTTTGCCGAGGTATTCCATGCCCTGGTTGACCAGATGCCTGCTGATTGAAAATCCACGTGAATTCTCTTATTTAAGAGCATCAGCAAAATCTAACGGAAAGTCCTCTGGAAGAGACCTCCAGAGGCACAGAATCTAGTGGCAGCTCTGAAGCAAAATTCTTCAGTGACCTTGGGTGTAGACTTTCGGTGCCTTATTCTCCATCTAAAACTTAAGGACGACAAGACCTACTTTTTCCATGTCTCCTTGAAATGTGATCAAGATTAATGGCCTAACATAGAAAATGATTCCAGCACCTTGAAAGACTGGGCACATTATTCAATGCCTGAATCTATAAGTCAAAATCAATCTAATTCACTTAATTAAGGAAAACTGCTCACTTAAAACCATACCATTTTAGAACTGGGTGTTTAAAAAAAAAATTATTGAATTTAGTGTCTTTCAAAATGTCCTTCAGACTGGCAGTGTGAACTCAGGCTGAGGGAATAGGTTGGGTCTTAGAGTGTAAGATTGTATTTAGATTTAGAAGCCAGGTGTAATATTAACTAGATCCCCGGAACTATTGTGCTCATCTCAGACGTGTTCATACCCAGTCTCTACCCTGAGGCTACTCTGTAGTTACTGAATTTGTGTAAGCCGGCATTACAAAGATGCTTTTCTGCTCCAACTTTTAAAGCTTTTACAGTGCAACACATGTTATTTTTCTAAAGTCAAGTAAAAGCAAATTTCTCAGGATTTTTGCTGCCTGTTTTAGCAGCATTTGAGGAAGGATATTTTATAATAGATAAAACATAATCCAGATTGCAAGTCTTGCTTTTTTTTTTTTTCCTGTTTAAAACTTAAACCATGCCCAACTTTTTGGTTCAAATTGTGTTTGATAAATTACGCTACGCTAATCACTATGACTGTGTTTCCGTAAAGCACAATTACATCGAAATAAATGTATTAAAAAGCCTCAGATATCACAATCCATCCTGAAAGGTGGGGTTTCTGCCCTACCCATCCCAATAATAACAGTGAACATAGAAATCCCTTCCATGTAATGGGCGCTTACTATATGGCAAGTATTATACTTTATTTAGCATATTTCACTCTTAAAATTCTCTTTCCACTTTATATAGGAGACAGCCGAGGCTTGGAGAGGTTTAGTGGTTTAGCTAAGGCCTCAACAGATGCTAGTCTACAAGCTGAATAACAAACATATGGTACCTTGTCACTTTCTTCTTGAAACAGAGCAGCCATACTTGTGTCTATTTTAAATATTGAGCTTTTGCTTCTGATAGTGTTGACTGTCTTCCACACAGCCTTTAGGTATATATATATATATATATATATATATATATATATTTTTTTTTTTTTTTTTTTTTTTTTTGAGACAGGGTCTCACTCTATCACCCAGGCTGGAGTGCAGTGGCATGATCATAGCTCACTGCAACCTCCAACTCCCTGGCCTCAAGCGATCCTCCTGCCTCAGCCTCCCAATTAGCTGGGACTACGGGGATGCATCACCACTCTCGGCTAGTTTTTTTAACATTTTGTACAGACCGGGTCTCGCTGTGTTGCTCAGGCTGGTCTTGAGCTCCTAGGCTCAAGTGATCCTCCTGCCTCGGCCTCCCAAAGTGCTGGGATTATAGGCGTGAGCCACTGCACCTGGCCTGCTTTGTCACCAGGTAGAACAGTGGTTCTCAAAGTGTGGTCCCCGGACAAGGGGCATCAGCACCACCTGGCCATTGTTAGAAATGCAAGTCCTCAGGCCCCACCTCGGGCTCACCGAATCTGAACCTGAGGGTGGGGCTCAGCAGCCGGGAGTGTGAGCAAGCTCTCTGGGTGATTCTGATGCCGCACACCGAGGCTTGCTCTTCAGACGACACTGGAGGCCACACGGGCTGGCTCCCGCCCACCTCTCCAGCCTTCTCCTGCTGCTCACTGCTCCACTCGCCAAACCACACGTGGATCGCCTGCACATGCCGCAGCTGCTTCCCGCCCAAGGGCAGCGTCACCTGGCGGTTAAGCACGAGGTTACAGAAGCCAGATTGCCTGGACTTGAATTCCATCTGGATCTCTTACTAGCAGTTGTGATCCCGGTCAAGTTCCCTCACTTCCCTGAGCCTCAGTTTCCCGTATAGGAAACGGGGATGGAGGTAACAATAGTATCTACTTCATTTGTTGTTGTTGGGAGAATTAAATGAACCAAGAATATGCGGAGTGCTTAGCATAGTGTCCAGCACGCAGCGGAGACTCTAGAAATACACTATTGCCTTTGCCTGTTGTGTTAGTTCCCTGTGGCTGTCATAACAACTTGCCACAGACCTGGGGGCTTATAAAGGACAGGAATTTGTCTTTCTGGAAGCCAGAAGTTTTTTTGTTTGTTTTTTATTTTAGCATATTATGGGGGTACAAGTGTTAAGGTTACATATATTGTCCATGTCCCCCTCCCCTTCGAGTCAGAGCTTCAAGCGTGTCCATCCCCCAAATGCTGCATCTCTTACTTGTCGTGTTTGTATATACCCATCCCTTGTATATACCCATCCCTTCCTCCCCCTCCCACCTGCCAGACACCCGATAAATGTTACTCCTATATGTCCACTTAGGTGTTGATCTGTTAATACCAATTTGCAGGTGAGTACATATAGTGCTGGTTTTTCCATTTTTGAGATACTTCACTTAGTAGAATGGGTTCCAGCTGTATCCAGGAATATACAAGAGGTGCTATATCACCATTGTTTCTTAAAGCTGAGTAGTACTCCATGGTATACATATACCACATTTTATTAATTCACTCATGAATCGATGGGCACTTGGATTGTTTCCACAGCTTTGCAATTGTGAATTGTGCTGCTATAAACATTCGAGTGCAGGTGTCTTTTTCATAAAGTGACTTTTGATCTTTTGGGTAGGTGCCCAGTAGTGGAATTGCTGGATCAAATGGTAGATCCACTTGTATCGCTTTGGGGTATTTCCATATTGCTTTCCACAGAGGTTGAAGTAGTTTGCAGTCCCACCAGCAGTGTAGGAGTGTTCCTCTCTCTCTGCATCCACGCCAGCATTTGTTGTTTGGGGACTTGTTGATAAAGGCCATTCTCACTGGAGTTAAGTGATATCTCATTGTGGTTTTGGTTTGCATTTCCCTGATGATTAGAGATGTTGATGGAAGCCAGAAGTTTAATGTCAGTTTCCCTGGGCTAAAAATCAAGGTGTCAACGGTCACACTGCCTCCAGAGGCTTCTGGTGGCATCTAGAATTCTTTGGCTGTGGTTGCAACATGCCAATCTCTGCCTTCTCCTCTGTGTGTGTGTCTGCCCCGTCTAATCCTCCTCTGCTTCTCTCTTATGGAACATTTGTGATTAGATTTGGGGATCACCCGGCTAATCCAAGATAATCCCTTCTCCAGATCCTTAACTTAATTATATCTACAAAGACTGTTTTTACTTATATGATAACATCTGCAGGCCCCAGAGATTAAGACTTGATATCTTTGGGAAGCCATTACTCAGCCTACAACACTTATATTACCCCGTCTGCCTGTGCTACCATTTTCTCTCTGTTTTCTCCTCCTTCTCCTCCTCCTCTTTAAGACTCATTGCAGAGTTTGCCTCCCCCAGGAAGCCTTCCCTGACTTCCCTAGTGCCAGATTTCATTCAGCTCCTTATAATATCCCGAACATATCCCCCCAACACATTGTGTTTTTGTTTTTTAAATAATACACTCTATTTTCTTATACCAGCTTGAGGTTTACAGGGAAATTACATTGAAGGTACAGAGTTCCATATACTCCCTCTTCGCATCACCTCCCTCTGCTTTCAGTTTCTCCTATTAACATCTTGCAGCAGTGCGGTGCATTTGTTACAACTAATAAGCCATTACTGATTCATTATTATTAGCCCTAACTTCATAGTTTACCTTAGGGTTCACTCCCTCCGTTGCATAGTTCTACAGGTTTTGGCAAATGCACCGTGTCCTGCATCTACTGTGACCTTATCATACAGTTTCACTGTTCTAAAAGCCCCCTGTGCTCCACCTATACACATCCCTGCCTCCTCCTAACCCTGGATGAGGATTCATCTTTTTACTGTCTCCATAGTTTTGCTTTTTCCAGAATGTCACATGGTTCAAATTATATAGTAGATACCCTTTCAGACTGACTGCTTTCACTTAGCAATACAGATTGAAGTCTTTTCCATGTCTTTTCATGGCTTGGTAGCTCATTTCTTTTGGGCATAAAATAATATTCTATTGTCTAGATGTACCACAGTTTATTCCCCTAATGAAGGACATCTTTCTTTCTTCCACGTTTTGGTGTTTATGAAGAAAACTGCTATAAACACCTTTGTGCAAATTTTTGTGTGACATCGTTTTTTGTTTTTCCAGAGGCTCAATGACATAGTTTTTTAATTTGGGGGGTTAAATACCAAGAAGTGCGATTGCTGGATCGTATGACAAGATTATGTCTGGCTTTGTAAGAGACTGCAAAAAATATCTTCCCAAGTGCCTGTACCCTTTTGCATTTTCACCAGCAATGAATGAGAATTCCTGTTCCTCTATATTCTTGCCAGCCCCTTTGGTGTTGTCAGTGTTTTGGATTTTAGCCATTCTAATAGGTATGTAGTGGTACCTCATTGCTATTCTAGTTTGCAGTTCTCTAACCATATATGACATGGAGCATCTTTTCATGTGCTTATTTTCCATCTATCTTCTTCATTGAAGAGTCTGCTCACATATTTTGCCTACTTTTTAATTGGGTTTCTTCCTTCCCCTCCCCTTCCCCTTCCCCTTCCCCTTCCCCTTCCCCTTCCCCTTCCCCTTCCCTTCCCTTCCCTTCCTTTCCTTTTGCTCTGTCTCCCAGGCAGCCTGGAGTACAGTGGTGTGATCATGGCTCACTGCAGCTTCAAACTCCTGGGCTCAAGCAATTCTCCTGCCTCAGTCTCCCGAGTACCAGAGACTACAGGTATGCAACACCATGCCTAATTTTTAAAATCTTTTGTAGAGACAAGTCTTGCAATATTTCCTGGGCTGATTTTGAACTCTTGGTCTTAAGTGATCCTCCCTCCTTGGCCTCCCAAAGTGCTGGGATTACAGACATGAGACCCCATCCAGCCCTAGGTTCTTTTCTTTTCTCTTTTCTTTTCTTTTCTTTTCTTTTCTTTTCTTTTCTTTTCTTTTCTTTTCTTTTCTTTTCTTTTCTTTTCTTTTCCTTTCCTTTCCTTTCCTTTCCTTTCCTTTCCTTTCCTTTCCTTTCCTTTCTTTTCTTTTTTTTTTCTTTTCTTTTCGAGACAGAGTCTTGCCCTATAGCCCCAGCTACAGTGCAGTGGCTTCATCATAGCTCACTGCAACCTCAAACTCCTGGGCTCAAGCGATCCTCCTGCCTCTGCCTCCCAGAGTGCTAGAATTACAGGTATGAGCCACCACACCTGGCCCCCTTTTCATTCTCTTAACAGTGCCTTTTACAGAGCAGTTTTTAATTTTAATGAAGTCTAGCTTATTATTTTTATTTTACCGAACCTGCTTTTGGTGTTGCATCTAAAAAGTCATTGCCAAACCAAAGGTCACCTATATTTATTTAGATAAAAATAAACTCATCTAGATTTATCATCTATGTGACCTTTCAGGAGTTTCGTCTTTTACAATTAGGCCTATAATCCATTGTGAATTATGGTACTATCTTTTTATTCTTCCTGTCTCCTGCTTTACTGTACCTGTCTGGGTTTTCCTGGAGATTACGGATTACTTCCTACTTGTACTAGTACTCTCAGTACTAAGGAGGCCTCAAAAAAAATAAAATAAAATAAGATAAAAACGTAACCTTTTTCTTGTTCAGCAACTCAGTCATTCTTGAAAGCATCACAGAGGCTCGAGGCTTAGCAGCCTCAAGAAAAGATGCAGAACGTTTTGGTTTAAACCTCTGCTTGCACGTTGTAAACACAGAACAGCTGTTTCCTCCGAGGACTTGCACAGTGATGCAGGAAGTTCTCTTGAGTGTCAACAACGCTGTCCGGTTAAAAGACTAAGAATAGATGAGGCTTTTAATTTCATTAGAACTGGATTTACTTCCAGTGTTAACCTACAAAAGAATGCCCTGTGGTGGTGGGCCAAGGTAGGGGTGCAGAGTCAAAAGTTTAAGGGTTATATGGTCACTCTAACATCAATGCAATGTGACTCACCGTTTCCTGGGTTAAATGCTCCTTTTTTTTCTATTTATATGCCTATTGGTTTAGAAACAAAAGCAAGCTCCTTAATCAGGGGAAGAATATAGAATAATTTTTTCTATGTCTAGAGCAGAGAAATACCTTCCTTAACCCTAACTTCCTTTTCCCATGGAGAGATACCCACAAAAATAAAACGTTCAGATTTCATTGGGACAGTGATCAAACAGTACAGTTTTTCTGTGAAAAACGCGATTTCAAATCAATGTGATTTAGCTTACACCTTTCACATTTTATTTATATAAATACATTCACAAATCAGGAAAATTCTTTGTTGGTTTATCTCAGAAGGTGTTCCTAGGACATTCTTCCTTTGGGGCCTGAGGCCCCCAAGCAAATACAAACTCTTCTCTAAAATGTTAGAGCCTAGGGCGGCAGCCTTCAATGTAGCTTGGCCGCTACAACTTTATTATTATTGCTGTTGTTGTTGTTGTTATTATTATTTGGAGACAGTCTCGCTCTGTCACCCAGGCTTGAGTGCAGTGGCACAATCATGGCTCACTGCAGCCTTGAGCTCCTGGGCTCAAGCCATCCTCCCTTCTCAGCCTCCTGAGTGGCTGGGACTACAGGCAGTGCCACTACACCTGGCTAAGTTTTTTATTTTTATAAAGACAAAGTCTCATTATGTTGCCCAGGCAGGTCTCAAATTCTTGGCCTCAATCGATCCTCCCGTTTCAGCCTCCCGAAGTGCTGGGATTACAGGTGTGGGTCCCCTTGCCCAGCCTATAATAATATTAATAATTAATATTATAATAAAGCAGTTTTAATTATAATAAAGCAGTTTTTGTTGAGTGCCAATGTGCTATTTGCAATGAAAGCATGTGGCTGTATTTTAGGTATATATTTTTAAAGAATTGGTGGGTTGTTTGTGGTTGGTGGACTTTTTGACCAGCTAGTAGAAGTCAAAACTACTCCAGCAGGCCCTAGATAGGGAAGGCCCAATGGCCAGCTTCACACGGGGCAGTGCCTTGAGACTACCAGCAATGTGAAGCAGGTTGGCTCTGACCCCCCACTTCCTAATGTAGTTAAGGATTAAAACAGCTCTGAGTCCCCCAGGGGACTCAGAACTCAGACGCCAGTTCTCTTTTTGATACATGATAAGTCTCACAGTTTCCTGATCTAGTATCTATCTTAGTAGTATTGAAACGGTGAGCCTTGTTCAGCCTCTTGGGTGGAATGGTGATTTCCAGGCCTGGTAACAGTGATTAAAGGTGCTTACAAGAGGGGAAATACTTTCAGAAATTTTGTCTCCCTTCACCTTCTTTTTGAAGCACATAAGGAAGCTAAACAAAAAATTGTAAATTGTCAATTAGCTTTCCTATAACTCCAATTGTAACAAGTCTTTAGAGTCCAAGCCAAGACAGCTTGCTAGGTAAGTCGGGCAGCTGCATCCATTTGCTTTGATTGACTTAAGTATCCTTTAGCTGGGTTTTTCTTTACGTGTAAGGGCAGTCAGAAGGGTGAGTCCCAAAGCACACACTAATAATTTCTAGCAGCTCAGATTAGGATGGAATCTTGCTGCTCTTTGGACACGGGAAGAAGTGGAGTTCTGAGCACAGAGGTCAAGAGACACTCAAGTAAACAGTTTCAAAAATAATAAGAAAATTTTTTGCTGGGCAGAGTTTATGGACCATTTGGGGAAGCCAGTTCTGGCATGAAGCGGGTGGCAGCTTCAGATTCTGAGAAGACGAGGGTAGGATGTTCCCATGAACTTTCCATTCTCGAGGCTTTCTTGTATAGACTTGAGTACCTTGATTTAGACCTCCCTGCTCACTGCATATCTTTCTAACCGGTCAATGTCTAATGGCTTTGGGACATATTTGATCTTGGGTTAAGGTCTTGAGATTTCTTGGAGTCTAACCCTAGAGTCCAGGTTATCATACATGAAATTACATAGTCGGTGGTCACACACAGAGACTACAGGGTTAATGACCACCTCTATGGCTCTCCCCAGATCACTGGACCAAACCCAGAATGCTCGGGGACCAAGTTCACCCCTGGATTTGCTAAATAGTGACTTATTGGAGGAGGAGCAGAGTCTGAGTCGGAAGTGGCTGAAGAGGAACCATGTCCCCATTGCTTGGCTTGTTTGGATTTCACAGATCTGAGTTGATGAAAATTGTCTACACTGCTCTCCCTGTGTAGGGGGTCCCTGTGAAGGACAGTGGGTGGCACAAACAGGTGATAAGGATGGAAACCATGACCATTTTATGTTTCTGCTCGTTATTGGTTTTTGGAAAAGATGTAGAAAACTACCTGAAAGGAAGTTTTTGGTCGCTTATGGATTTCAATTTTTTTAATATTCTGGTCATGTTTCCTATTGCCAGGAATAATTAAGAATCAGCTAGCCTCCAAGTCAGGGATCTAATGATTGATGGTAATTTGGAATGAAAAACAAGGCGAATTATTATCCAAGAAGTACAGATGTGCCGAGAAGCCCCCCAGTATGCTGGCCGGTGGACAAGAAAAGACGCTGACTTTGTGGGCTTCAATCAGACATTCTAGGTTCTTCAGGAAAATAATTTTATCTAATGGAAACTGATGTTGAAACATGTTGCTTTGCTTGCTCTCCAAGGCAACTTAGCAAATACAGCACAGCCTTTCAAACATTCTAGACTGAGACACACAGTGAAAAGTACATCTTACAATGTGAGTGACCAGTATATATATATATATATATATATATATATATATATATATATATATATTCCCCGACATGCACACATACTCACAAATGTAACGGAAATAAGAGTTTTAGGTGCAATACCCTTTAGAAATAATGTACTGGAATATTTTTTTCTTCTCTTCTCCTCTGTTCTATTTCATTAAAAATAAATGCTGATTGTAACCCACAGACTTGCTTGACTAATGGATCATAATTTGCAATTTGGAGACTCGTAATGGGGAGAGGGTTGGAGCTAAAGACACTGACATGGCGCAGGGGCAGGTCATCCCAAGATTGGCTGCAACCACAATTCCTCTGTCTGAAGAGCCAGGGCCAACTCTGTTCAGTTGGGTCATGTTGGTAATACAGGTAGACAAATGGGTCAAGGCATCTAGATTTTGTCCAAACTATGGAGAGATGCATCTGTTTTGGAATAGTACCCTAACTACTTGTTTATGGGACCTGGATAGTACAAGATTTTCCATAGTGGTTTCCAAGTTCATGTAATTATATTACTTTTTAACGTACATACTGAATTTTGCAAGAAGTCTTAAAAAATATTAATTTTTTTAGTTTATAATTTTAATTATAATTTAAATTTTTTATAATTTATAATTTTGCAAGAAGTCTTAAAAATATTAATTTTTAAGACTTAAAAAAGTCTTTAAAAAAGTATTAAAAATTTTTTTTTAAATAAGTCTATAAAGATAAGGGAACTGTCAAGGACTAGGTAGATTTTGAATGTGCCTAGTGGGGAATTCAAGTGCAAATGAGAAGCTGTGCCGAAGCCCTGTAATTTGGACCAGATCATCAAGGTGGGGCCTCAGAGCCATGGATCACAGACCCCTTTGAGGATCTAATGCTATGGCTTTCAAAGTGTGCCCCCCTCCCCACTAGAAGTGTCCTGGAACTTGTTAGAAATACACAACCTCAGGCCCCACCCCAGACCTACTTAGTCAGAAGCTCTGGGGATGGGGCCCAGAAGTCTGCGTTTTAATAAGTCCCCCAGCTGATTCTGATGCAAGCTAAACGTGAAACCCATTGGTTTAATGAAATGGATGAATAATTTTTTTATCAGAAAAATGTACATATACTCACAAGGTTTTGCATATAACTTCGAATCTGTAAGCTGGAGGGGAGGGGGGGTCCTTAGGCCCAAAATTAATAGAAAATAAGGAGGGTCTGGAAGGTTCAGTGAAAGTATAGGTGTGTGCATGTAGAGTATCTGTGAGATCTGCAGCCACACAATAGCAACACTGATCCTGAGCATCCTATATAGAGGGTAGATAGGGATCCTACCATGCTGGCTGGATGGGGGAGAACTGGCTCCTGAGTTTCTAGGAATAAGCCTGCAGGTGTTGGACCTCAGTTATTTGCCCCTGTCTAAAGAGGGTGGGGGAAGTAGAATGGAGCTTCAGACATGGGGTTGACAGACCTTTGGGACAGTGAACTAAGCATGAGGATTATGAACATCTTGTTAAGGACTATATGATACAAACATAGGTCCCAGAGTTTTAGAAAGATTCTGATTTTATAGACTTTTTTCATTTTCAATAAAACCAATCTTATTTATTTATTCATTCATTTATTTTTAGAGACAAGGTCTTGTTCTGTCATCCAGGCTGGAGTGCAGTGGCACAATCATAGCTCACCAGAGCCCCGAACTCCTGGGCTCAAGCAATCCACCTGTCTCAGCCCCCATGAGTAGCTGGGACTATAGGAGTGTGCCACCAAGCTCAGTTTATTTAAATTTTTTTTTTTTTTTTATAGAAACAGGGTCTTACTATTTTGATTGGGCTGGTCTTGAACTTTTTGCCTCAGGCAATCCTTCTACCTTGGCCAAAGATTACAGGTGAGAGCCATCATGCCCGGCCAAAAATCAATTTTTTAATGTATAAGTCAACATGGCTGCATTTTTATTTCACATACAAATAAATTTACAAATCAGAAAAAAATGTCCTTCATTGAGCCATGTGTCTTGGCATCTGCTTCAGATTAAGTGGTCACTTTGTCTATATGGCCTAGTGGATGCACTTTAAAGTGTTATTGGGGGCCCGGGCACGGTGGCCCACATCTGTAATCCTAGCCATCTGGGAGGCCGAGGCGGGCGGATCGCTCAAGGTCAGGAGTTCAAAACCAGCCTGAGCAAGAGCAAGACCCTGTCTCTACTAAAAACAGAAAGAAATTATCTGGACAACTAAAAATATATAGAAAAAAATTAGCCGGGCATGGTGGCCCATGCCTGTAGTCCCAGCTACTCAGGAGGCCGAGGCAGAAGGATTGCTTGAGCCCAGGAGTTTGAGGTTGCTGTGAGTTAGGCTGACACCATGGCACTCTAGCCTGGGCAACAGAGTGAGACTGTCTAAAAAAAGAGATATTGGGCTCACCATCATGAGTTCAGAAGTAAAGAAATGACTGGAGGATAATAGAGCCACTTAGCATTTACTGAAATTTCCATGGCAAATAATTTATATTTTAATTGAGTTGAAATTCACAAAACAAAATTAACAATTTTTTTTTTTTTTTTTTTAGACAGAGTCTCGCTTTGTTGCTCAGGCTAGAGTGAGAGCCGTGGCATCAGCCTAGTTCACAGCAAACTCCTGGGCTCAGGCAATCCTCCTGCCTCAGCCTCCCGAGTAGCTGGGACTACAGGCATGCGCCACCATGCCCGGCTAATCTTTTCTAGATATATTAGCTGGCCAATTAATTTCTTTCTATTTATAGTAGAGACAGGGTCTCGCTCTTGCTCAGGCTGGTTTCGAACTCCTGACCTCGAGCAATCTGCCCACCTCGGCCTCCCAGAGTGCTAGGATTACAGGCTTGAGCCACCGTGCCCGGCCTAAATTAACCATTTTAAGGTGAATGGCCTTAGTGTATTCACAATGTTTTGCACCTAACCCCTCTACCTAGTTCCAAAATATTTTCCATCACTCCAAAACAAGACCTGGCACCCATTATTGCTGTGTCCTTCCTCCCTGCTCTCTCCTTCCTCCATCCCCTGGAAACCATCAATCTGCTTTTCTTTTTTTTTTTTTGAGACAGAGTCTCGATTTGTTGTCCAGGCTAGAGTGAGTGCCATGGCGTCAGCCTAGCTCACAGCAACCTCAAACTCCTGGCTCAAGCAATCCTCCTGCCTCAGCCTCCTGAGTAGCTGGGACTACAGGCATGCGCCACCAGGCCCGGCTAATTTTTTCTATATATATCAGTTAGCCAATTAATTTCCTTCTATTTATAGTAGAGACGGGGGTCTGGCTCTTGCTCAGGCTGGTTTCGAACTCCTGACCTCGAGCAATCCGCCTGCCTCGGCCTCCCAGAGAGCTAGGATTACAGGCATGAACCACTGCGACTGGCCAAATCTTTCTGTTTACTTGTTTTAGGTATTTCTTACACATAGAGTCATACACTACATGACATTTTGTGTCTGGCTCCTTTCATTTGGCATAATGGTTTTAAGATTCACCCATTCTGTAGCATGGATCAGTATTTCATTTTTTTATGACTGAATAATATTCCATTGTATGGGTATACCACATTTTCTTTACCCCTTCATCCATTGATGGACATTTGGGTGGTTTCAACCTTTTGGCTCTCGTGAATAATGCTGCCATGAACACTCATGTGCGATGGCAAATAACTTTTGCTCTTCTCTTCTTTGAGCCCCTTCAAAAGATAGGGATTGAAGAAGTCTCACCTGACTTTATTCCCAATTCTTCTTCTGTTAAACCCCGTCAGTTTCATTCTTATCTCAAATTCCAGCTTGGCTCATCCCTGAGTGGGAGCTAAGGCACTGGTCACATGACCTGTTTTGTGCATGATAGTATGTTGTATGCATGTTCAGTATGTCCTGCCCAATAAGTTTGGAATTGACTCTGAACACAGTCAAGAAATGTTGGAGGCTGGGCGCGGTGGCTCACGCCTGTAATCCCAGCACTCTGGGAGGCTGAGGCGGGCGGATTGCTCGAGGTCAGGAGTTCGAAACCAGCCTGAGCAAGAGCGAAACCCTGTCTCCTAAAAATAGAAAGAAATTAATTGGCCAACTAACATATATATAGAAAAAATTAGCCAGGCATGGTGGCGCATGCCTGTAGTCCCAGCTACTCGGGAGGCTGAGTTAAAAAATTAACCTTTTTTTTTTATTTTGAGACAGAGTCTCGCTTTGTTGCTCAGGCTAGAGTGAGAGCCATGGCTCTCGCTTGAGCCCAGGAGTTTGAGGTTGCTGTGAGCTAGGTTCATGCCACGGCACTCACTCTAGCCTGGGCAACACAGTGAGATTTTATCTCTAAAAAAAAAAAAAAGAAAGAAATGTTGGAAAGATGATTACTACACTGTGGCCCGTTATATGAATACTAACTTGGAGAATTTCTGTGATCATAATGATTTTTTTCAAAGCCTGGAAGATGTCAACTCTCTGTGGTAACATGACAGGTTCCCTGCCCCTCAATCCTCTCCTTCCCTCAGCTGGAGTTACTTCAGCCCACCATGGGTCTCTGCCTCATGTCTCGCCCTGCATAGCGCTAGGAGTCCATCTTTCCCTTACTCAGCCCTGCAGGGCACTGTGGTCTGCTTCCCAGCAAAAGTTCATTGGGTAGCCCTGGCCTTGAGACTTAACAACAGCAAACCTTTAGCATCTCCATCGTCACCCTTCTTATTGACACAATTCTAACTTCTCTGAGCTCTTTATGGAAATAATCGTCAATTATTTTCATAACCACTACCCCCATTCATGCAAAATGGGGATTCAAAATCTCACCGTTCAGTGTTGATACTGGAACTGAACAAGATATGCAAAATAGCTAAGCATAGTTCCTGGCACATGAAAGACTCGTGCTAAAGGAGGGCAATTTTATCAGTATGATCTACCTGCCTCTTACCTCTTATTGACTCTTTCTGAGTTTGGTTTTTTCTCTTGTCCTTTCTGACCGACGGTTCTCTCTGCCTGCATGCTGGCCCACAGCTGGGCGTGAGCCCGAGCACACATTCCATTTCGGTCCTCGTGTGTCCTCTCCAAGCGTGGGCCTCTCTGGAATGGCAAGTCCCCCTGTCCCCTGACCAATTTAGGCCGAAGCGCTCCATGAATACAACTGCAGAAGGAGCTAAGGGCTCCTCCGGAATGTCCAAGGAACTTGTTCGAAAGGTTAAAAGTGAAAAGTAAGCCAACTCACGTGTTGAATATCTTGGCGTGTGTCCTGGCCCGCGGGACCTTCTGTTACTCGTGGGGTCAAGGGGGACCGTGCCTGAAAGAGATGGGCGAGAGAAAAGAACGAGACCAAGCAAAGGGTTGTCAAGGTCTACTTTATTTGGATTCTTTGTAGGTTTTATAAGCATACAGAAACAAGGAAGTAGAAACAGAAAAATAGAGTGGGGTGACGATGAGTCTTGGGTTTGGGTTAATCAGCCCCAATCAGCGTCTTATCAGTATCCTGTTTTTGACTGGTTACTCATCTCTAACCTGGCAGGTGGTCGGGAACAATTGCAGTCAGCACTCCCTGGAGCATCCCGTGGTCAGCACGTCATGGAATGCATTCTTCTCGGAGCTATAGCTGGAATTTTCCAGGGCGAAGCCCGTGCGTAGGACGAGTCATAGGGGAGTTGAGGGTCTTTGAGGGTCCTTGCCTCTAACACGCGTGATCACTTAGAAGCGGACCGATCTCATGTGGGAACAGTCTCACATGCCATGCCACGTGCGCAAGGGCTTGATGATGTCCGTGACAAATCTGCCCTCCACAGAGGCACTCTGAGGACAGCTCGCAAGAGATGCCATTTTGTTCAGCATCGTTTATCAAGGGTAGGAAATGATTTCCCTAGTTGTGTTAGGGATGGAAATGGGCCTCATAATCAACATAAGACGAGCTGCTTTTTGTCACTCTTCTGAATAACTGTAATCGAAACTGACGCAGAACCGGGCCATGCTTTTAATATTCCTCAATTATATGAGAAGGGACTGGGATGGAACGACTCAAACACTGCAATGAAGTCTTGCAGGCCAAGGGTCTGTGGTAATAACAGGCATAATTTTACAGTCCTTCCTAGTTGACAAACAGCATTGCATTTCGTCCCCACAGTCCCCGAGGGTAGCACAGCCCTGTACCGGTAATGGAATGTGTGGAAACCCGTGCCTGGTGCATGGCCAATGCTTAACTCGTACATAGCTTCACACGGCCCTAAAGCTATTAGGGAACAAAACGGCTCCCTGATGTTTCATGCCACTGAATCAATGCCTTCCCTGCCACCCTCGAGCTTAGTCTCTTTCAGAACTGTTATTCTTTATCTCACCATTTCTCTCCACTTTGAGTTAGATGTGGACTCACATTCTGAACTAACGAGCTGTAGGAGCTGTGTGGACCTCAGTGTCATCAGCCGGAACGTGGGGACAATATCGACCTTCTAAAGTTATCTAGCTCAGCTATGAAAGCAAAAAAAAAAAAAAAAAAAAAAAAAAAAACAGTTATTATGAGGACGAAATGACATAACACGTGAACAAAAAGTGCAGCCACCTTGCACACACGAGGGGTTCCCTAAACGGCCCTTTCATTTCCTCTCTAGCTCTATCGATTCCTCTTTCCCACTTTTTGATATCGGTTAGGTGATCCTTCTCTACAGACCAGTGGACAAAGAGAGTCAGGCTACCACCTGCTCTGGGCGTCTTGGATGTGTCTACAAAACATGCCCTGGCTCCTTATTTGTCCAAGAGAAGGAACCAGCACAGGCACCATTGCCCCGGCACCAGAGGTTGGTCTTACAGAGGAGAAAAACGTGTCAGCCTCTTCCTTAAGGCCTACCTTAATGTAGCCTCAACCTAAGCTTTTAATTGGACCTCCCACGAGCCCCACCTGGGCTCCACTTGACAATTTTCCAACCCAGGAACAGACATCTGCCCCCACCCCGACTCACCTCCCTCCCTGAACTCATCCTGCACTTTCACTCTTGTGGTTTCCTTTGCACAGAGCTCCCTTTGCTCACTTCTCCTTTAAAAGCCCACAGCTGGGCCGGGCGCGGTGGCTCACGCCTGTAATCCTAGCTCTCTGGGAGGCTGAGGTGGGAGGATCACTCAAGGTCAGGAGTTAGAAACCAGCCTGAGCAAGAGCGAGACCCCGTCTCTACTATAAATAGAAAGAAATTAATTGTCCAACTAAAAATATATAGAAAAATTAGCCGGGCATGGTGGCGCATGCCTGTAGTCCCAGCTACTCGGGAGGCTGAGGCAGGAGGATCCCTTGAGCCCAGGAGTTTGAGGTTGCTGTGAGCTAGGCTGATGCCACGGCACTCTATCCTGGGCAACAAAGCGAGACTCTGTCTCAAAAAAAGAAAGAAAGAAAGAAAGAGAGAAAGAGAGAGAGAGAGAGAGAGAGAGAGAGAGAAAGAGAGAGAGAGAGAGAAAGAAAGAAAGAAAGAAAGAAAGAAAGAAAGAAAGAAAGAAAGAAAGAAAGAAAGAAAGAAAAAGAAAGAAAGAAAGAAAGAAAGAAAGAAAGAAAGAAAGAAAGAAAGCAAGCAAGCAAGCAGGCAGGCAAGAAAGAACCCCACAGCTCTGTGAGAGACACTTTTCCCAAGAAGCCTGCCCGCCCTTTCATCACCCCTTCTTTTTTTTTTTCAGACAGAGTCTCGCTTTGTTGCCCAGGCTAGAGTGAGTGCCGTGGTGTCAGCCTAGCTCACAGCAACCTCAAACTCCTGGGCTCAAGCAATCCTCCTGCCTCAGCCTCCTAAGTAGCTGGGACTACAGGCATGTGCCACCATGCCCGGCTAATTTTTTCTATATATATTAGTTGGCCAATTAATTTCTATTTATAGTAGAGATGGGGGTTTCACTCTTGCTCAGGCTGGTTTTGAACTCCTGACCTTGAACAATCCGCCCGCCTCGGCCTCCCAGAGTGCTAGGATTACAGGCATGAGCCACCGCGCCCGGCCCATCACCCCTTCTTACTGTCATGTTCCATGCCACAGCCCCACCGTGACTATCAATATGCAATTGACATGCTTTTATTTCCCTGGAACCCCCACATTGTGTGTTTATATCTTTCATGTGGCCAATATCCCATATTTCCACCCTGCCTTCTCCCATGGAGTAAATGAGGCGGGACTTAGGCTACACGTATTTCTGTGCCTCTGTCTAGACTGTAGGTTGTGAGTTCCCTGGAGTCATCCTCTCCTCATCTTTGGATATCACTCTACTTCGCCGCTGACCTTTCCCAGAAGGAGCTATAATATTTATTGAATTGAATTGAACTTAGTTCCCCTGATTTTAGAGGAAGCTCGAAGGAGTGGGGTCCAAAACATTGTCAGATAAAACACAGGATGACCGTTAAATAGGAGTTTCATATAAGCCATGTGTAATTTTCTTTAGTATAAGTATATCCCAATTATTGCATGGGATATACTTATATTAAAATTTAATTTGTTGTTTCTCTAAAACTTAAATCTAACTGGATAACTAGTTATTTTTTCTTGCGAAATCTAGCAACCCCCAAATGGGAAGCATGTTGCAAAAGCCAAAGACGGAGGAATGGCCATATTCATTTGAAGTATGTTTCAAGGATAGATGATAAAAGTCGATGAAGGTTTTTGACACTATCCTGGAGAGCTGCCCTGACTGTCATATCTGACCCCCTCCATCCATCCATCACCAGCATTCACTTCCTCAACAGCAGGACTGTCACTCATCAGAGACACAGAGGTTGCTGTGCCCTAAAGAAGCCCCCATGCTGAATGCAGGTGGTCCCCGAGCCTGTGCTACCCCTGCTCCTCCTGAGCCAGACCACTGGATCCCACAGAAGGAGAAGAGCAGGGAAATTTTTTCTATTTATTTTATTTTATTTTTTTGAGACAGAGTCTCACTCTTTTGCCCGGGCTGGAGTGCTGTGGCGTCAGTATAGCTCACAGCAACCTCAAACTCCTGGGCTCAAGCAATCCTTCTGCCTCAGCCTCCCGAGTAGCTGGGACTACAGGCATGCGCCACCATGCCCAGCTAATTTTTTGCTATTTTTAGTTGTTTGGCTAATTTCTTTTTATTTATAGTAGTGACAGGGTCTCGCTCTTGCTCAGGCTGGTCTCGAACTCCTGAGCTCAAGTGATCCTCCCGTCTTGGCCTTCCAGAGTGCTAGGATTACAGGCATGAGCCACCGAGCCTGGCCTGAGATTTTTTCCTAGAGCAAAGCACCAAAGTAACACAAGTGATATATCAAACTGCTAATGTCCCCTTTCCATTTTATTTGAATAAACATTTGTATAACTTTCCCATCTGTGGTACATTTCAAACAAACGAAGCAGCTTCCTCTCATGGAAATGTTTTCTCTTCCTTAAAATGATATCCTTTTCTAGTTTCCTCAACCCGAACCATGCCTCTTTCAATTACATTTTCTCTGCTGTTTCCCACTTTCCCACTGCAACCCAGAGAAAGGAAATAAAAAAGCATTCATTTTAGTACATAAGTCGTGGCTTTAAAAATAGTGTTACCATTTAAAAAACACTGCAAAGAGTAGGGAGATGATAAGCACACACACACGGATTGTAATTAAGTGATTAAATTACATACTATATTAAGTAATAAAATTAAAATTAAAAGCTATTGCAGCACGCTTTGATGACTCTGAACTCCACCCCTTCCTGTCAAACAGCAGGAAGAAGGGAAGTGCCACCACCTGCTCTGGGAAGAGCCACCAAGTCCTCTGCAGACTGGGGGTGTGGGATTTTACGAGAACTTTCATTCCAGCAAAGCACCAGCATGGAGCAGGGGAACGCACTGCACTTCTTCTCAGTTAGCTTGAGGGCAGACGGCTTCTCTGTCTCTATCTGTACCTTCACTGAAACAAAAACAAAGCAAACCAGAAGAGTGGACACCTCTCTATAAAGCTAGCCGTTGCCCCGTTCCTCTGTTCTAGTCACTCTCAAACTGTTCCCATCGGGGGACAGCTGAGCCGTGGAGAAGGACAGGGCCCTGCCTCCACGAATTTCATCTTTCTCCTTAACTCGGTGAAGTCTGGAGTTTACTCCCAACAATTCAACTGAAACTATTTCTTTCGAAGGTCACCAGTAACTAGGGTGGCCACACGGGGACACTTCTGAGAGTGAAAGGGGATGCTGCTAATAATTATACTGGGACAACGGACATAGATGTGAACGGTCCCGTCTTTCTTGACCTCCCACAGCATGTGACGTGGTCCCCGTCCCTTCTCTCTGGGAGCTTGGTTTCCATTGAGCTCCTTTAACACTACAACTCTCCTTTGCTCAAAGGCAGGCTCAGCCCTTTGCTGATTCCTCTTTCCTCCACAGATTAGAATCCTGGACCACTGGCTTTCCCCGTGCTCCTCAGCTGTCTGTTGCTGTCACATGTCCTTCAAGGCCCAGCTCCAGTTCCTTAGGCCTGGCCCCACCACGCTGGAATGTCTCTGTTGTCTGAGCTGTTAACCATGTGTCACCTGCCATTGTGCTATGGCTTTTCCATTTGAGTATGTTGGATCACCCCCAAATTACACTGTGACCTTCTGGATGGGGGTGGTGGTAGGACCACAACTTCATTTCTTCAGAATCCCCCCTAGTTTCCAGCATATATTAAGTACCAAGTAATCACTAATAACTGCTAACCAGGAATGGCAACATAGTTTATGGAGCCGGTGTAAAGCAGGATAAAAGCTTCCTTCCTTCCTTCCTTCCTTCCTTCCTTCCTTCCTTCCTTCCTTCCTTCCTTGTCTCACTCTGTTACCCAGGCTAGAGTACCGTGACATCAGCCTAGCTCACAGCAACCTCAAACTCCTGGGCTCAAGTGATCCTTTTGCCTCAGCCTCCCAATTAGCTGGGGCTACAGGCATGCACCACCATGCCCAGCTAATTTTTTCTATATATTTTTTAGTTGGCCAATTAATTTCTTTCTGTTTTTAGTAGAGACGGGGGTCTCAGTCTTGCTCAGGCTGGTTTCGAACTCCTGACCTTGGGCAATCCTGTAGCCTCGGCCTCCCAGAGAGCTAGGATTATAGGTGTGAGCCACCACGCCTGGCCACAAAGCTTTTTCTTTTCTTCCAAAGTCTTTGTTGATCTGGCATGGTGATTTTAAAGTATTTTCTATTTAAACCATTCTCCTTTGGGGAGGGGTGAGTACAGACTCTCACGGGTGCTGGGACAGGCATCCCTGAACCCGCACCCAGACCTCTGCTGGGCAGAGGGGACAGAGGTTGCCCATCATGGAGAGGGGAGACTGGAAGGGCTTGGGTAACAGGTGGGGGCACGGACGGTGGAAAACCTGCCAGAAGCAGAAGTCAACAGAAGTGGGACTGCACACGAGCCAAGACTCCAAGCCCCTGGTACAAATTCCATTGTCCCACCGGACAAATTCAAAGATGAAATTATTAAGAATTCCAGACCAGACGAAGTGGCTCACACCTGTAATCCTAGCACTCTGGGAGGCCGAGGTGGGTGGATCGCCCAAGGTCAGGAGTTCAAAACCAGCCTGAGCAAGAGCGAGACCCCGTCTCTACTAAAAATAGAAACAAATTAATTGGCCAACTAAAAATACATAGCAAAAATTAGCTGGGCATGGTGGTGCATGCTTGTTGTCCCAGCTACTTGGAAGGCTGAGGCAGGAGGATCGCCTGAGCCCAGGAGTTTGACGTTGCTGTGAGCTAGGCTGATGCTACGGCACTCTAGCCCTGCAAAAGAACAAGACTCTGTCTCGAAAGAAAGAAAGAAAGAAAGAAAGAAAGAAAGAAAGAAAGAAAGAAAGAAAGAAAGAAAGAAAGAAAGAAAGAAAGAAAGAAAGAAAGAAGAAAGAAACTCTAGGATAACAACAACAGCCTATTAAACTCCAAGCCTGAGCCTCCTTCTGACCACAGAGCCCTGCGTGACTGCATGAGCCACGGGCCCCTGTAGCCGGCCCTGTCGTTAACTGACTCAATGGATGTGGTGGAGTATAGTCTGTTCTTTCCAAAGGCAGTTAAAAGGAAAGGGAAACATGGCATACAAGAGGAAGAAAGAGGAAGGAGTGGGGTGAAACAAAGGGGTTTGGGGGTCTTGGTTGCAGAGGGCAGGTGGAGGAGGTGCGATGGTCGGAGGCAGGAGCTCTGGGGATGGGGTCTGGCCTCAGAGAAGACGAGCCACACCTCTTTGCCAAGCCTGGAGAGCAGGGAGAGTGAGCACAGAAGCAAACTGGCCAGAGCTATGAGACTTCGTCGTGGATAGGGGATGGAAACCAGAAGTGTTTGTGACCCCGTGAGATGCTGCCCTGTCTCTTCGTCTAGCTACTGTGGCACCTGCTAAAGTGGATCAGACTCTGCCAGCATCTCCCAAAAGCTTACAGTTCCAGAGGAGACAAAACACAAATATGAGATTTAGGACAAAATGGGATGAGTGATTTAAAAACCTCTTTTAGTTAAACCAAGCTTCCTAGAAATATCTTCCTTCTAAAGATTGGTTAACTTGACTTGACACAGAAGGAAAACACACTATATATAATAGCATGGTCTAGATAACGCAGTACCTTGTATTAGGTATTGTAAATAATCTGGAAGTGATTTAAAGCAGCGGTCCCCAACCTTTTTGGCACCGGGGACTGGTTTCATGGAAGACACATTTTTCCACGGACCAGAGTGTGTGTGTGTGTGTGGGGGGGGGTTGGGATGATTCAAGCGCATTACATTTATTGTGCAGTCAAACCTGTCTGCTAATGACAATCTGTATTTGCAGCCGCTCCCCAGCGCTAGCATCACCGCCTCAGCTCCACCGCAGACCGTCAGGCATTAGGGTCTCCTAACCTCATAACTGTGCACAACCTAGATCCTGCGAATGCCAGTTTACAGTGTGGTTCTCGCTCTTATGAGAATCTAATGCTGCTGCTGACCTGACAGGAGGCGGAGCTTGTGCAGTGGCCCGGGGGTTGGGGACTAGGGGAGGATGTGCATGGGTTACGTGCAAGTAGTCCACCATTTTATATCAGGGACTTGAGCAGCCATGGATTTTGGTATCTGCGGGAGGTTCTGGAAGCAATGCCCCATGATCCTGAGGGATGACTGTATATCTATATATATACATATACTCACAAATACATACACATGCATGCACACACATGCATGCACACTCACACATATAGACATGCACACACATATATGGACACTCACACATATAGACATGCACACAGGTACATGCACAGACTCACACATATAGACATGCACACACATACACGCACACACAGGCATGCACACACATACATGCACATACTCACACACATAGACATGAATACACATACATGCACACACAGGCATGCACACTCACATATATAGACATGCACACACATATATCGACACACACACATAGACATGCACACAGATACATGCACACTCACATATATAGACATGCACACATACATGCACACACTCACACACATAGACATGAACACACATACATGCACACACAGGCATGCACACTCACACATATAGACATGCACACACATACATGCACACTCACACATATAGATGTGTACACACATGCACACTCACACATATAGACATGCACACACATACATGCACACTCATATATAGATATGCACACACATACATGCACACACTCACACATATAGACATGCACACACAGGCATGCACACACAGGCACGAACACTCCCACATATAGACATGCACACACATACATGCACATACAGGCATGCACACACAGGCACGAACACTCCCACATATAGACATGCACATGTCATTTGAGTCAAATCCACACGAGCTGTACTTAGAGTCCTCTCTTTATTCACAGAGCTGCCCAGAGGCACTGGAAGATCAGGTTAGAAATCAACTTGACCAACCTTTATTCAGCCACTGTTCACTGGGGCGTGCTGCGTGCCAGGCGCTGTCCTCGGGGCTTACAGCGTACTGGTAAACACAAAGCTCCTGCTGCCATGGGACTCATATGCTGCTTGGGAGGCAGACAATAAACAAAACACATAAACGTTCAACATAAAAGCAGATCACGGTATATGCAATGAGGATACATAGAGGAGGTGAGACAGAGAACTGGCAAAGGCCCCCCGGGAGGGTGACATTTATGTAGGAAAAGGAAGGAAATGAAGGGCGAGCCATGTGACCAGCGGGGAGAACAGCATCCCAGGACAAGGGAACAGCAAGTGCAAAGGCCATGGGCAGGACGGCTCGAAAGCTCAAGGGACAGCAAGGAGCCCAGTGTGGCCAGAGCACAGTGAGATGAGAGAGTGAAAGAAATGCGGTCGGAGAGATATCCAGGGCCGGGTCACTGTGATACGTGCAGGCCAAAGTAAATATTTTGGACTTTAAGAGATGCTAATCTCCGTTTTAAAAAAATGGGAAGAGTCATCCAGCAGATAAGGAGGAAGAAAAGCTCCTGGCAGGGGGAGCGGCATGCACAGTGGCACAGAGGAGGGGCTGGCCTTGTGTCCCCTCAAGGCATTCTGAGAGTTGCTGTTGGTAGATTCAAGGGACCGGAGAGGTGAGCCCTCAGGGGAACTCGGGGCCAGGCTCCCACGTGCCCACTGTGCGCCCTGCCCTCCCCGGGGCCTCCTGGTGGGAGGCAGGCCCACCGTGCCAGCGGGTGCTGGTAACAGTGGTCAGTTCAGACACACGCTATCGCTGACCAAGAGAACGGTTAGTCCGGGCCCTGGAAGCTTTCTTCTGCGGCCATTATGTTCCTTCCTGGGTCAGAAGCAGAAGGCCCAGGAAGCTGCTGCTCCCTGAGTCAACTCCTAAGTATGGAACAGGGAATGTTCTCTGTGTTCCGAATTGCCATGGCCCTGGGCAAAATTGTGCAACCGCTGAGGCTGCTCGTGTGCTGACTGGCTCCCACATCCGCTTGTAGCCCAGGACTTTGCACTGGGCTCAGCAAGGGGGTCAGCCGAGGGGACTTGACGTGTTCCTGCCGCACAGGGGGTTTGAAGGCTTCTGCTTGGAGCAGAACCTGGGCACTGGTTTCCAAAGGGCTGGGACGTGGGTGGGACAGGCTAAGATCTACCTCCCTCCTCAGACGGGAGACTGGAAAATTGCCTCAGTTCTCATTGTCTACAGGGAAAGAAAAGTGATTTCAGGAGTTTGGTCTGACTTAAGACAGTTTCTGGAGCAATGGGAAACTTTGGTTATGTGTTCATTCATTTCTTTGACCAAAATTTATTGAATGCCTTCTGTATGCATCATTCCAGGTGCCGTGGTCATAGCAGTAAACATATTTCTGTTGTTTCATATTTTAAATGTTATTTGGAGTAAGAAGAGAATTAACAGATGTTGGGGGGTCGGGCGCTGTGGCTCACACCTGTAATCCTAGCACTCTGGGAGGCCGAGGCGGGTAGATCGCTCAAGGTCAGGAGTTCGAAACCAGCCTGAACAAGAGCAAGACCCCATCTCTACTAAAAATAGAAAGAAATTAATTGGCCAACTAAAAATATATAACAAATTAGCTGGGCATGGTGGCGCAAGCCTGTAGTCCCAGCTACTCGGGAGGCTGAGGCAGAAGGATTGCTTGAGCCCAGGAGTTTGAGGTTGCTGTGAGCGAGGCTGATGCCACGGCACTCTAGCCCGGGCAATGGAGTGACACTCTGTCTCAAAACAAAAAATAAAAAGGATGTTGGGAAAGATCCTTTCCTTTCCTTGGTATATCATAGTAATTAATCATCAGAGAACATTCTAGAGCAATGGGAGAGTATGGTAGCCTGGTTAGATCATTTGGGGAGTTTGGGACATGTCAATCGTTTCTGATTGGGCAATCAACTGAGAGGGCTCAGTGTAGGAAAAATAGGTAAGTTGGTGGTATCTTGAAAGGCAAGCAGACTTTGAAATAGGAAGGAAATTGTTTAAGCCAATACATCAATATGTTTCAGCTTTTCCTGGTTGTGTTAGTTAACACAACAGTGTAACGGTGTAATGAAGTTACACTTCGGTGTAACGAAATAATGAGGCCAACCAGCCGGGTGGCTTAAAACAACAGAAATGTATTCTCTCACAGTTCTGGAGGCTGGAGGCCCCAGGCAAGGTGTTGGCAGGGGGCATGCTCATTCTGAAGCCTCTAAGAAAGGATCTTTCTTGCCTCCCTGGTGTCTGGTGGTTGGCATTCCTTGGCTTGTGGCAGAATAACTCCCATCTCCGCCTCCATCTTCACGCAGCCTTCATCCCTGTGTATCTGTGTGCCTCCAAATCTCTTCTGTTATAAGGACACCGGTCATTGGATTTAGGGCCCACCTTAATCCAGGATGTCCTCATCTTAACTTGACTACATCTGCAAAGACCTATTTCCAAATCAGGTCACATTCACAAGTAGTGGGGGTTAAGACTTCCACACGTCTTTTGTGGGGACACAACACCGAGGGACATTAATAGTGCGCCAAGAAGGTTGGCGGAGGGAGCGATCATCCAGGCAGAGGCAGGAAGGGGACGCATTGTCCGTAGAGAACTTAGATGCAATGATAAAACCAACTGAAAGTCAACATGCTCCCAGAATTCTAAACAATATCAATGGTCAAATACTCCTGTTAAGACCCTCCCACTCTGCCTGCACAATATTAGTATTTGCATTAGTAGTTGTACTAGTTTTCTAGGGCTGTCATAACAAAGTACCATAGACAGGGTGGATTAAACAACAGAAATTTATTTTCTCATTGTCTGGGGACAAGAAATCCAAGATCAAGGTGTTGGCAGGATTGGTTTCTTCTGAGGCCTCTCTCCTTGGCTTGTAGGTTGTTGTTTTCTTTCTGGGACTTCCCATGGTCTTTCTTCTCTTTTTATGTTGAAATTTCTCCTTCTTATAAAGACATCAGTCATGTTCTGTCAGGTCCCACTCTAATGACCTCATTTTAACTTAGCTACCTCTTTAAAGACCCTCTCTCTCAATACTGTCCCATTCTGAGGTACTGGGAGTTAGGACTTCAAACATGAATTTTGGGCAGGACACAATTCATCCATAACACTCCTGAATCTCTATCTGTTAAGTATTTGATATTTTAGGTACTATTATGGTAGAAACAAAATCCTACTTTTTTTAGGAAATACATTCTCACATTTATCAGTATTCTGTTATCATACTTATTACTCTGGCATTTCACAAGTGGGTTCCTAGAAAATATAGTTTCATAGGATGTAAAGGATACACTTGATAAAAGAGGTCCATGGTCAAATGAGTTTGGGGAACAAGAAAAATAGCAGCGTTTCCCTGACTTATTTTATCATGGAACCTCTTTCTCATTGGCTTATCTATTAACGCCTTTCAGAAAGACACTTTGTAGAACAAAGTTGAAAAAAAGCTGATTTATGTTAAATTTTAAGAATATAAAAATTGTGCTGTTGTTGTTAGGAGTATATGTCATTGCTCTTACTTTAAGAAACAAACAAAAAATAATGCTATTCATTGTTAAGAATTATAATAATACCCTTGTGTGTGTATTTTACTGCCTCAGAACAAAAAGATAATAAATAAAAACTTGTAGTAATATTATTAATGTTAAGACTACCTTTTATGACTGGAGTCTAAAACACAAACATGAACTTGAGTATTATTTTATTTTATTTTTATTTTATTTTTTTGAGACAGAGTCTCGCTTTGTTGCCTAGGCTAGAGTGAGTGCCATGGCGTCAGCCTAGCTCACAGCAACCTCAAACTCCTGGGCTCAAGCGATCCTCCTGCCTCAGCCTCCCAAGTAGCTGGGACTACAGGCATGCGCCACCACGCCCGGCTAATTTTTTCTATATATATTAGTTGGCCAATTAGTTTCTTTCTATTTATAGTAGAGACGGGGTCTCGCTCTTGCTCAGGCTGGTTTCGAACTCCCGACCTCGAGCAATCCACCCGCCTCGGCCTCCCAGAGAGCTAGGATTACAAGCGTGAGCCACCACGCCCGGCCTGAACTTGAGTATTGAAGACAGTTCCTCATCAATATTAGCCCCAATGCCCACTCATTGAGCGCTACTGGCTAATAGATCTGGTAAGAGATTGACAGCAAAGACAACATCTTCCCCAGAGGCCCTGTGGTGATCTTAGATCCACCATAAAAGAATGAAAATGACAGAAAAGAATAAGGAAGCAATTAAAATCACCTTATATGGGACCAACTAGAGGAAATCATTGGGCATATCTCAAATTACTTCCATTCTTTTTTTGATACATAGTTGTTATTACATTACATAATTAAGTTCTTTATCCTGTTTTACATACTAAAATTACAACATAATCATTTCCTAATGTCATTAAAACTGTTCATACATATCATTTCTAACAGTTGCAAATGCTACATACCATTCATTCCATAATATAATATGTGTAACCATTTCCTTATTAGTAGACTTTAGGTTGTTTTTTTATTATAAATATTAATGACACTGTGAGAAGACATCTTTACATTGATATACATAAATATGCATATAATATGCACTCTACATTTCTGATCATTTTCTTACAATAGATTCCTATTAATAGAAATAGACTATCTCAATAAAGACATGAATATTTTCAGGGTCTTAGGCTTAGTGCTATTGAAGTGTGGGAAAATGCACATTTTACTTTATCTATGCCAGTATTGAGTATGATGCTCTAAAAACAAACAGAACACTCTCCTAATTTGGTCAGCAAAATTAATCTCATTTTGATTTTTATTGCCTTGATTACAAATGAGTTTGTATATATTCCATATATTCATTAGCTTCCTTTTTTCTTAATTTTTTTTACTTTTAATTGTAGTATGATATAAAATTTACCAGTTTAACCATTCTTAAGTGTATAGTTCTGTAGTTAAGTAGATTCACATTGTTATTCAACTAATCTCCAGAACTCTTTTCATCTTGCAAACTGAAACTCTATGGTCATTAAACAACAACGCCCATTCCCCATCCCTACAGCCCCTTGAAGCCACCATTTACCTCTGTCTCTATGAATTTGACTACTCTAAATACCTCCTATAAGCAGAATGATACAATATTTGTCCTTTTGTGACTGGCTTATTTAACTTTGCTTAATGTCCTCAAGTTTCATCCATGTTATAGCATGTGTCAGAATTTCATTCCTTTTTAAAGTTGAATAATATTCCATTGTATGTGTATACTACTTTTTTTTTTTTTTTGAGACAGAGTCTCACTCTGTTGCCTGGGCTAGAGTGCCATGGCATCAGCCTAGCTCACAGGAACTTCAAACTCCTGGGCTCAAGGGATCCTTCTACCTCAGCCTCCTGAGTAGCTGGGACTACAGGCATGTACCACCAGGTCTGGCTAATTTTTTCTATATATTTTTAGTTGGCCAATTAATTTGTTTCTATTTTTAGTAGAGATGGGGTCTCACTCTTGCTCAGGTTGGTTTCAAACTCCTGACCTTGAGCTATCCACCCGCCTTGGCCTCCCAGAATGCTAAGATTACAGACATGAGCCACTGTGCTCAGCTATATACCACATTTTGTTTAGCCATTCATCCACTGATGAACACTGGGTTGCTTCTACCTTTGGATGGTGAATAATGCTGTTATGTACATTTGTGTACAAATATCTTTTTGAGACCCTGCTTTCAATTCTTTTGGGTATATATACAGAAGTGGAATTATGGGATCGTGTGATTAATTCTATTTTGAAATTTTTGAAGAACCTCCATACTGTTTACTATAATAACTATACCATTTAACAGTCTCGCTAACAAGGCAGGAAGGTTATAAGGTTTCCGCAATCTTGCCAACACTTATTTTCTGTTCTTTTGATAGTGGCCATCTGAATGGATGTGAGGTAATATCTCATTGTGGTTTTGGTTTGCATTTTTCTGATGATTATGATGTTGAGCATCTTTTATATGCTTATGGGCCATTTGTATATATTCTTTGGAGAATTACCTATTTAAGTCCTTTTCCCATTTTTAAATTAGGTTGTTTTGTTCTTATTGATAATTTGTAGGAGTTCCTTATATATTCTGAATATCAAACCCCTATCAGATATATGATTTACAAATATTTTCTCCTATTGTGTAGAAGAAAATATTCTATTCTATTGATTGCTTCCTTTGATGCACAAAAGTTTTGAGTTTGGTGTAGTCCTATTTGTTTATTTTTATTTTTGTTGCCTGTGTATTTGATATCATATCCAAGAAATCATTGCCAAATCAATGTCTTAAAGCTTTTTCTATTTTCTTCTAGGAATTTTATAGTTTCAGGTATTATATGTAGGCCTTTGATCCATTTTGAATTTTTTTTATATATGGAGAGAGTAAGGTAAGGGCCTAACTTCATTATTTTGCACGTGAATTTCCAATTTTCCCAGCACCTCTTGTTGAAAGAACTGGTTTATTTTGTTTGTTTGTTTTATTTTGTTGGGTTTTTTTTGACATGAGTTTTGGTACCTTTGTCAAAAATCCTTTGACCGTGTATGTGAGGGTTTATTTTTGGGCACTCTATTCTATTCCATTGGTCTCAATGTATGTCTTTATGCTCTTACCACATTGTTGTGATTACTTGAGCTTTGTAATAAGTTTTGAAATCAGAACATGTGAGACCACTAATTTTGTTTTTTTTTGAAGTTTATTTTGGCCCCTTGAGAGTCCATATGAATTTCAAGATGGGTTTTTCTATTTCTACAAAAACATCATTGGTATTTCGATAGGACTTGCATTAAATCTGTAGACCACTTCGAGTAGTACTGACATCTTAACAATATTAAGTCTACCAGTGCATGAATACAGGATGTCTTTCCAAGATTTACCTTTTTAATGAATTTTTCATATCTGTTACCACTTCTAGACAGTCTTAATATGTTTAATTTTCAATGTTCATGAACTCTTTCTATAGTTAACCCTATATTAAGGATATTAGTAAGGATATTAACTTTGTGGGTTTTTGTTTGTTTTTTTTATACGGAGTCTCACTTTGTTGCCCAGGCTAGAGTGAGTGCCGTGGTATCAACCTAGCTCACAGCAACCTCAAACTCCTGGGCTCAAGCAATCCAATCCTGTCTCAGCCTCCCCAGCAGCTGGGACTACAGGCATGCGCCACCATGCCCGGCTAATTTTTTCTATATATATTAGTGGGCAATTAATTTCTTTCTATTTATAGTAGAGACGGGGTCTTGCTCTTGCTCAGGCTGGTTTTGAACTCCTGACCTTGAGCAATCTGCCCGCCTTGGCCTCCCAGAGTGCTAGGATTACAGGCATGAGCCACCGCACCCGGCCTGTTATATTGTTTTATATATTTTCCCCAGCTAGCTATTCAACTTCCGGTTTTCTTGATGATATTTTGCTATAATCCTTATATCAAGTTAAAATTTACAGTAGTCTTTTGGATATCTTTTTTCACTTAGGATAATTTTTTTTTTTTTTTTGAGACAGAGTCTCACTTTGTTGCCCAGGCTAGAGTGAGTGCCGTGGCGTCAGCCTAGCTCACAGCAACCTCAAACTCCTGGGCTCAAGTGATCCTCCTGCCTCAGCCTCCCGAGTAGCTGGGACTACAGGCATGAGCCACCATGCCCGGCTAATTTTTTTTCTATGTATATATTAGTTGGCCAATTAATTTCGTTTTTATTTTTTATAGTAGATACGGGGTCTCACTCATGCTCAGGCTGGTTTCGAACTCCTGACCTTGAGCAATCCGCCGGCCTCGGCCCCCCAGAGTGCTAGGATTACAGGCGTGAGCCACCGCGCCTGGCCTCACTTAGGATAATTTTTAAAAACTGTACTCGGCTAGAAGAATAACTAGCATTTATTGAGTGTTTATTACTCTATAGGAACTGTCTTAAATACTTGTATCTCATGACAAATCTATGACATAGGTACTATTATTATCACCCCATTTTACGTAGGAGGAAGTTGAGGCACAAAGAGGTGAGATAACTTGCCCAAGGCCAAAACAGGTAAAGCCAAGCAGTCAGGTGTCAACTTGCACTTGGATCTCTGTGTTCTCTTGCTTTCCTTTCCTTGTTTATGCCTTTTTTTTCTCGGTTCATGATCCTTCAAACTTCTTATAGGTTTATCGGGGAAAATGAACCTTTAGCAGGGAACCTTTGGAAGCTCCAGATAGGATCTTTGCCAACCAGGAAATACTATGTCATGTGGCAGCCAGACAAAGTCAGCTCTAGGTCCTCAGTCTAGATCAGGGGAGCAAAGTTAAGAGTTTGTCCCTAGGAGGGATAGAACTGAGCCTATCTCCAGGGCAAGAGATTCTTTCAGCGTGGTAGCACGGAAAAGAAACCACACTGTGGGAAAAGTAAGAACGTTAAGCAATTTATTCAAATTTTATGTGGAGCTATTTCAATAACAGTCCGAGAAATGACTTCATACAATGGGTGTGATACTGATGGGTTGCGAATGACATAGACAATACCAAAAACTCATGTCACTAGTAGTAACTTTTTCTTACCAGGGGCTCGCATGCACCCTAGGCTCTCTAGACCAAACTCAGCCATGTTTTATTTGGGGGCATATATTCATGATCATGGTGTCTCCTCTGCCAGGTAATTATGGGGGCAACATATTCAAAAGGAGGAGAAAACAGTCAAAAGATTTTGAATGTCATTCTGGTAACCACAGTGATACCAGAACAAACCTGGATCCTTATCTCATATCTTGTTTATTTTTCTGAAAGAATTGTATTTACACGTAAACCTGTAATTTTGAAAAAGTCACTCCTTTTTGTTATGTGATTGTGTAAGTGATGTTTTGTTGGCCTTTTGCTTCATAGCGAGTCCCTGTAATACTTTGGTATGTTGCCAGTGACTGTCTCGTGCATGCTCACAAACAAATCTTTCATCTCCCATCCTTGTCTGATGGCAGCCAAGCTGCAGGGCCCAAGGAGGGGATAGACTACCTGGTAAGGGACAGCGATGCCTATTAGGGTTGGAACCCTTGGCAAAGGGGCAAAGCTATTCAAGATTCAGCTGCAAAATTGATGAGAACATTCTCTACCATGTTTCATTTTTTAAAAGGAGTAAAATAAAGAGAGATACTGGTGCCCCACTGTTCTAAAGGGCTTTGAGGGAACAGGTCTTCTAAGGTCTCCAGAAACCTTGGACATGAATTCTGGGATGCTGGACTGTGTAAAAAAAATCTGAGTCACAGACCCATCAAGGTGCTGCTTGCTGGATACTCATGAGGATATAGGATTCTTGAGGGTAGGAACTGCTTGTTTTGGTCACCCTGTATGTTCAGTTCAACAAGCCCTGGCATGGAGCAGAAGCTCAAGCAACACTTGTTGGCTGCCAGATGCAACTTACCACTGCATTGTCCACGCCTTCTCCGTAACAGGGCAGTGAGGACTTAAATAAGTTCCCAGCTGCTCCAAGGAGTCTTTGGAATCTTTTCTCTAGGCAGAGCAGGCCCCATTTATAATAGGGCGATTTACAGACGCTCTGAAAGCCACCCTAAGAGAAAGGGTTTCCCCAGTGGTGCCTGAAATTCCAAGCATAGAGGTTTTTCTGCCTGTGTCATCTTCACTAACTTCTTTGAAAATGCTTAGAGAAGGGGTATCCATATTGGGCCCTTGTGTCTTCATGAGAATGAGTTGACCAGGTGAGTATTTTCTCTATAAGGGAGACCACTAGCAGGAGGGGGCAGCTGCCCAGTTAGGAGGGCTAGACTTTCCCTGCACCAATATACCCAAGCAAGTGGGCTCAAGGCCCCCTCTGGGCTTTCCTACTCAACCTTCACTATTGGCTTAAAGGAGTTCTGGCGGGGCGCCGTGGCTCAGGCCTGTAATCCTAGCACTCTGGGAGGCCGAGGCAGGCGGATTGCTCTAGGTCAGGAGTTCGAAACCAGCCAGAGCAAGAGAGAGACTCCCGTCTCTATTATAAATAGAAAGAAATTAACTGCTCAGGGGTCAGAATCTAAATGAACAACAGAAAAAAAATTAAAAAATATATGCGGTGGCTCACACCTGTAATCCTAGCACTCTGGGAGGCCGAGGCAGGCAGATTGCTCGAGGTCAGGAGTTCGAAACCAGCCTGAGCAAGACTGAGACACCGTCTCTACTATAAATAGAAAGAAATTAATTGGCCAACTAATATATATAGAAAAAATTAGCCGGGCATGGTGGCGCATGCCTGTAGTCCCAGCTACTCGGGGGGCTGAGGCAGCAGGATTGCCTGAGCCCAGGAGTTTGAGGTTGCTGTGAGCTAGGCTGACGCCACGGCACTCACACCAGCCTGGGCAACAAAGTGAGACTCTGTCTCAAAAATAAAATAACATAAAATAAAACAAAACAAAACAAAATAAAATATAGGAGTTCTATGTCTACTCTCCAGAAACAGGCCTCCGTGCTGTATGTAGTTCATAAGCCTATTTCTTGGGAACACTTACCCACCCCTCTTTCCCCCCACCTCCACAGGCTCCAAACAGAGAGAACCTATGCCTGGCTAAACAGCCATTTTTAAATATGGCTATATATTTTTTGTCTTTATAGGGATGATGTACTTTCTATTTTAAAAACTCCCATGATCTCTGTGCGACTTGCATTTGAGAACAGCCAAATTTGAGACCTTTCGCAAGGCAGTGCAGAAGCTGACATTTATTGATGAGCTGCCATGCGCCAGGCACCCGGCCAGATGGACGCTTCCTGCTTGAAATGAGTTTGTTAGGCAGATGTTATCATTTCCATGTTTACTGAGAACAAAGCCGAAGTCTTAGAGAAAGGGATCGTTTACAGGGTCACCAAGCTGAGTTGAATTCCAGAAACCCCGTTCTCTTCCACAGCAAGGAAAATTACCCATACCTATGGAGGCAAGCAAACACCATAGATTCTTATTATACCCCTGCTGAACCTTGCACAGAAGCTTGGTGTCTTTGATAGAGAATGCAGGTAACAGAAACCCACTCAGATTAAGCTTAAACAAAAATGCTAATTTTTTTGAGAGAGTTGCTGTACACCCCCTAAAACCTAAGTCCCCACCAGGGATTTCTTGCTAATACTCTACCCACACCCGGACCCAGTAACATCTCTGTCTCTTAGTTGGAGTTCTCAAGAAAGAGAACCTAATTGGTTCCTGGCCAGCCAATGGATTGCCTCCTCCAGAGTCAGGCATTCTCCTCTAGTCCACTCAGCTATGACCAAGAGTCATGAAGTAAAAACAAGAGCCCTGGAGGCCATTCTGTGGATGGGATAGTTCTCTGAAAGACAGCCCAGTGCTGAGAAGACAGCCCAAAGTTGTCTATTGTACTTGCATGCAACTCAATAAATGTTTATTGTCTGGTGATTTTTTGGTTTTTTTTTTTTTTTTTTTTAGTCCCAACCAAGCACTTTGAGAACCTGGACTGAATTGTCCTTCATTTTAGCACCAGGCAGGGGTTTGTAAGGCCATATGCGGTCAAGAAAAATATGTGACAATTCTATATGCCAGTCGTCCCCTTGTTTAAAGCCACTGAAGCAAATCAGGAAAAGAGAAACAAACTATTTATTCTCAAATGCTTGCTTTCAAGAGGACAGAGGAAATGGGAAAACATCTGTGGATATAAGGCTATTGTGTTTGCTGCTGGAAGGCGACCAAGGCCAGTTCTGGAATGGGTGGGCAGCAGTGAGTAGGTGCTTTGTTTTTTCCCCATAGGAAGTTGTTTTATTACTGGTTTGCAAGTTTATCAGATTTCTTTTGTTTCTCAGGTCAATAACAGAGATGCCTGAGACTCTTTTTTCCCCCTTCAGGGTACTGAATTTTGCATTTTATGTAACACCAGAACTGACCAAAAGTTGATTCGTTGAGAAGGACGGCGCCTGCAGGCCAGCTTGTTGGCATTGAAGGCTGCATGTGCATGGATTGGTCTTATACTGCCACCCTGAGGGCAGTACTGGAATGGCAGGCTCCTTTAGTTACAATGGTTCATTATCAAAAGGTTCATTATGAACATTTTTTTTTTTTTTTTTGAGACAGAGTCTCGCTTAATTGCCCAGGCTAGAGTGAGTGCCGTGGCGTCAGCCTAGCTCACAGCAACCTCAAACTCCTGAGCTCAAGCAATCCTCCTGCCTCAGCCTCCCCAGTAGCTGGGACTACAGGCATGTGCCACCATGCCCGGCTAATTTTTTCTATATATACCAGATGGCAAATTAATTTCTTTCTATTTTTATAGAAAGAAATTCTATAAATTTCTTTCTCTCACTCTTGCTCAGGGTGGTTTCGAACTCCTGACCTCGAGCGATCCGCCCGCCTCAGCCTCCCAAAGTGCTGGGATTACAGGCGTGAGCCACCGCGCCCGGCGATTATGAACATTTTTGGAAAAGAAAGTAAGCCAGTTAAAAAATACATAACGGAACAATCCACCTCCTAAAACATGGCCTTCTGGAAGGCTGAGAGGGGCAGAAACCATTGCCAGGAGTGTCTAGGTTAGGTAGGCAAGGGTTTGAGACCTGCCTCCACTGACCATGGCTAATGAGTGACTTGTCTTCAGACCCAGCATTTAAATCTTCTAAGCCACAAGTGATACTCTGATAGTATCTATTTCACCAGCTTTTGTGTTGACTAAATGACATAAACAGTGTCAATCTTTAGCACTTAGTAAGCACTCAGTAGAGCAGGCGTCCTCAAACTACGCCCCGCGGGCCACATGCGGGTGTTTTTGCCCCTTTGTTTTTTTTACTTCAAAATAAGATATGTGCAGTGTGCATGGGAATTTGTTCATAGTTTTTTTAAAAACTATAGTGCGGCCCTCCAACGGTCTGAGGGACAGTGAACCGGCCCTTGTTTAAAAAGTTTGAGGACCCCTGCGGTAGAGGAACGCTATGGTTATCCCCTGAACTTGGCCATGCCTGAAAGCATTAGGAAAGCCTTCTGCAGGGAGAGAAGGGTGAGGGTGGAGGGCACCAGTGACCCAGTGACACCCACCACCCAGGACGACTGGAAGGGCTCCACGAATAGGAGAAGGGTGAAGAGGTGAATCGCCAGAGATGGACCCAGCTGCCAAAATAGGCACCCCAAACTTTCTTTTTTTAGGATTTAGAGTCAGGAAATCATAAAAATATATAGCATGTCCAATATAAAAATATAGACCGTCCACGTGGGAAGGATTCTAGAAATGTACTTCAACCTCTTTTTTTCAAATGGGGCAACCAAGTGATTGAATCACTTCTCAAGTTAAAATGTGAATCGGTAGTAGAGTGGGACTAGAACCCAAGACTTTTGACAAATAATCCAGTGTTTTCTTTTATAAGCACTGAAATATCACTCTCAAGACTGGCCAAATCAGGACCGCCGTAGATTAAAAAAAAAATAACTTGGACAGGTTACTTAAACTGATCATGCTTTAGTTTCCTTGATGGCAAAATGGCAATAATAATTCTACTGCAGAGGGTTGTAGTAAGGATTAAATGAGATGCTACACGTAAAGCATTTAGAATTGTGCAATAAATGTTAACTGGTCTGTGTGACCACAGGGTTCATCTGTTACGATTAAACTGTCTCCTGGGTATGGCTGACAGAACTCTGCCAATGCTAAAACCACTGGCCTCCTAACTCTGTCTCCATGGTGATGAGCTCTGTAATGGCAGGAACATTTGTTACTCTTTATACCTTCTGGCACCTGCACAATTACTTTTTTTTTTTTTTTTTTTCTGTGAGAGACAAGGTCTTGCTTTGTCGCCCAGGCTGGAGTGCAGTGGCTCAATCATAACTTCATAGTTCACTGCCTCCTTGATCCCCTGGGATCCTCCTACCTCAGCCTCCAGCGTAGCTGAGACTACAGGTGCACACCACCATGCCTGTTGAGTTTGTTTTTGTTTTAACCTTTTGTAGATGGGATATTGCTCTGTTGCTCAGGCTGGTCTTGAACTCCTGGCCTCAAGCAATCCTCCCACCTCAACCTCCCACAGTGCTAGGATTATAGGCGTGAGCCACTGTGCCCGGCCCAATTACCCTTTTTTTAAATTAAACTTTTAATATCAGATAATGATAGATTTACATGCAGTTATAAGAAATAACACAGAGGCCGGGCGCTGTGGCTCACGCCTGTAATCCTAGCTCTTGGGAGGCCGAGGCGGGCGGATTGCTCAAGGTCAGGAGTTCAAAACCAGCCTGAGCGAGACCCCGTCTCTACTATAAATAGAAAGAAATTAATTGGCCAACTGATATATATATAAAAAATTAGCTGGGCATGGTGGTGCATGCCTGTAGTCCCAGCTACTCGGGAGGCTGAGGCAGAAGGATCACTCGAGCCCAGGAGTTTGAGGTTGCTGTGAGCTAGGCTGACGCCACGGCACTCACTCTAGCCTGGGCAACAAAGCGAGACTCTGTCTCAAAAAAAAAAAAAAAAAAAAAAAAAAAGAAATAACACAGAGAAATCCCATGTACCCTTTACTCAATTTTTGCTCATGGAAACAGTTTGCAGAACTATATAGTGTGGTACCACAACCAAGATATTGACATGGATAAAATCCACCAATATTATTCGGATTTCCTCGCACTCATTTATATGTGTGTATTTAGTTCTATACAATTTAGTCACGTTCATAGTTTCTTTCATCCACTGTCACATTCAAGATATTGAAGAGTTCTGTCATCAATATCTTGATGGATATTGATCCATCAAGGATCATCAGGGATCTTCGTGGCTTCTTACAACCACGCCAACCTCTCCCATGCATTGTCCCTCCCCTATCCCTAAACTCTAGCAACCACTAATCAGTATTGGGCTTTTTTCACTGAGTGCAATTCACTGGAGATCCAGATTGTTGCTTGTATCAATAGTTTGTTCCATTTTATTGCTGAGTAGTATCTGATGATGTACCAGGGCTGTCTGGAAAGTATCCAGCCATTGTTAATATAACTAGAATGGTTACATGGCTGGATATTTTCCGGACAGTCCTCATAGATATATCACTGTTTGCTTAGCCATTCACTCCCTGAAGGACATCTGGATTGTTTCCTGTGTTTGACTACTAGGAATGAAGCTATGAATTTTTTGTTTTGTTTTGTTTTGTTTTTTGAGACAGAGTCTCACTCTGTTTCCCAGGCTAGAGTGCCGTGGCATCAGCCTAGCTCACAGCAACCTCAAACTCCTGGGCTCAAGCGATCCTCCTGCCTCAGTCTCCCGAGTAGCTGGGACTACAGGCCTACACCACCATCCCAGCTAATTTTTTCTATATATTTTAGTTGGCCAATTAATTTCTTTCTATTTTTAGTAGAGACAGGGTCTCGCTCTTGCTCAGGCTGATTTTGAACTCCTGACCTTGAGCGATCCTCCCGTCTCAGCCTCCCAGAGTGCTAGGGTTACAGGCGTGAGCCACCACGCCTGGCCTGCTATGAATGTTTGTGTACAGGTTTTCATGTAAACATAGGTTTTCATTTCTCTGGAATAAATGCCCACTGCTGGGTTGAATGATTATTCATATTTAGTTTTATAAAAAACTGCCAAACTACTTACTGGAGTGGCTGTACCATTTTATGTCTCTACCAGCAATGTATGAATGATTCAGTTTCTCTGTGTCCTTGCCAGGATTTGGCATTAACACAATTTTTTATTTTAGTTTTTTAAACAGAAGTGTAGTAATATTCCTTGTGGTTTCAATTTGCATTTCCCTAATGGCTAATGATGTTGAACATCTTTCCATGTGTGATTTGCCATCTGCTTCACCTCGTTGGTGGAATATCTCATGTCTTTTGTCCATTTTATAATTGGACTGTTTGATGCTCACTGTTGAGTTTTGAGAGTTCTGTGCATATTTTATATATAAAGCTTTGAGACATTTTGCTTTCAAAGTAAGACATTAACATTGGATTGTGAGCCTCAAAACATATATAGTAGTAAAACATAATAATCGTACAAAGGATGGGAGGTGGTAAATGAAAATATGCTCCTATATGGTTTTCACATTATATATGAACTGATTCAGTGTTAATCCCTGCTTAACTGTGGTAAGTTAGAGATGCATGCCATAATCATCTTTAAAACGCACAGAGAAGAACCATTAAAAAAAAAAAGCCAATGAGATGATTAAATCAACAGAAGAGATAAAATGGAATACCAAAAGATGGCAAGAAAGGTGGATTATAGAAACACAAAGCAGCAGAAACAAATAACAAGATGCTGGACTTAAAACCAACCATATCAACTATTACAATAAATGTTAATGGACTAAGTACTTCAATTAAAAAGGACTAAAAAATAAGACCCAACTATAAGCTGTTTGTAAGAGATACACTTTAATTATAAAATCATAAATAGGTTGCTAGTAAAAGGGTAGAAAATATTTATTACATAAGCACTAAATACAAGAAAGTTGGTGTGGCTACATTAACATCAGGCAAAGTTCAAAACAGGAGTACTACCAGAAATAAAAGGAATACTTTATCATGATGTAAGAGTCATTTCATCAAGAAGACATACCAATCCTAAATGTAAAGTTACCTACTAACAAAGCTTCATAGTGTATGAGGCAAAACTGACAACACCAAATGAAGAAATAGACAAATCCACAATCACATATTAAGATTTTAAGCTCTGCACACTCAGTAATTGAAAGAAAAGCAGCCAAAGAGAAGCAGTAAGGATTCAGGAGATCTGAAGAACATTATTGAAAATTCAAGCTAATAAAGAAAACGACACGCTATAGATGCCAAATACACAGTACTTTGAGGTGTAGATGGAGTATTTACTTCAAGAAAGGCCATACACTGAGCTATTAAAAAGTCTAACATCAAAATGTGGTATATGTATACCATGGAGTACTATTCAGCTATAAGAAACAATGGTGATATAGCACCTCTTATATTTTCCTGGATAGAGCTGGAACCCATTCTACTAAGTGAAGTATCCCAAGAATGGAAAAATAGGCACCACATGTACTCACCAGCAAATTGGTTTCACTGATCAACACCTAAGTGCGCATATAGGAATAACATTTATTGAGCAGATGGGAGGGGGAGGAGGGTATATACATCCATAATGAGTGTGATGTGCACCACCTGGGGGATGGACACGCTTGAAGCTCTGAATGGGGGGGGCAAGGGCAACATATGTAATCTAAACATTTGTACCCCCATAATATGCAGAAATAATAAATAAATAAATAAATAAAACAGAAAAAAAGTCTAACATCTAAAGCATTGAAATCATACTGAATATTTTATGACCACAGTGAGATTATGCTAGAGAACAATAATAAAAGAAGATATTTAGGAAATTCCCAAAGATTTTGAAATGAGGCCACATGCTACTAAATAACCCATGATCAAAGAAGAAATCACAATGGATTTTGGAAAATGCTTATCACACTGAACAATAATGGAACTACAACAAACAAAATGACTAGGAAGCAGCTAAAACAGTAATAAATGTGAAATCCACAGCTTTGCCTGCTTATGTTAGAGCACATGCCTGTTTATATCTTAAGAAGAGAACAGAAATAAAATATATTTCAATATGGAATTTAATTTTACAGTAAATTTGCTCAGAATACGTGTCTATGAATTGGGGAATATTTATAAAAGCAATGAAACAAAATATGTCAGTAGAGGGCACTATCCTCTAACTTTTCCAGAGGAAAAAGTGTTTGATGTGGAAAACTTAGGAAAGAAAGGCTAGCTCTGGAACAAACCTGAGCGTGTTGAGATTTTATCCCTTCATTTTGCCAATGAAACAATTGAGGCCCAGAAGGAGCAAATGACTTGTTTAGTGTCACACAAATACAAGTAATAGAGTCAGAACCAGAACCTCGTCTCCTAAATCTTTATAAAGGACGTGGTGATTCTTCATGAAATCAGACAGACCCAGACTTTCCTATGGACTTTGGGAAAAATGAGGGGCGCTTTTTCCACGGGGGTTGCCCAGCTACTGTGATGTATGCCTGGGGTCCCTGGAGCTGCTGTGACGAGGGTGGCTGCTGGGGTCTGGGGAGTGTACTCTACAGAGAAAGCCTGCCTGAGAGTGAAACCAATATATTGGAAAGCGCGGGCCAGGAGGGAGAAGAGGACTTGATGGCCTTTGAAGCTTGAAGCTAGCGCCACCTGTTGGACATTTCAGTTAGACAAGCTGGTAGATTTCCTTTTTATCTGAAGCTAGTTGCTGTCACTTGCATACAAGAGTCCTGAGTATGCCATTACTTTGGCAAAGTGTCATTACTTTGCAAGAAGACCAGTAGTATTCAGAACACCTGGTTTTTCTTTAGGACAAAGCAACAAAAGGTTCTAGGAATCTCACCAGGTGTTTGAGGGGTGATAAAAATATCAGGAGTTTCTCCTGTTTCATTTTTTTTCCCCTAGAAATTTTAGTTCCTAAGTTGTCAGTTTAATTGTTATACTCCCCAGACTTCTCCTTAATTGAATTCTTGGAAGGATAAATTATTTCAAAGGAAAGTGTTCGGAAAATGTGTTATATTGGTGGAAAGTAGATACAAGTTGTGTCATTTCTAATACAATAGTGTCTGCTGACTTCTAGGGGCAAAGAATAGGGAGTAAAAATAGCATACCTGAACACTGCTTATGTACCTGGATTTTATCTCATTTGCAACTCATAGCAAGTCGGCAAAGTACCCTCATGAATATTTTATAGATGACACAAAGAGGTCATGCCACTTGCCTGAAGTCACCCAGTTGGTATGTGTAAATATTAGGATTTGAACTCAAGTCTATACTCTTGCTACTGTGCTAGAAGTACTTGTATGCCATCCTAACCCAGTCTTTTTATTTTATTATCTTTTTTGAGATGGGGTCTCGCTCTTGCTTAGGCTGGTCTCGAACTCCTGAGCTCAAGTGATCCTCCCACCTCAGCCTCCCAAAGTGCTAGGATTACAGGCGTGAGCCACTGTGCCCGGCCCCAACCCAGTTTTGATAAACCTTCCAGAAAGTGTAGAACACAACACTTTCGGCAGAGACGTTAGCTTTTAAAATGCTTTCACTATGGTGCCATAACGAAAGCATAAGGCATTCCAAGGGTATGAAAAATGTAGTTATTTAACACATATACACAGGTAGCGAGCTAGTTTTTGCTCCGAAAAACTTTTTTTTTTTTTCTGAGCAGTTTAAAAACTTGGTCTTAGCCAAAAGGCTGAGAAGTGATTGAACAGTTTTTACTCATATTTTCCCGAGGAATAACAAACAAAATGTGTAAAGTGCCCTCATCTTAAGTATATAGCTCAGTGATTCTTAAACACTGAATCTGGGTGAGTCAACACCCAGATTCAGAAATAGGGCAGGTCTAGCAACCCAGAAGTTTATGTCTTTCCAGTTGGTCCTCATTCACTCCCTCCCAGAGGTAACCACTGGTGGGCCTTCAACAATTGTCTCTCAGCTTTGTCTGCCCTTGAACTTGTAACTGCCCTCATACAGTACACATTCCTCCATATGTGGCTTCTTTCGTTCAACATGACATCTGTGAGATTCATCCACGTGTCACATGTGGCAGTTCTTTTCTGTCACTGTTATATAGTCCATTGTTCACTTTTAATGCATCTTCCATACCTAGCTTTGTAATGTTTCGTTTCATTTCATAGACTTAACAAAGGTGCTGTAGGGATTACCCAGCCTACGTCAGCCCCTGCTTACCGAGAAAATGCAATAGGCGGAAGGAGGAGTGTGTCTTTCTCAGACAAGGTGGCCCAGCAAGGTCTCCTCAGTTCCAGGCTAGTCCTCTCAGTCCTTTTCTGTCATGGACTGAATGTGTCTCCCCTAAATTCCTGTTGAAGCCTAACCCCCAAAGTGAGGGTATTTGGAGGTGGAGCCTTTGGGAGGTAATTAGATCATGAGGGTAGAGCCCTAATGAATGGGGTTAGGGGTCTTTAAAAGAGGCGCAAGAGATGATCTCTGGCTCCAACATGTGAGGATACAGTAAGAAGATGACCATCTGCAAACCGGAGAGACAGCCCCGGCCTGGAACCAAATCTGCCAGCATCGTGATCATGGACTTCTGGTCTCCACAACTGTGAGAAATAAATGTCTGGCCGGGCGTGGGGGCTCACGCCTGTAATCCTAGCACTCTGGGAGGCTGAGGAGGGAGGATCACTCAAGGTCAGGAGTTTGAAACCAGCCTGAGCAAGAGCGAAGACCCTGTCCCTACTAAAAATAGAAAGAAATTAATTGGACAACTAAAAATACATAGAAAAAATTAGCCAGGCATGGTGGCGCATGCCTGTAGTCCCAGCTACTTGGGAGGCTGAGGCAGGAGGATTGCTTGAACCCAGGAGTTTGAGGTTGCTGTGAGCTAGGCTGATGCCACGACACTCTAGCCTGGGCAACAGAGTGAGACTCTTGTCAATAAATAAATAATAAATAAATAAATAAATGTCTGTTGCTTAAGTCACTCAGCAACCAGAACTGAGATACCTTCTTCTAACTTAACACTTTTCTAAATGCCACTTGGCATGTATTTCCATAAGTGTTTACTGGAAATGTGAAATATTTGCACAAAAGCATAATAGAGAGGAGAAAGCAGCTGGTAGGACTCGGTGGCTTGTGGTCAGGGACAGTGAGGGAGCCTGACCCTCCAAGGCAAGTTCATCAGCAGGACGTCTGAAGACCATGCAACTAAGCAGCGTGTTTACACTTCTGAAACCCATCTAGCCGAGCTTTGACAGGCCCGCTTCCCTCTGGCTTCCTTCCCCTCTCTCCACCTGACAAGTGGCTTCAAGGATACTTCCACCTTTTCTCTTTGCAAGACTTCAGGTCCCTGAGAAACCTTCCATCAAGTCCTCAGCGATATGGACCAACCCCATACCACATCCTGGATTTCCACACATCTCTTGGCTAATTCTTTTCTTATCAGGTGGTGGTTTAGAACATGAACTAAAAATAAAATCCTAAGCCTCCTGCTAACTGAACAGACCCCTCTAAGAAGGACCTCAGAGAAACCTTAAAACTGAGTTCCCAGATGATGGGATGCAGGTATAAAGCACAACTGCACACGTTTTCTCTTTTTACAAATATTCATGACTCCTATAAATATTCATGACTTCTATTTGGCTTGTTAGGTGTGTATATTTAGCCACTCTGCTCAGTATAAAATGATGTTCCTTTTGTCCCCTTTTCCCTTGAAGCACATGTTCTTGGTTTGTGGCCGGGAGCCCGGTTTCCCAGCCTGCCAGAATGGCCACTGTGGGCTACAAAACTTTTATGAGAAATAAAGCTCTCCTTTTTCCAAAGTATAAATGTCATTATTTTTTCTTAGTTAACAAAAAGGAGGCTGGGGCATAGTGGCTCACAGCTGTAACCCTATCACTCTGGGAGACCCAGGTGGGAGGATTGCTTCCAGCCTGAGCAAGAGTGAGACCCCATCTCCACTAAAAATAGAAAAATTAGTTGGGTGTCCTGGCCTGAGCCTGTAGTACCAGCTACTCAGGAGGCCGAGGCAGGAGGATCGCTTGAGTCCAAGAGTTTGAGGCTACAGTGAGCTATGATGCCGCCATCACATCTCTACCTGGGATGACTGAGCGAGACTCTTGTCTCAAAAAACAAACAAGGCCGGGCGCGGTGGCTCACGCCTGTAATCCTAGCTCTCTGGGAGGCTGAGGCGGGTGGATTGCTCGAGGTCGGGAGTTCGAAACCAGCCTGAGCAAGAGTGAGACCCCGTCTCTACTATAAATAGAAAGAAACTAATTGGCCAACTAATATATATAAAAAAATTAGCCGGGCATGGTGGCTCATGCCTGTAGTCCCAGCTACTTGGGAGGCTGAGACAGAAGGATCGCTTGAGCCCAGGAGTTTGAGGTTGCTGTGAGCTAGGCTGACGCCATGGCACTCACTCTAGCCTAGGCAACAAAGCGAGACTGTCTCAAAAAAAAAAAAAAAAAACAAACAAAAAAGGCTAAGGCAAGCTCAAGGCTCACACCCAGCCTCAGAGATGGGCCAAAAGTGGCAGAGGCATGGAGGACCAGGAGGAAATCTCTTATTCACGCAGGAGACTTGAGGGGCAGGAAACCAGACTTCAAGTTGGAAGCAGGTTATGTATTAGGTTATTAAGTATGAAATGTCCAATTTCCGTAAGGACTAAGTTTAACAGTTGATACCTGACATTTTACTTTGACACTTTTTATTGTGAAGGTACATCATTTTTTTAGAGCAATTTTTGTGAAATCACAGATAAGTCAAAAATTCATGTCATTTTCACATGAGTTCCATCAGGAACCAACGCAGCTCAGACAGCTTGAAATATCAGCAAAGTGTTTGGGAAGGATGTGGCTAATGAACACACAGTACATTGATGGTTTGAGTTCCATTGTGGTGATTTTAATCTTAAAAATGAGACACATGGGCAACCTGAGACAAGTTGGATAATGATGAGCTGAAAGCTGTGGTGGAAATGAATCCATCTCAACCTACGCGTGAGTTAGCAGCAAGGTTTGGCATCACTATTCCAACAACAGTGGATTATTTGAAACAAATGGGCAAGGTAAAGAAGCTGGGTACATGACTTCTGCATGAATTAACACACTGCCACACTAGAAAAATATTTTTTTCTTGGAGCCATGATGTTTTATGAAAACAGAATAAAAAGCTTGAAAACAAAAATGATCCTAATTCAATAAAAAATTTTTCTGTGCTTGAGTTATATATAACTTGAAAAATAGTTCATGCTGTTCCCAAAGTGGAGAGACGTGTGAGTTACATATGCTTCACGAGGCCGTGGGCTCAAAACTAGCATAAGTACAACTCACATGGCAGTTAATGTATTAAACCAGCATCAGCAGAGAAATCGTCTTGGAGCTTGCCTTTCTTTGCTGTCACAAAATGGTGAACAATTTCTATACCCATGTCAACCATTGCTATCGTTAACTATGATGAAACACGCATTCTCTTTGCTAATTGCAAGCGTTCGGCACAATGGCCGGATTAAGTGCCAAAACAAAGTCCCAAACTGAATAGTCATCAAAAAAAGTGGATGGTGTCTGTTTGGTGGGCCAGTGATGGTATTATCCACTACAGCTTCATGAAACCTGATCAGTCGATTACAGCACATGTCTACTGCAACCAGTTGGACAAAATGATGAAGATGCTTGTGGTTAAGCAGCCAAGGTTGGTTCAGGCCAACCCTCTTGTAAGACAACGCTGCTGCACAAACAACGTGGCTCAAACTACAGCAGCCTTTTGTGAGTTTATGGCCACTTGGTCTCCAGGTTTCTTTGCTGCTGGCATAAACAAGCTACTGTTAAGATGGCAAAACTGTATCAACAATTTAGGTGCATACTTGTACTGCTTAATTGTACTGCTTGTTTGAGATAAACTTTTAATTCAAAATTGGACATTTCAGATTTAATGACCTGGTAACAGTCAGTTGTACCCCAAATGAGGCTATGAAAGTCTGGGCTTGGCCCCAGGTTATTTCTACCAAGGAGAAAGCACTTTTTGCTTACTTCAGTGTTTACAGTTCTATTCCCCAAACCTCACATTCTCAGCTGTGTTCAGATGATAAAGCTCATGAAAGTTGTAGAGCTTATATTCTGTCTTGGAGAAAGAGTACTATTACCTGATTTTTAGTAAGAAAAAAATCTAGACACATCACATTAGAATTAAAGGCAAGTGTTATCTATAAATGGACTTGTCTACAACTCAGGTACAGAAGGTGATCCAAGTCCTTGTTATTCATGTGGCCAGCAGAACAGCAACAGCATTAGCTGGGGGCTTGTCAGAAAAACAGAAACGTGGGTCCCACCCCAGACTCACCAAACCAGAAGACCTCCAAGAGATTCATATGCAGATTAGTTTGATAAGCACTGCCCTAGAATCATTCTGATAAAGAAGTTCTGAGAAAAGTGTATTGCTCAGACAAAGAACATTATTTCAGGAACTCCTGAATATGTGTATGGGGGTGGATATTGACACAGACATGAACCGGAATTGACCCTCTGCAGGACTTGCTGATTCACAGTCTAAGTGTCTCCAGCCTAGACTGCAGTGTCCCCACAGCACCGCCACTCAATGACCACCATATCCCCCCAACCCAGCATAGTTGGGAGTGAAAGAAAAATTCATTTCCAGGGGCAGTCATTTCAGCCACACTTCAAGTCCTTCCCCTTCCCACAGGAGTTGACTGCTACTAAAAGAGATTAGGCATCTGTCCATCCCCTAAGCTTCTTTCTAAAAACATGTGAGGATCACAATGATGAATAATTTATGGCATCTGAGCTAAAAACCCCAAACTATTATCCATTTATATAGTTGTTGAACTTAACACACATGCAAGACTTTTCTGAATGCTAATTCCATTTTTATTTCCTCATACCACAAACATTTTAGTTCATCTGCCTTTTTACAACCTGATTTATAATAAGCAAATTGCAAATAAAAAACAGGCATTCTTTAATCTTCCAAAATGCATGTATGAAATATAGAACAAACCCTAGTATTTAAACATAAACAGGTTTAGCTGAAGCAACTTTATTGCAATCTTAGAGTTAGCATTACAGTTTAAATACTTATGCCTGTAAACATATGCATAATCTACAGTACATAGTTATTTCAGAAGCAGTTAAGACTTTTAACGAACTGAAAAAAAAAACAACAAAACTTTAAACACAAAGCTGTAACAATTATCTGAAACTGAAATTATTTACAATTAAACATCTGGGGTCCTGATTCACAAAACTTAGTGCATTTCATGATTTATGAGTTTTATAGAGAAGGTAAGCAGTATGTAGAATGTTCCCCAGGTAAAATCTGGGGTTAATGGCTTTTAGAAGAAAGTCTATCAATATACTTACTGAAAACTAGAGAAATAGTAACAAAACTAGAGCAAATGCATATGATTTGAAAATTGAAGTATATAGCAGCAATCAGAACAACAGGCAACAACATAAGTGCTAATGCCATTTTGACAGTACTCTTGGTAGGCATAGGAAGAAAAATGATTTTTTAGTTAAAAAAAAGTCATCCCTATAATCACGACGTGTGAATTCTGGGCAACAGTCTCCCTTCTTCCTGCAGAGTTGTCTTAATTGTTAATTAGTTGTTAAACTTAATGCCTGAATCAGAAAGTTTAAACAAAGGAGGAAAGCTCCTTGTATAAACAGTCATAAGACTTCAATGGGTTTTATTCAAGTACGAAAGCTTAGGGCAAGGTGACTAAATGGTTAGCTATTCCAACTGCCACAGAAACATCACAGATAAGGTGCCAGAAACCCAAGATTACCCTCGAAGCACTTCAATGGAGTGAAGTGATTTTATGTACCCAACAAAGGAGATGACTCAAAGAAAATTAACAAAAGAAAGTGTTTTTAAAGTGAAGTGATAAATTTCAGTGAATCAGGTCCCAGGTAGTCTTTAAGGGAACAAAAATGTACAGTAAACATTTTAAACTCTGGAATGCAGGTATTGTACAATTACCAGTGCATTTACAAAACTGCTCAGGCAATAGTTGCTCCAGAGTAAGAATTAAAAAATGTACAAGCCAGTTCACTGTAGATATGTTATTAAAATACATTGTTAATCATAAAAATACTTTACTATGTACATGTACTGTATAAACTCTAGATTGAACCTACTGAAGGAAGCCTCTAAATCAATTCCTGGCCCATTGGTCCAGGAAACAGTGTAGCTCTATTTGGTCTTCATACTATACACATGGGCTCACAGGCATGGTACTGCAGCCGGTCGCTAATAAAACAGTAATGCACTTTTTTTTGCAGAGTGTCTAGTTGGAAGACTCAGTTTTACTTCCGCTATTTTTTACTTTCCTAAATGCTGATCCAAGTAACTCTGGGCATTCACATAATTCATTTGCAATTTGGTTACACTTCAAAAGAAGGCTATAATTCATTTCGTCAGTTATTACACTGTCTTGCTTGTAGTCAGGATGTTTTGCGATAAACTCCCTCATCCATCTGGCAACTGTCATCAGTTCTCCTGGAAAAAAAAAAAATTTTTTTTAGGATAACAAAAGTGTGCATGTATTCTTTTTTTATATAAGTTGATATTTAATGGCCAGCATAAACATTCTGAAGAGGAATCACTATGACCTTTTAGTATAGCTACATGGCAGGGGTTGGGAATGTCTTTCACAGTGTCTAAAGAACTCCTCCTGGGGAAGAGTTTTAGGCTGCAGGCAGGCAATGAGCACGCACACATCCAGTTTCTTTGGTACCTGTTAGATGCCACCCATATGCCGACCTTGCTAGCTCCTAGGGGACAGGAGCCAGCACATGTGTACAAGAGCATGTGTCCTCCCATTTGGCCAGAAGGCTAGGACTACATACACCGGTGTCACCAGATTGCCTCAAGGACTTGAGGGTTCCTCGAGTGATCTTGGATCAAAGCAGTGGAGAGAATAAACAACAGTAAGTTGAGTGAATGAAGAGGGAAACTGGTGACTTGGGATTCTACAGCTTTCCTCTGTGCCTCCAGAAAGTTTACAGAAGGCTCAAGTGAAATACAGATGCCACTGCCATTATTACTGTTACTTTTATTAACAGCTGATCGCCCCTGGTGCTGAGTTGTCAGGTACTGTAAAATGTGATCTCCTCAAAGCTCATAAAGAAAGGGTTCCCAGGAGGCTCATGCATGGAGGCAGGCCGAGCAACTAGACGTCAGAGTTCCTTAGTTTCTCATTGCAGCATAAACTGGTCCACAATGATAAGCGAAGGACACAGCTGGACATAACTGACAAACAGGCAATCCAGATGCCACGTTTCATCATCTAAGATGCCATCGATTCTAAGATGAACCTCTATTTCATGAACCAGTAACGAAAAAAAAAAAAGCAGCGCTAATCCAAATTGTGACCGTCAAAGATTATAAGGTATATCCAACTGCAGAAATGTTAAAATGTGAAAAGCTGTACATGGATAAAAACATGGCCTACTTTAGAATATTACTTTAAGAAACTGAACACTTTAAGACTGTGTGGTTCTGCCCACAGTATGAGATCGAGAAAAGAAAAGGCTGTCGTACCAGATGCTCTCTTCTTAATCAGCTTTAGGTAGTTCAGAATACTACATCTGGTGTCCACATCCACTTCCATGTTTTCAAGGTAAGAGTTCAGAATCGGGATCAGTCCGGGAAACACGCCTTCCTACAAGAGGCAGGACAGGCTGTGAGCTCCTTGCCAGGTGGCAGGCAGAGCGAGATGGCCGTACAGGGCCCCTACCTTCCCGTTGATGATGGTGTCTATGCTCATGAGGGCGTACTCCTCCACGGCGGGCTCCGCGCTGCTCTGCGCCTTGCCGCACCCGTCCACCACAGCGTTGCCACCTGCCGGGGGAAAGGGCGGAGGAGCTGCGGCACCTTGCTGCAGCGTAAGCTGACCCTAGAAATCTAAAACAATGCAATACCTTTGCAAATGTCTTTCCTGAAGTAAAACATTCCCCGCAACACAGCATCTCGTTTCTGGGCCACTTTCATGTTGACATCAACCTAAGGGAGAGAAAAAGAATCACGACTAAGTCCAAAAACATTCTCCGTCAAACACAGAAATCGTACTGCTTTCCTCGCGTCTGCAATGAGAACTCACTCTTTATGAATTCTGCTTTTCTTTCCAGTGCTTTCTGGTTGGAAGAACAGACTATGTGGGGCCTGTGTCACTCAACCACAGATTGGTATGCGCTTTTTAACACCAATCGAGGAATTTTAAGAGAAGCTCACCTTCAAAAACCAACCCAAACTCATGTTCATGTAGAATGTCTGCAATTAATTCAAAGCCCCTTCGTGACTCAACCTTGCAACGAGCCTACAGCATTGGGAGGGCAGGTGGCCAGTTCCCTTCACAGCGCAGTGGCTCACCAGAGTGCTCAGGGCGATGAAGGCGGGACCGGCCTAGCCTCCATTCTCCTAAGTCCAGTGCTCTTCCCTTCCTGCCACTGAGGTTTTGCCTCCTCACTTTAGTGAGGAAAGGGAAGAAGAGTCAGCAGGCTGTCGGATTTGGAATAAGGTGACTGTCCACCAAGGGCAGAGGGTCACTGCTGCTTGCCCACCTGGCGGCTCTGGCAGTGGCGCCTCATTCATGAACTGTTTCGTCTGTGAACTCTCCATTTCGCCAATGACTTTTTAAGACCTTAAAAGTAGAACTTTTCAACTTTTTAGTAGCAATCCCTTCTTTTCTATAATGAAATCTTATGGGGAATCTCAATCTATAAAATACTATAGTATTTTATATATAGTATACTATATATAGTATAAATATACTACACTACATATACTACACTACATATACTACACTATAGTATTTTATATATAGTATACTATATATAGTATATATGTACTATAGCATTTTATATATAGTATACTATATATACACTATAGTATACTATAGTATTTTATAGATTGAGATTCCCCATAAGATTTCATTGTAGAAAATAAGGGATTGCTACTAAAAAGTTTATATATATAAAATACTAAAATATAGTAATATATATAAAATATATAAAATACTATATAATATATAAAATACTATATTATTTTAGTATTTTATATATTATATATTTTAGATTATATATATTTTAGTATTTATATATATTTAGATGATACTAAGTCTTTTATTAGTCATTAAATATGGAATGTCTGATTTTGAATCAAAAGTGTAGTTTATTATATCTCAAACAAGCAGTACAATTAGTCAAAATACACGCCTAAACTATGGACACAGTTTTGCCATCTTAACGGTAGCTTGGTTATGCCAGCAGCAAAAAGCCTGGAGAATAAGTGGCCGTGAAATCAAGAAAGGCATTTTCCACAGCTTGTTGAGAATTGAATATTTTTCCTTGCAAGGGGTCCAAAGCCTGAAAGAAGTGCTAGTCAGTTGGTGCAAAGCATGGTGAATACGGTGGATGACAGAGTTTCCAAGGCCAGCTTCTGTAGTTTGAGCAGCGTTGTCTTACAAGAGGATTGGCCTGTCTCTATTGACCAATGTCAGCTGCTTAATCACAAGCATCCTCATCATTTCATCCAATTGGTTGCAGTAGACATCCACCGTAATGGACCGGGTTTCATGAAGCTATAGTGGATAATTTAACCAGCACTGGATCACCAAATAGACACTATTAGCTTTTTTGATGAATATTCAGTTTTGGACTGTGTTTTGACACTTCAGCTTATCCAACCACTGTACTGAACAGCTGCAACTGTCAAAACAAATCCATTTTTCATCACAAATAATAATGGTTATTTCTGATGAAATATTGTTATCACCAGTAACAATAATGGTGTAATGGTTTGCCTTCATGTTGTGACAGCAAAGAAAGGCAAGCTCCGAGACGATTTCTCTTCTGACACTCATTTAATTCATGTGGAACTCATCTATCCAGCTTCTTTACCTTTCCCATTTGTTTCAAATGGTTCAATATTGTTGGAATTGTCATGTCAAACTTGCTAATTCACACGTAGGTTGAGATGGATTCGCTTCCACTATAGCTTTCAGCTCATTATCCAACTTAGTCTCAGGTCATCCATGTGGCTCATTTTCAAGGTTAAAATCACCAGAATGGAACTTCTCAACCAGCGAGGTACTATGCATTCATTAGCCACATCCTTCCCAAACACTTAGTTGATATTCCAACCTGTCTGCACTGCATTGGTTCCATGACCAAACTCAGTTGAAAATTGCATGCATTTTTGACTTATCCAAGGTTTCACAAAAATTGTTCTAAAAAAATCTGAAAGATAATCACAAGCCAAATGCTGAACTTTCCAGAGCAATTGTCCATGCTTCAGTCTTTTCCATAATTTCCTTTTCTTCACCATCCTGCTGGGATGAATCTTAATTTGGTCTCCTAAATCACTAACGTAGATCTTCAACATCTACTCTACTGGTGAGTATACACAGTATACTTGAGTTTTAAAGGTGCAGCTACCATGTTTTTTAAGAACTTCTATTCTCCAAATGTTCTTTGGTTCATAATGGTTGTTTATTTTATGGGTGTGACCCTTATCTAGAATTTAAGAATTCTTTCCAGTTTCTTGAATCAACTGTATTTCACTGAGGATGATATACTCGGCAAGACCAGCTGGGCCCTTCTCTTTAGGGCTGTTAATTGTTCTCAATTTTCTGTTGACTTTCAGAGATCTATTTTCACTCATAAAAACAAAGGCCTTGAACAGTAGTTTACATGGACTCTCCCCCTTGGATGGATTTGGTCCTCCCCAGCAGGTATGCATAAAGCCAATGTGGGCGCACAGACTTCTATGGGTCACCTTCAATCTGGGTGGCGATGAGTGGGCAACCGAGGCTGACAGCCACGGTTCCTTCAGGGAGTGTTGGGGGAACAGGCACAGGCTGGAAAATCTCTTGTGGAAGGGGCAGAGAGCAAGGCATCCTGGGGACAGATGCTGGGGCTAAGTAGTTTTATTGCTGTTTCCACGTTTGCGTGACAGAGCTGCTCTGCTTCTCCTCTCTCTGGCCATGATACCCTCAGCAGGAGCCCCTGCAGCAGAGCCCTCACTCTGCTCAGCATCTTTCCCAGTCACTCTCTGCCAAGAGAGCCACAGGAACCAAAGGCACCCCCCCCCTTCCTTGGCTTTCCTGCCTCATCGCTAGAGTTGCTCTAAGGCTCTGCTGGGAAACTTCTCCCAGAAAGCTCCTTTTTCGTCTTTGTTGAGCTGGGGCTGATCAACTCCGATTTGTTTTTCTGGCAGTCCAATGCCATTTATGTTCTTCATAAACATCTCAAGTTTGGTTCTACTGAGACCTTTCCCTGCAGTCCAGAGGTTACACTTTTCCCATCCTAATTTTAATACTGCAATCAAAATGGGATTTTTTGGTTGACAAAAATCAATTGTGGGACTACGTCTAGCCATCATCATCTTCGATGCAAATTCTTTAGACATAAAGCTTATGTTTAAAAGGAAAAAAAAAAAAGAATAAGAGTAGAGGGAGAAGCATTTTATTGTAAAGGGTCAACAATGCTAAAGGAAGTCAGATTTGAAGTAACAGAGTATACTAACAAATGACTATATCTACACCCACCACCATAATGAAACACATCCTTACCTTTGACAGTGGAATGAGAAAATCCAGTTTGTACGAAAGGATCACTCTGGTGAGCAGAACCACAAACACCACATAGGCAGAGTTCTCAAAGTCTGTTAACTGAACCTAGACAAGCAGAAGCCCAGAGAAGTTATGGACCAACCACACAAACGTGCTCTTCCCTGGCCCAGGCCCCTCCTCGAATCCCGTCATTCCCAAACCCTCTCCTAATTCCCATCTGGGTCTGGAAGCCCTTGGCCCCCGGTCTGTTCTCAGAAACCAACCCGCCACCTTAGCTTTTGTACTTGCTTTTAAATGTGCACATGCTGGATTTTTATTGCCATATAACAAATGTAAGAGGCTTCTGATAGGAGCGTCAGAGGGTGACAAACAGCAGAGGATGAGCCAGTTCCTGCGGATGCCCGGGTCTTACCTCCATGGGTCGGAATTCGACTCTCCATCCGATATCCGAGTTTGGAGGAGGGGGCTTAAATCTCATTGTCTGCCAATTTGTGGACTGAATATTCTATAATAAAAAAGAATAAACCAAACTTTCTACATGTCCAGGAAAATATTAGGATAATTTGCTATTTAATTAGGGAAGACAAATGTTTACTGTCCATGCCAAATACTCTTTGACTTGCAAACACAAAAAGGTACAATAAAACTTTCTTGGAGCATGATCTTCTAAGAAAATAAGTGTTCGCCAAAAGTCAGACACCCTTCCTGTCCCTGCATGCCTCATCCCCACTGCCACTGTCTCCCCCCATGACTGGGCAGCCTCTGAGGAGCCACACGGCCCACCCTATTCCCTCTCAGTTCTGGCAGCCAGCCTGCCATTCTGAGAGTCACTGGACACTTCCGTCTTTCCTTTGTCCTCCCTCCTTGGGACCTGGGAATGCTGCTGCTTCAATGACCCCAGAGCCTGAGAAGGACAGCTGTTTCTTAAGATGTTGATAAAAGGCCCTGGACACGCTGGGAAGCCTAATGGCAATCCTGGAAGGATTTATATCTCTTTTGTGGGTGTGGTGGGGAAGGAAGGTGCTATAGATTGTATTTAGAAAGGCATACATGTGAATATCTGCATTTAACGTTAGGTGATATACCACTGAAAAAACTGAGCATGTTATTTTTTGTGCAGCAGATATCTGAATAACAAGAGAAAATACTGAATAAAAATACTGAACAAAAAAAATTTAGAATCAGACAGATAACCAGTAAGAATCATAGTGTAAGAGTACTTTAAACCATAATTTTTGATTTTCTTTGTTCTTTACTGCACTGGGTAATATAAGGCCTATGAGAGTTCTGTTACCAATGCCTCACGGGTACAGAAAACTGCCTCCCATCTGGGCTCATGGAACGAAATGCATTCAAAACAGAGGGGATACCTCAAAATGGTCAGACTCATTGGCATCATCCAGGTGTATCTTCTCTTCAAACAGAGTCAGAGGGTCTCTGATAAAGAGGTGAGCGACATGCTGGGCCAGAAGATGGTCAATGCCTGCAAAGACAGATCACACGGGTGCTCACTGCAGAGCAGGAGACACCACTTTCTCTAAGTCTAGAAAGACGACAGGACAGCTCAGGAAGTTTGAAGAAAGGGTGTCTAGAGACTTAGGAAATAGCTGGTTTGCTTAGCATCTTCACCTCGCCCAGGATTTTATCCTATGGACACTGGGGAAGTGTCAGAGTTTCATTCACTACTTACACAATGCCTGCTGGGGCACTGGTGTGGGCCTAGGTACAGACCTCCAAAGTAAGTTCCTTTGGCTAAAAGTCAAGAAGATCTCACAAGTATTTGGAACTTGAAACTTTAGGAACAAGCAGCCTCATTAGAAAAGTTAGAGACTTCACACTAAAAATAGAAACCAGACCAGGAGTCAGCAAAAAAGTTTAAAAGAGCTTTGAAGAACTAAAGACGTACAATCAAACCTAGGAAAACAGAAGGGAAACTCACCTTCCTTCAATAGCTGTTCGTAGATTTCTTTATCTATCGTCAAGTCGATGTCATTATATTTCTCTCCACACTTAGATAAGTAGCTGTCTATTGAGTCGTATCGGGATTTACTAATCCTATAGTTATTGTTCTTCAGTGGCTAAAATTTAAAAAAATATAAACAAACACCATAAAAAATGACCTAGAAATGAACTAATGGCCAGTATTAAAATGCTACATATTTTTATACACAATATAAAACCCTCAACATAAGACACTGAAGTCAGTGAACCCTAAAAAGGATTAGAGAAAATTGTATTTTAAAAAATCTGAAGGCAATTTAAGTACTCTTTTCTTCTGATTTAAATATATATATTTTTCTTTTTAAAGCAGATCATTCTCATTCTTATTAAGCTAGGAAAATGCAAGGTTGAAAGCAAAAAAAACAACAACAAAAAAAAACACCCTGTAATGGAAAATCAAAATGATCTATCCCTTAAAGTTTATTTCTACTCAAAGTATGTTCAACAATTTATGAATAATCACATAAAGATCATAGCAGCAGTAGTACAGTTCAGGTTGAGACTTCACAATCACTTGGGAGAGGGGGGTTCTTTAAAAACACCTATGCCCTGGACCCAGTCCTAGAGATTCTTATTTATCACAGGTCTAGGATGAAGCCTGAGTGTCTATTTCTAAAGATCTTCATAGGTGGTTCTGATGCACACCCCTAGTTGGAGAAATGCAGGGTGGGTTACAGTTCAACATGCAAACAAGAAGTGCTAACCTACTAATATTAAGCAGAGCCTAACCCTTTATATGGAAAAAGAATCTTTTGCAAGAACTTATACCTTCCACAGCAGAAAGCATCACATACAAAGCACTCAAGTAGTGTCAAACGCCTTTTGGTAAAAATAGCCATCAGCACTGACTTCCAAAACAGAAAAATGGCACTAATTTTAAAAAGCTAAAACAAATACATAACATATGATAAAAATTAATTCCCCACCCAGTCCAAATCACTTTCCCCACATATTCACCCCAAAACAAACCCTGTGAAGTCAAAGACCAGAAACAAAAATAGGTCTATGATAGTCTTTCTTCCCATATGTGACTAACCTACTTAAGATAAAAATTTAAGGGGAACTTCAAAATTGCAAGTAGTTACAATAACTGTATTTTACCTGCTTGATTTAAAAAGGGCTATTAAGGGAAAAATCATTCCCACCTCCAGTCCTCTCTCCTCCCGAGTCCTGTCGTCTACAGATGCAGAAATCACTCCCCAGCGACAATCAATGTCTGACACATAGCCTCGGTAAAAAGGAGACGCAGCACTCAAAGCCATCTAAAAACAAACAGAAGTCAGTTTCTGTAGACTGTCACTTACATGCTGAAAAAAGCTCCACACAGATATTTTTCTGGTCAAAAAGAATCAATTTATGCAACCCATACAGACTTTCACCCTATGTACTCATGCTTGCTTTCTTGTAGTGAAACACATCAGAAACAACCCAAATCCTTAGATTCGATTCTTTTTTTTTTTTTTTTTTTTGAGACAGAGTCTCACTTTGTTGCCCAGGCTAGAGTGAGTGCCGTGGCATCAGCCTAGCTTACAGCAACCTCAAACTCCTGGGCTCAAGCGATCCTCCTGCCTCAGCCTCCCGAGTAGCTGGGACTACAGGCATGCGCCACCATGCCCGGCTAATTTTTTGTATATATACTTTTAGTTGGTCAATTAATTTCTATTTTTAGTAGAGACGGGGTCTTGCTCAGGCTGGTTTCGAACTCCCGACCTTGAGCAATCCGCCCGCCTTGGCCTCCCAGAGTGCTAGGATTACAGGCGTGAGCCACCGCGCCTGGCCAGATTCGATTCATTTAAATCATCCTCTCTATAATGTGGAAACAACCCAAATCTTTTCCCATGAAGAATGGGAGAGAGAAAATGGCTACGCTCAAACTTAACACAAGTTTTACTAGCAGCAGTAAACTTCGACAGCTTAGACTCTTGGCTTCTTAGCTCTAATCTGCAGACTATTTATATTCTTTTCCAAATAACGTCTTAACTGATGTGATTTAAATAGCACACTATCAGCAAATTCTGCACATGTAGTCTTATTTCATACAAACAAGTATTTAAAATAAGAAGTAATTTCTACTTACGACAATTGGACAGATAGTGGCCAACTGATCATAAAGGTATCTGGCCTCAGATATGCTGCAGGCTTGGAATGTCACCTGTTTAAGATTGCAAGTTATTAACAGCAAGGAAAGATCATCAGCATGCTCCCCAAACAGTAAAGTCAGGAGAAAGGTGGCTTGGGAAGGGAGGGGTGAGGTAACAGCCCTTCACTGATGACAACATTTAAAGCACTGGTTTTGTTTAAAAGCTGTCTTCAGTGAATTAGAAAATGGTATTTCATATTTTCCACTACCTATAGACAACTAATGTATGTAACCATGTTCCTAAGTGAAATACGATTAAGAAGTCAGGAAAGAAAAACAGGACACAAACACATGATGAAATTCAGCGAAGCATTTCCTCTTCTACTGGCTTATTTCTTCTGCAATTTCCCATCCCCTCATTTAGCTGAGAGGTTACATAAATTGTGAAACAAAAGGGATTTGGGGATGTTCACAATAGTTTCCAAAGTTCAGTGGTGGCAGTGGGGAACAGCTTGGAAGGGGGCAAGACTGGAAAGACAGGGACGCAGATAGAAGACTACTTGTCAAGGCAAAGGCTAAGAAAGGATGTGGGGAGAGGGACGCCAGAGTCAAAGCAACAGGTGCCAGTGACCAGTGGGGACAGAGAGTGGCACAGGTCAGGGAGGGGCACTTAGGTTTTGGCTGGGGTGCTCCTAGGACAAGCAGGAAGAAGAGTTAGAGAAAAAGATGTAACGTGACATGATGGGCTTATGAAACCAAGGAAACACATGACCAAGAGGCCTTGTAAGTGCCTGGGTCTTCAGGGCTGGTGCACAGAAGAAAAATTTGAGCTGGAGAAATATATGGGAAGCAGGGTCAGATGATGTTCTGAAGATGGAGACATCAGCCAGGAAGACCACAGAAGGTGGGCAGGGAAGGTAGGACACTTAAGAGTTAGGCAGAAAAAAAGATCACATAATTTTGTTAGCGCAAATCATCCTCTAAAACAATTACTCAATAGAAACTAAAAAAAGATCTGCCATCTTTGGGGGATTGGCATAGAAGAGGCAAGGAATACAAACTGTGTTTGTGTTAGCACATTTGTAACAACAGCAAACTGGGAACATTTTTAATTTCCTCTGTTACTGTTATTCAATGACAGTTTGAATTTAGCATTGGTTTGGAAATTTAAGTGTTTAAGACTTGAAATAACAGCAGCTGAATGAACAATGTTTACTGTTATGATCTCCACCTGTTAGTTATAATAGTTTTAGCTAGATCTCAACTTTGCTTTTTTAACAGCTGACAACTTCTGTTGGTGACTCACAAGTTTCTCTGCTCAATTATAATAGTACTTCATGTCAGTGTGGAGACTATAGAAAATAATTAGACAATTTAGTGTCCTGACCTTCCTATAATTCCCATGTTATTGCCTAAGTCAGCACTGTTTGTTTTTTTCTTTTCTTTTTTTCTTTTTTGAGACAGAGTCTCGCTTTCTTGCCTAGGCTAGAGTGAGTGCCGTGGTGTCAGCCTAGCTCACAGCAACCTCAAACTCCTAGGCTCAAGCGATCCTCCTGCCTCAGCCTCCTGAGTAGCTGGGACTACAGGCATGCGTCACCATGCCCGGCTGATTTTTATATTATATATATTAGTTGGCCAATTAATTTCTTTCTATTTTTATGTTAGAGACGGGGTCTCGCTCAGGCTGGTTTTGAACTCCTGACCTTGAGCAATCCGCCCGCCTCGGCCTACCAGAGTGCTGGGATTACAGGCGTGAGCCACCGCGCCCGGCCAGCACTGTGTTTTAATTTAAAGGTAATGATAATTAACTAGTCATTACAAATTAATTCAACATGGAGAGAGTCACAGATATCAAGGAATACAAGTTTCAAAGGTTAACAGAAATAAAGATTCAGAAGGATTGGCAATTAGGTCATTACCAAAACAACAGTCATTTCCACGAACAGGTGCGAACTTGGAAACCAGTTTGTGTGTGATAAGGATTAAATGAGAAGTGAGGGAGTGGGAACTGGTAAGCAAATACTTATTTGTTGTTATCCCATCACTAAAATTTAAGCTTCAAGAGGGCAGGGACCTATCTTGCCATTCTCTCTCTACTTCAAGTTTGTAGGATAGTGCCTGACACCTTGTTACTGCTTAATAAATATGCATTAAATGAATCTTGGAAGGATGGGTGGTGCCAAAGAGGAGAACACAGGGGGAAAGAGATGGTGAGAAACTTGAAAATCCATGACCCCCAAAACCAAACTTATAAGGCATTAGGACTACAACATACTTAAATGTTCCCCCCCTAAGCATTTTGACTGATAAATTATTTTGAACATGCCATCTTCTTGTTTATTTAGGTCTTTTTTAAAAGCTACTTTTAGGTATTTTAGTGTGTATTATTTTATTTATTTTTAGAGACAGTGTCTCAGTCTGTCACCCAGGTTGGAGTGCAGTGGCACCATCATAGCTCACTGCGGCCTGGGCTCGAGTGATCCTCCCAACTTTGGCCTCCCAAAGTGCTGGGATTACAGGAGTGAGCCACCATTGCCTGGTCTATTTTTGTTTTTAAATGATACTATGTGAAGCATTTCTTCTTTCCAGTTTTTTGACTGGCTTTCTCTCAACATGTATAATACACACTGGACAATTAATAGGTGAATCCTAGAAAAGCCAACCTTAGAAAAGTATGCTTATAAAAATTAGCAACTGGAATTTAATAGTTTACAACACTGAGGTGACTTAGTTATGTTAAACAAATTTAGTAATTAGCTTCCTTACTCTAGAGCTCATATAGCAGTCATCAAATCAAACAGGATGTCACTGTTGATAATGGCTTTAATGGAAAGGGGAGTAGAGTCCTTACCAGGGGTCCTCAAACTTTTAAAATAGGGGGCCAGTTCACTGTCCCTCAGACTGTTGGAAGGCTGGACTATAGTTTGAACAAATTCCTATGCACACTGCACATATGTTATTTTGAAGTAAAAAACAAAGGGGCAAAAACACCCACATGTGGCCCGCGGGCCGTAGTTTGAGGACGTCTGCCTTATACCTTAGAAAGGTGTGAATATATCAACAATCTTGGCTTCTGGTATTCTTTAAAGCATCATATAAAAAAGAGATACATGCCACTAGGAAACTGAAAAGAGGGGCCAAAAAGAGGAACTAGGAAAAAATATATGTTAGAAACCTAAATATCTCAACTAAAATTTACTTAACCACCCAGTTTTGAAGTCACATAATTTTCTCAGGGGAAAAAAAAACCTACCAAAACATGTCATTAACTTACTGCTTAATAAATGATTCTTGAAAAGCCCAAAAAGAGTCAAGATTTTGAATGTGGTTAAAATGCTTTTGGTTTTAGACAGTTTTCTGCTTTATTATAATAAGTAGTTTCTAGTGTTCCACTTAAGAGTTACAAGGCAGGGATTTCTGTGGTGATTTGTGGAATTTGTCTCATTTGCCACACGCTTACATGGAGTATTAAAACTGGGACACGACACTGGGGAAAAGATAACTTGATCATAAACTCATGACAAAGCTTAAATTGGATGGAAAATTGATATCTACAAACAATAAAAATGTTGGTCATCTATCATTAGGACATACTTATTTGTCTACATACAGTGTTTCAAGGGAAAGACTAGCCGTTTGGAACTACAGGGTGTCCCAAAAGTCACCATATGTAGGGACAATGGGAAATCATAGCTAAAAGTGCCTTCATTTACAAAATATTCATTACGAAATTTAAAAAATGTTTCCTTTGTATGGAGACTTTTGGGACATCCTGTACACTGGAGTAACTATGCTGTCCTTGGCAGAACACCTTGTTTTAATATTAAACCAAGGAAAGGTAATCAGTACTATAATAGCACTTAAACAATTTTAAAGCTATGCACTGTAAGTTCTAGAACTTATTGGCTCTCTTTAGAAGTATCTGTAATTAAGATAGGAAAACAGATATGCATTTAAAGTCAAAAGGTCTCTTTTTATGAAGTGTGACTGTAACTTACTGGCCTATGTTTGTTTGGAAGCCACATATTATACACATCAATAAAACAAAAAATTATGCTTGGCTATGTTATTTAAATACATTCAGCATGCAAAAGTCTGACTCTGGCATTTAATTTGGATTATGTATAGTTTAAAAAATAAACAGATCAGAGGTATATGTGCAAAGAGGTATGCGTAGATGCCGTAGCTGTTTGAGATGAGGGGTTGCTGGCTTTCTGGGCCTCTGTGTTGAGAGCAATCAGGCTGGTAGCCCAGAGGGGCCTCCCAGGGCCAGGCACTGTGCTGCTCCAGGCTTCCAACCAGCTGAAGCAATCAGAACTGGATAAAATCTCCGTGGACAATAACAAGCAGACGCTCTTTTTTTATATGAAATTTTCAATTTGAAAATTTACATTTTGTGCAACTCCTATGCCTGATCTAACATGATTTTTTTTTTTCTTTCTTTTTTGAGACAGAATATCGCTTTGTTGCCCAGGCTAGAATGAGTGCCGTGGCATCAGCCTAGCTCACAGCAACCTCAAACTCCTGAGCTCAAGCAATCCTCCTGCCTCAGCCTCCCGAGTAGCTGGGACTACAGGCATGCGCCACCATGCCCGGCTAATTTTTTCTATATGTGGCCAATTAATTTCTATATTTGGCCATTTATTTCTTTCTGTGTATAGTAGAGATGGGGTCTCGCTCTTGCTCAGGCTGGTTTCGAACTCCTAACCTCGAGCAATCCCACCTCGGCCTCCCGAGAGCTAGGATTACAGGCGTGAGTCACCATGCGTGGCCTCTAACATGATTTTAATCAAATTGAAAGTTAAAAAAAAAAAAATACTTCTGTTAAAGCAATGAAATAAATATGAGCTTAGAGTCAGATCTAGAAGGGGCCTTAATATAAACCCTCCTTTTCATGGATGAGAAAACTAAGTGAAAAGCAGTGAAGGGAGTTACCCAAATACCTGAGGCAACCCCGGTCGTTGGCCCGTGTGCTGCCTGACGGGTTCTGTGTTCTCCCACTGAGGTCCTAAGTGAGCCTTGGCACAATCACTGCCAGGGGCACCAGTAACTTAATCAGATCCAGAAAAAATTTTAGGTGGGTAAATAGAGAAAGGCTATTTACCCCCTGTACAACTTAGCCAGGGTAAGACAGACAAACATGGGCTGCTAAATATTTACTCTTTTTATACCACTGGATGGCTTTGCACAATGTAAAAATTAGAAGTCCAAGCAATCCTTTTTTTGGATTACAAAATCACTGGAGTATTTCCATGAGAGCTCATTTCCAGAAATGAGAGATTTGGGTGATGTTTAACAACCTCGCTAGCCTGTCACTAGATGGCAGTAAAAACCAGGCACAGAAAATAAAGACAAGGATCATGGAATAGTCTGCATTTTAAGTTAATTAATAACCACAGTATAGTATATACCTTTGTGGCAAACTATAGACTCTGTAAAATTATCAGTCAAGATAAAGCTTCTAAAGAATTTACTAAAAATTTCATTGCTTTTCAGAAACTCCTACCATCTACCATTTCATCCTGATTAAACTGATTTTTAGAAGTGTAAACATGCATATATAAAGAAAAGTAGTTAATAAACAGAAACAGATGAAGACACTCTCCCTCTCTGGATATTTGAAACAATACCTGGAGACAGCAATTGCCCATCCCAAATCCCATGGCATCCATGTAAATATGATCCGGCTTAGAAGCCCTTGCTGCCTCATCATCCTCAGGAAATGTTTCTATAAATGGAGATGGTGTGTTCTTGTCCTTAAATACTGTATTATTAATTAAAAAGATAAAAGAATAAAATGTTTGAGAGTCGATCATTAAACAACAATTCAACAGGTATCTCTCTCCCACCCCGCCACCCCTCTGCAGACTTACTTGGCACATTGATGACAACCTTTTCTCCTCTCCTGTGTCGGATATTTCTTGTGAGGGTACTAAAACAGACAACCAAATGTCATAAATTGGTCACCTAAGGGCCATCATGTATAAGAAGAATTTGATCACATGAGTAAATGCAATGAAATCAAATGAATTCTCTAAGACCACCCTACAGAAAATGTGGGTCAAGATACTCTTCAGGGAATTTTCTGAAAAAAGGCTTTTGCCTTAATATCAATTCCTTGGCTCTTGAGAATGCCATTCTCTTCCCACTCAGCACTGCTTCCGTAGCTCCCTGCAACTTACCAAATCAAGTTCAGGTGGCAAGGTCTGCCATGGTCTGGTTTCACCCTAGGTTTCTAACATTCCCCATGTTAAATTTAAAGATACTCAAACTTTAATACTCCTTTTCCCCAGGCTTCTCTGCAACCCCACCCAATACCTTATTCCTCTCCTCCTCAATCTTCAGCATTAGTACTTATCCTCCAGACCTGTGTTGCCTCACGCAGAAGCTACTAGGCACATTGTGACTATTAAGCACGTGAAACGTGGCTAATCCAAACTAAAACATGCTGAGTAAAATACACACTCGATTTTGAAGACTCAGTATAAATAAAAGTAAAATTTCTCATTAATAATTTAAAAATACTGATTACGAATTCTAGATCTATTGGGTTAAATGAAATATACTATAAAATTACATTCACCTGTTTTTCACTTTAATGTGGCTACCAGAAAATTTATAATTACATTTGTGTTTCTATTAGACAATGCTGCCATTTACTCAGCTTAAATGCCACCTCTTCTATGAAGCTCGCTTTGATCCCCCCAGTCAGAAGCACTCGCCTTTCTCCAAGGAGGACCTCTGGTGCTACCACCTTTGGACATATGCCATAATCTATCTTTTCTTGCAGCTGGGTATTTTTATTTTCCTTTACACTCATGACAACATTTAAAGTTGGGAACTATGTCGATAAATCTTTATCTCCCTCAAAGACTTTGCACACAGCACATGTGCAGGCCTGTTAAAGTAATGAATGCTGAGAAGTCCCCATGTTCCTACCTCTGGATCAGGAGCCTGGGCTCAGGTTGATGGATGAGCACTGAGGTGCAAAGCTAAGGGCAGCCTGGTGAAGCCCCTGAGCAACTTAAAACCTAAGAATTAAACTACAAACTGAACGACCTAGAAGTTCACAGAAGGGAGAGTGCCTATACCAGCTGTTTTACCTTCCTACCAAGGTATATAGAGTGAGTTGAGCTGATCACAGATACTGATGGTAACTCATGGGGGAAAAGGCAGGAGTAACTAAGGGAAAGCTTCCCAAGTGGAAGTGTTTACACAACTAGGACTGAAAATCTGCGTTAAAGAGAGGATAGTAGCTAGACAAATGACTTTAAGAGGACTTGGAAAACGAACAAATCGAGGCTGGATGTAAGAAGTGACCACCAAGCAGCGTTGGGGGAACTGGGGCTGTGAACAGGTATATGTCTGCTGCCTTCTCCAGTTATGTAGGGAAGGAGCCAGAATTCAGTAAATGCTCAAGAAGGATTCCCAGACTGGAACACCACATTCTCAGAAGGCAGAGATCTGAGCGACAGGCTCCTGCATTTCAACACAAAGCCATACTCACCTGAAGCGAGGGTGCTTGTTTATTGCTTCATCTGGGAAGAAGAGGGACTTGGAAGCTCCACCTTCAACCGGGTTGGGTTTGTACTCAGGTATTGTGAACCCAGGACAGCCTAATCTACAACAAATTGAAGAACTAAGTAGATGGGATTTGTTTTCAGGAATAAATTACTGTAGTTTTGCCATCACTGCACCTGTTAAAGAACATCTCACTTCTATTATTCCCTTTTCAGATGGCTTTGTGTTTATAAAACAAATGCTCTATAAGGGCTGTGCACCTTTACACCCACTGCCTGCACTTCTTGCTTGCGTCTTATGAACATCATCCTGCTCTTCTGTGATTCCAGCCCAGTATTGATTTACCCGAGTGTCTGCTCGTTCACAATCCAGAGCATTTACTTTGGTCCTCCCCACCTCTTCATGTAATAGGAAGGACTGACAACACAGAAGTCACTTCCCTTGGTCACGTCAGTTGTCATGGGTGGTACATATCCCTCCACACAGCTTCCGAGGCATCCTCTTTTCCCAGTGCTAAACCCTCAGATTTTTCCTCTGACTTTCTGCACACCACCACTGCCCCCCACCTCCTGGAATTCCCAGATTTATTCGAATCTGGGAATCTGGAAGGGGCCTGCTGTTTTTTGCCTCTGCAGATCACACGAATCCCCCAAGAACTGGCAGTGTCTCTGCAGGTGTCCCCATTCACCAGAGAGTCCCTGCAGTCTGACACAAAACCCAATGATCTTACTTGACCTAAAGAAGAGCTCTAATTCCAACACAGAAAAATGAAGCCCCATATATATCCCTACGTTTGTAAACCTCAAATTCCACATCACCTGCAGTGATGCCGCTGGTTTTCCCAAGTTAGTAATTTAAAATCAAAGTTAAGTGTGCTGTGAGGGAGGACAAAGATTAACAAAGTTAGTGAGAGCAAAGCAAGGGAGGCTCTTGTCAGGGTTTTAGATCAGTGGTAGGAAACTTTTGGCTTAAGGGTCAACTAGCCCATGCCTTATTTTTAACCCTTACCTTTTATAAAATAAAGTACCTGTTGGCTGCCCACATCCACCTTGTAAACAACTGAGCTGCTGATCTTATCTGGAAAAGAGTTCCTGGCTCTAATGGCTCTGGAGAATTCCTGCACCTATGTGCATTATTTACTATGAGCCTGCAAACCTTAGGAAGAGTCCCCTAGCTGAGTAACAATCTTAAATCTGGGGGATTCCTTGCTAACTATAATCGGGTGAGATGAAGAGAGACGTGTTTGTCTGGAAGGGAGAAAGAGTCAGAGCTCGGATCCTCAGACACATACAGCACTGCTTTCTTCTAGCCCAGTGCTGTCCTATGGAACTTCCTGCAATGATGGACACGTTTCATCTCTGTACTGTCCAAAGCAATGTGAAAGTCACCAACCACACGTGGCTGAGCACTTGAGATGAGGCCAGTGTGAATGAGGAACTAAATTTTCATTTTATGTAATTTAAAGTTAAAGTCTTGTGACCCATGTTTTAGACTACAATTCTACACTACAGAGCTTTGCCTCTTTACAGAGAGAAAAACCACATTATTTACACTTAAGACTGGAGTAATCCCCTTTCTCTTGTGATCCCACATTATAATAAAACTTTTATCATTTATTGTGGATGCAAGGGGAGGCTTCTAACCACTAAATAACTAATATTTGTTCTTGTTTTGTTTACAAATCCTAAAAGACCCTCCATTCCTAATACATATGGTTAGGCTTTAAAAAAATTATAGATTTTTAGAATAAAACTTATGCCTGTTTCAACTCTCCTTTCATAATGACATAAGCAGCTTTAAAAAAGTGCAACTATTCCATATAGAGCCATTCTCAATTAAGGTAAGAGACACATTAGGTTGAACCAAAAACTTTACCTTGTGGTCCCCAAGGAATCACCACTGCCTATCCATACTACACATTCCTAAATTTTAAAATATAAAACAGTTCTGGTTTGTGTTACAAACTTTTTTTTTTAATTTGCTAAGTGAAATGTACAACCCTCTTAATGTTAAGGGGAAAAAAAGGAAAATGTAAGATACTAAATTTTCCAGTTCACTAGAAGTTGTCATATAACATCTGTAACCTACTTCTTGGCCTTACTCTGATATCCTAAGGTTTTGAGGGCAATCACTAGAGCAATAGCTTTGACATCTCTTCTTTCCCCCAGTAGGTCCGCTGATTTTGCCACCTTTCGATCTACCCATCCACATGCAGGCTGCCCTTGCTTCCCCCCCATCCCCACCCCGGGTGGGCCCCTCACCTATCTCCTAGTCAGCTACGGCTCACACAACAGCCCAGGTGAGGGCTGAGAAGCAAAAATCCAACCTTCCCAAGGCCTCTCACTGCTTTTAGGATGAGAACCAGAATTCTTCCTATTCACATTGGCCAACTTGCCTTCTTTTAGTTCTCAGAAGGCCCCCACTTGGCTGGCTCATCCTAGGATATCTGTGCACACTGCTCCCCCTCTCCAGGACATCCCCCCCCCCCCGCCCCCGTCACACACCTCCTAGCAGAACCTGGACATCACTCACTCACCCGCCACCCCGCAGACTGCCACATCACATGCTTTGCTCCCCACCTCTTCCTCACAGCACTGCCCCAAGTTTACACTCCCTGAATCTGCGGGCATTACTGACTTGTCTCCGCTAGCTCCAAAGGGACACCGCCTGCCTGTTCTCAGTCATGATGGCACGCCCATGCTCCCTAGGGCTGGCACGGAGCAGGCACTCAAGCGTCTGAGTGAATGCCAGAGTCAAAGATTTCTCCCCTCTTTCAAACATCAGGGGGAAGAAGAAATGTGCCAATTCATATCAAAACACCTGTCCACCCTCACCCTGCTGGGGTTTTTTCTTCTGGCAGGGAAGGGAGTGGCCTACCCAAATGGAATGAAGGAATCACAGAAAATAAGACATGCTTCTATAAATGTTTGATGAGTGGCTTAAATAAGGTTTCGACCATTTACACGTTACAGTGGAGATTTTTTTGTTTGCTTTTGAGACAGGGTCTTGCTCTATCACCCAGGCTGGAGTGCAGTTGTGTCATCATAGCTCATTGCAGCCTCAAACTCCTGTGATCAAGCAATTAATTGTCCTTGCCTCGGCCTGTCAAGCAGCTGGAAGTACAGGTGCACAACATCACACCTGGTTAATTTTTCTGTAGAGACAGGGTCTCGCTATGTTGTCTGGACTGGCCTTGAACTCCTCAAGTGGCCTCAAGTGATCTACCCACCTCAGCCTCCCGAAGGGCTGGGATTACAGACATGAGCCACCATGGCCGGCCAATGATAAAGATTTAATAAAAAGAAAATTTCCATTTAAATACCCCTAAAACCAATGGAATAATTCTGAAAGTCTGTGTCTGTTACAGACATTAACAGGGAAAAAGGTATAAAAATAGTTTCAAGTATTCTAGGCCATGGATACCAACCCTGGAAGCTCTTTTGAACTTTGAGGAGGTAAGTCTACTGTCACGATCTAACAGATAGCTAGCATAGACAACTCACATTCATGATTTGAGAGGATTGCATTCTTGTGTAGAGGCTCTGTGTATAATACATGCAGTATTTACATACCTAATTCTAAGCTAAGAACATTATTTCACTATTTATATTTACTTTTATGTATTCTAGTATATGTCATAACTACATCTGATGACAAACCCTAAATCTTTTCAGTACAATATCCAAACATGACCTAATGTTGCATCCTGTTCATAATTAATATGTATTAATAGTACACAGAGCACAGGTGTGACCTGATCTGCCATACCAGTAGGCAAATGCTTGTATTTGGAAGTGCGTGAGGCAGCAACTGTCACAGTCAAGTGAGAAGAGCACTTGGAGGTCACCAGGAGGCTTGGCTACTGCCTACAGGGTTGGAACTGCCTGGTGGCTGTGCCTTGCTCTCCACGCTTACCTGCGGTGGACATGGCCACCACTGCTGGTCCTCATCACGATTCCATGGTGTTTCCCCCATGCCCAGGTGAGTGCTCTCACCACAGTGCTCTAGGCAGCCACTATCCACCGACTGAAGCTGCCATGCAATTTTCCCTTTAGCTCTAGCATTACAGAGTCTATTAAATGTGATATATAAAGTATGAACTGTACGTAAAGTGTGAGGATTGTAGGGTGAAATGCTCGGGTCACAACCTGCTCTCTTTATAACCTACCGCTCTAACGTCTTCTGGGACATGTTAATATAGGAACTAACCTTGGAAATGAAGTTATTGTGCAAAGAGCCTGATTTTCTTCTAATATAGAAGTGGCCTCCTTCCGGCGTTCTCTCATGTTGGCCTCAACTGTGTTGAATTCAGACATTGTTCCCCCGTAGGGCTGTCCAGGTGTCCCTTCAATCATGTAACTCCCATACTCTGGTCTCCAGAGGGTAGGATGGCTACAGAGGAAAAACAATTTAGTTCCATTTTATTCTTCTGCTGTAGCCTACTCCATTTTTAAAAGTTTTAAGATTGCTTAAAAAATTTAGAAACCATTAGGCATAAAAAAAAGCCAAGAACTCATTGACAATTCCCAACAGCTATTACTTTTCCATAGCTCTTCATCTATAAGGGTTAACAAGTATTGGGTCTAAAATATTTGTAAATAACTGAAAATGCACACATGGGACTCATTGTCTAGGACAAGCTAGAAAGGAGGTGAGGCCTTACAGGTATCCAAACTCAAATGAAGCTTCCCAAAAACTAGTGAGTAGAAAATGAACTGAAGAATACATATCCCCTTCCTTCCTGCTCTTCGTCTATTTAAATAAATATTTAAAAACACCATGCCAGCCAAACAAAATCCATCTGCAAGTTTTATGTTGCACCATGATTTTTGATCCTGGTTATGCTTTGGCAATGGTTTTTTGCCCCCCAAAAATGCTTAATAAGTTTTTATATTTAGTTGGTTGTACAAAAATGCTTTAATATTTTTTTTTTTTTTTTTTTGAGACAGAGTCTCGCTTTGTTGCCCAGGCTAGAGTGAGTGCCGTGGCGTCAGCCTAGCTCACAGCAACCTCAAACTCCTGGGCTCGAGTGATCCTTCTGCCTCAGCCTCCCAAGTAGCTGGGACTACAGGCATGCGCCACCATGCCCAGCTAATTTTTTATATATATATATATCAGTTGGCCAATTAATTTCTTTCTATTTATAGTAGAGACGGGGTCTCGCTCTTGCTCAGGCTGGTTTTGAACTCCTGACCTTGAGCAATCCGCCCGCCTCGGCCTCCCAAGAGCTAGGATTACAGGCGTGAGCCACAGCGCCCGGCCTAATATATTAATGTATTTAATCCTAGTGCCCTATACGTAGGTATTGTCATTATCTCTACATTAAAGCAAGGTAAAGGAGGCACAGAAAGGTTAAGTAACTTGTCCAAGGTTATTCAGCTTTTAAGTAGAGGAATCAGGATTTGAAAGCCAGACAACCAGGAACCAGAGCCTGCACTCCTAACTGCTATGCCATCCTGCCTCCTATAAAGCTGAGAAATGACTCTATATTCTAGTAGTTCCAACAGTTTCAGAAATGGAACTTCAACACATCGGCTTACTTTGGGTTCGTCCTTTCCCCCTTCTCTTGTAGAGTTTCAAGAACTTCCTCTCCAGACAGGACCAACTGGACTTTCTTATTTTCATGATCAAAAGATACCAACATGTATTCCACCTATTGAAAATAAAAATGAGAAAAATTAACGCTCTTCCAGATTTGTGCTCACTGTAATCTTCAGAAGAAAAAGGCAGGGAACTGTGAAGGTTGGAAAGGATCCCCAATAACTTGAGACAGACACATTTGCTTACGCCACAGGATATACTAAGTATTCGTTTGCATAAAATGAAAACCTGTAGAGGATGGTCAGTCAATAGCGGCATTGTTTGAGGACAAGAACTCTTATTCTTCCATCCTTTTTCTCCTCTATTCTACTGTATACCCTATAGAAAGGTCAAGATACCCAATTTTGCAAAATGTACTTCAAAAGAAATGAGTTTCAAAGCTAAGGTTCTGTAAATTGCAGTTGTAAAGAAGCAGCTGCATTTAAAAAAAACTTAAATGGCTTACTATATACTCAGTTGACTTATTGTAAGTTTAAGAAAGTGGTTACTGGACATTCCTATCACAGCAGATTATGCTTAATTTACTGGCAGATTTTTAAATAATCCCACTACAAGTTCCACTTTTGGACAGTTAAACCATAATCATAAATACAGCACTATGAAGAAGTTGCTTTAGGGGTTCCAACAATTTGGTTTTGTCACAATTTGGTTTGTCACAAATAATTTAAAACAACTCCTCCATTCTGAAACCATATAAAAATTTACAACGCAGGGCGCACCAGTGCATTTTTCATATCTTATGGTGGAATTCTGGTAAGAATAAAGAGTTAAATACCAATGTAAGACTCTTCCGGGCAGAACTCAACTGCTTTTGTTTTCCCTGAAATTGCATGCTTTAAATCAGGACAGCTGGTGTGAACAGTGAAGATTATGAATCATTATTTCTGACTGAAATAAAACCACCATTATCCATATGTAAGCGAAAAGGTATGGAACTGAAGTATTCAGGCTAACACTTGAAAATAGCATTTACACATGGCACCAACAGTTACTGTAGAGAAGAGGTGGCAAACTGATGTCCCACAGGCAAACTAGTCCACAATGTATTTGGTTTGACTTACAAGAGTAGTTAACAAAAAAAGAGGGGAGGCCAGAGGCAGGCAACAGTATACCCACTATTTCCCTGATATTTCACAAGTAAATTCAGATTCTCAGCCTTAAAAACAACACCCAAAAGCCCAGCACTATGCCTGTCTCTGCAGGGCTGCGGTTGGGTTGCTCTCTTTTAGGTGTATGTGCACCGTCTGCAGTGGCCTCTTTCCTTATTTGGTGTACCTGTCTGGTCCTGGAAGGCACATGGGTCAGCAATCCCCATCACATAGAAATGGTAAGAATGTTTTGCCCTTTAGCTAAGAAATACAATTATAGGCCAGGCACGGTGGCTTACACCTATAATCCTAGCACTCTGGGAGGCCGAGGTGGGAGGATTGCTCGAGGTCAGGCGTTTGAGACCAGCCTGAGCAAGAGCGAGGCCTTCTTGTCTCTACTAAAAATAGAAAGAAATTAGCTGGACAACTAAAAATATATAGAAAAAATTAGCCGGGCATGGTGGCACATGCCTGTAGTCCCAGCTACTTGGGAAGCTGAGGCAGAAGGATTGCTTGAGTTCAGGAGTTTGAGGTTGCTGTGAGCTAGGCTAATGCCACGGCACTCTAGCCCAGGCAACAGAGTGAGACTGTCTCAAAAAAACAAATATATATATATGTAATTATAAAGAGGAAAAAATGTTAGTAACCATAGGAAATAGCTCAGCAGGTTTAAACCACAAAAAATAAACTTTCAATTCACTTTTATTAGTTGCCTTACTGGTAAGTTTAGGTTCCCATCAGAATTTTTTAGTTGAAGAAATGGGTAAGACCCCTTTAACCCTTTGCATTCGCTTGCTTTTTTCTCTTGCTGCTACCGATGCTAACCGTGTTGAGTCACACTCTACATCCGAGTGCAAAGGGTTTTAATTCAGGTACATGAACCAGAAATGTGAGATCTGCACCTGCACAATCACTCAGTGTCAAACAACTGAAGAATCTGGAACTGGATCAAGTACAGCTTGGTAGGCAGGTAGCATCTACAAATCTGTGACTCCTGAACAGCTAAAACTATGGAACAGGAAACTAAGTTCTGGGATGGATACATGAAAAGATCATAAGTATGAGAAACAAGTTTACATTTAAGTGAACATAATGAGAAGGGGTATGCTTTCATATATGGATCCTAACCTTTAAATCTAGCATGCAAAAGTGGCATGATCACCCACTTTTTACAGGTGGGCAAAGAGGTTCAGAGAAGCCGAGTAAGCTACCCAATGCCGTAAGCGTCAAGCAGGGATTTGAAGCCAACGCTGCCTGGCCTAATGGCCCAGCATACCTTGCTGCTAGGACTATAGAGGAGGTCAATCTTGGTAAGTGATGATAAGCTTTTTATAAAAGTATTATAAGCTACATGAGGCAGGAAAAGATTATAATATAGGCTGGAAATATCACAAATTGATTATGCTTCAATTTTATGAAGTGGGCCTAATATTGTATCATGGAAGTCGAAATGTAACTAATAGTTATAGTCATAGATTTAAACATGTGAATTGACCCATTCCTTAGACCCAGGACAGAGTACACTTGCTCTATGTAGCATTTCTAACTCTCGCGGCTAGAAGGAATCTTTCTCCTTCATTCACTCCAATACATCGGCCTGGCATCATCTGCTACCTGAACTAAGTTATTTTATTAATCAGATAACATGTTTCCTAAAGATAGATAAAGAGATCCTTCCTAGCTTACTGGGTCTGTATCATTTATTTATTACCAAAAAGAGCAATAACTTTTGCAGCAATTATATAAGCTAAATTCAATAACTTTTGTTAGTTTCCTAGTTTTGAAAAAAACAAACAACTGAAATCCTTAGTTTTCAAATTCACTCTTAGCCCACAAGTTTAAAGCATGGGTAGGGCAAAAGAACAGAAAGCTCAAACTCATTATAAGTTTTAAATATCAGCCAAATGGATGACATTTAAAGTGTTAACAAACTAAACTCTTCTTAATTAAACAATAATCACTTCATGATCTCATTAAGCAAATGAAACAGAAAAACAGAATATTTACCAAATACAGAAAAAAACAAACTTACTTTTCAATAAATGCTAAGTTCAGTTGGAAGCCATATGAATTTCCTGAATATTTTTCAAATTCGAATTCAAGGCCTTCTGAAGTACTCATCCTCCGTAGTCACCCTCTCATCCATCTGCATCAGTCCTTAAAGTAGTTTAACTTCTTAGCTTTCTGTTATTTAATACCCCCTGCCACCTTAACACTTGTATGTTTATTTCCAATTCTAAGTACATACGAGCATACCAATGATTAACTAAATCTATAAAAGCCAAACGACAGCTCAAACGGGGTTTGGTTCAGCAACCTAGATATGCATGATAACGAAAACCAATACATTAAGATAATGCTTTCCTATTAATAAAACACCTAAAGCCACAATGATTTATTTTGTGATTTCTGGATTTTGTCCTCATCCTAAAATTCCTTTTTTCATCCAAAGGGTGAGAGAAACAGACAAGTTCAAACAGAAAATAATAAAACAGAGGCTCTTCTGTACCACAACATGGATTCAAAGGATTAAATTGTACCAGCTTCCTAACCTTGAACAGCATCTGGGCTATAAACCCAGAATCCCAGCAATATCTCTTTTATACATTGCATACAAACACAACTCTGAAAGCAAATGGCCAAAGAGCATCATAAATGGGTGGTTGCAGAGGAACCAATTCAAATTTGTGTAATTAACACACTATCTTGGAAACAGGGAAAAAAAACAACCCACTGAGCTCTATTCTCCACAGTACATAGGTCACAGCTCCCTAGATGTGACTTTGGGCCACTTATTTGGCAGCCATCAGTTATCCTTTAAATGGGGAAGAACAGGCCCAAGAAAAATACCCAACCACTTTGCAAGACACTCATTTTAAATATGCATTACTTTTTCTACAAATAGAAATTAAAATCCCTTGGATTTCTAGTGCTAAAAGGCTATATTTTATCCTACTAGAACAAAAAAGTCACTAATATCCCTCAGCTGTTGAATCAAGGACATCAACACATGAAAGGCTAGGATCAAAGTCACTAATATCTCTAAATTGTAGAATCAAGGACAAAGACACATAAAAAAGACTATGTACTTTGCTTTATGTGTTATATAGTGTTGCTAGGAACAACCTGGACATAATCCTCAAGTCATTTAACACAGGTTTAAACAAAGGTGAGGTATTTTTATGTCCATCTAAAATTAGGCCAATAAAAACAAAGTATCTTAACTGAAGGTAATGTAAGTACACAGTACGATGCTAAATATAGATGAGACAGCAAAATATCTATGGCATTTGAGATAACAGTGAATATTCACATTTTTTAGGATTTATGTTGTCTTTACATGCATTTGCCACTAGTGTAAAACAGAAATTTTCCTTTGTTTTAAACATTGATACCCTACATTGGTAGGTAAGTTTCAGGGAGCTCAGAATTTGAGGAATGTCTAGACATTTTATGAAATACACATTTTTAGATTTCTACTACCTTGTGGTAAAAACTGCTTAATTAGAAGACAATCTAGTTCTGTAAGAATCAGACCAATTATAGGCAGTTCTCCATTTAGGGAGGTCATACGTTTAAGAAAGTTCCTTTGTCAGCTTCTGTGTAAATCAGAACTAAGGCATCTCCCCCCTCTCAAAAGCATTTAAGCCACCACATGCCAACCTCTGGAGAGAAGGAACCTACCACCAAGTCCTGGAGGGATAAAGACCTGCGAGGGCTCACATTCCTCCCAGCTCTGACATGAGGACTCTCCCCTTCTCATACCCTAGGAGGGGTCTGTATGCAGGTTGTCAGGTCAAAGAGGGCAAGACAGTAAAAAGGGCTCCACATGACTCAGGGAGAGTGGGTGTGCAGCCCGCCCCCTAGAATTAGGGGTTCATGGCCAGTTCCTCCATTCCACTATTGGCTCTTTTCCACTGGCCCAAGCAGTTTTGATTCAATTGCTGGAACCACCTGCCGGTTCTCAGAGACCCAGTTTTTTCCTTATACTAACTCCTAAACAAGCCCACAACTATTTTGATGATTAAGGGTCTAGTGAGAGTTGATGACTAAGCAATGCCCAAATACCTGTAAGACCTGGCTCCTGTTCTCAGGCTTACGCTGTTGCTCGAGTGACAGCCAATAACACCCTACAGCTGAATTATCTGGGTAAGTGCTCGAAATGACCAAAAGGAGCTGTGCATGTAAAATACAGCAGGGTCTAAAATCCAGGAGCCCAGAAGGCTTCCCAGAGGAAGTGCCATGTAAATTTAGGCTGATTCCTGAAATGGGGACTGGCTGGGCAGAGGTGAGGGTCTAAGAATCCTTAAACATACACACAACCTCCACTCTTCCCCTGGGGCACTGCACTGCTGACTGCTGCATGGGACTCAGAGATGCAGATCTCCTGGGGCCCCCCTCCAGAGACTAAGCCACAATAGTCCCTGTTCTAGGATATAAGCCATTTTAAAGTTAGGAGTTGTGCCTTCTGTCCAGAACACTGTTTTCCTCACACAGCGAATACTTTTTGAGCACCCTCAACCATAGAGTTGGATGGCATCCATTTCCATATCTATCTAGCACAGCACCCAAACCTGGAGCATCTAGACAGGTTAGCCCTAGAGCAAGGCTACTTTATTTTATTTTATTATTTTATATTATTTTATTTTATTTTTGAGACAGAGTCCTGCTTTGTTGCCCAGGCTAGAGTAAGTGCCTTGGCGTCAGCCTAGCTCACAGCACCCTCAAACTTCTGGGCTCAAGCAACCCTACTGTGTCAGCCTCCCGAGTAGCTGGGACTACAGGCATGCGCCACCATGCCCGGCTAATTTTTTCTCTATATATGTTAGTCGGCCAATTAATTTCTTTCTATTTACAGTAGAGACAGGGCCTCACTCTTGCTCAGGGTCTCACTCTTGCTCCCGGCCTCCCGGAGTGCTAGGATTACAGGCTACTTTATTTTTTAATCACCCAATCAAGGAAGACCTGAATGATGACCAAAAGAGCAGCTGCATTTAAAATATTAATAGAAAACTGAATAAGAGATCCTAATAAGAGATGTAATAAAATTTGATGTGGCTCAGAATTTGGTTTAAGGTGGACTTCCACATTAGACATGTTTAATGATAACACTACAAATATCAAAACCACTGTTTTACATGGTAAGCTTTGAGTGCTTTTGGCGGGCAAGTATGAAGTAGAAACTGCAATATTTGTGCTTTTGTGTATATGATATTTTGTACATGGTGATATTTGAAACTGGTGACTGTTGATATGTTACAATTAAACTACCTTATGTTCTGAAAAGAAAATATTTTGACAGTTTAGTCTGACATACTATCAACTTCTTAAAATGTTTCCCATATTTTGAGAAAATAGGCTATTCTGCATTCTGCTTTCCCCCCTTACTTTGATAAGTCAATTCATACCATAGAATTACACAATACACTCTACGGGAAGTTTACACTTTTAGAAACCAAAACAAATGCTGCCCTTGCCCTGACTTGTTCTTCTGTTGGCATCCTAGATTAGGACTTTGGCTTACAGAGCAGGTTGCCTTTTATTTATAACATATTAATTTCAACACTGCATCTAAAAAAAAAAAAAAAAAACAAAAAAAAACAATGAATTTCCTATAGGATCAAGCGGAGTAACTTCCTTGTCATTATCTTGGCCCACACAGAGAAAACATTCTTTACATACCTAGATTAGTGATATGAGGCCCAAGCAGAAAAATTTCAAGACTTTAAAACGAAAGAAAGGTGAAAGACCTCTACAGGAAGAACTATGAAACACTGAGGAAGGAAACTGCAGAGGATGTAAAACAAATGGAAAAACATCATGCTCATGGATCGGTGTAATCAACATTGTTAAAATGTTTATACTACCAAAATGATTTATAGATTCATACATTCCCCATTAAAATACCAACGTCTTTTCTTAAATTCTGACAGAAAAAAAAAAAAAAGTAAAAAAAAAATAAATAAAATACCAACGTCATTTTTTGCAGATCTAGAAAAAATAATTCTACACTTCCTGTGGAACCAGAAAAGACCCCAAATATCGAAAGTAACTTTAAGCAAAAAGAACAAATCAGGAGGCATCACTTTACTGGGCTTCAAGCTATATTACAAGGTTGTAGTAACCAAAACAGCATCGTATTGACACAAGAACAGAGACCTAGACCAATGGAACAAACAGAACAGAACCCAGATATAAAACCATCCTCATATTGCCATATGAAAAGCAGACAGAAACACTGTGGAAAAGAATCCCTATTCAATAAATGGTGCTGGGAAAATTGGATAGCCACGTGTAGAAGACTGAAACAGGATCCATACCTCTTACCACTAGAAAAATTAATTCACGACGGATAACAGATTTAAACCTAAGGCATGAAACTATAAGAATGAATGGAACTTTAAGAATGAAAGAAAGAAGAACTATAAGAAAATGGTGGAAAAAACTCTTATAGACATCAGCCTAGGCAAAGAATTTATGAAGACCACCCCAAAGAGTTTATGAAGATGATCCCAAAAGCAATCACAGCAACAACAAAAATAAATAAAAGAGGCTGATGCCATGGCACTGTAGCCCAGGCAACAGAGTGAGACTTGTCTAATTAATAAATAAATGGGACCTGATCAAATTAAACTTCTGCACAGTCAAGGAATCAATAGAGCGAACAGACTCCTACAGAACAGGAGAAAATAACTGCATGCTATACATTTGAGAAAGGGTGAATAAACAATCTACAAAGAACTCAAGTGAATCAGCAAGAAAACATCAAACAACCCTATAAAAAGTGGGCAAAAGACATGAACAGAAGCTTTTCAAAAGAAGATAGACTAATGGCCAACAAACACATGAAAAAATGCTCAACATCTCTAATCATTAGTAAATGTAAATCAAAACCACAATGAGATATCACCTAATTACACTGAGAATGGCTTTTATCAAAAAGTCCCAAAATAGATGCTGGCATGGACCAGAGAGAAAGGTACATTTACACACTGTTGGTGGAACTGCAAACTAGTACAACTACTTTCTATGGAAAGTAGTATGGAGACACCTCAAAGAAAAAAAAAGTAGACCTACCATTTGATCTAGCAATCCCACTATTAAAAAAAAGACATTTTATAAAAAAGACACTTGCACTCGTATAGCAGCACAATTCACAATCTCAAAGATATGGAAACAACCCAAGCGCCCATCCATATATTGAGTGGATGAATAAAATGTGTTATATGTACACGATGGAATACTACCTAGCCATAAAAAATGTGAACAAATACCTCTTGTATTAACCTAGATAGAACTGGAGCCCATTCTTCTAAGTATCACAAGAATGGAAAAACAAAAACCACATGTATTCACTACTAAATTAGAACTAATAGATCAAGACTCATGTGCACATTTGGTAGTAAAACTCAACGGAAATCAAGCAGGTGGGAGCAGGGAGGAGGAATGGGTAAAATCACACCTAAGGAGTACAATACAATGCACACGATCTGGGTGCCGGACAGACACCCTTATAACGTTGACTCAAACCGTACAGAAGCAATTCAGGTAACCAAAACATGTGTATCCCCATAATGTTCTGAACTTTAAAAAAAGAACAGTTGGAGGAAAAGTTGTGAATGTCATAAAGGGGGGAAATGACATCCTTCATTAAAGGAAAAAAAAATCATGCCCATTATGGTAGTCACTAGGCACATGCGAGTATTTGAATTTAAAATTAACATAAAATAAAAAATTCAGTTCTCCAACCTTTGTTGGATACTTCAGAGTAGAACATTCTATTACAGCGAGTTGTACTGGACAGCACTGGACTAAAACCCACGAGAAACTTAGACACGCCAATTCATTACTGTGGGCACAAAGGCAATCCTTGAATAAAGATCTGCTCTTTCATAACCTACAGATGGCATAAGACATTTTCTGGGCCTCTGAATGTATGTTAGCAGAGTTTTAAAAAATCTTACTACCATACTTTAGGCATATTGTTAGTTTTAATTGTCTGATAATAAGACCATGAAGGCACGCCTACCTTATTTCTGAACCAAATTTAGCAAAATTTAACCAGTCTGCTCACACAAATTAACATCAGAAAACACAGCACATCAAGTTACCAATAGTGATGTCTGTTGTGGCCACCAACATAGCACAGGCACTCTGCAATTTAGAAACCTAAACCAGAACACATTTCCTCTTAAAGGGACAATATTGCAAATATAGGTAGTTCATATTAGAACCCTTGTGGGTTCTAAAGACAGGTGAATTCCTTGGCTCTTTCCTGAGAACATATCCCCCTGCCAGAGTCCTAGTCACCACGTGGCTGATAAGGAAGAGGGTATTCCTGGTCCCAGATAGAGGCTGCTTTGGATCAACGGCCCTGCAGTGGCCAGAGCTGGAGGAGCAGGGGTGCCATAGGGAGTGAGGCCTATGGAGAATCTACAGTGGTTCCCTAAACAGGTGCAAGAGAGTTTAGGGCTGTAGCATGAGGGTGTGACTTTTGCTAGAGAGAACACATGCCCTCTACAGTACCCAGCTCAGAGCCTGATGCATTTCTAGGGCTGAGCAAGCAAGAGAGCAAGTATATTCCCTGCTAAGGTATGTTTATAAATTAGGTTGTCCTAAATTCAAGGACTGCCTATGAAAAATATGAGAAATTCAGGATTTTAACTCATAGCAACTGGTGTTAGACTAACCAATCCGACAAGCGGAAAAAAAAGGAGTGCTTTCTAAAGAGACTAACAGTGAGCCAACACCAAACAAGAATTCTAACTCCAAAGTGACTGCTGTGCTCGGAAGGGCACACCACCTGTTCCCTCAGTGACAAGGCGTTAGTGCTTCAAAGACCCCCAAGTTTAATGCCATCCCACCATCGTAAGCACTTGCATGCAGATACGCTTTCATAACCGCATCTCATAAAGGCAGCGTCAGGCTCCTATTCAGGAGTCACACCTGGACATTACAGCAGATCCCACCAACAAAGTAATTCTAACCTGTGGGATTTGGAAGATTTTAGACTCTTGTTAATAAACTCCCTCCCTGCCATATTTGAAATTCATGTTAAAGTATGAAAATCTCAAAGGTAAGTCAAAGCCCCTGACTTGGGGCTCTGATTCTGGCCTGCTACCTGCTGCCCTGGGAAGAGGTTGGCACAGGCCGCATAACTATCAGATGAGGTCAGCCCGATTTTCATATAAAGGGCTAGTCCTGCATCTGCCTTTTCACAGGGCTGGCTTGCCAGCAGAAGATTAGCTGGGAAGGCTGCGGTCACATTACTAAACCTGTTAGCATTTGTCCTGCAGACCGAGAAATTTACCAAGCATATTCAATGGTGTTGTTTTGAAAAGAGTGCTGGCATTTCACTAGAAGAGAATTACTGGCTATCTGGTACCAAAAAATGCTTAAGCCTGCATCTTTGGCTCTAAGATGTATTTGCATTTGCATTAAAAAAAAAAAAAGCCTACTTCCTGCATTATTACCACCATCCTTTCCTCAATTCTTTCTTTTCCTCTCCACCCTCAATCTCATCTCTGGTTGGAGCCCCATTAAAACTGTCACAGAACTTGTTTCCTTCTGCCCATTTGGGCGGCAGTATGTGGGGGAGCAGTTAAAAATGCTGGGTTTGGAGTCAACCAGTTTCAACCTTGGTAACTTTTCAGTTCTTCAGTTTTTTCTTTCGTAAAATGGGGGTAACACCAGCCTCACAGGGCCACTAGGGAAGGATTACATAAAATAATGCATGTAAAGTGCCTAAAACAGCATTAAGTACACAGTGCCACTCAAGTGCTAGTGGTTACCATTTTCTAGCTCTAGGGCAGTGATACCCTGACTGAGGGAGAATAGTGTCTGGTAAGTGGTTTCCAAAAGCTGGTTAACCTCTTCGTGGGCCATGGTGCGTTGTGATAAACAGTACAAAAAATGTCTTAATAGACTAGAACTGAAATATCAGAATGTCACTCATAAAGGGAAGTACTATTTCTCGAAAATATCATGTGACACAACACTTGTTTTAGGGACACTGGTCTTGGTCAAAAGTGAAAGCTAGTGGTGTGGAACGCTGTCTAACTTTGCAATCAGGCAGACCAGGGTCCTTCAACCAAGCAGGTCAAGTCACTCTCCTCCTTGAAACTCTTAAATGGCTCACACTCAAGCCAAAGATCCAATACCCTTCCCTGAGACCATTAGGGTTAACCTTCTCGGCCTCCTTCATGTCACCACCCCCCCATCCCCCCCCACCACGCTGCAAGCCACACTGGCCTGTTTCTTCAACCATCACTTCAGGGCCTCTGAAACACTTCTATTCCCCCTGCCTGAAAGATTTTACCGCAGCCCTCAAAGGAGCTGGCTCTCGTGCAGCTCAAGTCAAGTGCCACCTCTTCAGAGAGACCTTTGCTAACACTGTGACCCCTTCCCATTCCCACCACCACGGGGCGCCACCTGTTACTGGTCCTTCCTGGAGTTGTGCAAGGTGGTTATCCTGGCCCAGAGCAGTCTTAATTTTCCCCAGTTATAGCCACTCAGAATGTGTTTTAGTCCCTAGGCCTTAGTTATATCATATGTTACATAAGAGAAAAACAAATATCTACCAGTTCTAAATTACTGTTTCTGTAATTAATGTCTCCCAGAAATTCTGTTAATGTATGATCATCCATTTTTCTTCCACCCTCAAATATAGAACTTTACTTACTCTGCATTGCCAAGAAGGCAATTTTATTCAAGTGAATTGTCTTGTTATTCAAAGCTTACCCCTTTAGAGCATACATTCTCTTAAAAAGTTTTATGTATATATGAGTGGAAATCTTTCTCAAATTGATTACATCCTCTTCTGCTTTCAATAGGAAGGTACTAAGCATTACTTTCGCTTTTTATTAGGACTTCAGACTTTAATAGCGATTTCATTTCTTTAACTACAGTTATAACTGAGCAAAGCCCTTGGAAGCCACGTCTGGACCTGTTTTTCGCAGTGGCTCTCGGATTGGTCCTTCTCATTTCTGCCTCAATTGATTTCTTGCAGTTTATCCTGAGCTGAGAAACTCAATGAGCGAGCTTGCAAGAACTATGTATAAGAAAATGATCTCTGGCTGAGATAGGCTTCTAAGAGTAAAATGCATGGACTTTTTGCTCAGAGGACTTGTGCTTACTTCCTAGTTCTCACTCTATTTGAGTAGTGGAGCCAACAAATCATAAACCCCAGACAACACAACAATGGCAGGCTAGAGAACTACCCTGCTTAGCACAGGCAGGGCTGCTGAAAAGTGCTGTTAGAAAATAACATAGCTTCTAGGCAGCTGGTTTGGGTCAATATGTGAACATTTAGAGAGGGGAATGAAGGAAGCACACTCAAATAACCTTTAAGTTTGTCTGATGCTTACAGTTCTTAGAAAATATAATTTATAAAGTTTTTTGTTTTTTTTTTTCACAAGATGTTAACTTTAATGTTTAAGACCACTGTTACAATCTCTGACTCTTTAAACACTTCAGAGAAGTGCCAGCTGGCTTTCACAGGTACTTCAAGACCTTTACTGTCTCTGTGAAGCTCTGGACACCCCAGCCTGTGAACCCTGTGTTTAATACAAATGAGGTAGACACACAGCCCAGATTTTTACTAGTTTCTAGGAAAAGGGTCACGGAGTCTCTCATCTTAGGGCATTGTTTTAATTCTGCTAAAACCAGCATCCAATTCAAAAAGAAAGGAGTTAACTAAATCCAAAGACTAAAAAAACCATCTAGGGGGAGAGGACAAGGACAAAGATGACAGTGGGTCTATATGAACACTTACGTAATCAGGAACATCTTGTTTTGGGGGTTCTTTTGTAATCTTATTGTGGAAATAAGTTCAACTATCAAATCCTAACCATAACAGACACAAAACCTAATACAAGAAAGTTCTCTAACAGAGGAGAACCTTAGCCATATGACAAACCAACCTAGATAACCAAGTTTTCTGGGTACCTATAAAGATGTAACAAAAATGAACTCTTTTGGCTATAAGTCAGAGGTTCAGTATACGCTTCCTCATCTTTTAAACAATGTCTGAGATATGTAACCATTAAGTGGAGATTAAAGGTCATCACTTTAATGCATTCGCCCCTTTACATTATCACTACACAACAGTAATAACTTAGTAGCCACAGAGACACTATCTACGTGACACAAACTCATATGATGTCTGGTTCAAGCCTGTTTCCTTCTAAAAATTATAATCAAGATTTCAAGGATCATATGAGCTGTAAAAACATGCATAGGCTTTGTGGCATTTATTTTGGTCAGAAAACCACTTTTTGCTCTTTTCCCGAGTTCTTATTATGTTCGAGATATGCCAATGCCACAGCCCTGGTGCCTGCCCACCTGGTACAGCCAGTGGCTTCACTTCATTCGTCCTTCCACACCTCTGGGAAGCCCACCATCCTTCCTGCACACAGCAATCCTGCGTACCTCTCACACTAAATTTCTAGAAACCTAGTAACTGTGGCTTTATAATTAGATGACTTCAAGTTGCCAGTAAAGTATGTCATCTCAAAGAAAATGCTAAAACCCAAGGTGACAGGGGAAGAAAATGGATTCTACTGTTTCTCATATGCACTGTTTTTCATAAGTTCTAGGAAGTCCAAAGCATTCTGAAACAGCTAAAAATTAAAAGATACAATAACATTATCTATATAAGCATGCAATTCAAAACCAAATGGTAGGGTTTCTTGATTAGTCTTACTGATGAGAAAATTTGTGGTCTAAATAATTTAAGTTCCATATCTAAGATCACACAACCTGGGAAGACCAGGGGCTTAGACTCTCAACTTCACATTGAAGCCCATTCATAAAATACATGTCAACTTTCAAAATAATTATGTTTTTATAATACTAAATACCCAGTCACAGGATGATAACACTGACACTAGATGACAAACATTATAGCTTAAGCCTAAGAAAATCCTGACTTTAAAACTTGGTTACATTTTAGGTGCTGGCAGGTATCTTATAAACCACAAGGGTAGCCAGACTTTGGACAAAGTTTACAAAGGAGAGTAGAGCTGAAAGACTTAATAAAAAATGTGGGAAAGACTTTCACTTCTAATTAAGACAGTAAAAGGGCCCCAATTTACTCTCCCTATCTGAAACAAAAAAAAAAAAAAAAAAAGAAGAGAAAAATTAGATGAAAGAACAGTTTTCAAAACACTGGACATAAGATAACAAAGGGAAGCAATCCCTGAGAGTATGGGAGAAAGATTAAGTGTGCCCTACAATTGTCCCAACTTAATGCCTGAAGAGAGGGTCTAGGTCATGGGCAGAAAGGCAGGAAAGTGAAGCAGAGCCCAGTGGAGTCCTTGATGGAGCTGCAGGTCTAGGGAAACCAAGTTGACTAAAGATGGCGGGACAGAGTACAAGAAAAGAGTTGCACAGAGAATCCCGGATATCTACAGAGGGTCTCCCCTCAAGGATTAAGTAGTAAATCAACACACACATGTGAGGCATGGGACAGGGTATGTTCCCACCAGCCAGATGGAACAACTTGTAATTCAGGGCCATAGGGTAGAGCACTCATGAAGATGTTCCCCAGTAAAGAGAAATAATTAGTCTTTAACTGAATAGGACCCTAGATCTGCCTAACAAACTGGGAGAGCAACACCTAATAGGATCACACTATCTCCAAATAACCACACTCCAGAACAAAGCTCAGAATACTTACAGGGATATACAAATATCAAACACCCAATAAGGTAAAGTTCACAATGTCTAGCATCTAATCAAAGATTACCAAACATTCAAATAAGCAGAGAAATACATTCAAAATTAAGAGAAAGACCAATCAAATCTGGCCTGAAATGACAAAGATAGAATTGGCAGCCTAGGACATTAGTTATTAGAATTATACCCCTATGTTCAAAAAGTGAGATTAGTAAGGTTGCAAAATGAATATACAAAATCAATTTTATTTCAATACATTAGCAATAAAATCAAATTAAAATTTAAAAAATAATAATGCCATTTATAATAGAATCAAAACTTAGGAAACATTCAGGGATAATCTGACAAAAAAGATGTGAAAGAACTGTACACTGAAAACTACAAAATATTGCTGAGTAAAAATAAAGACAACATAAGTGGAAATATGTACTTGTTCATATACTTGAAGACTCGTTATTAAGATGTCACTTTTCTCAAAATGGATCTAGAGATTCAATGCAATCCCAATCAAAATCCTAGAATTTTTTTAGAAATTGCCAACCTGATTTTAAAATTCACATGGAAATTCAAAGTATCCAGAAGAGTCAAACATGTTGAAAAAGAATAAAGCTGGAAAGCTAACACTACCTGATCTCATGACTTATATAAAACTGGCAATCAAGAGTGACTGACACAAAGACAAAAAAATCATCACAATAGTAAAATGAGTCCAGAAATAACACACATAAATAGACAACTGGTATTAGAAAGACAAAAGCAGTGCTCTGTTGGCAGTGGAGAAAGGATAGCCTTTTCAACAAATGGTTCTAAATACAAAAAAATAATAAAAAAACCAAAAAACTTTCATACATACACAAAAATACATACACATATCATACACAAAAATATATGCAATTCAAAATAGATCATAGACCTAAATGTAAAACCTAAAATTATAAAACTTCTATAAGAAAACACAGAAGAAAACCTTTGTGACCTTGCATTAGGCAAAGATTTTTTAGCTACCACACTAATAGCATGATCCATAAAAGAACAGATGGACAAATTGGACTTCATAAAAATTAAGAACTACTGTTCTTCAGAAGACTCTTAACTTTGGGAGGCCAAGGCAGGAGGACCACTAGAGGTCAGGAGTTTGAGACTTGAGCAAGAATGAGATCCTGTCTCTACAAAAAATAGAAAAATTAGCCAGGCGTGGTGGTGTGCACCTTTAGTCCTAGCTACTCGGGAGGTTGAGGTGGGAGAATTGCTTGTGCCCCAGAATTTGAGGTCACAATGAGCTATGTATAAAGACACCACTGCACTCTAGCCAGGGCAATAAAGCAATACTCTGTCTCAATAAAAAAAAAAAAAAAAAAAAAAAAGGACACTATTTAGAGAATGAAAACACACTGGGAGGAAATACTTACAAAGTTTATATCTGACAAGAGTTACATCCGGAATACACAGAACTCTCAAAACTCAATAGTTTGAAAACAAACAATTCAAATAGACAAACGATGTTTAACATACTTCACAAAAAAATGTATACAAATGACAAATAAGCATGTTAAAAGATACTTGACGTCACTGATCTTTAGGAAAATGCACATTAAAAATACAATAAAATACCACCATGAACCTATTATTAGAATGTCTAAAATTAAAGAGACTATCCATACTAAGTGTTAGCAAGGATGTGAATGAAATGGCACTGGTGTAGCCTGCTCGTGAGAATGCAAAATGGCATGACCACTTTGGAAAAGTTTGGTAGTTTCCTTAAAAAGTTAAAAACACGCCACTCCCAGGAAATAATCAAGATAAAGAAAAGCATAAGTCCATAAAAAGACTTGCATATTAATTTTAATTTTGAAGTTTTATTTGTAATGGTGAACTAGATACAACACAAATGGTGAATGAATAAACAAATTGTGGAATATCCACAGAATGAAGTATTAGTCAGCAATTAAAATGAATAAACCATTCACATATGCAACATCATGGGTGAATTTCAAAATATTTATGCAAAGTTTAAAAAGCCAGACCAAAAAAGTATATGCTGTATGACTTCCTAGATATAACAACCTAGAAAATGCAAACTAAGCTACAGTCACAGAAAGCAGATCAGCTGCCTGGGGGTATGAAGAGGAAGTAATTACAAAGGGGCATAAGCACACTTTTAGAAATGATGGCTACGTTTATCATCTTAACTGAGGTGGTGGTTTTGCAGGTGTACACATATCAAACCATCAAATTGTATATTTTAAATATGTGCAGTTAATTTTGTGTCAATTATACCTCAATAAAGTTGTTTAAAAAACTCAGCTATATCATGAATGTAGAAACAAAGATTAATTAGCAAGCTCATTAGGATATGATCCATCAAATATTACCAGCAACATCAGTAATGCCCTGTATATATAGTTTTCTAACTTGAACAATATATTCAGATGCTTTGACTATGTAAAAATGTTCAGAAACACAAATTCTGATGTTTGGGCCTCAATTAACATTGTGACATCTTTTCTCAAGATATAGGGTCTTACTGAACTTTACTTAGGTTTATGCTTCAAAATGGGGCTATATACAGAGTATTAATCAATGAATGTATCTGCTTGCCACTGCAGACAGTAAGGTCTTCACATGGAGGAATTCAACAGTGAAAGATTTTTCTACAGGAGCTAGGTATACAAGAGTAACAAACCCTTTCCATTTTACTTTCTTCATGCTTTTAAAGTACAGCAAAACCACTACTTATCCAGAACTACACAAAGACATCTACAAACTGGCTATACCTAATTCACTGAACTTACAACACTAAAGTGCACATAACCAGTGTCATACATATGTTTTATATTTATATATATTTATATTTGCTGAGTGTGGTGGCAGACACCTGGTTATATATACTTGCTAACAGTCAATGAACTGTATACTTGGATGTACAAAATGGGTGCATATTATCATATGTAATTATAAATCAATGAAATTAGTTTAAAAAGAAAATCCACACAAAACTATATAATACAAAAATAACAGAAAACAAAAATGAGATGAACAATAAAAGCAGTAGTCAAGCTCACATTTAAACCAAACTTAAATTCTTAGCTTTAATTCCTAATATACACAAAGGTCAGATATCTGGTTTCCTAACCTTCAGAAAAGAATCTCTTGGTAAAAAAAGTAATTTTGAAACAAACAAAAACCCCACCAGAAGGTTACAACCATGTTGCACTTTTTTCCCTTGATTTCACCACTGTACTTTAGATGCAGGTCAATAAATGCTGTTGAATCAGTGTCCAGTAACAGCTAAAATAGAAAGATGCAACAACTTTGTATTTTGTGTTATAGGATTCCTAATGACCTACAGAAGAAATCTGAATCTTTGTAATGTCTATTAAAAATAATTTGTGCTCAATATCTTATCCTAAGAAGTCAATGTCAATGCATTTTTGAAACCCAATTTAGATTTTGAAATACAACTTAGAAATACCAAAAATTACTAAGCTAATGGAATGCAATTATATCTGAATGAGCAAGTTTCAGTTAGTTGGGGAAAAAACCCTATATACATGAAGTGTCTCATTCCCAATGACCATGGCTATTTAAATGAGATATATTGGATATTTTAAGATTTCTAAGTAAACCATTTACGCTATCATTTGAGTCTTTACTTAACTTGTAAAACATTTCACTATTACCTCATTTAACCTCCATAATATCTGAAAGGTATTACTGTCCCTATTTTATAAATGACATAACTAAAGTTAAGATTAAGCAATTTGCTCAAGGCCACACAAAGCCTTCACTTAGACTCAAATGACTGCTTTTGTCCATTCTAGATTTATATCTCAAGACTTTTTTTTATAGGATCATAAGCTTATTAATAAGTTATGCATTTTCAAAATAATCACTTCAGCATTCTGAACCTAGCATAGTCAAATTGGAAGTCCAAATTCAACATATAATATATACCAGCCCTTAATAACTTCCTTCTTGCTTTTATACATAAGAACACACTCAAACATTTAAAACACATTGCATTTTCCTCTCAAAGTTCACAGGAGGCCGGGCGCAGTGGCTCACGCCTGTAATCCTAGCTCTCTGGGAGGCCGAGGCGGGCGGATTGCTCGAGGTCAGGAGTTCGAAACCAGCCTGAGCAAGAGCGAGACCCCGTCTCTACTATAAATAGAAAGAAATTAATTGGCCAACTAATATATACAAAAAATTAGCCGGGCATGGTGGCACATGCCTGTAGTCCCAGCTACTTGGGAGGCTGAGGCAGGAGGATCCCTTAAGCCCAGTAGTTTGAGGTTGCTGTGAGCTAGGCTGACGCCACGGCACTCACTCTAGCCTGGGCAACAAAGCGAGACTCTGTCTCAAAAAAAAAAAAAAAAAAAAGAATAAGTTCACAGGAATCACTCCAAGGCCACCACACCCAGCTAATTTCTTAATTATTTTATAAAGACAGATCTTGCTGTATTGCCCAGGCTGGTCTCAAACTCTTGGTCTCAAGTAAACCTCCCACCATGGCCTCCCAAAGTGCTGGGATTACAGGCACAACTCACCACACCTGGCCCATGATTGCCCTCAAATGTGTTCTGACATCTCTACAACTTAAGTACAGTTAGAACTCCATAAAAGGAAATGTGATGAAATCTCATGCATTGTAAATAATCCAAAACCTGGTATAATGTTTAAGAAATGGATCTGGGGTCAGACAGATTTCAATTCTGAAATAGCTGAAAAGGCCTGGCAAGCAGCTAACACGAGTGATGAGCAAAAATCAAAAGTCACATATTTATTGTCACATTTACATCATAGATTTCCTAGATCTTTTGATGTGCACATCCCAAATTATAAACAAAACTCGAATCTGAAAAGTTGTGAGATGTGCAGGGAAGTATTTTTTTGCATTCTTAGCAAGCAACAGAGCACCCAGGAATATCCAACCTCACCTCTCCCTAGCACCCTCCACCCTCTGTCCTTAGGCAAAATTGTCCTGGCACCTAGGAATTAGAACTTCTATTTCCCCAAAAAACAGAATAAATGGTGGCCAGAGTCAAGACCTGTCATATTAAAAGTGAAACACGGTGGCTCACGCCTGTAATCCTAGCACTTTGGGAGGCCGAGGCGGGTGGATCGCTCAAGGTCAGGAGTTCGAAACCAGCCTGAGCGAGACCCCGTCTCTACCAAAAATAGAAAGAAATTAATTGACCAACTAAAAATATATATACAAAAAATTAGCCGGGCATGGTGGCGCATGCCTGTAGTCCCAGCTACTCGGGAGGCTGAGGCAGAAGGATCGCTGAGCCCAGGAGTTTGAGGTTGCTGTGAGCCAGGCTGACGCCACGGCACTCACTCTAGCCTGGGCAACAAAGTGAGACTCTGTCTCAGAAAAAAAAAAAAAAAAAAAGTGAAACAAACACTCATCTGGGAGGCTGTCACTAGAAAATGAGTTCCAAATAGCAGCATACAATTTATAATACAATTCTTTTCACCTCAGTGATTGGTGGCAGCCTTCTCTTTACTCAGCAATCAGAAGAATACATCCATGTGAATTCCAAAGAGTAACAAATTCTGGTTTGAAATATGTACATTATTAAAAATCTTACTCAAACTGTGCAAGCTGGAAGAGATCAGAGAAGTAGTCCAACCCTCTCACTTTCCAAATGAGGAAACTAAGGCTCAAGATCCCACAGGCAGTTTGGCAGGCCTAGGACTAGAACACTAACTGAACCCCAAATATAGGGTTCTTTCTGGTGTGAAGAGATAAATACTGCCCTACTAAGACAGACACTGTCCTAGGAAGTAGGGCTGAGCATTTCTAAAATGACAGGCTCTCACTTCAACCATACCTATGATCAGTTTTAAGGTTCATTTTTTTCCCTTTTTAATCCAAGTTCATGGCCCTGTAAGACCATCACCAAACCACAAAAGGCAGTATCTTGATATGTCAATACAGTCCAACATATCACATCTAAAACCCAATCTTCTGTCCAGCAGGGCTGTCTTTCATCTCCAGGGGCCACACCACCCACCACACCCTACTCTACTTTTATCTGCCCAGCCACTAGCCTGTTTCTGAGTTATTTCCCAAGGCTTCTGCATAAAAACAAGTTCACTTGTCTGATCCTCTAGGCTTCTGACCAGTCTTTAGACTTGTATTAGGTATATGCAATAGTAAATTCCCACTACATGCAAAGATTAGTGGTAATTGTTCTTTTTCACAAGGCTCACCTCATCAAGGAAGCCTTCTGTGAGACTGTGGCCTTCAAACTCCCTTAACTGAACCATAGTAAAAAATAATTTACATGCAACCTGATACACCCCTGATGTTCACACATACCCTCAAATAACTCAAAAGTTTTACATATTCTTACTATGTACGATAAATTGATATTCTTCATATACTCCATTTCTTTTTTTTTTTTTAAAGTCTTGGTTGACAAAGAGATATTAGCACTCCAATGTTCATTGTGGCACTAACAATAGCCAAGATGTGGAGATAATCTAAATGTTCATCGATGAAGGAATGAAGAAAATGTGGTACAGGCAAGCAATGGAATATTATTCAGGCTTAAAAAAAGGAAATCCTGTAATACATTGACAATTTAGATGGACCTTGAGGATATATGTTAAGTGAAATAAACCAGTCCTAGAAGGACAAATACAGCTTGATTCCACTCATATGAAGTATCTAAAATAGTCAAACTCATAGAATCAGAGAGTACAATGGTGGTTGCCAGGGGCTGGGTGAGGTGGGAATGAAGAATTGCTAATCAATGAGTACAAAGTTGCAATTATGTAAGGTGAACAAGTTCTAGAGATCTCTACACTGTTGTCCCTGTAATTAACAATACTGTATTGTACCCTTAAAAAGTCCTGGCTGGAATCTCCAAAATTTCTCAACCCACTAATGGATCATGACCTATAGTTTGAAAAATGCTGTCCCATGGAAGGGTGATTAGATTACTTTGACGTAATGCTACAGGAATAGAGGTATCAAATACTCAGGCACGAGACTTCCCCAGAGAACATCACACCTTCTCTCTGTCCATAAGAAATGTAAAGATACCACAATGGAGAATTAGTATCTGCATCCCACACACAGGTCAAGGGTGAGAGAGAACTGAGGGCAGACCAAGGGTTCACTTAAGTGCCATTTCGGAGGAAAAAGTAGGGTGGGGCTTATTTCTAACCCCCTGGGCAGTCCTCACAATCTTAATTCTTCCCTTTGTGTCAGGCTGCCTAATTCCAATTAGACTGTCTACACTTGAAGGCAGGAATGTTATTCTTCTCAAAAATTCTACACTCTACCTAGAGACATCATTAAAGCATAATTTAAATAAATGAGCAGATTGTTTTTCATTTAAGACAACTTTCCTACCTCATAGTTTCTATTAAGCAGTAAGCTCCCCACTCCAAGGACATTAATATGTTAGTGTGTGGGGAGGGAATGCAAAGGAAGATGTGGGAAAAAAAAATCTAGGATAGAAAGGATACATCATAAAATAATTAGCAAAATGCTGGTAAAAGAGAAAGCATCAAGTCAAGTTTTAAAATTCAATTCCTATCTTTGTATTTCATTTATGACAATATTTGGAACAAGAAATTGAAGATGCAGTCTCAACAGACAATAAGGAAAGTTTTCACTGAACACCTTTTAAGACATTTTAACATAAGAGCAGCACTATCCAGTCAACTATTAGAACCTTAGTACAACTCAAATAGAGTCTCCGCAGGTCTGCCCAGTATAATCTTTTCAAGAAGTGTTATCACCTGGCTGAAATGCTGGGCCCAGGTGTCTCCCCTTATAGATGCATAATACAAGTTTGAATTACTGCCACCCTTTCCCATTCCCCCTGACCTTTGGGAGTGGGGTGAGGAGACAACCCCATTACAAACCTTCCCTCCATGGAAGCCTGTCTAAGTGGAGACATGTATTTCAAAGTCCCTCCTCTTCAACTCTTCTCAGTTTATGCAACTACAACTTACTTAAAACATTTCTAAATGGTCTTCCTGCCAACAGGAGAAACATTTTTTAAAAGGATAAGACTAAGAATTCCTAGAGAGTTCTGCATGAATACAGCAAATGGGCCAAAGATGAATAGGCCTGAGGGGCCTAGAGTGAGTTGCTGTGCTACAACTGTGCAGTAGGTCTCCTGTTGATGTAGTTCTATCTGGGACAATGACTACCAAAGACAGTCTTTTTTTTTTTTTTTGGTAGGCCTAGATAAATGTCAAAACACACATAAAATTTTACCTTTGAATTGCTCAAGAATGGCTAGTTATCTTACAGTGGGAACCTTTTTTTTTTTTTTTAAGACAGAGTCTCACTCCGTTGCCCTGAGTAGAGTGCCATGGCATCAGCCTAGCTCTCAGCAACCTCAAACTCCTGGGCTCAGGTGATCCTCCAAGTAGCTGAGACTACGGGCGCACAACACAACGCCTGGCTAATTTTTCTAATTTTAGTGGAGATGGGTCTCACTCTTGCACAGGCTGGTCTTAAACTCCTGAGCTCAAGCAATTCTCCCACCTTGGCCTCCCAGAGTGCTAGGGTTACAGGTATCAGCCACCACCGCCTGTAGGTCCAGAAGGAACCTTAAATGGCAGTTCAGTCACTCATTCATCAGGCCACAACAATGTGCCCACTATACCAGGCAGAAGGCTAGACCCTAGGGAAACAGAAGTGAACAAGCAGCATAATGTCCTTGCCCTTTTTGGGCTTATATATTCCTCTTAGAGACACACAATACACAAATGAATATGTCAGATGCTGTAAAGGAACAATGAACTTTTGACTAACACTGAAAAACTATCACCAAACACATGCTATGTCTTTTTTCTGTTCAAAGAAGTGTGACAAACCACTTTGGCAGAAATGTGAATTACCAGTCATTATAATTTGCTAACTTAAAACAGCACATTTCCTTCAGCTGTAGGAGGCAGAATTATTTCCCAATCTTGGAAATAAAAACACCTAACTTTTTGCAAGGAGATGTTCTGCACTGGTGTAACAGCACCTCGACGCTTAGGCCAAGAGCGATAACAACACTGACCAGAAGATAAACTATTTACACAGGTGGCAAGTCATCTAAGGCAAAAGCTAACAACATGAAAAACAGATGGGCCTCTCAAGAAGTAATTTAATTAGGGCATTTACACGTGATTTTTAAAAGCAAGAAGAGAGAGCGGAACAGACTTAACAGTTTTAACACTGCTGCTTTCCAGATCATTCCAATAAACAATGGTTCGACGTACTGATTGATAACCCACGGACATTTCATCTCTAGGAAGAACACACATGTGGAAGCACTGATTTGTAAAGTTCAGATGCTGGATCTAGGCAATGGAAAAGGCACAAACAAATCCTAAGTTTGAAGCTTTAAGTATTCCTGTTTAGAACTAAACAGCATCAGGAAGGCTTCCCCCTCACACAGAAAAACTGAGGCGCAATTTATTTGCCTCAGTTTATGGCTATAGAGTGGAAGGGCGACGGATGAGAAGTCTGGAGAGGTTTAAGACACCTGCGTGAGAGCGCGCAGAAGCGGACATCCCGAAGCCCCGGTTTCCAACAGCAACAGGCCTACCAGGACAACTTGGTCTCTTTCACACTCATCGCCGAGAGCGAATTGTGTGAGACCCGACGGGTACCGGTAGCTGCCGACCTGCAACCAGATTAAAAATTCGCAGCACCTACTGTCACTTTTTCCTGCTCACGCCCTCTCAGCGCCCAATCCGCGTTTCGTGAATGGAGGAGAACACCCAAAAGAATGAATGAACGAGAGAGAAAAGTCCGGCCAGGAGGCTCAGGGCAGGGCTCCCAAAGTCTGGACGGCCGGCGACGCCGCCCCGGGCGAGGAGGGGACCCCCGCGGCGCGGCCGGGGGCGCAGGCCCAGACAAAGGCGGCGCGGGCGGCCTGGCGGGGGCGGCCGGCGGAGGCGGGGGCCGCGGGCGCTCACCTCGTCACCCCACTTGAGGACGTCCTTGTGCCGGTCCTTGACGGCGTGGTAGATGTGCAGGAACTGGAGGATCCCGTGCCGCCGCACGTGGTCTGCGTGGCGCTTGGTCTCCTCCCAGCTCAGCGGCGACCCCTGGGACAGCAGCCCCATGGCCGCCGCCGCCGCCGCCTCGGGACTGACGGCGGCCGCTCGCTCCGGGCGCGAGCCGGACACTCAGCCGCCCGCAGAAGGCGGCGGCTGCTCCACCCCGGGGGGGCGCCCACGGGCCGCAGCCGGCGGAGGGAGGGTTCCGTCCGCCCCGGCTCCCCGGCGCGGGGGTCCCTGGCGCCCAGGTGACAGACCCGGGGTCCGGCGCACCGCGCGGACACAGAGGCAGAAGACGGGAGGAGGGCAGGCTGGGCGGCTCTCGGCCCGGCGGCCTCGCCCCTCGCCCGCTCCGGCTCCCGCCCTGCTCCTGCGCCGAGGCGGCGGCAACGGACCCCACGGCCGCCGCCCGGCGTTGGGTCCCGCTTCTCCTTGCCGGTGTCGTGCACTGGCTTCTTCCTACTTGTGACCAAAACCAGCGCCGCCGCGGAGCATGCCCAGTGCCGGCCTCCGCTCGATCGCCGCTCCGGGGAACAATCCGGGGCTCCGGGTTTTATAGGCTACGGGCGGGGGGCGGGGCAAGGGGGCGGGGCGCCACGGGAGGCGTGGCCGACAGCCGCCGGGTCCCGAGCGCGCGGAGGGAGGTGTGCGCAGGCGTGGTCTGGGCGGAGCCAGGCGGGGCGCTCGGGGAAGCCTGGCGCAGCCGGCCTCGCCTTAGGCAAACGAGACGTGTAGAAATCCGTTTTCTCTAATCGAAAGAGATACTCCAGGTTAGGGAAGAAAGTTGATTATTTGAGTTAATGAAGAACTCACGACATTTTTTAGGTGGAAAGGGCCTCACACTTATAAAATGAGACTGAAAGCGGCATAATGGGTTGAGAAACGTACTAACTTGGGAGTCAGATGAAACACTTGTTCAATTCTAGGCTCCACCACTTACTGTAGGACTTTGGGCAAGTTCATTCCCTATCTGCATTAATCCTATTTTGTATGGATGTTGTAAGGATGTGTATAGTGTTGATGGTCAGTAAATTGACCTGGTTATTAAGAGGAATCAATTTGTCCATGTGTGTATTATTTGTTATTCTCTAAATATTTGATGATGTATGTTCTCTGGATGGCACAGACACCATTCATTGCAACAAAAAGGGTTTTGTCAACATTTCCTCCTCCATCCGAACCGAATATTCATCCATTAAGTGATCAAAATGATGTTCACTTGAGCTAGCCATAGGGGTAGAAGATAATAGGAATACCCAGAGTTGGCCTTATCTTAGAGAGAAAGGGAGGGAAGGAGGTACCTTGCCCCCAAGTGATTGTTCGACAAATGTGTTGACAGAGCCGTGACATGATTGAGAAAAGTGACATCAACTAGATCATACATGTACTGCGAACACAAAGTGTGTAAATGGCCCCTTCCCTCGCACTACAGAGTTAACATCTGGTAAGCACTTACTAATTGCTGAATGAAAACATGATGGTAGGAGCCTCTTCTCCTACAGCTTTCATATTGGATGTGCTCATCCCAGGGCTTGGGGACATGGATATCCAAGGTCTGGCTGTGATTTCCACAGTGGGATGTGTGTGGGGGCGTGCTAAGGGGTTGAAGCTCAGGAGATGATGTTTCAGTCCCCAGCACACAGGGATAGAAGCCAAGCCAATTTTATTTCATTCTGATTTTTCCATAGCCTAATCAACAACTTCAGCTGCTTCACTCACCCTCCTTGTGCCCTCTTACCGGACCTTAGCAGGTCCTGGCTCTGTGCTGTTTTTTCTGCTTGGAATTCTCTACCTGACACACTCCTGTTTATCCTTTAAATTCCAGTTATTCCTCTCTGTATTTTGGTTGCCTTTGTACATTAAAAATAGAATCCTTTTAAAAAATATTTTCATAATAGTCACTTCCTCTGGGATTGAGATGACTTGCACCTTTTGTACTTTTAAATTCTAGAAAAGTGCTTGGTATACAGTAGGTGTCTAATAAATGTTAGCTTCTCTGTGGAAAGCAGGAGATGGAGAGAAAGTGTTTGACATGCAGGTAAGACATCCAAAGGATCATTTGGTTATTCTCATAATTTCATCTCACAATTTCATAGACCTGCATTGTTCAACGTGATAGCCATCCATCATCAGCAACATGGGGCTATTGAGCATTTGAAATGTGGCTAACATGACTGAGAAACTGAATTTTGTTTTATTTCAGTTAATCAATTTAAATATAAATTTAAAAACTGATACTTCATTTTGGTTATTGGAAAACTTTTCACTAAATTTGAAACAAGTTGGGAACGTGAATCCACTTTTTCAACTGTTGATTTTATAAAATCAAATTATAGATCAAGTATTTCCCATGAAAATTTAGTGACCCAAGAAATGTGCTATGAGTGTAATATACCGGATTCCAAGACTTAGTACAAAAAAAGAATGTAAATATCTCATTAAAAATTTTATATTGATTACATGTTGATAATCATAGTATTTCGGACATTTTGAGTTAAATATGATGTGGCATGTTACTTTAATTAATTCACCTGTTGCTTTTTAATTTTTAAAGGCGGCCACTGGAAAATTTAAGATTACATACATGGCTCATATTCCACTTTATTGAAACACCGCTGACGCGGACCCTGAGTCACACTTTGCAAAACACACTTTTCCCTTACACCTGCTGCCCTTTCCTCACAGCTACACGGAGAAGCCCGTATCTTAGAGAGGGAGAGGTGCCAGCTTCATTTTAAAAAGGAAACATGGGCACGGGCATTTAGGAGATAAAGTTCTAATCCGGCCAAAGCCCTACACGATGCTAAACGTAGTGAGAGTTGAACACTATACTTTTGAGTCCCTCTGTTCCAGATTCCGGTTCACACTCACATAAGGGGGCCTCTCCCACCTCGGCCCCGAATTCCGAACCCCCCCAGCGTGGGTCCCAGGTCTTTGGACAATCCCAAACCAGGTGCAGTCACTGTTGCACCACAAGGCCCTTATGCCAAATTTTAAACCATGATCGCCTCGGTGCCTTTAGCAGTTCTGTTACAAGGAAAAAACAAAAATCCCCGACACGGAGCTACGGAAGACAAGTTGAGCCACTGTCATTCCCCTCCATCAGACAGCGTTTATTTTGCTTTCGTAGGTCTCTTTCTCCACTTCATTCTGCAGACTGCACCCAGGGCCGGGTTTCCACATCTGGAAGTGGGTTTTCGGAGGACAACCCCAGGAGGGCTCTAGCATTACTAAAGGGGAAGGGAGGAGCTCCTATCTTGCAGCCTCAGCTCTTCCCTAGGCAGATTCTTTGCTTCCGCGGAAAAACGCGGGGACTCGCTGGGCCGGCCGGCCGGCACCCACCCCAGCGCAGTGGGGCTCTCTGTCACCGCAGCCTCGCCTCCCAGCACCGTGGACCAACGCACGCCGTGCCCGCAGGGCCGCCCGGAAAACCTGGAGCCCGGCAGCTGGGGACGCCGCGCGGCCGCGGGGCCGAGCTGAGCATGCTCGGAGAGCCGCCGTGTCGCGGGAGGAAGCGGCGCGGGCCGCGGGCGCTGCACGCCGCGCCGTTGTTGTGATCCAGCCCTCGCCACGTGACCGCGCCGGCCCCGCCCCCGCGGCGCTGGCCCCGCCCCCGCGTGACTCAGCACTTTGTGTGGACTCTGTGCTAAGGTCAAGCCCGGTGAGGCTGCCCCGGGGCGAAGTCTCTGTCGGTCGCTGCTGACCTCCGGGCTGCTGCTGCTGGGATCGCAGCAGGCATTTCAGAGACGCCGGGTTTCTGGCCTCCACGCAAGGAGGAAAAAATGTTTCCCTGTGGTCACGCCGTTCTTGGTTTACCCTGAGTCAGCGGCTCTGCGGGATCAGATGAGGAAAGCAGAGGGGTAGCGCGTTAGGGGGCTCTGAGGAAGGCACTCGTGGTCACTCGTCCCTGCCTTTTACTGCTCTCTGGCCTGAGCACCCCTTGTCCTCGGTAGTCTGTCGGGTGGAGGTCCCAGTAGTTTACTCTGCGCGGCGCACCTGCCAGGCACTTTGAGCTGGAATGCACAGAACGGACCTGGTGGTTGCAACGTTTCATAGATGCGGCAGCTGAGATCCAGTAATGCTAAGTGACAGTAGCTACGCTGAGGTCTGAGCTCTAAAGGTGATTTTAAAGCCTGTGCGCTTTCTGCTACAGCACACAGCATGTGTGAAGCTGGTGGCCCACTTCAGTGGGACTCTCCTGGGACGTGGTGACCCCTGCCGTTACAGCCCCTCTGCTTTGACACTTGACTTGCCTCAGAGCCCTCGGATCCGCCTGCAAAGCGCTTAAGATTTTGTCTCTTTAGTTTCTTAATCAGTAGAAACTGTTATTTAACTTCAGTATACATGGGTAAAGTATAAAAGATATAGAAGGGGTTTTCTTCCTACAAGGGAATTACACTTGGAATGTGATTTTGCTCATATTCCAGAAGGTCCCCCCACCCCCCGGGCCTTGTAACAGATGAGTAGTAACTAGAAGATTGGGGGGTTTTACCCCTTGTTGGAGGGTAACCTGCTAGGTCAATCTAAGCAAAGTTATGTTTATCATCAGGGGCCCCTTCCTCTTCACTTGTTCAAATGAGAGTCTAGAGGAGATGAGGTTTTTCCCTTACAACCTAAAAACATTTCGGATATCATTACTAAAAATACTAAAATTAGTCCAAAAAGTGCAAATCGTTTTATATTGAGTGTACTTCTAACACATGCACTATTGTCATTAAGTCAAAAAAGCAAAGAATCTCTTTTAACTTTTTAAAATCTGATTTTTAGTTCATATGGATTTTTGAAAAAATATAAATGTGCTTATTTTCATTCAGCATTAAAAAAAATAAGGTCTGTGAAGTCAAGTGAAGACTTTTTTAAGATGGAAAAGCTTGAGTATGCTAAAGAAGGTGGATAGGAGTCAACAGGGGGCAAGACTGAAGATGTAGAAGGGAGAAAGGATGCCTTTAGCAGCAACATCTCTCAAGAGACATGACTTGATAGGATCCAGAACATAGGGGAAGTGGTGGGCTTTTTTCCAGAACAGTTTTATTGTCTTCTTATAAGATGGTAAGGAAGAAAATAAGGATGCCAAGATGATGTGTTGGGATGGGATGGTGATAGCTGAGTCTAGTAGATTCATTCTTCTCACTGGAGTATGGCTAAAGATAACACAACTTTTTATTATGGACATTTCCAATCAAACACAAAAGTAGAGAACACAGTGTAATGACTCTTCATGTGCATATTATGCACCTTTATTATGTTTCAGTTATTTACCTCTCAGTTTAAAGCAAATCAGAGTGGATCTCAGGTAGTTAAGGCTGTAAGTGAGGGTTGAAGAAAGAAAGAGGAATGTAGAAGGTGGTTTGAGCAGTTGATATGGGAGGGGGTGATCCAGGAAGATGGAAAGGAATGAACTAATCCTTTACTAGAAATCAATTTCCTTCATCCTGAAATTGGAGATGGTAGCCCTTACCCAGTTGTTTTCATTCCAAATTAGCTAGCTATTGTTGTTCCAAATTATGGGACTTTGTATTTAAAAACAAACTGAACATAAAAGACTATGCTTGTCAAATGTAGTATAAATTATTTCACAATGGCTGGCATGGAGGATTACTATTGTTAAAGTAGGCCAAGTGTCAAAATGTGAGTAAAGTTTTTATTCACATTATTTACCCTTTTAAAGATTCCTAATCTGAGTCTCTATCTTTTTCCTCCTATATCATTCACTTTATTTCACATAAATATATGTTAACGTCATTCTAGATGAGATAATTGACCAAATAATTGACCTTTGGCACACAGTCCTTTCTTTCACGGATGATGAGATGTGAAAAAATGCTAACCATAATTACATCAATGTAGAAAGGCAGTTAGAATGAATACCAAGCCATTTTGCTTGGGTAAGACCAGTTCCTAAAGCCAAAACAAGGAATAACATTGTTGTACTTCCTGAAGGTTTTTTTCTACACATAATACCTCCTGCCACTTATTTTAGCACCTAAGCTTAAATGTCATAGGTACCTTAGGAAAAAATAATTCCACTCACCTAAAAACAACTTATCCTACAACACACAGGAAAGCCTCACAACGAAGAATCATCCAGCTCAAAATTTCAATAGTACTGAGGTCAAGAAACCATGGTCTATATGTGTCAGGATGAACTAAGTATTAACACAAGGGCTTTTTCTTAAATATTATATTTGCCCTAGTTTCTAAGGCCATGAAAATAGTTGAGAAGAACATCTAAAATAGTTAGCATCATTTTATTTGCAGTTATATCACAAGTACAAAATATATATAGCCATCTGATATACCCCTAGTCTTTAGTGTGCTGATGGAGCCTAGGACAGGAGAGTTTAGGGCCCATTCTTCAGCCTATTTCTCTTTTCCTTGTGGCCATTTACTCAACCAGCCCTGGTCTGCCCTCCTAAGTGTCTTATGCCTGTCTATGTGAAACTAGTTATATATTTGAACCAATAATAATATTAAACTGCAGAGTTCTTCGTACCCCTGTCAACATTTCTTAAAAATTCAGTTTTAACAAATGAAAACTCAGTAGTACTATTTCTTAGAAGCTCTGTTGCTACTAAACAGGAAATGACATGTAGCATAGCAGTCCCCAACCTTTTTGGCACCAGGAACCGGTTTCATGGAAGACAGTTTTCCAGGGGTTGAGGGGGGAAGACAGAGCTCAGGCGGTTCCTAACACGACCGGTAACTGGCTGCAGCCCAGGGGTTGGGGACTGCAGATACAGCATACTGGAAAAAGTGTTAAGACTTGAGTTAGAATCCCAGCTCTGCTCCCGTCTAGGTCTCTAATCTTGGCCAAACTACTATGATTGAGCTGCATCATCTTTATAATGAGGGGCAGCAACATCCTTTGCGATGAAAACATTGGCATTTTCAAGGTGTACAATGTTGCGAAAAATGTTGGGAAAGACTACTATGAAGTATTGCCCCATCTTACAGAGCTGAAGTTCTATTAGGAAGCACACTCAAAGGCCACACTTGTAAACAACCATAACTAAGCTTTGATTCCAGGTTTGTTTGCCTTCAAAGTCCAAGTCCATTATGCTTTCTTCTCATTGCTAGAAACAAAATAAAAGCAGACAAATAGTAACACCTGAAATCTGAACAGGCCTATAGGGCTTACAAAGTGTTTTGACAGAAGAAAGGAAGAAATAAGAGGTGAGGGAATGAACATTTCTCATATACCTACAATGTACCTGGTGCTTTACATTCTTATTTAATCTTTTTAACAGTCTTCATTTCTTATGCATAAACTTACAGTTTATGCAGTAGATAGCTCTGGTACATGTTTTATTAATTTAATTTACTGTTTCATAATTTTCTCTCTATGCCCCTCTACTTCTAAGAACTCAGTTCTTAGAGAAACATTAACTGTGCTTAATCCCAGGTCTTTTTTTTTTTTTTTTTGAGACAGAGTCTCACTTTGTTGCCCAGGCTAGAGTGAGTACCATGGCGGCAGCCTAGCTCACAGCAATCTCAAACTCCTGGGCTCAAGCTATCCTGCTGCCTCAGCCTCCCAAGTAGCTGGGACTACAGGCATGTGCCACCATGCCTGGCTAATTTTTTCAATATATATTAGTTTGCCAATTAATTTCTTTCTATTTATAGTAGAGATGGGGTCTCGCTCTTGCTCAGGCTGGGCTCAAGAACTCCTGACCTTGAGCGAGCCGCCTGCCTCTGCCTCCCAGAGTGCTAGGATTATAGGCGTGAACCACCGCACTGGGCCAATCGCAGGTCTTTTCACTGCAAATTCTGATGCTCCTTGCCCTAAGAGCAATGGTTTAATTCAGTCAATAGAGATTTTTCAAAATAAGAGTCATCTTTAATTTCATGGGTCAAGATTGTACAAAAGAAACTCTTAAATGTGATGATATTTTTAGTTTTTTATACATTTCTATTTCTCTACATATGCCCTTTGATCTCTTTGTCCAGAATTTTGGGGTTTCAGAATAATATCTATGAGCTGATGGAGGAAGATATAGGGAGACCAAAGGGCAGATCAGAAGTTGAATCACCAATCACTTCAATCATAGGCTTGAGAGATGAAAGTAACCTGAGAGTTAGTATAGTTAGAAGACCCCCAAGCGATGATTTCTTTTTAAAGAAAATTCTCCTCTAAGTATGATCTTTAAAGTAAATCCATGGAAATAAAACAGACCACTCCTTTTTAGTACCATTTCATAGTATTCACTAAAATTCATGGTATTGAAAATGAAAATTCTCTATCTACAGATATCTTTTAACCATACACACAGCAACACCATTTTTCCTGTAAAGAAAAACTAAATGTAACTTTTGTGAGATATCATGAACCATTTCCACATACAGGGAACTAATCACTGCTTACACTGTCCTCAGTAAGGTCTGAAGGTCCTGTACTTGTAGGCATGTGTGATAGGGAAATCTGGTAGTTTTTCTGAGTCATAATGTGATTGTAATGGTGATGGCAATAGCCAAAACCTTGAATGTGAGAATTTGCCTTTGAAGATAGATCATTCCTGAAGTTACATTTGGCACTATCTTCTTGTTTTCATTATGCAAAACAAATATTTAAGAAATCATTTACAGTTGTCTTTTAATATGTAATAACTTGGATTAAATAAGTTCACAAAATAGCTGTAAAATTTGTACCAATGTTTGATCTGGGCTGTGAGGAACTTAGTATGGAAGTTTGGATAATATGTAGAGTACCACAGTTATATAACTAAGGCAAATTCTCTGCCAACCAGATTAAATTTGTGTTTGTTTACATAACAAAAACCAGGCACCTGCTCAGCATTGGTCCTGGCCTCAGTGCTAGGGATATTGGGTGAATGAGAAGAGCAACAATTCTGCTGTCATGGAGCTTTCCTTCTAGGAGAAGACAGAAGATAAACAAAATAAATTTGACCATTTTAGATGCCATTTTGAAGTAATAAAGAGCACTTATTGTTATCATGCCGGTTCAAATGTGTCATGATATCTTCTGGTTAGTTTTACCACTGATTTAGCTACAGGTGCTGTGATTCTGCAGGCCAAAGAGCTGCCATCTCTTTAGAGAATTTTCCTTCGTTCCAGCTGGGGATAAAATGTGACAGCTGAAATACAGACTTTGTTTCCCCATTTTTCTTTAGGTAGGGCGTACAACTTCCTTCTTAAATGCAAAGTGGGATAATCAGCGTGAATTGTTATGAAAGGACAGATGTTTTAATTCCCTTTTATAGTCCCTAGTTTCTGTTATGCATCTATAGATCCTTAGAAACATAATAGTAATATTTAGTCAATTTCTAAAGCCTGGAAAGGATTATGAGAGATTTATGAGATTTACTCAGCAAACCAAAATAGTGTCAAAATGTCAAGATATTTGATTGATATTTTAAATTGACGCTACGTGTTGTTACATGGGTAAGGTTTTAATTTTTTTAAAAATTTACTTGGGATGAAAACAATAATTAATGGCATGCCTTTGATAATACCATATTATGATATTCTGCAGGAAGAGCATGCTGATAAGGTTCCGGGCACAGGATGGTGGAATGTATACAGAATGTAAAACAAGGGGAAAAGTACAAATAGTCCTGTTTTTCAGAAATATGGTACATTTGATGATGTCAAATTTGTAAGAAATAAATAATTTAATCCATATTAATTATATTACACCAAAGGTTTATATTATATATATAATTATATTACACCAAAGGTGACTTATAAACCCTGGGGGGTTTTTTCCTCATAAGAAAATAACATAAATTCTGCTTGAAGATGGACTCCTCTAAGGGTTTCCTATCTTTCATCTGTTCTTGTATTTTCTAGATGTGAAAAGGAAATTCAGGGTCATTACATTTTAACTATAATAATATGTTTTGAGGTTTCCAAGTTTTAGTTTTCAAGTTATGTCTAGTTTATACAGTTTCGGGGATGTTTTACATTCAGATGATTATAAGGTAATTTACTTAAGGCAAAAAGAAGTGCCAACGTAAGCCTGCAAATATTTATTTCAACATTTACAGCTCAATTCAGTAACATGTTGTTGCATGATTAATGAAAGCTGGGTTTCTTTTAACTGTACTTAGAAAGAATACTGTTGAAAAAATAAAAACAATGGCCATTATGCTTTGTTTTCTCTGAAGCTTATAGTTTTAGTAATCGCATTAGTATTGCATTCCAGAGTTCCAGAGGAAAGACGTAAAAACTGGTGTAGAGATTATGAAAAATTACCAGAAAAAGAAAAGGAGGACAGATGGAGAGTTGGAGAAAGGGAGATAGGAAGGAAGAGGGGAGGGGAAGGGAAGGAAACTAACAGCCTGGATTAATAGCTTGGATTCCTTACTTACTAGCTCATTAATTAAGTCATTCATTCGTTCCTTCATAATATGAACATGCTAGTGATAACACTTTGGGCAAATAAATTAACCTCTTAGTCTGAGTTTGGGGAAAAAAAGATTTAAAACAATAAGAAGCTGGAAAGAATAATAAATCTGGCTCTGGTAGTTATTGTGGGGCTTAAGCAACATAACATATATGAAAGTGCTTTGGAAAAATTCACTACAGAAGAAAGTTCTCTACAGATGCTATTAATAAAAGGTACAGTTTCTGAAACCATATTTGAGATATTTCAAGCAGTCTGGAGTGGGCCCCTGGCCCACTAATACAGGGAGCAAGATGAACAATATCCTTATCTTTCGAGAAAGCTTATAGAGTGTCTCAATGCTTAAGTTGAGTGTATGAGGGTACAGCAGGAGCAGAACAATATCTTTTGATTAGTGCTTGTGATAAAAATAACAACAACTACTGTTTTGCATATTTAAGATAGGATATCTCATTGTTTGGGGAGAAGTTGGGTAGATGATTCATTTTACCAAACGGAAAAAGATCAAGGAGGCTGACTCATTTGATTCAAGGCTTATGTATGCAAAGCTGTTTTTGAATGTTTATGGATCTGGATCAAATAATTTTGGCAGCTCTGTTCCATGAATTGAGACCTTAGCCTGTGTCCGTCACTATGCTCAAATTCTTAAGTGTCCTCTTAGTTAATTCTCACAATAATCATATGAGGTGGGCAATAATAGTTGAAAAAAGTAACCTTTGAGGATGTAAGCATATTTTTAAAAGTTTACATATCTAGTAAGTGGCAGAATCCACTCCTATCTCAACAAGGAAACTGCAACTGCCTCCCTTCCACTCTAAAGGCCTCGCATCATTTAAAAGAAGGTTGAGACACAGCAGTCAGTAATAACGATGGCAATTGCTGTTACTCCATTTTTACATTAGGAAAGTCAACAAAGACAATCAGAGAGGTTGAATGACTTGCCCAAGGACACAGACCTAGGAAAACCTTGTGTAGGATTTTAACCCAGGACTGCCTCTCTCTAAAACCATTTATCCCACCTCCTATAAAAGGACTCAATTTTTTCTGCCCCCGTGGCTATTTTTACCTCTTTTTTTTTTTCATGCTGTATTTTTTTATTTATTTATTTTTTATTTTTTTTTATTTCGGCATATTATGGGGGTACAGATTTTAAGGTTTCAATAAATGCCCATTTCCCCCCCTCCCCCAAAAGTCTGAGTCTCCATCATGACCATCCCCCAGATGGTCCACATCTCACTCATTATGTATGTATATACCCGCCCCCCTCCCCCCTCCCACCTGCCCAATACCTACCAGTTTGCTGGAGAATATATCTGGTGCTTGTTTTTCCATTCTTAGGATACTCCACTTAGTAGTATGGGTTCCAGCTCTAACCAGGAAAATATAAGATGTGCTATATCACCATTGTTTCTTAGAGCTGAATAGTACTCCATGGTATACATATACCACATTTTATTAATCCATTCTTGGATTGATGGGCACTTGGGCTGTTTCCACAGCCTTGCAATTATGAATTGTGCTGCTATAAACATTCGAGTGCAGGTGTCTTTTTTGTAGAGTGTCATTGGATCATTTGGGTAGATGCCCAGCAATGGGATTGCTGGATCAAATGGAAGATTCACTTGTATCGCTTTAAGGTATCTCCATATTGCTTTCCACAGAGGTTGAACTAGTTTGCAGTCCCACCAGCAGTGTAGGAGTGTTCCTCTCTCTCCGCAACCACGACAGCATTTATTGTTTGGAGATTTTTTGATAAAGGCCATTCTCACTGGGGTTAAGTGATATCTCATTGTGGTTTTGATTTGCATTTCCCTGATGATTAGAGATGTTGAACATTTTTTCATATGTTTGTTGGCCATTCTTCTGTCTTCTTTAGAAAAATTTCTGTTCAAGTCCTTTGCTCACTTTTTAATGGGGTTATTTGATTTTTTCTTCCTGATTTTCGTGAGTTCTAAGTATATTCTAGTTATCAGTCCCTTATCGGATGCATAGGATGCAAAAATTTTCTCCCATTCTGTAGGTTGTCTGTTTACTTTCATGACTATTTCTTTGGCTGTGCAGAAGCTTTGTAGTTTGATCATGTCCCATTTATTTATTTTTGTTGCTGCTGTGATTGCCTTTGGGGACTTCTTCATAAACTCTTTGCCCAGGCCGATGTCTAGGAGAGTGTTTCCAACTTTTTCCTCTAGAGTTCTAATAGTTTCATACCTTAGGTTTAAGTCTATCCCAGGGATGCAGGGATGGTTCAACATACGTAAATCTATAAATGCAATTCACCACATAAACAGAAGCAAAAATAAAGATCACATGATTCTTTCAATAGATGCAGAAAAAGTTTTGACAAAATTCAACACCCTTTCATGATACGAACACTTAAGAAAATAGGCATAGAAGGGACATACCTAAAAATGATACAAGCCATATATGACAGACCCATAGCCAACATCATACTGAATGGGGAAAAATTGAAATCATTCCCACTTAGAACTGGAACCAGACAAGGCTGCCCACTATCTCCACTTCTGTTCAACATAGTGCTGGAAGTCTTGGCTACAGCAATCAGACAGGAAAATGGAATCAAAGGTATCCAAATAGGGGCAGAAGAGATCAAACTTTCACTGTTTGCTGATGATACGGTATTGTATCTAGAAAACCCCAAAGATTCAACCAAGAAACTCCTGGAACTGATCAATGAATTTAGTAAAGTCTCAGGATACAAAATCAATACACAGAAATCAGAGGCATTCATATACGCCAACAACAATCTAATTGAGAACCAAATCAAAGACTCAATTCCCTTCATAATAGCAACAAAGAAATTAAAGTACCTAGGAATATACTTAACCAAGGACGTAAAAGACCTCTACAGGGAGAACTATGAAACACTGAGGAAGGAAATAGCAGAGGATGTAAACAGATGGAAATCCATACCATGCTCGTGGATCGGCAGACTCAATATCAACAAAATGTCTATACTACCCAAACTGATCTACAGATTCAATGCAATACCTATTAAAATCCCATCAGCATACTTCACAGATATAGAAAAAATAATTTTACGCTTCGTATGGAACCAAAGAAGACCCCGAGTATCAAGAGCAAGTCTAGGCAACAAAAACAAAATGGGAGGCATTAATATGCCAGATATCAAACTATACTATAAAGCTGTAGTAATTAAATCAATATGGTATTGGCACAAAAATAGGAATATTGACCAGTGGAACAGATGTGAGAATCCTGATATAAAACCATCCTCATATAGCCATCTAATCTTTGACAAAGCAGACAAAAACATACGCTGGGGAAAAGAATCCCTCTTCAATAAATGGTGCTGGGAAAACTGGATAGCCACCTGTAGAAGGCTAAAACAGGACCCACACCTTTCACCTATTTTTACCTCTTGCTGAGCCTATCAGCTGACGTAGGTAGAGTAAAAGGAGGTGGGGGAAGTACACCTGACCTCCTAGTGTGGTGAGTTGAAACACACATTCCACATTGCTGCTGATGTTGCACCAGGGGTCAAGGGGGTCAGTATTTTATCAAAAGGCTTCTGAATTTATTTTTCAGCTTTTAGCTTATGTTTTGCTTTAGTACAATTTGATTCATGCACCTTAGTGCTTTTAAAAAGGAAGCTCCAGGCCGAGCACGGTGGCTCATGTCTGTAATCCTAGCACTCTGGGAGGTCGAGGCGGGCGGATCACTCAAGGTCAGAAGTTCGAAACCAGCCTGAGCAAGAGCAAGACCTGTCTCTACTAAAAATCGAAAGAAATTAATTGGCCAACTAAAAATATATAGACAAAATTAGCCGGTCATGATGGTGCATGCCTGTAGTCTCAGCTACTCCGGAGGCTGAGGCAGGAGGATTGCTTGAGCCCAGGAGTTTGAGGTTGCTGTGAGTTAGACTGATGCCATGGCACTCTAGCCTGGGCAACAGAGTGAGACTTTGTCTCAAAAAAAAAAAAAAAGGCTAGACTTTGAAAAATAGGTGAAAAGTTGTGTAGAGATGGGGTATGGACAGAGTTTTGGGCAGTAGAACTGTTAGGTGGATAGTTAGGATCTCCAGCTCTTCTTGGGACAAGGATTCCCTGTTTTGGTGCTATCTTGAACAATTGCTCCACCTGGGATGAAGGATAAAGGTGGGCACTCCCTTTTGGTGTTGCCCCACCCTTAATCCTATCCCAAACAGCTGCTACACCTGGGGAAGGAGGGGATATCTTATCAATCTGGGAATTCCCCAGCCCAGGCATAAAATTTAGAAAGTGACCTCGAGTAAGCCTAAGGGTAATTATTATGCAATTAGCTTGAATTTGCATTTTGGTTCACCACTACCCCCCACCCCCAACCAGGTAGGTTTTCTTACAGGGAGCTTATATAGACAGATGGAATTCTGAGGACACCTGTTGATCATTTGATAATATCCCACACCTCCCAAGAGCCCTCTCTCAGACCAGACTAGTAAAAGGAAACAATCCAAGCATCGAGAGAGAATGAGTCGGTCTTCTTCTCTACTCAAGGAGACAGACCCATTTTGTTCTACAATAAAGAGCTGCTCTTGTGAAACTGCTTCTTGTCTGAGGTTATTCCATTGTATTGGCCATGCTGGTGGTTTTTCCAAGCAAGGAGCCAGAGGACAGGGATAGTAGTCTGACTTGACACTTTGGTGTGTGTGGTCGTGCTTTGGCCAAGAGCACACCAAGAGCTGAGGGCAGACTGCCACCCTGACATCTTTGGTGCATGACTTGACAGAACCATCAGGAACTACATGGAGTCAGCAAACACTAGGCTGTACATGGTGCAATGGACTGAATGCTTACGTTTCTCCACAATTCTTATGTTGAAATCTTAACCTCTAAATTGATGGTGTTAGGAGGTGGGCCCTTTGGTAGGTGATTAAGTCATGAAGGTAGAGCTTTCATGATTGAGATTAGTGCTTTTAGAATAAGGACCCTATATTAAGCCAGTCTGTTGCATTTAAAAAAAAAAAAAAAAAAGAATAGGGACCCCAGAGGTGAGGACACAGCAAGAAGTCACCATCTGAGTGCCAGTAAGTGGGCCCTAACCAGACACCAAATCTGCCCGTGCCTTGACCTTGGCCTTACCAGCCTATAGATCTGGGATAAATAAATTTCTGCTGTTTATAAGCTACCTAGTTTACGGTATTTTGTTATAACAGCCTGAATGGAATAAGACACATGGTCAACAATAAGTATTTCATTTTGATGGGACGTTAGATTTTGAACACGAATAAAAAAAATAGTTTAAAAAGATAGGCCAAGTCCAAATTTAGGAGACCTTAAATGCCACTGTAAGGACTTAGGATTCTGGGGTGGTTTTTTTTTTCCTCTTATGTGCTGAGGATTGAACCAATTATACTCCTTAGCTTATAGCATACTCTTGCCATGGGTCTGTGCCAGGCTCTTCTTCTGATTCATTCATTCATTCATTCATTCATTCATTCATTCATTCATTCATTCATTTTTGTTTCCTTTTATTCCCACTTTCAATTTCTATCCCCACACTCACCAATGGCAACTATTCTAATGCACTTGATATTTATACTTTTCTTTGTGTTTTTATTATATAAATGTTATTGTTTTGAACACATGCTTTTTATTTTGAAAACACCTTTAATTATGGGAAATCTCAAATATAAACAAGCAGAATATTATAATTCTCATGTAATCTATCCAGTTGTAATAATGATCAATTCTTGTCTCATCTCATTTTGTCTATAGATCTATCCACTTTAACAATCCTTCCCCTTAAAAAAAATCACAGATATCATATTATTACATCTGTAAATATTTTAGTATGAATCTTTAAAAGATAAGGACTTTTTTGGGGGAAACATAGCTACAACACTGTTACCTCCCTTAAAAAGTTAGTGAAAATTCCTTAATTAGGCCAGGCACAGTGGCTCACGCCTATAATCCTAGCTCTCTGGGAGGCTGGGGTGGGCGGATCGTTTGAGTTCAGGAGTTCGAGACCAGCCTGAGCAAGAGCGAGACCCCCATCTCTACTATAAATAGAAAGAAATTAATTGGCCAACTAAAAAAATTCGCCGGGCATGGTGGTGCATGCCTGTAGTCCCAGCTACTTGGAAGGCTGAGGCAGCAGGATTGCTTGAGCCCAGGAGTTTGAGGTTGCTGTGAGCGAGGCTCAGAGGAAAATGAAATTATTAAAATCTATTAATTTGGAGGAGTTGCCCTGAAGAGTTGGGGTTGAGGAGACACCATTGCTTTCTGAAGGGTGTGTGGAGGCTGGTTCTAGGAATGTTGGAAACTTTGCAAACTGGAATCAACTGTTGCTGCTGGAACAAACTACCACCGCTGTGGAGGGGAAGGCTTGGTGCAGTGGTAAGGTTTCCCTCTTTGATTCTTCAGTTCTTTAGAACCTGGTTAACAGTTCCCCAGCTGTGTTAAATTCTCTCTGTTAATAACAACTGTGTGTTTCTGCCTCGTGACTGGGCTCCTAATGATACGTACCATCTCATGTCCCTTGGGTGCCTCCTCTCCGCCGCTGTGTTGATGCTATCTCGAATTTTAGTTCTAGATTATTATGGTAGAAATATATTTTTTATTTTCTTTCTTCACTTGTTTAGAATAAAAAATTAGGGTCTGTATTTCATATGTTGTTTTCAGATAAAAATGTTATTTTTCTGTATTTTTTTTCATTTTTAATAGATTTATGGAGGTATAATTGACATATAATAAACTACAAATATTTTAGTTGTATACTTTGGTGAGCTTTAACATGTATATATGCTTGTGATACTATCAACCATAATCAAGATAATGAACATGTTCATGTCCCCTTAAATTTTCTTGTGCTCTTTTATAATCCTGTTCTCCCACCTCTCTCTGTGCCTCTTCCCCATTCCCAGGGACCCACTGATCTGCTGTCTGTCACCATAGATTAGTTACATTTTCTAGAATTTTATATAAATGGATAAAACAGTATATATTATTTTCTGTTTGTTTAACAAAGTTATTTTGAAGTTCATTCATGTTGTTGCATGTATCAGTAGTTTATTATTTTTTTATTCCTGAATAGTATTCCATTACATGAATATACTACCATTTGTTTATCCTGTCACCAATTAGTGGACATTTGGATTATTTGGGCTATTACAAATAGCCCAGTTTGGGCTATTACAAATAAATTTGCTATCAACATTTAGGTACAAGTCTTATATGGACATATGCTTTCTTTTTCCTTGAATAATACTTTGGAATGGATTGGCTGGATCATATGGTAGGTGTATATTTAATTTTTTCAGACATTGCCAAACTATTTTTAAAAGTAGTTGAGCCATTTTGCATTCCAACCAGTGGTATATGACAGTTCCAGCTTCTCTGCATCCCTGGCAACACTCGGTATGGTTAGTGTGTGGTAGTATTTCATTATGCTTTTAATTTGCATTTTCATGACTAATGGTGTTGAGTGTCTTTTCATGTGCTTATTTGTCATCTGTCTTCTCTGGCGAAGCGTCTACTCAAGATAGACCACAATTTGGGCCATAAGACAAGTCTCAATAAAGTTAAAAGGATTCAAGTCATACAAAGTGTGTTTTCAGACCGCAGTGGTATTAAATCAATAATAGAATGATGAAATGGAAATCAATAATAGAATGATGTCTGGAAAATCCTCAATATTTGGATCCAGTGTTGCTGTTAAGAAATCTGACGTCCATCTGAATGTTATACCTTTGCAAGAGATATGTTCCTTTACCCTGGAAGCTTTTAGAATTTTCTCTTTCTCTTTGATGTTCTTAAATTTGCAATACTATTTCTAGGTTCTTAATTTCTTTTATTTGGCACTCAGTCCTTTCGATCTGAGTGCTTTCGTCTTTCTTTAATTCAGGGATATTTATTTTCATTATTTCCTTAAATATGTTACCCTTCCTTTATTTTTCTCTTCTCTTAGACTCCTGTTTTCAGAATGTCAGCGTGTCTGCTTGTATCTTCCCTGGTGCTTAACTTTTTATTTCTGTATTTATCTCTTTGGTACCTTCTTTTGTGTCTTCTGAGAGATTTCCTCAATGTTCTCTTCAGTTCTATGATTTATCCTTTGGCTATACTCAGTTCACTATTTATCCCATCTAGTATTCTTTCAAGTATAGTATTTTATTTTATTTTATTTTATTTTATTTTATTTTATTTTATTTTATTTTATTTTATTTTTTGAGACAGAGTCTCACTTTGTTGCTCAGGCTAGAGTGAGTGCCGTGGCATCAGCCTAGCTCACAGCAACCTCAAACTCCTGGGCTCAAGCGATCCTACTGCCTCAGCCTCCCGGGTAGCTGGGACTACAGGCATGCACCACCATGCCCGGTTAATTTTTTTTTTTCTATATATATTTTTAGTTGGTCAATTAGTTTCTTTCTATTTTTAGTAGAGACGGGGTCTCGCTCAGGCTGGTTTCAAACTCCTGACCTTGAGCGATCCACCCGCCTCGGCCTCCCAGAGTGAAGTATAGTGTTTTAGTACCTAATCTAGTTGTACCGTTTGGCTCTCTTTAGGACTTTTTTCCTGCTTCCTATTACAAATATCCTTTTTTTTTTTTTTTTTTTTTTTTTGAGACAGAGTCTCGCTTTGTTGCCTAGGCTAGAGTGAGTGCCGTGGCATCAGCCTAGCTCACAGCAACCTCAAACTCCTGGGCTCAAGCGATCCTTCTGTCTCAGCCTCCCAAGTAGCTGGGACTTCAGGCATGAGCCACCATGCCCGGCTAATTTTTTCTATATATATTAGTTGGCCAATTAGTTTCTTTCTATTTATAGTAGAGACGGGGTCTCGCTCCTGCTCAGGCTGGTTTCGAACTCCCGACCTCGAGCAATCCGCCCGCCTCGGCCTCCCAGAGAGCTAGGATTACAGACGTGAGCCACCGTGCCCGGCCTCAAATATCCTTTTGACAATATTGTTTGTGCATGTTTTAAATTCTTAATCTGTTTGCTCCAATATTTCTGATTGCTATGGTATTTATTGTTCGGTGTATGATTTTCTTTTTAGGGTGGTTCTAATCTCAGGTATTTTAAACTGTGAGCTGATGTTCCCCTGGAGTTATGAGGTACCGAGGTATCTTCTTGAAGAAGAGTTAGGAGATGAGACTCAGGGAGTCCCAGGTACTAGAAGTGCAGTCAGCAACCCATCTGCTGCCCCTCCACTGGGCATTATTCCAGCAGGGGTTCTCTTCCAAAGCCTTTGAAAGGGAGATGGCAGTCATCTCATCTGTGTCACCATCGCTTACTCAGGCTTGGTGAGTGGGACTGGCGGAGTGAGTGCTGGGGAAGTGGCTAGCCTCCCTTTCTTGGTGTGGGTTATTGCTGCTGCCTTCTGACGCACAGTGGTGGTGCACAGTGGTGGTTGTGGGCCAGGCAACGTCCCAAAAGAAATAGGAGAGAGAGGGACAGCAGAACCCGGCAGCGTTCTCTCTACCTATTGTCCTGCCTCCTCACCCAAAGTTCCTGGTGGCCTTTAGACTCTCCAGGGGCTTCTCACAGTTCTTTAAAATTAGTGCATGCATCCTTCTCTCTTCTGTAGTTTTCCCAGGACTGACTCTCCAGGCAGCCTGTGGCCGGAGCCTGATCAACATCTGGTCTATACTGCAGTGGGTAGTAGTGGGGGTAGGTGTCTGAAAGCTTTTGAATTTTGCTGTGAAAAAATTAATCTTGCAGCAGAACACAATACAGGGAGAAAGGAAACCCAGTCTAGGTAAGGAATCATGGAGAACTGGATTAATAATTTGTATGTTGCAGTGAGAAGATATATTTTCTGTATAAACGATTTGCTTGTTAGTTGAGCCTAGGCTTGAAGAAGCTGCTTTTTTACTTTGCTTTTTTTCCCTCAATATGTTTATTTTTAGCTTTTTTTTTCTTTTTTGGAGTGAATTTTTTAATTCTCACTGGGGAAATCTCAAGATGTTACAGTGAAAAAGGAAGCTAAATGAGGCCAGATTGGAGAGCAAATTGTTATTATTTAAAGCTTACGGGCCACCTTGAATATGCCGAGTTCTATGTAAGAAAATACAGAAACATGATCCCTTCTCTATAATAGCTAACATTTTCAGGAAATATGTACCACATTTTTATGTGTTTTACTCCATATACTGCCAATATTTAAACTTGTTTAGTTTAAGGAATTTCCTCTATTCGTTTTCTTCCCCTCTATTTTTTTTTTTTTTTGAGAGGGGTTCCTTTTTTAAAAAATATAAAAATAGAGATGATGAACAAATGTCACTATATATGTTCATATTGTTTTGAAAGTTAGAAACTAAAACACTGCCTTTATCCTGTGATTTTTCAAAATGCAGGCTGGGTGGAGTGTTTGTTACCCTTTTACAACTGTTACTGAACAGTTAGTTGCCCCTCCACACGATGATAACTGGCTGGTCTCCATTTTTATTTCGGGCTAAAATCAAGGAAATCGGTTTAAACTGTAGCACACAAGATTTATGTTAACTATAAACATATGAAAAATGTTCAGTCTTGAGTAAGGCAAGCAAAATGTTGGGTTGTTTTTATTTTCTGATTTTTGCCTATCATCCTGCCAGAAATTACATGCAAAAAAAAATGTGTTGAGATGCAGTAAGAACTTTCAAAAATGATGATGGGTACATCTGCTGACCATGAAGGATACTTATAGACACATCACAGCTGTAGCTGTTTCTACTGCCTCCCCGCCCCCCATATACCAGTGGTTCTCAAACTTCAGCATGCATCAGAATCACCCGGGGGAGTTTGTTAAAGCAGGGACTGCTGAGCCCCACCTCTAAAGTTTCTGATTCAGTACTTCTTTTTTTTTTTGAGATAGAGTCTCACTTGGTTGCCCCGGCTAGAGTGCCATGGTGTCAGCCTAGCTCACAGCAACCTCAAACTCCTGGGCTCAAGCGATCCTACTGCCTCAGCCTCCCAAGTAGCTGGGACTACAGGCATGTGCTACCATGCCCGGCTAATTTTTTCCATATATTTTTAGTTGGCCAATTAATTTCTTTCTATTTTTAGTAGAGATGGGGGGGGGGTCTCGCTCTTGCTCAGGCTGGTTTCGAACTACTGACCTTGAACAATCCGCCTGCCTCAGCCTCCCAGAGTGCTAGGATTACAAGGTGTGAGCCACCACGCCCAGCCTTTGATTCAGTACTTCTAAGGCAAGGCCTGAGAATTTGCATTTCTAACAAGTTCCTCTGTCATGGTGATACTGCTAGTGCAGGGACCCACTTTGAGAACCACTGCCATATCCCAGTGGTTCTCAGCTCTGGCTGCAGCTGGGGGTCTTACAAAGAATGCTATTGCCAAAGATTACCAGTGCTCAGGTGATTGATTGTGATTGAACTGGTTGGGAATGGGGCCTGGATGTTTGTATTTTATAAAAGGTCTTCAGAAATTTTGAGGTACAGGAGATTCTCAGGTACACTTGGGTTGAGAAGCACTTCCTCATTTTCATTCTCCGCTTGTCATCCAGAGGAGCTTGTGTAGAGGCTGTTCCACCTTCCATTCAAGCCTTCAACATTAAGATATACAACCACAACGAGTAAGATGTGCAACGTTTGGGGGATGGACACGCTTGAAGCTATTGCTCGAGGGGGGAGGGGGGCATGGGCAATATAAGTAACCTTAACACTTGTACCCCCATAATATGCTAAAATTTAAAAATAAATAAATAAAAAAGATGTAATCAGGATACTTCTATTCAGGTTGGGATGCCCGTTGGTCGTGGTCACCACCGAAATGTGTCATTATGTATTTATCCTCTCCCTTACTCCAAACATGTCTCTGTGATTTCTCTTTTCTGTCCCAACCTCTCCTCCATATGCTGTCAGTCTTTCTACCAGTTTCTCCTTCATCTCCTTGCCTTACTGGAAGCCTGGCTTGTTCTGGAAGACAGCGCTTCCCTTGCAACCTCTTCAAATGCTGGCTGCTGGTTCCCCACGTTCCCTGGGCGCTGGGATCTGGAAGCCAGTTTACAGTCTTTTCCCCTGTCACTGCAGCTTCCAGACATGTATTTGCTCCTCAGTCCCTTGAATAAATCTCCCGCACCTTTGAGGTTGATGCTGTCTGGTTGTGCCCTCCGCTTTCCCCTTCATATAATCATACGATCGTCCTCCAACCCCCGTGGCTCTCGTTTCATTCACCATAAAGTCTTGGGCACCAGGCTCCCAGCCTTTCCCTTCAGCACCATCCCCTGCCGTCACCCTGGGAGACCTCTGCACCTGCATGAATGACCACTGAGCACCCTGAGGTCTTTGTCCTTTGATGGCCTCATCCTGTCTGAGCTTCTGCTTCACTCCACTTCCCTACCCGATCTCACTGTTACGCTCTGGGCCTTTCCCATCATGGGAAGCACCACTGTCTGTGAACTGCTACCTTCCATCATTCCAGCCCACTGTCAGTTACCTGACGCCGCAATCACAACAAGCCCGTCCAGAAGTTCTCTTTTTTAGAGGAAGGTGCTACACTTGGCTACAGAACTGGGGACATATTACTGATCAAGTAGTAAATAAAATCTCACGTAAAGTCTTTTTTTTTTTTTTGAGACAGAGTCTCACTTTGTTGCTCAGGCTGGAGTGAGTGCCGTGGTGTCAGCCTAGCTCACAGCAACCTCAAACTCCTGGGCTCATACAATCCTACTGCCTCAGCCTCCCAAGTAGCTGGGACTACACCCGGCTAATTTTTTCTGTATATATTAGTTTGCCAATTAATTTATTTCTATTTATAGTGGAGATGGGGTCTCGCTCTTGCTCAGGCTGGTTTCAAACTCCTGACCTCGAGCAATCTACCCCCCCTCGGCCTACCAGAGTGCTAGGATTACAGGCGTGAGCCACTGTGCCCGGCCTCATTTAAAGTCTTATATGCCGTAGAATTGATGAGCTTTATTCATACTCATGTATCTATAATAACATGTGAAATAATGAAATTTCAAAGGCCTAATACAGTGAATTAAAACCCCCTTTTTAGAGGGAAAAATAATGCATCATAAAGTTGGACTATCTTTGTTGCTTTCTCTGCAGAGACCCAAAGCAGATGAGATGTGCCTCTGGGCTTCCTAAATTGTCTTTCCTAGATACTTCAAGTTTTACCTTTAATATTTGAATCCTTAAGCTAGGCGTCAGTAGCGCTATTATATCTTCTCAGATACTCAGGTTTTACTGTGAGACAGTTTCAGGCACCTTCAGAATAGATTTTGTGCCTTTTATGAGAGCCAGCTTTCTACCAAAGCACGATCGACAACATGATTCTGTAACATGTATCAAGAATCTTAAAAATATTGGTACCCTTTGACAATTTGGGCAGAGGGAATGCAGGACCAGGAGGCAAGGACCCATGCCAATCCCTTTTGTCTATTTTACTCCTTTATTAAGAGAGGTGTGGAAAGGGAAGTATCTTCCCGTGTTTTCATTAGGCACAGAGCAAAGCACAGGTGATCCTGCAATTCAGTTCTCCCCAGAGCTATGCTTCCCATTGGGAACAAGCCTAGGGATGTTGGGAGAAGGGATATTGACATATTTATTTACGTCATATTTATTTATACACTCTGGACTATTTTTGTTAGTATCTCTGTGTTACTGCTCATAGAGGTCTGTTTTCATACTTTTTGTGTGTGCATAAGGTCTGTGTGCAGTTCGGCTGGCATGTGTGGGTAGGGTAGCATGAAGGGTATGTTTAAGCCAAAGCAGATTAGTTATTCTTTAATAGAGACAGGCCTATTCTGACCCACTGTGTAGAAACTGGGTGCGCAGAACCGTAGGAAGTACAGTGGGAAAGTGGAAAGAGGAAAAGACTAGAGGTCAGAAAACTCAGGAAAATTTTTTTACTTACTAGCCTTGGGACTTGGGGCAATTTACCTCATTTGTCTGAGCCTCAGTTTCCTTATGTGTAAAACGGGGATCAGAGTGTCCATTTTACTTTCTCACAGGGTCATTGTGAGGAATAAATCATTCAATGTGTCTGAAAGTGCTTTGACAATAACAAAGTGCCATAGGACAAATGTAAGGTGTTCTAGAAGGATGGAGTATGGTGCTGTCTTAAGCTTTAAGGGGAATATTAAGCTAAATTGACTTATGATATCTATCTAAAATATACAATTTAGGAATGATAAATTATAAATTTAAAAATGGTTGGGATAAATTATAGTTTTCGAATTATAAAATGATTGAAGATAAATAAAAAATAGCAGAAATTTATCAGACTAAGAAGAGCCTCAGATTTCAAAAATGTACTCTTTCATTTTTTTTGTTGTATATGGCAATAGTTAATATAGAACATCTTTTAATGTATAACACTAGATAAACAGCATCAAATATTTTTCTGTCCAAATCAAAACACAAAGCCCTTTCATAAACCATTTTTCTTTTACAATAACGATTCTTTTAAGGTTTTTTGCAGTGGCAGTATCGTAGCCAGTGAGATTTATCCGGGGCGTGATTATAGCTAATAATGATTCTTTGCTCTTTTTAGATATTACCTGGATCATAGAGGTAGGAATTGTGCTCTATCCAGTATGAATAATTTTTTATATTTTACTTTTTAAAAATTCCCAGCAAATTTCAGCATGGTACACATGGCAGTGTTAATTATCTAGAGTATCTCAATTTCTGAAAGCCTTATTAGTCATAGGCCCTCATAGTCTCTCATGTTTGTGGTCCCTTTAAGTCCTTCAAATCAAAAATCCCTAAATCATAGTGTCATTTTTTGGCAAAAGATAAGAATGTTCTACTTATCTCCTAAACTTTGATTTCTAGTAGTCCCTTGTTTCTCATGTCCAGGGATTTATAAACCTCATTACTTTTTTTTTTCTACACATTAAATCCCAAATTTGGCCTTCTTTCATCATTTCCAAAGTCATCTTAATATGTACTTGTTTATCTTTTGCCTGGATACTTTCTGAAACTTAAATGTCACCATCAGTACGAGGTTCCAGGTTCACATTTTGGCCTTGCTTCAAAGTGGTGGCAGATTATTCATTCTTCTTGACTGCTTTCTACTTGCTTGCCTTCTTTTTAAGCTAGATCTATAGTTTCCTTGTTATGTCCCCAGAACAAACAAATGAGTGTCCTTCTCATTTTAGGTTTCCAGTTTGTTGAATCCAGTGGGGTAATTTTCTGAAAGCTTGCAGCATAAACTAGGAACTGTATGAGCAGACATAAATGTATGCACCCCTCTTTACATAAAATATGGGTTTAGAGTTTGCAATTTCAATTCTAGAAAACAAACCATCTTGGTGAGACTGAAGAGCAGTGATGTGGGATGGCGAAAAGCATTAACACTTTCTTCACCCCAGGAAGTAGGAGAACATTCTAGGCCCCCTTCCCTTGATAATTGGAAATATCATCCAGGTACCCAGGAGAGAAGATGGAGTTTGGAGAGGTGACAGTCAGAGCTGTGGAAGTGGATATGAATTTGGCCCAAGGGGTATATGTGAATGAGAAAGAAAGGAGTCATTTTCAAAAGGGAAAAGTAGCAGTTAGCAAGGTTGGAGCAAGTGGAATGGGAGAACTGAAAGGTCAAGGAAATCAAACAGGAGATCTTATAAGAATATAAACTTCATGAGGTCAAAAACTTCATGTTTTTGTCTGTATTGTTCACTATATCATTCTATTCCTAGTTCTTGGAATAGCACTTGGCATGTGACAGATGCTCAATAAACATTTGCTAAATGGATATATTAATGTAAATGGGCCGGGCGCGGTGGCTCACGCCTATAATTCTAGCACTCTGGGAGGCCGAGGCGGATAGATTGCTGGACGTCAGGAGGTCGAAACCAGCCTGAGAAAGAGCGAGACCCCATCTCCACTACAAATAGAAATAAATTAATTGGCAAACTAATATATATAGAAAAAATTAGCCAGGCATGGTGGCGCATGCCTGTCGTCCCAGCTACTCGGGAGGCTGAGGCAGGAGGATTGCTTCAGCCCAGGAGTTCGAGGTTGCTGTGAGCTAGGCTGACGCCATGGCACTCACTCTAGCCTGGGCAACAAAGCGAGACTCTGTCTCAAAAAAAATAGTAATAATAATAATATAAATGAACAATAAGTGGCTAGTGTGTCAGATATGGCATGGAATTTGAAAAAGCTGAGGATAAAACAAATTCACACAAACATATGGCAAATGCGAGATTATAGGGGAATGAACAAGCGGAAACAGTGAATCTGTCTTTGGAGAAGCTTGTTGGTTCCTCCCAGCAAGATGTCATTATTTGTTCCCCATTTCCCAAATTCCCATCAAAATGATCAATGCATAGATGAATAAAGAGGATCCAAGATGGCATGGTCACATGCCAAGAATGTCGAGTAATTTTTGTTGGATCCCGTGTGGATGGATGGTTCTGCGTTGAAGGCTAGTGAGCACTTTTGTTCTGAGAGCATCGTATATATTTGGGATGCAAATAGAAACAGGCCCTGCAGATCTTCTCTGGGGAGGGGGGGGGCAGGCAATGAAGTGGGCAGTGAGGCCATCACGACACATTATTTGATCTTTCTTCTCTCTTTCAAGCCTTCTGAAGGCCTAAAGTCTTTACCCGACATTCAGGCTCCACCCAGAGACCATGTTCTACTGCCCTCTCTAGCTCATCCTTCCCTGCCCCTTTGAAGGCTGTTATTGATGTTTCCTCTTTTGCTGTCTTCAGTTCAGTTCAGGAAGAGAGGATGAGGGGAGGGCAGGGGCTGAGATCAGCACTTAAGTGCTCTCTAAGGGTCGAGGGTGTCAATGGAAAAGAACCCAAAGTCTGTAAAATAATTTCAAGAGATTTATCCTGAGCCAAGTATGACCATGGCCTGGAGCCATGCCCAGGAAGCCTTGAGCAAGTGGACTCACTGTGATTGGGTTACAGTTTGGTTTTATACATTTCAGGGAGACGGGAATTATGTGTAAAGTCATAAATCAATACATAGAAGGTGTACATTGGTTTGGCCAAAAAACCCAGGACATCTCAAAGTGGGGGGGAGGGGCTTACAGGTTATAGGTAGGTTTAAAGATTCTTTGATTTGTAATTGGTTAAAGAAATGAAGCTTTGGCTAAAGGCTTAGAATATTTTAAGTTAAGGAAGTCTGTTAATCAGAGACAAGCCTCAGGACATATACTGGACAGATACCCAGACTCAAATGATCAGTTAAGTAAATGGAGGACCTTTAGGTATGCTTCATTCCCTGCCCTGCATAGCCCTAGGCCTGTTAATGAGTTATAATGGACATCTCCAAGAAGATAAGGGAACATGATGAGGTATGTCTGACCTCCCTGTGAGGGGTCGAGACATTGCATACCTGCAAGGCCCACACCCCAGTGAAGCCGGAACTAACATCTGGCTTCTGGAAACTGTTGCTTGCTTGCCATGGAAACCGTTGCTTGCTTGCTTGTTTGCGCCAACTTTGCATTGTTCGAACCCCTGTATAGTGGGGCTACCAGCCAACCAATCATGTTAAAGGTCAATGCATGATCCACACGTGATCAGCCACTGCATAGCGTATGCACCATAGGGATAAAAGACACGCTGCAACCCTGGTCGGGGTCCTTGCCTACCAGAGTGGCCACTGCGTTGGTGCTCAAGGCTTGGACCCTGGCTAGCCAGAAAATAAACTCCTCTTGAGTGTTTGCATCCTTGGTGTCTCTGTCTCTCTGTTGGGTGGGGTGGTGAGAGGTAGTCGACTCCCAACATCCCTTGTCATGGCCACCAACTCAGCTTTAGGGTATTTCCAGGGTCCCCTTGGCCCATTCAGTCAGCTGGTGTGGGCAGGTGGAGGGGGGGGTAAAGATTTATTTTAGTTCACATGGGTGTGAGTTGGAAGGCTGTGCCTGGAATTCAAGTGCCAGTTTCTGCTTTCTAGAAAACTGCTAATGGGTGCTCCCTTACTGGGTTGGAAAAAGCTGAGTAGGATTAGAGGGAAAGAACTGAATGTCCCCCAGGTGTGGTTATGGGCAGGCAGTGAAGGAAGCCAGAAGACTAAGACAAGGCTCATTTCTTATTCCCATCCAAGGGAAGCCTGGGGATGCAGGGCCCTGGAATGGAGCATGATACAGAAGGGACAGAGGAACAACCCTGATTGCAGCAAAACATTTGCTATGTTCTCTGAGTCAGCTCCTTTCGGAGCTCATTGAGAATTCTCTTTTTCCCTGCCGAGTTCCCTTCCGTACCATAAAGAATGAAAACAAAAGAGAACAGGAAGAAGAGTCAGACCACAGTCTCTAAAAGCCACCATCTGTGGGCTTGAATTTCTTTGGTCCCCAAACCAACCCATGATGATTCTGACTAGAAAAGAGCAATTTTATGATTCATTAGTGACTATTTCCTCCTGCAGTGTTTTAGGGAGTACGTTTTCTTTCATTTTTGTGGGGGTTAATTTTCAATGTTGTTCCTTAGGAACCATTTCTTTCCTTTCTTTTTTTGAGACAGTGTCTCCCTCTGTTGCCCAGGCTAGAGTGCTGTGGCGTCAGCCTAGCTCACAGTAACCTCAAACTCCTAGGCTCAAGTGATCCTACTGCCTCAGCCTCCCAGGTAGCTGGCACGTGCCACCATGCCCGGCTAATTGTTTCTATTTTTAGTTGTTTGGCTAATTTCTTTCTATTTATAGTAGAGATGGGGTCTCGCTCTTGCTCAGGCTGGTCTCCAACTCCTGAGTTCAAGCGATCCTCCCATCTCGGCCTCCCAGAGTGCCAGGATTACAGGCGTGAGCCACCACACCCAGCAGGAACCATTTCTAGTGATTAAGCCCAACAGCCAAAGATCACCAGTGAGAAATCAGTAATTCGACAATGTTAGATTTGTTTTATTTTCTCCCTTGTCTCCTCCTTGCTGGGTGATTATGGTACTATTAAACCAACTGATATCAAAGATGCCTACATGGTGAACATGATGAATAAGGTCTTTTATAAGCATACTGATACCTAATGCTCCACAGGTGATACAAATAAGGAATTAGTACCCTGAAAGAAGATTCTAACCAGGCCAGAATCTGAACAACCACCATACATGGAACATGTTCTGTGAAGGTCAGGTTTCTGCCTTCCCCAGCCACCATTTCCTTCCGTTCTTTTGGTGCAAGACTGACAAGTATCAGCAAATAATGAATGTGCCTTGCAAATAAACATCTCTCCGATGTGTAGCAATTTGAAAGAAAATGTACTAGCTGGGTTTTTTTCCCCTTTAACTCATATTTTCCTATTATGTTTGTAAGCAACACAGAAAAAAAGTTCAAAATCTAGAAACCAAAATTAAACTGAAATGTATGTCTCAGTGTATGATTGTATATTCTGATTTTATGTAATTGTTCCCTCTTTGTTCTTAGAAAGTCAGGAAATTTAAGTTTTGTGAGAGCAGCCTTTATTATGTTTTTTTTTCCTTTGCTGTTTTGATGTTAGCGGATTTAGGAAACAAATCATTCAAATAAAGTTACCATACTGCTGGGGACACAGAAAGAGATAGCTGCTTAAGGAGCTCAGAGCCCTCAGGATACCCTTGCTCCATTGTGACTTAGTGCCACTTCTGAAGAAAAAAGGAAGCTGAAGTCTTATTTTGTAGCTGTCGGGGGCAAATCTGTGACTCATTATATTTATGATTCCATTAAACTTAAATTAGGGGAATTTTCCTAGATAAGTGTTTTTAAGCAAAAGATAGTTGTGATGGATTGTAAAAATAGCCACAAATTATTTCGTCCTTGTATGCATGCCCTTTGCAATGTGAATTTATTTATGGTCTTCCTATCATGTGGGGAATTCTGTTTCGCCACCTAGTAGATCTGGGCTTGATCATGTGACTTACACAGGCAATGGGATGTCAACAAATGTGCCGCAAGTAGAGGCCTGAGAATTGCTGTGCTTTAGGGCTTTCTGTCCAGCTGCTTCTGGAATCCTTGACATAGCTGTGTAGATGGGCCTGCTGGATAAAGAGAGACGCATGATCCTGTCATCCCCGTCACTCAGCTAACACATGTCAGTCACTAAAGATAAATCTGAGGCCATCTTAGACCATCCAACTCTGGCTGAACTGTCACCTACCTGTAGATGTGCTGAGTGAGCCAGCAGCTGTGCAGGCCTAGACCAAAAGAACTGCCCATTGCCAAGTGTGTGTTGGATTCTTTGCAACCCACAGAATCATGGAAAATAATAATTGTTTTAAGTCACTACATTTGCGGGTGCTTTGTTATACAGCAAAAGCTAACTGATACTGTAGTATTTTTAAATCTCTTAAGGCTTTTCAAAACTTAATTTAACTTGCTGCAGCAACAGGATTAGGATGAGTTCAGAAAGTAAACATATAGTCTTAAAATGTAGCATTTCTTATGACTGGCTGTCGGGTCTATTGAATTTTTACCTGAGGACTTAAATGGATTAGTTGATAGAGATCTTTATTGTTTTTTATTATCTCTAGTGCAAGGTCTGAAGTCGAAGATGTTGAGAGGTTAAGGTTTCCAGTTAGTAGCTAGATGAAAGAACAGCTGATTATTCCAGCTTTTATTCTTTCTCTGCCTAATATACCATCAAGTCAATGTTTGCCTAAGGAGTGGTCAGTATTTATTGCCTTTTAGTTCAACAACGGGCTGCTTTTTTTTTTTTGAGACAGGTCTCGCTTTGTCGCCCTGGCTAAAGTGCAGTGGCATTATCATAGCTCACTGTAACCTCAAACTCCTGGGATCAAGCGATCCTCCTGCCTCCCAAGTATCTGGGACTATAGGTGCCACAATCCCTGGCTAATTTTTTCTTTTTTTAGTAGAGATGGGGGTCTTGTTCTTGCTCAGGCTGGTCTTGAACTCCTGAGCTCAAGCAGTCTTCCTGCCTCGGCCTCCCTGAGTGCTAGGATTACAGGCGTGAGCCACCACGCCTGGCCATCCAACCTTATTTCTTACCCTTCTTTATTACTTAGCCAGCCTGATTTCTTTTGGTTTTTCATCAGTGTTCTCTTCACCTCTGAGCATTCGGATGCGTCGTAGTTCTTTCTGTCTGGAACGGTATTCTCCGCTCTCTCCCCCGTTTGGCTAGACTAACTGCAGTTATTCTTTCAGGATCCAGCTTCCATGATACCTGAGAGAAGCCTTCCCTGGAAGGACCCCCTCCAAGAGCTCCAGGGATTTCCTCAACCAGCGTTTTCTGAATTGTCTGCTTTTCCATAGGAGGCGGGACCACATGGGACTTTCTCATCTTTAAATCTCCAGCCACTACCACAGTCCCTGGCACCTAATTGCCCGCCCTCAATTAATAGTTGTTGCATTGACTTTAATTAAACATTGGAGTTGTTTTCAAGTTATCTATTTCTGGTGGCAAGTTAATGTGAACATTTCACTTATGAAACTCTTTCATGTATTGTTCAACTTAATTATATTTTTAGCCTGTAACATTATTTTAGATAATAATGTTATTTTTTTACTATGATAATTGGCTTTTATTCTTCCAAACGTACCGTTTTTTTGTGTTAAAATAGTTTCTCTCTTGGACATATTTAGATTGTGTGAAGATGGTTGTTTTAAATATTTTGGCAGCAGCATTAAAAAATTAAAAAGAAGCAGGTGAAATGAGTTCTAATAACGTATTTTATTTAACCCAATATATCCAAATTATCATTGCATCATATAATTATTTTTTTTCTTACTAAGTCTTTGAAATCTGATGTATAATTTATACTTGCAGCACACCTGATCCTAGACTGGGTATTTTCAAGTGCGTGAGCCACGCGTGGTTAGTGGCTGCCATATTGGACAGGGCGGTGCTGCACCCTTCTCAGTTCTCAAGTATTTCAGTTGCACAGATTTCCACTCCAGCTTTCTCTCTCTCCATGCCAGGGAAAACATGCTCCCAGTCATCTATGTCTGTATGCCAAGGTCAAGTCTTTTGAAACTGAAATGCCAAACCCTTGACTCCATGGTTATGTTCACTTTGCCAAGTGGTATCTGCCCGGGAGCTCTGAGGAATAATGCCCTGGATGACTTAACCTGAAAGAGCCAGGAGGGCATTGAAATGTGAGTGGTGCATGGGAAATCTTTTTAAAAAAAATATTATCCAGCCACAGCTGCATTGATTTATTATTAAGTAATAGAGCTTAATAATCTCTCCATTTGTTTTCTAGAGGTCCTCAAACTTCACCCCCATCTTCTGTTGTCGTATGGACTGCCACACTATACCTAATGAATGTTTTAAAATATTTGGCAGATAGTGGCTGCCATATCTACTTTATAGCTTATAGTCATCATGTAAATAGCACTGAATGCTTTCTTTCCTCTTCATAATTTTAGCTTTGAATTGTCTACATCGAAATGCAAATATTTGTTTTCTGATTTCTCTGACATTTTCTAGAAAAATGTTTTTCCAGTCTGCTGTAATTTTTCATTCCCACATTTGCTTGGCATTTTTCACCCCCAAACTGTGTAGCCTACACTGCAAAATTATGATTTTGTAAAATAAAAGATCACAGTTGCAACTGTCGGGTGACTCCTCATTCTTTATGGTTTTTTTACTCTGAAAAGTACTTATTATTTTTATGAATATATATATATATATATATAGTTCAAAAAGATAATTAAAATCAAGAGGCCTTGGTAATTAAAATCAAGAAATTGATTAAAAACAATTTCTACGTGTAAATATTACTAATATTCTGTACTGAGGAAAAAGATAGGTTGGGGAAATTTCTTCCACAAAGATTCCTCTTATATTAAAATATTTATTTATATATATATATATTTGAGACAGAGTCTCACTGTGTTGCCCAGGCCAGAGTGCCATGGCGTCACCCTAGCTCACAGCAACCTCAAACTCCTGGGCTCAAGTGATCCTCCTGCCTCAGCCTCCCGAGTAGCTGGGACTATTGGCATGTGCCACCATACCCAGCTAATTTTTTTCTATTTTTAGTTGTTTGGCTAATTTCTTTCTATTTATAGTAGAGATGGGGTTTCTCTCTTGCTCAGGCTGGTCTTGAACTCCTGGGCTCAAGCAGTCCTTCCGCCTCGGCCTCCCTGAGTGCTAGGATTACAGGAGTGAACCACCATGCCCGGCCCAAATATTTTAAAACATTCATTAGGTATAGTGTGGTAGTCCATACGCCGACAGAAGATGGGGGTGAAGTTTGAGAGAGATGTGAGGGGCTAGAAAATCAAGAACACGTGTGGACTGTATGGATGTGTGTTTGTAGCTGGCAGGTATATGGGACACCTATACACTCCACTTGGCATCAGCAACCATGTGTGCAGGTGTGGCATGGCAAGGCATTGCCTCAGCTGTGCGGCTTATCTCTGGTACCTTTACTTTTCCGTTCTTGCTGTGTGGGATGTCCTCAGGAACCCATTGAGACATTGTGACACATGCACAAACTGGAAGTGGGAAAGAATAACTCCCTGGGGCAATCTGAGCTGGGGGCTGGGAGCCAGGATATAATATGAGATATATATATATATACATATATATATATATATATATATATATATATATACACCTCCTTCCTCCATTCTTCAGAAGGATAATTCTTAGTTGCATTTTACACAGATCCTCAGAGATCCCAGTTGCCTATAGCAATGACCAGCTTAATTATGTACTCATGGATTGGTTCTTCATCCAAGTCCCCACTCCCATTCCTTGGGATCCCTCCCTCAAACAAACTGACCACAGGTAGTGCCTTTTGGGGGATCCTAGTCTAATAGAGTGGGAGAGGACAATAAGTGAGAGAAAGGGACCTGGAGTGTCTCCAAGATTTGGTTTAAACAGCTTGGTGAGCCGGGCGTGGTGGCTCACGGCTGTAATCCTAGCACTCTGGGAGGCTGAGGCGGGCGGATTGCTCGAGGTCAGGAGTTCGAAACCACCCTGAGCGAGACCCCATCTCTACTAAAAAATAGAAAGAAATTAATTGACCAACTAAAAATATATATACAAAAAAATATTAGCCGGGCGTGGTGGCGCATGCCTGTAGTCCCAGACGCTACTCGGGAGGCTGAGGCAGGAGGATCACTTGAGCCCAGGAGTTTGAGGTTGCTGTGAGCTAGGCTGATGCCACAGCACTCACTCTAGCTTCAACAAAGTGAGACTCTGTCTCAAAAAAAAAAACAAAAACAAAAACAAAAAACAGCTTGGTGGTCAGTGGGCCTAGAGATTGGAATCGAGGAAGAAGAGTAGCTGCAGAATGTTAGAGTGGAGAGATGATGAGTTTGGTTTTGCACATCTTAATTTGGAGGGGCCTGGGAGGCAGACAGGTGAATATTTGATAGCCAATTGAAAATTATGACCCTGGAACTCAGGAGGGAGGTCAAGGCTTGGGGAAGATTACAAAGTATTAGCCTGTAGGTGGCAGATAAAGTCATGCTACCAGGGGTTCACCTTGGGGGAGTGTAGACAGCAATAGGGCACTGGGGAATAACATCACTGAAGCAGACCAAGAAAGAGGAGCCCACAAAGGAATGGAAAGAACGGGTGGGATGAGAACTCTGGACAGCTGGCCTCTCAGAAGCCAAAGGACAGCTGCTGAAGGAGGGAATGGCCAGCAGTGTCCAAAATCACAGAGAAGTCAAATAAGACATGGTGATCAGACCTGAGACTGAATGTTATGGACTGTCCAAGTGTGATCACGGTAGGGCAAGGAGTGAGTGAGAAATGAGGAATGGGGCAGCATATCTAGACCACTCTTTAAAGCAGCTTCGTCATGCATAAAATTAGAAAAATGCTGAATTAATAGAGAGGACTAAGATGTCAAGAGAGGTTATTATTATTTTTTTAATATGGAAGGGATATAGATATATTTTTATGTTCAAACTTGGATCTAAAATAAGCTAATATTATAGAAGTTGCACTCGGAAGAATGAAAAAAATTAACCCCTACTTGTAGTTAGATCTGTTACTGTTCTGTTTGTTATAGGACTTAATCTGATATTCTCATGCTCCTTTACCATTCACCCAAAAAATTGCACATATCATTGCATCCCATGGTAGGGATACCAGACTTAAACACAGTCCATTATTCTAAATCCAAAGTGCTGTCCACTTCACCACTTGGAAAATCAGACTGATTCATGAAATTCTATAGTCAAACTGTGGCCTGTACGAGAAGAGTATGTGGGTGGGGGAAAGATAAAAAAGGTTGGTTATCACACCTGGCAAAGCCATGTGTGAAATTTTACCATTCTGGAATGTCTAGTATAGAATCCTAACTTAGAACACTTCTCAGTATCCCATACTAAAGCAAAATTTCATTTCTCTCTGGTTACTGGTTAACATCTTTTCTTTTCTTCTTTTTTTTTTGTATGGAATGCTTCACAAATTTGCGTGTCATCCTTGCTCAGGGCCATGCCAATCTTCTCTGTTTCGTTCCAATTTTAGTGTATGTGCTGCTAAAGTGAACACATCTTTTCCTTCAAGCACTTTGTTTCGCAGCAACCAATGTTCTTTGCTGGCTAGACACTCCCTTCTCCCAGGTGGAGCCTCACCTTTTTATTTTATGCCCTGCCTTTATTTAAAAGGGAGAGGACTGAAAGAGCCATACATCTGTCATCTACTTTTCTCCCGGGGGCTTCTCAGCACATAGAACTTCATGTTTGTCACTCTGTAAGCTGAGGTAGAGCCCTACATGTGATATTTCGAATGGATAGATGAATGAATGAATGAATAACCGGAAGTAATTGAGAAAGTTGTAAAAGACAAAAGGTTCCTGTTATTACCCGTAGATCCACATCTCTGCCCAACTTATAAAATCCTGGAGATGTTTATTGGCTATTATAACTACAGATTTCATTCTCTTTCAATATTTCCCCAAAACTAAAACCACCGAATAATGAAACCAAACACTCCACAGCAGAGGGAAGAAGGGAAAAAAGATAATTGTTGCACCATTAAACTTTATCTTTGTGACGTTATCTTGCTGGCAGTCAAGATAAGATTTAAATATTGGGCATTCATAATTCTGATTTTTTAAGTTCCATTTTGCATGGTGTTAGGAAGGGTGTATTTCCAATAATCCCTGCTATTTTTCAGGGTTTTAAAAATTGCTTTAAAATTGCTTTTTTTTTTTTTTTTGAGACAGAGTCTCGCTTTGTTGCACAGGCTAGAGTGAGTGCTGTGGCGTCAACCTAGCTCACAGCAACCTCAAACTCCTGGGCTCAAGCAATCCTTCTGCCTCAGCCTCCCAAGTAGCCGAAACTACAGGCATGTGCCACCATGCCCGGCTAATTTTTTGTTTATATATATATTAGTTGGCCAATTAATTTATTTCCACTTATAGTAGAGACGGAGTCTCGCTCAGGCTGGTTTCGAACTCCTGCCCTCGAGCAATCCGCCCGCCTCAGCCTCCCAGAGTGCTAGGATTACAGGCGTGAGCCACCAGGCCCGGCCTAAAATTGCTTTTTTAAAATTAGATAATAAATATTCCAATTGCACATCTGCTAAGTAGTAAAATTGTATATCAGCTATGGGAAGAAATGGTTGTAACTTGCTATCGTGATACCAGCTCTAATAGCCTTATAAAATTTCTTTATATTAAAATATATTTACAAGATAGATTTTTAATTGACATAATATTTGTACATATTTATGGGGTACATGTGATATTTATTACATGCATAGAAGATGTAATGATCAAGTCAGGGTGTTTAGGGTATACATCGCCTCTAGTATTTATCATTTCTATGTGTTGAGAATATTTCAAGTTCTCTCTTCTAGTTTTTTTGTTTTTTCAATTTTATTTATTTATTTTTTAGAGACCATGTCTTTTTTTTTTTTTTTTTTTTTTTTTGAGACAGAGTCTCGCTTTGTTGCCCAGGCTAGAGTGAGTGCCGTGGCGTCAGCCTAGCTCACAGCAACCTCAAACTCCTGGGCTCAAGCGATCCTCCTGCCTCAGCCTCCCGAGTAGCTGGGACTACAGGCATGTACCACCATGCCCGGCTAATTTTTTTATATATATATACTAGTTGGCCAATTAATTTCTTTCTATTTATAGTAGAGATGGGGTCTCGCTCTTGCTCAGGCTGGTTTCGAACTCCTGACCTTGAGCAATCCGCCCGCCTCGGCCTCCCAGAGTGCTAGGATTACAGGCGTGAGCCACCGCGCCCGGCCTAGAGACCATGTCTTGCTCTGTCACCTAGGCTAGAGTGCAGTGGCACAATCGTAAGCTCACTGCAGCCTTGAACTCCTGGGCTCAAGTGATCCTCCGTCCTGAACCTCCAGAGTAGCTGGGACTACAGGCACACACCCAGCTAATTTTTCTATTTTTTGTAGAGATAGGGTCCTGCTATGTTGCACAGGCTGGTCTCAAACTCCTGGGCTCAAGGGATCCTCCCACCTTGGCCTCGCAAAGTGCTAGGGTTACAGGGATGAGCCACCACCCCTGGCTTCTTCTAGCTGTTTTGAAATACACAATACATTGTTGTTGACTACAGTCACCCTACTCTGCTATGGAACATTAGAATTTGCTCCTTCCCTCTGTGTGTTTGTGCCCATTAGCTAACCTTTCTTTATCTTACCCCACCCACACACCAATCTCATACAGGCCACAGTTTGACTATAGAATTTCATGGATCGGTCTGATTTTCCAAGTGGTGAAGTGGACAGCACTTTGGACTTAGAATAATGGACTGTGTTTAAGTCTGGTATCCCTACCATGGGATGCAATGATATATGCAACTTGTTGGGTGAATGGTAAAGGAGCATGAGAATATCAAGGGTTACCATTATACTAGGTCTTTGAAAATGATACATCAGGCCGGGTGTGGTGGCTCACGGCTGTAATCCCAGCACTCTGGGAGGCAGAGGCAGGAGGATCCTTTGAGCTCAGGAGTTCGAGACCAGACTGAGCAAAAATGACACCCTGTCTCTACTAAAAATAGAAAGAAATTAGTTGGACAACTAAAAATATATAGAAAAAAAAATTAGCCAGGTATGATGGCGCATGCCTGTAGTCCTAGCTACTCAGGAGGCTGAGGCAGAAGGATCGCTTGAGCCCAGGAGTTTGAGGTTGCTGTGAGCTAGGCTGACGCCACGGCACTCTAGCCTGGGCAACAGAGTGAGACTCTGTCTCAAAAAAAAAAAAAAAAAGAAGAAAGAAAAAAAAGAAAATGGTACATCACCTTATAAATTAACATGTGTTGGAAATAACATCATCGTCCAAGTAAGTCAAATGTGAATCTGATTCCTAATTCTACCCTGTACTTTAATTATTTCTCTCAGCCTTGGTCTCCGTTCTGTAAAGAGTAGAGAAAAATCCCTACCTATTCATAAATACCCTCCAGTGTAGTGACGATTAAATAAGATAATGTACGGGGCCTGTCAAATAGTAGATGCTCAATAAATGTTAGTTTTCCTCTCAGTGTATGCATTTATAAAATTGTGATTATGACCCATTGTTTTGGTTCTTTTTTTTTTTTTTTAGGGAACAAATTTATTTTGATTTTTCTGAAAATATCAAGAACTATGAAAAACAAGCTGAATGGTTGGCTGTAGCAAAAGCAAAATACAAGTAAAAATACCGTTTGAAGATGTTTAACATTAGAGAAACATGTTTGAAAATATGAATGGTTCGTGTTTTTCTTATATTAGACTTCAAAAATAGTTTTAAGAAAATAATCTGTTAAACTTAAAACTCTTGGAAAATTGGAATTATGATGAAATCACTCACTGATAGTAACTATAGTCAAGAGGTATAGTTGAAAGAGTATCTTCTGTGTATTCAGGAAAACCGAGACTCTAGTTCTGGTCTCAGCTATTACTCTGTCATGTTGGACAATCTATGACAACTCTCACAGCAGTGGGTGAGGAAACAGGCTTGTCTCAATTCCTAAGCACCTGTTGGCACGCGGGCGGGAAAGCAAGAAGGGGAAAAGAACGCTTAATGGTAACACAGGCAACAGGGCATTCATTTCCTGCTTTGGCTTCAAGGAGGAAGAGACTCTTAACAACTAAAATAGGTTTACAACCACATACACACTTAGTCACAACATGCAAAAGGACGATCTGCAGAAAGGCCACCGTGAATCCGGCTCAGGGCATTCATTTCCTGCTTTGGCTTCAAGGAGGAAGAGACTCTTAACAACTAAAATAGGTTTACAACCACATACACACTTAGTCACAACATGCAAAAGGACGATCTGCAGAAAGGCCACCGTGAATCCGGCTCCCACAGTTTCAGTGACAGAGCTCAGCAATTTACAGTCACAGCTAGGATTTTGCGGCTAATAATGGACAAAGCCTTTCATCCTAATCAGCTGATTAAAAACTCAGTCTTTAAAGAATGCGTGTGAAAAAGCTAATGAGCAAAGCTAACTCCCTGGAATCACCCCAACGGCTCCCAAAGCAAGAAGCAGATGTCTGAACGACTGAGTGGTGTAAGGATGTCATGGGCCGTGCAGAGAAACCAAACTGGACCCCGCCCGGCTGGTTCCTTCGCCCCTACCAAAGGCTTTATGGAAGAGAAGTCAGAGATGATATAAAAACATAAAGGTCCTTTGGAATCTGATATACGTATTTATGGAGAATAAACTCTGTCGATCTCACTGGGTGTCATTTAGTCATTCCCACCAATTGTTTTACTCCATTAAAAAAATCTCGAGTTAATTATTTCAGATGTTGTTTTAGATTTTTGAACATGAGAGTTGAGGTTCTAGCCCAAGACGCAACTCCTGTTAAGGAAAAAATCAAGGCGTTTGCTAGCCCTCATGGTGTCGTACAAATGAGAGAAGTGAGCCACTTCCCCAGGTAGATGCAGCCTATGCCAGGGTGCGTGGCATGGAGAACCGAGAACGGAATGGATCCCAGCCCTGCTCCCTCCCTTGACTGCCTGTCTCTCGGTAGTGGACACACTGCGTGTCACTTCAATTCCTCTTGGCCTCGCCTCTCACTACAGCCACACCTGCAGTGATCAGTTCTACGCAGGCACCGGCCAGTTTCATGCCGGTGCCACAAATAGTGCCTCACCCACCCACCACCTGAGGCCTCCCACGTCCTCTTTGGGGACTGTTGTGATCCCCCCATGGGGACACCCATGGGAACCTTCCTGGCATTCACACATGTGCAAGACTGAAGTGCAGGGGTCGGGACAGGCAGGATGGGGGGGGGGGAGTTAATAATGCTGTAGGAGGGAACCCTCTACCCTTGGGACACAGAGATCAGTGGACCAGATCTGCCCCCTCCACCTCCCCACCCCCCATGGGGGCTCTGAGACACATTCATAAGGGTCGTCAAAGGCCCCAAAGGGTAGAGCGACTGATTCTCTGAAGCTCTGCTTTGCCGGGACCCACCATAAGACATACTTAAACAACTATGTGCGGTAGTCCCAGCAATAACCCCCTGACCCCAGCTGCCTCGGATGCCACCTCAGAGATACTCATTTGTCTCTGGGTGCTTTACCTTTTGCATGACCAACCACTTAACATTTCGGAGACCCAGTGCCCTCTCTAACAAAGGGAAGCAAAAACACTTAAAAATGTTATTTAAGTGTAAAAGCACTAAGTCAATTTAAATCCTTATTTCTGTTTTCAAACCTCACATCCATTACCAGGTTACCATGTAAACAAATACTTGCCTATGTAAGAAATCATTTATAATGATCTCTAGACTCGTGATAGCAGGTAATGAGTGTTTTAGGCTGAGATGCTGATTCTAGAGAGAGCTCTTTTCTGATTTATCTCCATCTAGGCAGCAGGATTGTTAGGCTTTGTCTGCCTGTTCTAGGCTTCATCAATGGCCTGCCTTCCCAGAAGTTTATGCCAACTCTGACTCCCCTAATCTGTATGGTTTGGCCAGCCTGCCTATGTCACATGTTAAGTGTCATTCATTCTGAAATCTTAGAGGTTGAGGTGCCAATCAGGTGAGATGAGGGCAGGTTTGATCTGCTCCCCGTCCACAGCCCCCAGCTGGAATCTCTCCTCTGTCAATACTTGTGTTTGTACTACTCTGTGACATCAAAAACGATCTGTAGGCCGGGCACGGTGGCTCACATCTGTAATCCTAGCACTCTGGGAGGCCAAGGCAGGAGGATCGTTTGAGCTCAGGGGTTTGAGACCAGCCTAAGCAAGAGGGAGACCCTGTGTCTACTAAAAATAGAAAGAAATTAGCTGGACAACTAAAAATATATAGAAAAAATTAGCCGGGCATGGTGGCACGTGCCTGTAGTCCCAGCTACTTGGGAGGCTGAGGCAGGAGGATCGCTTGAGCCCAGGAGTTTGAGGTTGCTGTGAGCTAGGCTGATGCCACGGCACTCTAGCCCAGACAACAGAGTGAGACTCTGTCTCAAAAAAAAAAAAAAAAAAACCAACAAAAAACAAACAAACAAAAAAGATTTGTAATTAATTTATTGCCTTATTGGACTTTTATTTTCAGACTCAGAAATAGCTTCCCATTCACAGATGAAAGAAAGCATTGAATAAACTCTTTTCTTTCTACAGCATTAGTAGTATATCTTTATCCCATTATATTAAAATGCATGACAATAGAATTCAGATTATTGCTATTCATTAAAATTTCTTTGAGTATTCGTTTGGTGCTAAATGTTTTCATTCCCGGAGTCAAGCCAGCATCAGAAAAGTTGCGTTTAGCTGCTTTTTAAAACACAAGATTATCACATAATTGACTCCATTGTCACATACTTGGTGCTGGGAAGTGGACACTGGGTGCTTAGGGACTTAGGTCTAGGCCCACCTCTGTCATTCTGTCACTATGTGACCCTAGATAGCCACTTAATTTCTCTTGCCTCCAGCTTCTACTATAATAAAATGTGACTTTAGACTAGATAAACCACTTTTTCTAAAATTCTATGAGTGTCTCCTGTCTGCATTTGACCCTCTGTGACCGGGGTCAACTGAGCACACACTAGGGTCAAGGTATCAGTATCAGTGTCACCTCCTTTTTGATTGTCTCAATTATCCTTTGCATTTTTAAAGAAGTCATACCAATGGTCCTCTTTGAATCTTACTACAGTATATTGTCCTGGGGTGTAAAAACCTCTAGGTTACCAACAAAGGGACACTTTGAAAACTTGGTGTCAGAGACGCTTCCTTCAGTCAAAGCACTGTAAATGTGCCACCTGTCTTTTCCTGTGCATTTCTGCTCATGGAGTACCATTAAACAGCAGGTCTTGGCCGGGTGTGGTGGCTCACACCTGTGATCCTAGCACTCTGGGAGGCCAAGGTGGGAGGATCCATTGAGCTCAGGAGTTCGAGACCAGCCTGAGCAAGAGCGAGACCCTGTCTCTACTAAAAAAATAGAAAGAAATTGGCTGGACAACTAAAAAATATATATGTGTGTGTGTGTGTGTGTGTGTGTGTGTGTGTGTGTGTGTGTGTGTGTGTGTGTGTGTATAAATTAGCCGGGCATGGTGGCACATGCCTGTAGTCCTAGCTACTCAGGAGGCTGAGGCAGGAGGATGGCTTGAGCCCAGGAGTTGAGGTTGCTGTGAGCTAGGCTGATGCCACGGCACTTGCCCAGGCAACAGAGTGAGACTCTGTCTCGAAAAACAAACAAACAAACAAACAAACAAACAAACAAACAAAAAAACCCCACCGGTTCTTCCAGCCAACACTCACATTTTCTGATTTCTTATATAGTATTGGAGCAGTGGGCATGAGGCAATTTTTAGTGACCTCTCTCTTTTATCCCCTCCTACTGTCAAAGAATGCACCTCTCCTGATGCCGCAGCGTGCGCGCAAAGCGACAGCTGAAGGGCAGGGTGAGGGAGGCAGCGCCTTGCTTCTCCCAGGTGAGCCGCTGACATCAGGGTTCCGGGTCTTGTTTGTCAGTCACAGGATTAGAATATAGACAGGGTTGGCTTGAAGACATGCATCAGCAAATCAATTCAAAATGGTAAATGAAGTCAGAATTTTTTCTGACCAAATGTGTGATTGGGCGAATCGATTTGACAGCTGCCATTGGCTCTCCGTCTTAGTCTGCTGGGACTGCCAAGACGAAGTCCCACAGACTGGGTGGCTTAAACACCAGAAACTTACTTCTCGGGTAGCTGGAGACTAGAAGTCCAAGATCAAGGTGTGAACAGCTTTAGTTTCTTCATTTTTTTTTTTTTTTTTGAGACAGAGTCTCGCTTTGTTGCCCAGGCTAGAGTGAGTGCCGTGGGGTCAGCCTAGCTCACAGCAACCTCAAACTCCTGGGCTCGAGTGATCCTTCTGCCTCAGCCTCCCGGGTAGCTGGGACTACAGGCATGCGCCACCATGCCCGGCTAATTTTTTATATATATATCAGTTGGCCAATTAATTTCTTTCTATTTATAGTAGAGACGGGGTCTTGCTCTTGCTCAGGCTGGTTTCGAACTCCTGACCTTGAGCAATCCGCCCGCCTCGGCCTCCCAAGAGCTAGGATTACAGGCGTGAGCCACAGCGCCCGGCCTAATTTTTTCTATATATATTAGTTGGCCAATTAATTTCTTTCTATTTATAGCAGAGACGGGGTCTCGCTCTTGCTCAGGCTGGTTTCGAACTCCTGACCTTGAGCAATCCGCCCGCCTCGGCCTCCCAGATTGCTAGGATTACAGGCGTGAGCCACCGCGCCCGGCCAGCTTTAGTTTCTTCTGAGTCTTCCTCTCTCCGTGGCTTGCAGAGAGCTGCCGTCTCACTGTGTCTTTCCTCCTGTGGCCTTTTCTCTATGTTCGTGTGTCCTAGTGTCTTTGTGTTTCCTCTTCTTGTGAGGACTCCAGTCAGACTGGATTAGGGACTCACCCTAATGGCCTCATTTTTAATTTAATCGCCCCTTTAAACGCCCTGTCTTCAAATACAGTCACATTCTGAGGTACTCAAGGGTACAGCTTCAACATATGAATTTGGGGGAACACAATTCAGTCCATTAACACTCTCCACACATTGAGTAAGCTAAATTAGCAGCTTTCTGAGATTTTTATGAAGATGACGTTGCCTCGTAATAATGTTTTGCAGTGAGCAGGTCTGTGCAAACATATCCCCAAGTCTGAGGAAGCCGAGAGGCTGAAGAAAGAGGGCTCACCTGTCCAGTTTCTCAGAAAGAAATATTTGATAGGGACTTAGGAACAGAAGCCAGGTCCCAGTGGCTGTGAGATGGTGGCCCACCTCGCCATTACCTCGCCAGGCCCGGGGCTTATCCGCCACAGGAAAGGAATGTGTAGCACAATTGAAGTTAATCCCTCAGAGAAAGGCAAGAATGCTGTGTGAATCTGCCTAAGGGCAGGATTTACAGTCAAGGTTGTTTTCACCAAAGGGCAGGATTTGGGGTAACAATAGACAAATATCTAACAGAAGATAAAGTAGAAATCTTAGAGGCGGTTCCTGGAACAGGGGTTAATCAGAAGTCAATGTGGCAGATGTTCGCATCCAAGATGGAGTTGCTTTAGCCTCCAAAGATAAGAAAATGATATTTTATAAAGATGTGTACTAGAAAAGGTATATTGAGTTATTTTTATTTTTCCAACCCCTTCTGAGTATATTGAGTTACACTAGGTGCTTCAAAGAGAAAGAATAGCAGGTACAGTTGTCATTCAGTAGGTATTGGTCAGGCTGATTTTTTTTTCTACTTGTTTTGTCAGTTGCTGTTAAGAATTATTTTCCATAAAGCCAACATGTCCAGTAAAAAAAAAAAAAAAAAAAGAATTATTTTCCAATTATTATTGTGGATGTGTCTGCTGCTCCCTTTATTTTTTTTATTATTTTTTTTTTGAGACAGAGTCTCACTTTGTTGCCCAGGCTAGAGTGAGTGCCGTGGCGTCAGCCTAGCTCACAGCAACCTCAGACTCCTGGGCTCAAGCGATCCTCCTGCCTCAGCCTCCCGAGTAGCTGGGACTACAGGCATGCGCCACCATGCCTGGCTAATTTTTTCTATATATATTAGTTGGCCAATTAATTTCTTTCTGTTTATAGTAGAGACGGGGTCTTGCTCTTGCTCAGGCTGGTTTTGAACACCTGACCTTGAGCAATCTGCCCGCCTCGGCCTCCCAGAGTGCTAGGATTACAGGTGTGAGCCACCAGGCCGGCCTGCTGCTCCCTTTAGTTTTGTCACTTTTTACTTCATACATTTTGAAGCTCTGATATTATGGTCATACACATTTAGGATTAGGTCCTCCTGATTGATTCTTTTATCATTATGTAATGCCCCTTTGCCTTGAAGTCTATTTTGACTGGTATTAGTGTAGCAACACCAACTTTGTTACATTTACTGTTTGCATCTTTTTCCTTCACCATACTTAAATTGCATCTCTTATGGACAGCATATGGTTCAGTCTTGCTTTTTAAATTTAATCTGACAATCTGCCTTTTAATTGGATTGTATAGTCCATTGACATTCTATATATTAATAGCTGTCGATATAGTTAAGTTTTACCAATTTGTATTTATTTTCTATTTGTCATATGTGTTCTCTGTTACTCCTATCTTGCTTTCTTTTTGTTTAAATATTTCAACATTCTTTCTTATTTTTTCTGTTGATTTTATAACAGTCTTTTTAAAATTAACATTGTAATATTTCATGTAAAAATGTAAGAAATTTACCAAAGTATAAATCATTTTACTTTATTCTTTGTTCTTTGTTCTTTATTCTTTGTTGTCATATAATTTACTTCCATGGACTTTATAAACCCCATGCTACAATGTGACTACTTTTGCTTTAGACAGTTGTCTTTTAAAGACATTAAAAGAAAAAATGATAGTCTTTTTAATATGTCCATATATTTACCATTTTTTTTATGCTCTTCATTTTTTCTTGTAAATCTGAGATTTTATTTGGTTTAATTTTTCTCTTAGCCTGAGGAATTGCTTTAGCATTTCTTATAGTGCAGGTCTGCTGATGACAAATTCTTTCAACTTTCATTTGTTTGCAAATATCTTTATTCTCTTTTTTCAGTGATAATTTATCTGAATATAGAATTTTGGGTTGGTAGTTTTATTTTCTTGCAGCACTTTAAAGGTTCATTTTCTGACTCTTTGTCACCATTGTTTTTGCTGAGAAGTCACTTTCAGTTTGTATTATAGTTCACCTGAATGTAACACATCTTTTCCTTTGTCTTTCTCATTTCCTTTTGGTTACTCCTGTTACACAGGTTAGAGCATTTGGTTTTGTTGTATATTTCCCCAAGACTCTATTCGTTAACTTTTTTTCTCTTGTCCTTCAGATTGGATAATGTCTTAGTTTGTTCAGCCTGCTATATTATAACAAAATACCTTACACTAGGCAATTTATAAACAATGAAAATGTATTGCTTAGAGTTCTGGAGGCTGGGAAGTCCAAGATCAAGGCACTAGCAGATTTTGGGTCTGGTGAGGGCCCCATTCCTATATGCAGTGTCTTCCAGCAGCATCCTCAAGCCTTATTTATCTATCTATCTATCTATCTATCTATCTATCTATCTATCTATCTATCTATCTATTTATTTATTTTTTGGAGACAGGGTCTCACTATATGGCCCAGGCTGCAGTGCAGTGGCACAATCATAGCTCACTGCAGCTTTGAACTCCTGTGCCCAACTGATCCTCCTGCCTCAGCCTCCCGAGTAGCTGGGACTACAGGTGCATGCCACCGTGGCTGGCTAATTTTTAAATTTTTTGTAGAGAGGAGGTCTCACTCTGTTTCCCAGGTTGGTCTCAAACTCCTGGGCTCTAATGATCCTCCTGCCTCAGCCTCCAAAGTGCTGGGATTACAGGTGTGAACTACTGCATGCAGCCTTAAACCTCTTTATAAGGGCACTAATGTCCTTCATCTCATCTCATGATCTGATCACCTCCTATAGGTTCTACCTCTTATTACCATCACATTGGGGATTAGATTTCAACACATAAATTTTGGAGGGACGCAAACATTTCAGACCATGGCAGATGATTTCTTTTCATTTGTCTTGAAGCTCACTAACTTTTGAATATCTAGTCAATATTTTATTTCAGGTACTGTGACTTTTCCATTTGGTTATTTTTTATAATTACCATTCATATGCTGAGATTTCCTCTCTGTTTAGTATATTTATCTTTTCTAAATCCTTAAACATATTTATAATGGTAATTTTTATGTTCTTATCTGCAATTCTAGCATTTAGGTCCCATTGGGGTCTATAAATAAAGCTTCATGGGAACACAAGTATGCTCATTTATATGTTATCTGTGGTTGCTTTCATGCTACTCAATGAGAAAATTGAGTAGTTGTGAAAGAGACCCTATTAGCTGCAAGACTAAAATATTTACTATCATCTGGCCTTGTAAGAAAAATTTTGCCAACCTCTTCTCTAAAGAATGCCCATACCCATGGGCATAATCCTTCTTCCTACCCTGTGGTCTTCCTACAGTCTCCAGAAGTACACAAAGTGTCCAGCTAGTTCTCCCAGCACTGAGCTGGGCTCACACCACTCAGCTAGTCAACTCTGCAGCAGTTTCTTCCTGCTGGACCTTGCAGAGTTTGGCCCCATATGTGTGCAGCTCTTCCCTCAACCAAGGATCTTTAGGGTACTGCCACTCGGACTTCTAGGAACTCATCTTTGCAGCTCCCTCCTCTCTAATACCAACCCTGCCAATTCCAGGCGTTCAGCAGGATGGATGGAACTCCCATCTGTGCCTCTTTAGCTCAGGGGGACTTCTGCGTTCAGTTTGGGCTCTACTTCTTCACCCCTATTGTTTGCAAGGTTTCTTCCAAAAAGCAGAGGAGACTATGCTGCTCACATCATGGGCTTCCCTTCTCTCGGGGAGCTTGGTCCTGTACTGCCTAATGTCTAATGTCCGAAAACAGTTGCCTCATTTATTTTGTCCTTCAGAAAACCCGAATTGCAGTAAGGAACAGCAAAATCATAGATGAAAAGGTACAAAGACTTCAGTTAAATCTACCTAACGTATATCTTTTCTTCTTCGCCAACTGGACTATTCCTTTGTCCATATACCTTAATTTTGTTTTTGAAAAAAAAAAATTATGACTACCATGCTCTTTTTTTTTTTTTATTTTTTTTTTAAGAACGCTTCACGAATTTGCGTGTCATCCTTGCGCAGGGGCCATGCTAATCTTCTCTGTATCGTTCCAATTTTAGTATATGTGCTGCCGAAGCGAGCACTACCATGCTCTTTTATAGTCACAGGAAATGTTCACACCCATTACAACATTATGTGTTTATATTGTCATTTTAAAACTACCTCTACTAGAAAATAACTCAAAGCTAATAGCACTATTTTCTTACACTAAAAAAATATTTTTAGATTTAGAAAAAAGTGATCTCAAGACTCTCTTTAGATATCATATACATTTAGTTCTTATTTTATTGCTACACCCCTCTTGTCAGCTGACAGGTGGAATGTTTGTTAAGGGTTCCTACATTTAAACTTTTGGGAATTGGAGGCAGGATATGTTTACAGAGGGCAATGTATACTATGTTGAAATAGATCAAAGTCCCAACTTTTATGGCTAACTTACTCTGGCACAAAGAAGCTCTGAATTAGCAGATTAATTTGGGCTGTTTTCTCAGAAACTTAGTTATGTTACATTTGATCTCAATTTTAGAACTTAGGTTATCACACCAGGAAATCTGGTTGATTTTAAATTACTAAACACCTCTTGGATGTCAAATCTATATAATTTGAAATGTTACAATAAGTGCCCATAGGCACAGTGATAAATTTCTCTCAAATGTTTCAAAGCTATTCTTCAAATGTCAGTGATTGCAACCCAAAATAATAAGTCTGTATGAGTACTCAATTACACATTTAAATTGTAATTAGAAGGTTGACACTGATGAACTTAATTGTCCTAAACATTCCCAGAACAGAAAACACTAGTTTGTACATATTCTCTAGTCTCGATAGAATAACATCATAGCTTTGATTATCTTAAACATTTTTATGACGGATTCTGAATCCTCTTGGAATTGAAAGGTGCTTATACACAAAGGAATGAATTTCTTCATCTCACACAATTTGGGAGTTACTGTCTCAGCTTGCCTAAGGTGGCATGATGACTGGCAATTTCGGTCAGGAGACTTCCTTTATTCTTATTGATGACTTTGATGGGACATGCTAAACCTGATTGTTGCAGCTTTGTCCATGATTTTCAGAGTTGGGCAATCCGCCCCACAAACTTCTAATTCTCTACACAGGGAAGTGGGTTACCCGTCTCTCCTTGACTCTTAGGGTTTATAAATAAATGCCTTTTACAAGTAACTCTGAAGAACTTCAAATTTTATGGAAACTTATAAAGCTATTATGCATATTAAAATGGTATCCAGTTAAATTTTGGAAATCTCTCCTGCTATGTAGACTACTTGGTCATAACTTCCCAAGTCACATTTCTGATAGGCCTGTCAGGGATTGCTAATTTGTGCTGCACTAGATGACCTGCAAGAGCCTTTGTAAACACAGATACAATGCTATGATTCTCATGGATCAATTTTATTTATTTATTGGAACCAGGCATACAGAAATTCCTCATTTTGTCTATGTAACAGGTGTTTTTCAAGAAAATCTGGCCATTCAAATTTTTCCCCTTTTTAGTTTACAGCCCTGGATCATTGTGTTCAATAATTTCTTTCTTCCTTCTTCCCTCTACCACCCTCAATCCTCCTATCTCTCTCTTCTTCCTTCTATTACACACAATAAATGAGTGTCTACTGTATGCTGGGCATGGTTCTAGAAAGATAGACACAGAGATTCAATAAATATGTACACAGTAATAATGTTTTAAAAGTTTCAAAAATGGATGTATAATTTTCATATTGTAAAATGCACAAATGTTAAGTATAAGCTCAATGAGTAACTTGAGTTTTGTTTGTTTGTTTTTGTTTTTTTGAGACAGGGTCTTGCTCTGTTGCCCAAGCTGAAGTACAGTGGCGTGATCTTATCTCATCGCAGCCTCAAACTCCTGGGTTCAAGCAATTCTCCTGCCTCAGCCTCCTGAGTAACCAGGACCACAGGTGCATGCCACCACACCTGGATAATTAAAAAAAAAACCTTTTATTTGATACAGACAGTGTATTGCCATGTTGCTCAGACTAACTTGAAGGAGCTTAAGCTTAAACTCAAACAATAACTTACCAGTTATCAGTTAAGAGCTAGGAAGTTTATCCAAGAATAACTGAGATTGTACCAAGGAGCACAAAATCCCAAATAAAATAAATAGGCTTTGGCTTGAATTGTCAGTTTGACATAATTACTCAGATATTTTCAAGTTGTTGGTTTGGGGCAGGGTCAACAAACTATGGCCTGTGTGATCAGGAGCTAATAGTGGTTTTTGCATTTTTTAAGGGTTCAAGAAAAAACAGAAGAAGAAAAAGGAGAAGGAGAAGAAAGGACAGAGACTATATGTGGACATCAAATCTTAAAATATTTACTATCTGGTTTCTTACAGAAAAAGTTTGCTGACCTTGAAGCTACAAAGGAAAAGTCAGCTGGAAGTCAAGGACAATGGTTCCTTTTCCTTGCATACTATTAGGTTACTCAGTATGAAATGTCTGATTTCCTTAAGTACTAAGTTTGATAGTTGATATCTCTGACATTTCACTTTGACACTTCTTGTTTTATTTTTATTGTGAAGGTATGTCGTCAGTCTTTCAAATTCATGTTTTGGCTTGTGATTATCTTCCAAATTTTTTTAGAGCAATTTTTGTGAGACCATTGGTAAGTCAAAAACTCATGCTATTTTTGACTACAAGTTTTGTGGTGGAGCCAGGGCAGCACCGACAGCCCGAAATATCAACAAAGTGTTTCTGAAGGATGTGGCTAATGAACGCACAGTATGTCAAGGGTTTGAGAAGTTCCATTCTACTGATTTTAATCTTGGGTGACGCTAGACCAAAGTGGATAATGATGAACTGAAAGCTGTAGTGGAAGTGAATCCATCTCAACCTATGCATTAATTAGCAGCAAGGTTTGACGTTATAATTCCAACAACATTGGACCATTTGAAACAAATTGCCAAAGTAAAGAAGCTGGATAGATGGATATTACATGAATTAAATGAGTGTCAGAAGAGACATAGTCTCAAAGCTTGCCTTTCTTTGCTGTCACAACATAAAGGCAAACCATTACACCATATTGTTATTTGTGATGAAAAATGGGTTCTTTTTGACAATTGCAGCTGCTGGGCACAATGGTTGCTTAAAGATGAGGTGCTGAAACACAGTCCCAAACTGAATATTCATCAAAACAAAGCTAATGGTGTCTGTTTGGTGGTCCAGCGCCGGTATTATCCACTATTGCTTCATGAAACCTGGTCAATGGATTATAGCAGATGTCTACTGCAACCAATTTGATAAAATGATGAGGATGCTTGCGATTAAGCAGCCAAGACTGGTCAATAGAGACAGGCCAATACTCTTGCAAGACAACGCTTGACCACATGTCGCACAAACAACCCTGCTCAAGCTACAGAAGCTGCACATGGAAACTCTCTGTCATTCACCGTATTCACTAGACCTTGCACCAACTGACTACCACTTCTTCCAGGCTTTGAACCACTTCTTGCAAGAAAAAATATTCAATTCTCAACAAGCTGTGAAAAATGCCTTTTGCGATTTCATTGCCACTTGCTTGGTAAGCTTCTTTGTTACTGGCATAAACAAGCTACTGTTAAGATGGCAAAACCGTGTCAATAGTTTAGGCACATACTTTGATTAATGGTACTGCTTCTTGTTTGAGATATAATTAACTACACTTTTGAGTCGAAACCAGACATTTCATATTTAATGACCTAGTGAAATTAAATACAAGGAATAGTTTGCTGAAACACTCCGCCAGAACCACTAAGTGAGGGCAATCCAATGTTGTTGACTTCAATTTTGATATGAACTGGATTTTTTAGAAATGTGGGAAGAGTTATGGCTATGTTTAATTGTTTCCATGGCTATCAGTATATATTTCGAAGACTTTCCCGTAGATATTGTCATCATATAGTGGCTGGGACCTTTGGAACAGATAAGGGAAGGGGAGAAAGCAGCGAATGGATGTGTGGGATTATGATTCAGCAATTTCCAATCATACACTCTATTCTTCCTTCTCTCTCTAAATAGTCCACATACCTTTTCCTCAAATTGATTTCAGCTTGGAATGTGATTCAGCACTCAATAGCCTACTCCCCAGGGGGAAATTCTGCTTCAAATCAGGCCACCTGGGCTAGCATTTGGTCTGATGACTGGATAGGAGGCAGCATGGGAGTTTCTAGGTAGTTTTTTTTTTTTTTTTTTTTTAAGGTGAAATGCTTCATGAATTTGCATGGCATCCTTGTGCAGGGGCCATGCTAATCTCTGTATCGTTCCAATTTTAGTATATGTGTTTCTGAAGCGAGCACTCTAGGTAGTTTTATGTGGGATTTGTTGCCGTGTGGTTTGGGCTGGTCTGTGTTGTTGGATAGACTGTGGTCATTGGCACGGGCTGGGTGGCTAGAAATAACTAGGAGAGTATTTGAGTCATAATAAAATGGATGGATCTTAGGAGAAAGTGTGTCTTGGAAAGGGAACTAGAGTGTAATTCAGGAAATTTGGACAACAGCCAAGGTATACAAACTGAACAAAGATGGCTGGGGTTATAGACAAATTGCCATTTGTTGGGCTCAGGCTCAGCTGGGCCACATTGCACAGCAGGCTTGGGGCAGGAAGAATAACTATGGACTCTGGTCACTTATAATGGCCTTCACTTGGTTGTTGAGACAGAGCTTGCCCATTGGAGGCTGATTGGCAATAGCTGAGTGTGACCCAGTTACTCATTGTACATCCTAGGATATAAATGCCTACCCCTGCATAGATTTGGGTCTATTTAGGGACTACAGAATAAATCTAGCCTCACAATCCTCTGAAATGTTAGTATGATATTTTTATTTGGCCAGTTTTAACTGAGCATTTTTTCGTGTCAGGCACTATGCTGGGGGCTGGATGTACAATAGCCAATGAAGTACCCACAGTGGCAGTCCTCACTGGGCTTCCAGTAGAGTGTGGTGGATACACCACATAGAGACAGGGGCTGGTGGTGCTGCTAAACATCCTACATTGCAGGACAGCCCCCATGGCAAAGAATTTGGGGGCCCCAAATGGGAGGGGTACCCAGATTGAGAAACAGAATTTGGGAGGATCAGCATTTAGGAAGCCCCTCTCCTGCCAGGTGGGCTAGCATCTGTCACAGTCCTGAACTGGGAAGAATGGCAGCGTGGCTGGGGGCTAGTGAATGAGGTGGGGCTGAGAAGGACCTGGTCATGCATCAAGGGCAATGTTGTCCATCATAATGAGCATTTAGATTTTGTTGCAAATCCTCAATGAGTTTGCTCATTCATCCGTTTCAAATTTAGTGATATGATCAAGTTCCTATTTTCCAGTAATTTCAGGACAGTTTAACTCCACATAAGAGGAAATCTTGGCCAGGCATGGTGGCTCCTGCCTGTAATCCTAGCAATCTGGGAGGCCAAGGCGGGTGGATTGTTGGAGCTCAGGAGTTCGAGACCAGCCTGAGTAAGAGCGAGACCCCGTCTCTACTAAAAATAGGAAAAATTAGCCGGGCATGGTGGCGCATGCCTGTAGACCCAGCTACTGGGCAAGGCTGAGGCAGAAGAATCACATGAGCCCAGGAGTTTGTGGTTGCTGTCAGCGAGGCTGATGCCACAGCACTCTAGCTAGGACAACAGAGTGAGACTCTATCTCAAAAAAAAAAAAAAAAGAAAGAAAGAAAAGGAGGAAGTCTTGGGTGAAGCATTGTAATAAGACTTTCCTTATCTGCTTTTATGACTGTAGCAGGAAAGCACTTAGTACATACAGTTTTAAACATAAATTAACCAGCTTAAATACTGTCTACCAACTTTCTTGAATCTTTATGACTCTCAATCAAACACTGCACTTAATTTGCCACTCTGATCTCTCTCACATGCGCCACAAGTATCTTGCTGGGTTGACTCTGTATCCTATACACAGGGTCAGACTGAGTCATTTTAATGGTCTATATGGTCAATTATTTTGTTAGGGACCGACCTTCCACAGCCCCACCGGACAGAAAAGCAGAGACATTGAGGATGCAATCACGCAAGAGGAGGTTTATTTTCTGGCTAGCCAGGGTCCAAGCCCCAGAGAGCCAACGCAGTGGCCACTCTCGCAGGCAAGGACCCCGACCGGAACAACGGCATGCCTTTTATCCCCATGGTGCACAAGCTGCGCACAAGCCGACTACGCTTGGATTATGCGTTGACCTTTAAAATGATTGGTTGCCCACTATTGCCTTTTGAAATAATTGGCGGGTTGGTTGCCCTCTATTGCCTGATGGGCCAGTCGCCCGTGCTTCAATGACCTCATCCCATAATTCCCCATACAGCGGTGCAGCAAGCAAGCAATGACCAGAAGCAAAAGTTTGCCGTTAGCTCATGGCCCCACCCAAGTAAATTCCTGACAATTGGAAGAATTTTTCTGCCCTTCCTCTGTCCTACAAATGCCTCTGCCCTACAATTTATAATTAATTATTTACATTTATTTAATTTAACAATTGGTTAACACGTCATAAATAACCAGAATAACGCAGCCTTATGGGAATTCCCATAAGTTTTTCTAGGACCACAGAGGTGAAGAACAGTTTTTTATTTTTATTTTTTTTGCTAGAGTTGTTAGTGGGTGACATTCAATAAGCTTTTGAACATGAGTTTTTTTCACCTATAAAATTAGCATTTAATTAATGGAAATGTTTCTTGACTTTTTCGGTCATTTCAGACCCAAGTTTGAAGATCCTAATTGCTTCATGGAGGGAATTGAAAAAAATAAAGGAAAAAAAGACATAACCTATGATACGGTTTGGATGTTTGGCCTTTCTAAATCTCATGTTGAAATCTGATCCCCATTGTTGGAGGCGGGGCCTCATGGGCGGTGTTTTAGTCTTGGGGGCGGATCCCTCATGAATGGCTTTGTGCCCTCCCCATGGTAACAAGCGAGTGCTCACTTTATTACCGTATTTCTCCAAAAATAAGACCTACCCATAAAATAAGCCCTAGCAGGATTTCTAAGCATTTGTGCAATATGAGCCCTACCCCGAAAATAAGACCTAGTGATGGGTGTGGCTATGCAGCATATCTTCACAACCCATGCATTTCGTCACAGGGCAGTAAAGAAGACGAGCAGCCCTTCTCATCTGCCCCATCGTGACAGCTACTATCCCAGAAGTGACTGCAAAGGTGCGGGCAGCCCCACCAAAGAGGTCGGCTCCCCCTGTCAGGTCCCGGCCATGCTGTGCGTGCTGCAAGCTGAGGCTTTGAGGAGAAAATAACACATCCCCTGAAAATAAGCCCTGGGGTGTCTTCTTGAGGAAAATTAAATATAAGACCCTGTCTTATTTTCGGGGAAACGCGGTAGTTCACACCAGAGCTGGTTATTTAAAGGAGGCTGGCACCACCTCCCCTCTCTCTTTGCTCCTTTTCCCGCCTTGTGAAGCCTGCTCCCCCTTCTTCTTCCGCCTTGACTGGAAGCTCCCTGAAGCCCTCACAGATGCTGGCGTGATGCTTCCTGTACCATCTGCAGAACTGTGAGCCAAATAAACCTCTTCTCTTTATAAATTACCCAGCCTCAGGCATTCCTCTATAGTGGCGCAAAACGGACTAATATAACATCTTTCGTTCTGCCAATGTTACCTTTATAAACTAGCCAAAATAGAAGTAATTTGATTAAAATAAATACATAGATATGAAGGCCCTGTAAAGCAAATAGATGTGACTAAGCAAAAACATCACAGAAATATCGACTGATGTGTTTGCTCTTTCATTTGCTTTGACCCAAGACTGCAAACAAGTCAATGGTTCTCAGCTCTGGCTGCATTTTAGTGAAACTTTCTCTGACTAATCTTTCTCTTACCTTACTGGGAACTTTTTGTGCTAGGAGCTACTTCTTTCTTTTTTATTTTTCAATGACTTTAAGCTCCTTTGCCTGGACCTTTAGTAGGCACCCAGTGTTGGGATAATTGGATGGATGAATGCATGGGGGGGACAGAATATTTGATGTTGAATTGTACCCTTTGATGTTGAATTTTACCCTTTATTTGACTTGTTTATTGATTCAAAGAACAAAGCATGATGGTCTCTCTTGTTAACTGTGCAATCTGCCACATTTTAATTGGCTGACACAGTTCTTCCAGTGACTTCCTCGTGTCCTGTGGAGTTCACTCAGCACCTGTTCTCCCTAAATCAGATCCCTGAATATCATCTTTAGGACTGAAAGTGAGTGTCAATGAAGATTTTTTTCTATTGCGTGTTTTCTATGTTCTTTACACACGTAATTGCTTATGATTTTAGGTTTTGGAAAATGGAATTATTTATTAGTTAAATCCTAAACTCAACACCACAATATTCACCAGGGTGCATCCAAATTTTAATTGCTGCTTCATGAATTTAGGTAAAGTTTTTAGTTGTCTGTTTACATGTTAGGATTGTTTAAATGCTTTGATGTGTGTATGTGTGGGTGTGTGTATATATACACACATATATATATATATATTTTTTTTTTTTCTAGTGATTCACTCTAGAGCAAGATTCTGTTACTGCCTAGCCTGTGGCTTTGTCCTTTCCCTGGCATTTGACAGATGGACTGGTTTCCATCCTCTTCTCTTATTTGGATCCTTATCTCTTGACCTTGATTGTTGGAACTAGAGCAAATGTTTTCAAACACTGTGAATACATGAAAGTCAATATAGTGTTGACAATATGAGGTCAGTGTCCAGACCTAATGCTGACCCTATAGCAGATTCTGTCTTCTATTTGACAAATAAAACCAAGGGCAAAATACGAGGTTCATAGCATCCACTGTGTCAAAAAAAAAAAGAAAGAAAGGAGACAGTTATTATATCAACTCTTACCATCTGCTAATATTTAAAAGTAAATTGAGAAGGGAAAACATGCCTACTTTCCCTGGGCAGAGGGTTATGGTTGCTAAACAAAGCAGTAGGGGAAGAGCCTGGGGCTAGGAGGGGGGGTATGGATGAGAGGTGGAGTACAGGAAATGGGGAGAATGGAGCTTCTTCTTTCTTTATGGAGCTTCTTCTTTCTTTATGGAGCTTGAGGCTTTAGGTTATTGGGGAAGGTGTGGAACGGCACATCTATTGCTCCTTTGTGGGTTTATCAATGCTTGGCATTCATTATTCATTGTTCAACACGCATCCATTGAGCACTCACCACCAGGCAGGCAGTATTCTAGGTGCTTAGGATACGTCAGTGAATAAAACGAACATGCCTGCCTCGTGGAACTTATGTTTTAGCAAGGGCAGACATACAATACCCACAATAAATAAGTAACTATATAGGAAGTCAGAAGGTGATAAGTGTTACGGGATTAAAAAAAAAAGATAAATTAGAGCCAGGGATCAGGAGCGTGAGGTTAGGTGCATGGTCAGAATATGATATTAACTAGGGTGGCCAGGGTAATTAGGTTTTCTTGAGAGGGAGGAGTTGAACAAAGACTTCAAGGAGGCAAGGGATTCAGCCAGGTGGACGCTTGAGGAAAGAACATTCCAGGCAGAGGGAACAGCCAGTGCCAAGGCCATCTGCAGGGAGGGTGTCAGGAGTGGCCCAAGTGCGGCGGCAAGAAGGCCAGCATGGCTGGAGTGGAGCGATCTGCACATGGTGATAGTCCACTCTGAAATGGTGCCACCTGGTCCAATTGCTGGCACCCCAGATCGTTGAGGGCAGGTGGAAAGTCCCATTCCTCTGTTCTGGCCCTTGATAAAAAGTTGCTTCATTATTGGGCTTCCCCCCATTTCACAACCCTATGCTCAGGTCCTGTCTGTTGCGTCACAAGCACCATGCCCTGGCGGCTGGCCAGGGCGTGCTTCCAGCATCAGCAGGACGTGTGTCTAGGGTGGCCCTTCCTCATTGACGCTGGGGCCCTTGTTATGAGCCCAGTTGACTAGTTTATTTTATTTATTTACTTTTTCAGACAGAGTCTCACTCTGTTGCCCAGGCTAGAGTGCCGTGGCGTCAGCCTAGCTCACAGCAACCTCAAACTCCTGGGCTCAAGCGATCCTCCGGCCTCAGCCTCCTGAGTAGCTGGGACTACAGGCATGCACCACCATGCCCGGCTAATTTTTTCTATATATTTTTAGTTGTCCAGCTAATTTCTTTCTATTTTTGGTAGAGACAGGGTCTCGCTCTTGCTCAGGCTGGTTTCGAACTCCTGACCTTGAGCGATCCGCCTGCCTTGGCCTCCCAGAGTGCTAGAGTTACAGGCGTGAGCCACTGCACCTGGACCCGTTGACTAGTTTAGATCTCTGCTATCGTGGAGTTAATTTACCTTTGGAGCCATCCTGGGTCACCTTTATAAATCCCCGACTTTACGTTATCAGAGAGCTGGGGTGATTAAAGCTATGTCTTGCCTCCCAGAAGACCCGGGACTCGCTCAAATTGATCCACTGTCTCCCCAGTGTTCAGTGTTATGAAACAAGGGTCTCAGAGAGTGGTACCCTTTACTGAGATATAAAAGTCTGGGTCCCATCCTAACCCCAGAACAAAACCTGCCTTCTTGCCCTGTGTCTGACTAAAAAGGCCAATCATGTGACTACCCCTGGGCAAAAGAAGATTCACCTCTTTGGGACAAATTATCTGAAAATTATTCATTGGTGCACACCTATTCTTTAAATCCTAGATAGAACTTTTTGGTCAGCCTCTGTCTTAAAGAGATACTACAATCACACACTCCATAACGACGGTTTGGTCTACAATGGGGACAACATATAAAACAGTGGTCCCATAAGATTATAATGGAACTAAAAATGTTCTATTGTCAAGTGATTTGCATTACTGTTGCCTGAGTATTCAATACATTAACATGCCGTAGAGGTTGATAGCCTAGGAGTAATAGGATATATTTTATAGCCTGAGCGTGTGGTAGGCTATACCATCTAGGTTGATGTAAGTACACTCTATAATGTTTGCACAACGATGAAATCACCTAACGATGCATTTCTCGGAACTATCCCCCTGGTTAAGCGACACATGACTGTATTTTCAGGAGCTCTGATTCCGAAATAATAAACGATAGAGATGGAGAAAGGTTTCCTCTTTTTTGTGCCTGGAAGAGCACACAACTCATAGCTTTCCATTTTTTGTAAGGGAGCTGGCACAAGAAAGAAGTTTAAAATGTCACTCTCTCTGCCTGTTGAATTGGGACAAGTCCTGGAAATAAGCAAGGAAAAGGAAGGGAAGGGGACACAGACTCCATCAGGAAAAACTCTAAACTCACTTACAAGGAGAATTTCTTTTTTTTTTTTGAGACAGAGTCTCGCTTTGCTGCCCAGGATAGAGTGAGTGCCGTGGCGCCAGCCTAGCTCACAGCAACCTCAAACTCCTGGGCTCAAGTGATCCTCCTGCCTCAGCCTCCTGAGTAGCTGGGACTACAGGCATGCGCCACCATGCCCGGCTAATTTTTTCTATATATGTTAGCTGGCCAATTAATTTCTTTCTATTTATAGTAGAGACGGGGCCTCACTCTTGCTCAGGCTGGTTTCGAACTCCTGACCTCGGAACCATGCAACCTGGCACAGGACTGGATTTTAGCAGACACTGTTCTCGACTCCTCAGGTGGATTGAAAGCGTCTCAGTGCCCAGCACAGTGCCTGAGCACAGAAGGCTTTTGCTTATGGCCGAGAATCACGACGTCTTTATTTCCAGGCAGGCATGCAGTACTGCTCTCAGGCTTTCACAGGTGCGGGAACGAAGAGGGTGCAAAGTTGGGTAGCAATGAATTTATAATATTGCTTGGAATACAATGTGATTTTCTCAATTTTTTTCTGATGAAGATAATTATATTTATCTTGCTCAAAAGCCCTTTTCTTTGCTCGGTTTCTTTGGCACGCCCATTACTTTTCTTGCCAAATTTACAATGCTATTTGTGAGTAGACATTCAGGGAGCCCTATTTTAGATATTCTTGGACAGCATTAGAAACTCAGCTTTTCAAGTATGTGTCACGTGTAACCACCCCAGTGTCCAGACACAGTTGGTTGGCTAACCCATGGCTGTCTACAACGCACAGTGTCCCGTCTCCCTTGCAGCTAGGGGTGGCCATGTGACTTAGTTTTAGCCCCCTAAGCTTGAAGTGGAAGCCTTTTAGATGTGGCCGGTGGAATAACTTCGACTTTTCGGGATAAAAAGGGACAGCTTTAGTTGTCACGTCCCTGACCCTTTGCCCTTGCTGTCTTAGTCCAGGTAGTGTTGCTCTGGCACACCTTAGAGGATTTGCTCCTCTGCGGGCTGCAGTTTTGGGAAGCGCTAAGCCGCCGACAGCCAACACAGGGATTTCTCTAGATCCGTTGCTCTCCCGGCTCTGTGCCTCTGCATGCCTAAAATTCTGTGTTAGGAATGTGACTGGCTCATCCGACCTCTGGAGAGGAGGAATCCGCTGAGTTGTCTTTTCGGATGGATTTTGATATTATTTTCCCGTAAGAGGCAGGAATTGTATTTATTAATTGTTTAACCAGTTTTTTTTTAGCCATAAAGTTACAGAATTATTAAAAAAATTCCAACTGTACATAATGTATTAAGTGAAAGAAGGCTTCTCTCCTTCCTCGAAAGGAAATACTTCTGATATATTGTTTCCAAAACTTTGAATTATGTACACATACGTACATTGGCACAAAAAAGATCATACTACATGATGTTTCTTTCTGAGCATGTGTACATACACCACATTTTTTTAACATTGGCATATGGTATAAAGCACTACAGAGATAAATCATAGAGAAATGCAAGTTAAAACCACAGTGTGATACGACTGCATGCCTATCATATTCATTATGAATAATGTTGCTATGAACATGGATCTATACACCTGTCTTCGAGACCCTGCTTTCAATTCTTTTGGATAAATATCCAGACGTGGAGTTGCTGGATCATATGATAATTCCATTTTTGATTTTTCGAGGAATGACCATACTGTTTTCCATAGCAACTATATCATTTACATTCCCATCAACAGTGCACAAGGGAGTTTTTTTATATTTTTGATACAAACTTTTTTATGTATACCATTTGATTGTTAAATATTATAATTTACATAAATTTAGTTCATATACATTTATTCAAATTTATGATATGTTATATTTCTGAAATTAAACCTCATATTGATTAAAAATAAGTACATTATAAATTTATACTAAAATTGTTTCCCCACAAGTATAGCATCTAAAAAGCCAAGTGGTGCCATGTTCAGTAAAAGAAGAAAGGATGCATGATGAAATTGATTAAAATTATATATGAGAGAGTTATAAGTTTGGCTAGAAAACACAGTATGTGTACTGAAAAGAAATCTCTAACAGTAACATTATTAGAATAGAACAATCATCAATTCACAGTTAACTAAAGAATCTCTTTTGAATTATGATGAAAAAACTGAAGGAAAATGTTAGACATTTCAAGAACTTGTAAACAAGAGTGTGAGCAAGAAAATAAGGAAATGCTGTTTGCAATAAATTTTAATCATGTTTCATTGTAACCACTAATTTCCGATAAAAGAAAAATGATTTTAAAAGCACATGGACCCAAACAAGGATAAGATCCAGATTATAGATAATCTACTTTATGTGATGACTCAGGGTTTTGAAAGACTTTTTATTTAATGTCTAAAGGCAAGTAGATTCATTGTGACTGGCTTATTCTAAATAATTTTTGTCTTTGTTTTTCATGCATACTGATGAAACAGAATCAGATATTTGCAACACAAAAAAAGATTTCAACAATAGAAAGAATTTGAACACACATTTTTTTGCCATAAAAATTTCATGTTTCATCATGATGCTTTTCTAAAATGGAAGTATTTTAAAAAATTATTTATTGGGAGGCCAAAGCAGGAGGATTGCTTGAGCTCAGGAGTTCGAGACCAGCCTGAGTAAGAGCGAGAGCCCGTGTCTACTAAAAATAGAAAAAATTAGCCGGGCATGGTGGCACATGCCTGTAGTCCCAGCTACTCGGGAGGCTGAGGCAGGAGGATTGCTTGAGCCCAGGAATTTGAGGTTGCTGTAAGCCAGGCTGATGCCATGGCACTCTAGCCTAGGCAAGAGAGTGAGAATCTGTCTCAAAAAAAAAAAAAAATTCAAATTGATAGTTTAATAGATGATTTGCAGAAGGCAATGAAATTAGAGAAACAAAAATGATGCAATATTTTGTGATTTTTAGATGTTGTTATGTTTGGTGTAAAAGTAATATACTTCTTACAGAATGACAAGAAATTATCTAAAGCATAGATGCCAGATTATTTCTAAACTTGGTTGAACTTATAGGTCATTCCTGGTGCTAGAGCTAATCATATAGCTAATCATAAAAAGCCATAATTCATAACTTATTTGTCTAATAAAATTCAAAACCATAATGCTACTAGGAAATCACAGTATGTCTGAAATGCTATTGAAAATAAAAGAAGCAAAATACTTTGATTTTGATTATACACCAGATGTATCTCGTTGTAAATAAATATACCAGATTATTAGGTATATATGCTCATTTTATAATGCTCATTAATAACATATATCAATAGAAGAAAGTTATACTGACTTTACTGAAATGAAAGAAAAAACTGGATAGGATCTATCTGGTGAAATTATTAAACAATTGGAAAAAGATGATATTGACAAAAAGTGCTCATTGCCAAGGATGCACTAATGGAGCATACACTTGTGTTTATAAGAGTAGATAGCCATTATTTCTCTCCCAGCATGATTATGCCAAATTTGTTAAGTACTCAGCTCATAATCTTAATTTAATAAGCAAAAATGTTGCCTCTGTGAATATATGATAACCATTTTTAGTATTATATGCAAGATATATACTTTTTTTGTGAATTCAGTAAACAGATGGAATATTATTATGTCTGTTCTAAGAATTACGTTTTGGATACCTGATGAGCATCAAGCCCAAATGCAATCTAGGTACTCTGTATATAAATTAAAAGCATTTATCAAACATGACAGTATGCATTATGCTATAATTGAAAGCATCTTGGTGCAATAGATTATACATTTTTATCCTGTATGGGATAGTGTTTTAAACCAAATGGAAAAGTTAATAAAGCTCTATCTTCAGAAAGCATGACAATATATAAAGTTGTATACTTAATAGAAGACCTGTCCCTTTACTTATAACAAAAGAGAAAAATTACTTTGAAAGCATATTTGATTAATAAAAAACTTTAGCAAGAAGTATGAATATGCTTCCAGAATTTGTAACTAAATGAAAAAGAAAAATTAAGGAATTGGAAATCTATAGTTCAATGCATGAGAGTATCAATTATTATGAGAAAAGTGCATATCAAGCAAAAATTATGGAGAGTACAGATATCTTAATCACATTTGAAATGGAGATATGCAAAATTAGGTAAAGCATCTTCAGATTTTGAGTTAACTAGAAAAAAGTTACTTTCTATGGTTACATTTGTTTTACAAAAAGCAGTCACTTGCTTGGCTGTTAAATATTCTTGCAATTTAAGTCCTGTAGAAATTTCATCTGAAATAGCTCTAAGCAGTGTTCAATATCCATATTTTGTAATTTAGAATCAATATTGTGTTTGGATTTTCTAAAACTGATACAAGTATTTGACTTCTTGCAGTCTTATCTAAATTTGAAAGTACCCTTGATAACTTTTTTAAAAATTTTTTTGAGACAGTGGTGTCACTCTGTCTGTCACCTGGGGTGGAGTGCAGTGGCATGATCATAGCTTACAGCAACGTCAAACTCCTAGGCTCAAGCAACCCTCCTGCCTCTCTCTCCCATGTAGCTGGGACTACAGATGCATGCCACCACGCCCAGCTGATTTTTGCATTTTTTGTAGAGAGAGGGTCTTGCTCTTGCTCAGGCTGAGAATGTTTTGTAACAGCCATCCATGGTGTTCCACAAAAGAAGAAAACAAGATAAGCAAAGAAGTGGATTTTGAAAATATTATGGATGAGTTTGTTTCCATCAAAGCCAGGAAAGTAAGATTATAATATATTCTGGTTTGGTATAAATAAAATCCTTACACTTAATAATATTGTGAGTTTTAATATACCTATTTTTCAATGTATTTTTTACTGTAATGTTCTGAAGAAATATTCACAAAATACATAAAAACATGTATTCAGGGGTGCAGTTTTTCCTTTGCTTCAGGTTGCAATATGGCTCAGCAAGGCACTTCAATGGAATACTGTTGAGTAATAAAAAGGAAGGCATTCCTGATACATGCCACAGCACAAGTGAATCTCAAAGGCACTGTGCAAAGTACAAGCAGCAGACTCAAAGGCTACAAGCCATAGGATTCCATTTATGACATTCTAAAATAGGAAAAACTATAGGATCAGGAAATAGATCTTTGGTTGCTGGGGACTGGCGGGGGTAGGGGGTGCAGAGAAGATTGGCTGCATAGGGACAGGGGAGGATTTGGGGGATAGATGGAACGTTCAATATCTTGATTGTGATTGTGGTTACAGAACTATACGCTTTTGTAAAAACTCAAAGGATCGTCCACTAAAAGAAGTCAGTTTCTATTTCTATTTCTCTGTAGGTACGGTGAGCCTTAGATGATTTACAGCAGGACGGCGTAAAAATTTTTGTTTGGAGAAGATTACTTTGGCCATATAAGAAACCCATATTGAAATAAAAAGATTCCCGAGGCAAGGGGACCAGTTTAAATCTAGCATAATAGCCCTTGTACAAATTGTTCACTCTCTGAATTCCTTTTTGTCCTTGATTATTGTGGAATTTTTCACTTTGCTCTACTTCTTTTATGGACTGTTATCTAGCTAACATCTTATTTGTTTATGGGATCTAAATGTTCCTTGCAAGTAATAGAACCAATATGTGAACTGGCTCCTACAGAGTTGCCTAACTCCACTTGAGGCTGGGAGTTCAAGAGTCTCTTGAAAACACATGTTTTCTTAAGGTTGGGCTTAATTACCTTTTAGTAAAATCTTGGCATGGGGACAGCCATATACATGTCAGGGCAAAGGCTCTAGTGTTTGGAGGTTTTTGCCCACATCTCAATTATGTTCTTCATTATCCTTCTTTGGCAAGCTGGCTGGATTTCTAAACCACATGGAGCTCCCCTAAGATTTGCATATTCAGAGATACATGTTTTCTTCCCAAGTGACTAACAGTAGTAAACTTTTATCATTTTATGTTTCTATGGTCCATTTCATAGATACATTATATGAATCCTTTTATAAAGGACTATGAAAACCGAGGATTGGAAGAAGCTTTAGGGCCACCAGTAAGCACCTGTACCACCTGGAAGCTTGGGAGAATTGCAGGATTTGGGCCCAACTCCAGGCCTACTAAACTAGAATGCTCATTTTAACAGCTCTCCACCCAGGCCCTGCGATTCATGGACACATGAAATTTGAAGAGCACTGCTATTGTTGTCATCTGGCTTAGTCACTTACCTGGTGTTTACCTCTCCCACAGCAACCCTGCAAAGAGCAGAAGTAAGGTTAGCTTCTTTTCATACCTTACAATACTATATGGTATAATATTTGTATAATATAACACTTGCGCAACACAACATAGATACTGAACAAGGTCATACATGGAATATTCTGGCCCTCATTTATCATGTAAATAAATGTAATTTTAGCAGAAGTTTAATAAGCACACAAAGTATTCAAAGGAAACTATTAGATATCATTTGTATTGCAAAGCTGGTATCTGCTTAAATATTTTCGGGTAGAGGCTAGTCTCAGAGTAATAAAGGAGAACAAAGACTTCTCATGCAGTTAGTTGCCTTACCCTTTGCCCTTGTGACATCTGGCAATGATATAAAAGGGCAAATATTAAAATTAAGTTATGCTGCTCAGTGATATTTCTGGGACTAGTTTAGCATTCAAATGTAAGTAAAATGTTTAGAATTTGGGAAGAATTTTTGATGCCTTCATTCTAAGTGACTAATTTATTTAAATGGTTTAAGTTACTCAGATTTAAGCAACATATTCATCTAATATTATTCCAGATTCTCAAAATTTGAAGTTTTTGTTTTTTTTTTCATTTCTGCCTACCTTAAAGTTATTTATGTGATGACCCTAAGCTTTCTGCCAAACTCTGTATTTACAGCATTGAGTTCCTCTTTGTAAGTATGGGCCCACAATCCCCTGTTCATACCTTTGGGCTTAGGGGTGTTTGAGAATTCAGAAATTTTTGAATTATTAATAGAAGATACTCTTTATCATGTACTATTCCAAGTAGGGGCTGGGGCAGCACCCTTTACTCAAACATTTCTGCAACATATAAAATAAACATTCACACTAAGCGATATAAATAAAGACTTTAAATAGCCTTTTCTGGGGTCACATCAAGTTTTTGGCATAAAATCGATTATAAAAAATTTTCCGTTTTCATAGTTCTGTTTGTCTTATTTTTCTATTTTGCCAGTGTGTATTAAGATGAATGGGCCTTTTTATAATAACAAAGCGGGAAGAAATTTTAGGAGTGCTTTAGTTGACCTTTTGCTTGGAAGTAAGTAGTAAGGACTTAGCAAAAAATTAATGTGAATAGGTGTTTACCCAAAAATAAGATTTCTTGGTCTAAGTTTCCATAACTTTCTCAATGTTAAACAGTTAACATGGTCATAATATCAATGTAGGGAAAAGGCAGAAAAGAAAGGTTCAGAGAGCCTTAGGGCCGCCATTTTGACCAATACCACATCCTAACCACCCTGAACAAGGAAGTCATGGGCCTCAGGCCACCTGAGGATGGATGAATTGCTAAGCCGGATGCCTTACAAACTGTCAAACTGTGCTTACCTGACTTTTTTTTTTTGAGACAGAGTCTCCCTCTGTTGCCTGGGCTAGAGTGCCGTGGCGTCAGCCTAGCTCACAGCTACCTCACACTCCTGGACTCAAGCAATCCTGCTGCCTCAGCCTCCCAAGTAGCTGGCACTATAGGCATGCGCCACCATGCTCTGCTAATTTTTTCCTGTATATTTTTAGTTGTCCAGTTAATTTCTTTCTATTTTTAGTAGAGATGGGGTCTCGCTCTTGCTCAGGCTGCTCTCGAACTCCTGGCCTCAAGCAATCCGCCCGCCTCGGCCTCCCAGAGTGCTAGGATTACAGGCATGAGCCACCTCGCGGCCTGTGCTTACCTTTCTGTGACAGCAGTTTATGATTAACCTCTATGGCCTGCCCTCAAGACAATGCCAGTCACCTCCCTCTGTTTCCTAACGGGGTTTTAAAAATGTTGGCATTGTGGACGCAAAAAATCCAAACCCTGAATATTTGAAAGAAGTTTATTCTGAGCCAAATTTGAGGACCGTGGCCTGGAGCCACTCTTAAGAAGCCTTGAGCAAGTGGGCTCGCTGTGGCTGGGTTACAGTTTGGTTTTATAGATTTTCAGAGAGACAGGGGTTACAGGCAAAGTCACAAATCAATACATGAGAGGCACACATTGGTTTGGCCTCAAAAGGTGGGACATCTCCAAGGGGGGTGGATTACAGGTTATAGGTGGGTTTAAAGATTCTTTGGCTGGCAATTGGCTGAGAGAGTTAGACTTTATCTAGAAGACCAGAAAGCATATGCTTATTTTAAGATAAGGGTGTGAGCACTCTGGGAGGTCCGGACAGGAGGACGTTTTAAATTTACAATAGGCGCCTGCTAGGATGCTTTCAGATGCTTTAAATTTACCAATAGGCATCTGCTAGGATGCTTGAGTTAAGATATTTTAAATTTATGATAGGCATCTGCTAGGATGCTTGAGTTAAGACAGGGGCTTCTTATCTTTTAGGTGTGGTTAATGCCATACCAGAATCTGGTTGGGAAGTAAACCACCGCTTCATTTGGTTAACAAAAGCCACTTAGTGGGAATTTACCATTTGTCAGCCTGACCCAGCTGGCCTCCTTAGGAAGGAGTTTCTAGCAAAAGAAAAAGATTAGAGTTCGGTCCTCACCATTGCCACATCAGGGATGCCCTTCCTGCTCAGGGAAAGGACTCCTACTCTGTGGAGTGGGGTCTGTTGTCTGTCTCTCACTCAATAAAGATTATGCCACGAGTTAGCTTGTGCTTGAATTCTTTCCTGTGTGAAGCCAAGAACCCCTTGGCGAGTTTAGGAGGCTTTCCCCTAATGCGGGCACCCCCACATCGATATCTTGAGAGGCTAAGCCCATGTTCATATCTGCTCATGCCAATTCTCATCTCCCTTCTTCCTAAAAGAGCCTAATTTTACCCAGCATGCCAAGCTAAAAATAGTCACATGACCCCACCAGACTGTCTTACAGCCGAGGGGTCATGTGACTCTGTAGTTGTCCGTGAGCTAGAATCAGGCTGGGGGTGGGGAGGTTCTGCAAAAGCTTTTGTTTTCCTAACATGAGTGTAGCCCCTTCCCACCTCTCCTTTCTTCTGCCTGCCTCAAACACAGACGCAACACCTGAAGATACAGCAGCTATCCTACAAAAAGAGGAGATAAGGCCCCACGGTGGCTCACGCCTGTAATCCTAGCACTCTGGGAGGCCGAGGCGGGCGGATCGCTCAAGGTCAGGAGTTCGAAACCAGCCTGAGCCAGAGCAAGACCCCGTCTCTACTATAAATAGAGTAGAAATAGAAAAATTAATTGGCTAACTAATATATATAGAAAAAATGAGCCGGGCATGGTGGCACATGCTTGTAGTCCCAGCTACTTGGGAGGCTGAGGCGGGAGGATCGTTTGAGCCCAGGAATTGAAGTTGCTGTGAGCTAGGCTGACGCCACAGCACTCTAGCCCAGGCAAGAGAGACTCTGTCTGAAAAAAAAAAAAAAAAGATTGTCCTCTTTTGTACAGTTCACCACATCTAGTTCCTCCTATCTGCTGTGAAAGGATAGCACTGCTAATAAAACATCTAACAGAGAAAAATAAACTATCAGATAGCTAAAAAGAGAGAAAGATCACAGCACACAACTGCCCCCTCTGATTAACCACCTGTGGCTTAACTGTTGTCTTTAAGAGTTTCTTTTTACAGCACTTGAAAAGAATTGAACAGATGAAAGGAGCATGACCCTTCCCCACATCCCGCCAGACCACATTCCGGGGAAACTGATAAACCAGCCTAGCAGAAAAGCAGGAAAAAATCCCCCCAAAAAGCCATAACATAGTGGATTTATAGATGCCCCGTTATCAACTCACAGCAGCATTTTTTTTCTTTTCCCTTTATGCCAATAAAATTCTGAACCCTTTACCCTCAGGGACAGGACTTGTTTTTTCTTTCTTTCCTGCCACACCCTTTCCTCCCTTGGGAAGTAAAATAAACTTCACTCTTTAAACCCTATCCATGTCTTTGTGTCGAGAATTCTTTCTCATCCCACTGTGTGTTCCCACCCAAACATGTTGTGTCTGCCAACGTGCTCCTCCTTGGCTTTTTGTTTCTGGTGAGCATATCTTTAGAGTGTAGGGCAGAGGAAGGGCAGAGGAATTTTTCCAATTGTCGGGAATTTACTTGGGTAATTGTCAGGAATTTACTTGGGTGGGGCAATGAGCTAACCGCAAACTTTTGCTTCTGGTCATTGCTTGCTTGCTACACCGCTGTATGGGGAATTATGGGATGAGGTCATTGAAGCACGGGCGACTGGCCCATCAGGCAATAGAGGGCAACCAATCATATTAGAAGGACAATAGTGGGCAACCAATCATCTTAAAGGTCAACGCATTATCCACGAGTGATCGGCTTGTGCACCGCTTGTGCGCCATGGGGGTAAAAAGGCATGCCGTCACACCAGTCGAGGTCCCTACCTGGGAGAGTGGCCACTGCGTTGGTGCTCAAGGCTTGGACCCTGGCTAGCCAGAAAATAAACTCCTCGTGTATAATTGCATCCTCGGTGTGTCTGTTTTTCTGTTCGGCTGGTTGTGGAAGGTCGGTCCCTAACAAGAGGTCATTGTAAGGCTGGGCGAGCGTGGTGTCTCACGCCTGTAATCCTAGCACTCTGGGAGGCCGAGGTGGGAGGATCACTAGAGGTCACGAGTTCCAAACCAGCTCTGAGCAAGAGTGAGCTCCCATCTCTACTAAAAATAGAAATAAATTAATTGGCCAACTAAAAATATGTGGAAAAAAATTAGTCGGGCATGGCGGCGCATGCCTATAGTTCCAGCTCCTTGGGAGGCTGAGGCAGGAGGATCGCTTGAGCCCAGGAGTTTGAGGTTGTTTACGCCGCAGTACTCTAGCCTAGGCAACAGAGTGAGACTCTGCCTCAAAAAAACCCCCCCAAAATCCAGAGGTCATTGTAACCTCTGTGTGTCCTATTTGATCTCAGGGATGTAGAAGAATATTTATGGATTGGTTTCTTGTAACCCTAGCTGGGGATCCACGGTGTTCATGGTTTCTACCCAAATTTTTACGTTTGTCTTTTGGTTTGAGGCTCTCCTAGTGTGGAGAGAGAGACTGGTAGAACGTACGTTGTGACCTGTGCAGTGAATCTCCAAATTCTTGAGGCTCTTTCCATTCATGGCCTGGGGAAAGCTGTTGTTTCCACGCCATCGTCAGGGGTTGGTGGGGGAGAGAGTTTCTGATAACACAGATCTTTCCAGATGTTTTCTGTTGGAAGCCTCAAATGCCATCTCTCCATGACTTTAAAATTCCAGGACCTAAGAGGTCAGCCCCAGCCAGTTTGCTCTATAAAATCTGCAGTTTCAACTCCCTCTCACTTACTGTGGAAGCCTTTTACTTTTCTGGCACGTGAAGATTTTGCTTTCTTGTTTCAGAGCTTGTATATACATATTTAAATCATTTTAATGTATTGTTTATCAGTTACACATGTTTGGAGTGAGAAAGAGGGGGGGTTTCTCATATCACCACAGTTTGGGATTATTTTTTTTTGAATTTCAGTCTTATCTAATCCATTTCATTTTATTTAAGGTCACTCTAATAAATATTTATTGAATACTATACTAGTTAATAATAATGGCTTATGATTAATTGAATTCTTGCTATGTGACAAGTACTGTGATAAATACTGTGTATGCATTATCTCATTTCATCTTCACAAAATTACATAACCTGGCAATTCCACTTCTAGGTATATACTCATGAGAATTGAGAACACAGGTCTGCATAAAAATTTGCACAGAAATGTTCATAGTAACTTTATTCCTAATAGCCAAGGAGTGAAAACAACCCAAATTTCCATTAACTAATGATCAGATAAATAAAATGTGGTATATATATATATGTATATCCACTTCTAGGTATATACTCATGAGAATTGAGAACACAGGTCTGCATAAAAATTTGCACAGAAATGTTCATAGTAACTTTATTCCTAATAGCCAAGGAGTGAAAACAACCCAAATTTCCATTAACTAATGATCAGATAAATAAAATGTGGTATATATATATATATATACATATATATATATGTATATACAATGGGATATATTCAGTCATAAAAAGGAATGAAGTACTGATACATGCTGCAACATGCATAAACCTTGAAAACATAATGGTAAGTGAAAGAAGGCAGGCATGAAAGATCACATGTTGTATGATTCCATTAATATGAAATATCAAGAATAGGCAAATCCATAGAGACAGAAAGTAGAATAGTGGTTTTCAGGGACTGTGGAGAAGAGGAATGGAGAGTGATTGCTAATGAATATGGGGTTTCTTTTTGGGGTGATGAAAATATTCTGGGATTATTAGTGCTCTTAATAGTTGCACAACCTTGCGTACATGCTACAAAACACTGAATTTTATGGTATATAAACTGCGTTTCAATAAAAAAAATACATTACCCAAAATTCCCCATATGGTATATACTATCATTACCCTCATTTTGTAGATGAGAAAACAGAGTCATAGAAAGGATAAGTAGGTCATGTGCAGTAACTCACGCTTGTAATCCTAGCACTTTGGGAGGCCAAGGAAGGAGGATTGCTTGAGACCAGGAGTTCAAGACCAACCTGAACAAGAGTGAGACCCCCATCTCTACAAAAAATTAGCCAGGTGTAGTGGCATACACCTGTAGCCCCAGCTCCTCAGGAGGCTGAGGCAGGAGAATCACCTGAGCCCAGGAGTTGGAGGTTGCAGTGAGCTATGATGATACCACTGCACTCTACCTGGGGCAACAGAGCTAGACACTGTCTCAATAAAAAAGAAAAAAAAAAAAAAAAGAAAGAAAGACTAAGTAAGTACCTTGCTTAACAGATGCTTAGAAAGTGCTCTGACTGCTGGTACAAAGCTAAGTGCTACGAGTTGATGATTATTGCGTCTACCACTAAGATTCAGTGAGTTTTAAAATATAATGCTTAAGGTTTGCCCATAACTCCTTAGACCAGAGTTTGCAAGCTTGCAGTCCACAGACAGACTGAATTGAGCTCTTAGACATGTTTTGTCTGTCTCACCCAGTGTTAACCCATTAAATCTTCTATAGAATTGAATTTTTTGTCAATACTTCAACCTCAAATTATTTCACTTGAGATATGGACTTTTAACAGCCCTTGAAAAATCAGAAGGCTTTGAACCCTGGGCCCACACTCCTGCATGACAACCATTTGCTGGAGGAGAGAAACTGCTCCAATTAAACTGGGATGTTCTTTCCAGTTTGTAAGTCTCTCTACTTGCCTTTTGACTCCCAAGGCCAAGGCCTTCATTTATCATTTATCATTACATTAAATATTTGTGGTGGTGTTTTTCTCAAAGTAGACTTAAGAAGAACGTGAACTATTTCTCAAAACTCTGTCTTTATCAATAGTGAGAAACCAAAGGTAGACAAAGACATGTTACATGAGAAATAGGAAAGAGAATATTGGTTTGGGAAAATAAAGGATATTCTATGCACTATGCAGACAAAATGTGTTTCTTTTCAAAGAATACAACTGGCCCAGTTAACTAATTTGATTATCGGCCTGGCTCCTGTAGACACTTGAGCTTCTCTGCCAAAGGCAGGGTGGGCTTGAGAGTCAGAGTACTAACTATGGGCCTCGGATAAGTTAGAACTGCTCTGAGCCACGGTTTCATCATTTGTCAAGCCAGAATAACAAAACTGCCTAGTATACAAATGCAGAGCAATGATATTGGGAAGGAAAGAACTTTGTGAACCATAAAGTGTTATTAAAATATTAGTATCTGCTATGGAATGAATGTGTGTGTCCCTACCTCCCCGTCCCAATTCATATATTGAAATCCGAACCCCCGAGGCAATGCTATTAGAATATCCCACTTTGGGGAGGCCTTCACAATGGACTGGTGCCCTTTTAAGAGAGACCCAAGACAGCCCCCTTGCCCCATTCCCCAGGCAGGGACACAGCCCGAAGACGCTGTATATGAACCAGAAAGTGGCCTCTCACCTGACAGCAAAGCTGCCAATGCCTTGATCTCGCATTTTCCAGCCTCTATAACAGTGAGAATTAAAATTCTGTTGTTTATAAGCTGCCTGGTTTATAGTATTTTTGTTATAGCAGTCCAAACAGACTAAGACAGAAAATTAGTACCAAGAGGCAGGTGTGCTGACGTTAAAAATGTGGAAGTGACTTTGAAACTGGGTAATGGACAGAGGCTGCAAGAGTTTGAAGAAAGCCTACATTGCCATGTATTAAGGGCAATTCTGGGCCAGGCACGGTGGCTCCCGCCTATAGTCCTAGCACTCTGAGCGGCCGAGGAGGGAGGATTGCTCGAGGTCAGGAGTTTGAGAGCAGCCTGAGCAAGAGCAAGACCCTGTCTCTACTAAAAACAGAAAGAAATTAATTGGCCAACTAAAATAAATTTATATAGAAAAACTTAGCCAGGTATGGTGGCGCATGCCTGTAGTCCCAGCTACTTGGGAGGCTGAGGCAGGAGGATCACTTGAGCCCAGGAGTTTGAGGTTGCTGTGAGCTAGGCTGATGCCATGGCACCATAGCCTGCCTGGGCAACAGAGTGAGACTCTGTCTCAAAAAAAAAAAAAAAAAAAAAGGGCAAAGGGCAATTCTGGTGTGGGCCCAGAGGGAAAAGAGGAGCACCATGGAGAGACCCTCAGTCTTCTTAGAGAATACACAAGCACTCAGGAACAGAATATTGGTAGAAATATTCAGGTGAGTTTGGAAAGGAGGGACATGCACAGTCATGCACTTTCAGCACTGCCGTGTGTGTGTGTGTGTGTGTGTGTGTGTGTGTGTGTGTGTGTGTGTGTCCATCCATCCGTCCCTAGACTCATGACTAAAGTGCATACCCAGTTATGAATAGACCAGCCACACACCTTGAAGAGTTTGATATTGGGCTTTGCTTCCATATAGAATGAATTTCTAAATATTAGCTCAGTGCAGCTGAGTTGTGCACAATGAGTCAGCAAGAGCTTACATGGGAGGGTGTGAACCAATGACAAATTCCTTTTCAAAGGGAACGTTTATCATATCACTGCCTGCTTCCACTGTGCACACTCACCGTTGCTTGCAGCATAGCAATAGAATATGTTTTCCTAATAGCGGTGGTGACGAGGCAACATGTTTGGTGCAAGTAGTGCCAGGTACAAAGGACAAGAAAGTACAGGTGCTGAGTCACTGTGATTCGGTGATTCTCTAGGGAAAAGGATATGTGGGGAGCTTAACTTTCACTTCCTTTCTTTTGCTGAAGTAAGCCTGAAGGCATTGTCACATGATCACCTTTCATTCACTAAAGCTCACATTTTAGGGGCTTCTCTTTCTCACAGAACAAAATAGGTCCCTGGTGTCCCTGGGGTAAACCAAGTTTTCCTGGCTGCCTGGAGGACTCTGGACCAGACTTGGGTGTGGAGGAGTTGGGGACAGATGCTCAGGCCCCAGGACACTGAGAGTCAGATGAATGAGTAAAGGAGTTGAGTGTGTGTGTGAGTGTGTGTGTGTGTGTGTATATGTGTGTCTAATCCCATCTACTAGGTTATGGAGAAACTCATTCAAAGTTGAACACTACTACTCATAGAGGCATTTCAAGTTGCTTTAGAGAGAGAATTACACAAAAATAACCGGTAGGAGCCAGATGACCTTTTTGGATGCCAATAAGAGAGCTCCAACATTGGTGAGGTGTAGACCATCCTCACCCGTCGGTCATAACAGCAAGGTCCACCTGCCGAGACCGGTTATTTGTGGTGCAAGTGCTACTGACCATGGGGATGGAACCTACAGTAATCAATGGAGACTGTCTTACTGGGGTGGGGGTGGCGGTAGAATCATCTTAGAGCAGGACAATGCCAAGAGCACCAAGGAGCATCAGGAAGGATGGAGAATCCTCCCCTGGTAAAAGAGGGCTGGAAGGCTGGGGCTCCTGGGACTCTACTGGGTGGAACCCACCTCCCAGTGAAGTAAATCTTCGTTACCTTGTGTGCGTTACCCTTGTTCTCAGTAGCTACTCTCACTGCACTGTAGTTGTCTGCCTATTCTATTGGACCGGAAGCTCCTTGAGGGAAAGAGCCATATTGAATTCATCTCTGTACCCCTAGTGTTTAGTGTTTTGTTGAATTAGCGAATAAATCCATCTCTATTCGTTACCAAAAATCTAAGATGTGATAAAAAACAAACAACAAAAACTGTTTCTGGCCAGGTGCGGTGGCTCATTCTTATAATCCTAGCACTCTAGGAGGCCGAGGCGGGCGGATTGCTCGAGGTCAGGAGTTCGAAACCAGCCTGAGCAAGAGCGAGACCCCGTCTCTACTATAAATAGAAAGAAATTAATTGGCCAACTAATATATATACAAAAAATTAGCCAGGCATGGTGGCGCATGCCTGTAGTCCCAGCTACTCGGGAGGCTGAGGCAGGAGGATCGCTTGAGCTAGGAGTTTGAGGTTGCTGTGAGCTAGGCTGATGCCATGGCACTCACTCTAGCCTGGGCAACAAAGTGAGAGTCTGTCTCAAAAAAAAAAAAAAATACTCTTTCTACTTGTGTTGTGAATTCCTCAGTAGGGCTTTTTCTTCTACACTAACATGCTCCTACACAGAGTAAGCACCACCTGCCATGATTACTGCAATTTCTAAGTTTGCCTTAAATCTTCATATGTAAAATTTTAACTTACTTACTTTGGTATTTTTATTGGATCCCATTCCCTTTGGTTCTCCCTTTTAACTTTAAGCATATACAGTGTGGCCTTTTGCACAACAGTTTGAAGTTCTATTTCTATGATCCCTTTTATTTTCTGTGCAAATGTTCACGTTTCTCCTATTTCCTATCACTTCTGAACACTTCCCTAATGACGAAAGTCATGGAAGTAGTCCATAAGAACTGGTTTTATATCTACAGTTCTGGTTAGATACAATCTCAGAGAAGGAATCTGTGGCCAGTCTGTAGTGTTCTCTCCTTACTTAAAAAGTATTCCTCCCTTGACCTCACTTCAGTGTCCAATTATCATTTCATTTTCTACAACTGTACATGACAAAATGAACGGAGTGTGGGAAATCTACATTTCCACTTCCGTTTCCTCACCATCCACTGACACCTGAACTCACGGTCTCCTGGCTTCAACTTCACCACCTTCCAGATCATACCACTTTCTCTAAGGCCTCTGGTACCCTTCTTCTGACCTTGAGCCAGTGGGCTGTTTTTATACTTCTCTTTCCTGCGTACTTAGTTGGTTAAACATCATCAAAAAGCAAAATAAAACAAAATTCCCCAAACCAAAAGCCTCTCCTTTTTTAAGACAGCCTCCTCATCCTGACACACTTGTGCCCCTGAGCTCATCTGCATATATATATATATATATATATATATATATATATATATTTTTTTTTTTTTAGAGATGGAGTCTCGCTCTGTCACCCAGGCTAGAGTGCAGTGGTGCAATCATAGCTCATTGCAGCCTCAAACTTCTAGGCTGAAGTGATCCTCCTACCTCAGCCTCCCAAGTAACTGGGACTGCAGGCATGTGCCCAGCTCATCTGCATTATTCTAACCTGTATGGTGATTGCTGATTTTTCATTGTCACATTCACCATCAGCATCCTTCAGCTTTCTCAGGTGAGTCCTCAGCTGTCCCCTACACCCCAACAGGTACACATGCTTGTGTTTCCCGCCCATCTCTGCATCTTCACCCCCATCGTGGTACCCCTAACTCCACATATCACATGCGGTTGGTTTCTAAAGCCATTTAAAACTTACACTGGCAAGAGGAAACATAGCTTCATAAACTTTCCCTACCGTAATAGCTCCGTGTTGTTGTATTTTTATAATACTAATTTATCAACACATGTATACTTCATTGTAAATATTCTTAAGCTTATGCTTTTTCATGAATGTATGTTGCTCCCTGAGACCTTTCTTCTATTTGGGTTTCTTCCAAAATGCATAATATGGTCCTCCATACGCAGTGGACACTAGCTAAATATTGGCTAAAGTGAGTAACAATAAAAAAATGTAATATTTACTCCCGCCAATGAGTCAATATTTAACTTGCTTAACATGACTCTGTGACAGTTTGTCCAGACACTGCCATTTCCTGCTTTCAGGGAACTATTGTCTGTTGCTAACTTGTTGTTCCTCTGGGTCTCCTTTTCCTACCCAGCTCAGGTGTAGAGTATGGGGCTTACAGAGTTAGACTAGGCCATTGTTCTCATGGGTTTTGCTACCTATACCACTAAACAAGATAGGAAAAACCAAACCAGAGTGGTTTTTTTTTACATAGGCAACACAAAGTACTTCACCTTTAGTCAACAAAAATGTGTGGGGGTTTCTTCCTATAAGCAACCAATCAATCCTCCAGCAGACCCCAGCTGGTTGTCCTAAACTTCAATTAAATTCTTTTTTTTTGAGACAGTGTCTCACTCTGTTGCCCTGGCTAGAGTGCCGTGGCATCAGCCTAGCTCACAGCAACCTCAAACTCCTGGGCTCAAGTGATCCTCCTGCCTCAGCCTCCCGAGTAGCTGGGACTACAGGCACATGCCACCATGCCCGGCTAATTTTTTCTATATATTTTTAATTGGCCAATTAATTTCTTTTTTCTTATTTTTAGTAGAGAGGAGGGTCTCACGCTTGCTCAGGCTGGTTTCGAACTCCTGACCTTGAGGGACCTGCCCACCTCGGCCTTCCAGAGTGCTGGGATTACAGGCGTGAGCCACCGTGCCCGGCCAAACTTCAATTAAATTCTGATGCCAGCAACCTGGAGCTATCATGAGATCCCACAGGTGAAGGGCTCAGTCCCACAGCACTGTCCCCACTTCAGAGGCCAACTGCAAAGTAGTAGGTTGTCACCTATACTTCCAACTAACTGGCTGTAACTCAGCGTTCCTACTCTGCCTCCTTGGGTTCAATTAATTTGCTAGGACAGCTCACAGAACTCAGAGAAACACTTATTGGTGTTTATAGGTTTATTAGAAAGGATATTAGAAAGGATACAGATGGACACCAGGTGGAAGAGCTCTACAAGTTAAAATATGTGGGAAGGGACAAGGAGCTTCCATGCCCTCTCTGTATGTACAACCGTCCAGGAACCTCCATGTGTTCAGTTGTTTGGAAGCTCTCTGAACCCAGTCGTTTTGGGTTTTTATGGAGGCTTCATCATGTAGGCACAATTAATGGTACCATTAGCCGTTGGTGATCAACTTGACTTTCAACCCATCTCCCCTCCCCAGAGGTGGAGGTTGATCTGTGGGACTGAAAGTCCTAACCCTCCAATCATGCCTTGTTTTTTCCCGTGACCAGGCTCCATCCTGAACATATGGACTCCCCACCCATAGGCACTCTTACCATTCAGGAAATTCCAAAGGATTTTAGGAACTGTATGTCAGGAAACATGGACAAGACCAAATATATATTTCGCAATATCACGACCATGTTAACAACCTATCATAAAGACCAGGTACTCACCTAGTAGGCTGAATGCTTGTAAAGTGTTGATAAGGTTTACTTGGAAGAGAAGGAACTGATAGAAGCCTCTAGTGCCAGACTGTTGGGGTTGAAGTTCAGGTCTTGCCATATTCTGGCAGTGTTGATTTTGGCCAAGTTACTTAACTTCTCTGCGCCTCAGTTTCTTCTGCTATAAAATAGGGATGATGATAATTGTATATTGATCTCTAGGGGTGTATTCAGATGCTACACATAAAGATTCATGAAAATGAGTTGTTAGGTTTATTCATCCTTAAATAAATAGACATGGAAGGTTAGAATAGCATACATCAAGTTTTATCTGTTAAGGCAAAGCAAACTCCTAAAGGTTGAGGACAGTGAAAACTAGTTCCAATCCTAACAACTGCTCTACACTCTTCAAAACAGTTGTAGCCAAGACAAAGAGAGGCTGAGCAGCTGCTCAGATTAAACGAAACTAAAGAGGCTAAAGAGGCGTGACAACTAAGTGCAATTCATGGTCTGGTGTTGGTTCCTGGATTGCTCTAGTGGATGTTATTAGGAAAATTGGCAAAATTTGAATACACAGCACACGATAGATAATGGTATTGTATCAATGTCAAATTTTCTAGTTATAATCATTGTAATGCGATTATTTAAGAGAATGTACTTCTTAGGAAATACATGCTGAAGTATTTAGGAGTAAAAAGGTATTAAGGCTGCAACTGACTTTCATGTGATTCAGGGGGAAAAAGTATGTGTGTGTGTGTGTGTGTGTGTGTGTGTGAAAGAGATTGAGAAAATGAATGTGGGGCAAAAATATTAACATTTGATGAAACTAGATAAGGATATGCAGGCTTGTATCTACTATTTTTGCAACTTTTCTACAAATTTGAAATTATTCCAAAATAAAAAGTGAAAATACAAATACTCCTGTGATTTGGGGACTCACTTTTGCCATTTGCAAGATGGATGGGTTTTCATTTATGGTCTTAAGGAATGATGATAATGTTTTCTGAGCTGCAAGTTGGGACATTTTGTCTGAGGAATCTCTTTACATTTTTTTAAATATAAAAGTCTTCCAAAGATTATAAGTTAAAGTACATTAATACATAGATTTTTTTGAAAAGAAAAAAATACATGATGAGAAATGAAAATTTAATAAACTACCTTTATTGGTTAATGAGGAGTAAAACGATCATACGTCCATTTTAAGAGCAGTGGTATATTGATCTATTTGTATTTTTTGAAGAACTCAGTTTGCTCAATAACTATTTTTTCCCCAGAATTTCTTTGCAGATATCAGAGTAATGGGATTGAGTTATTACTGTTGAAACTTCCAATTTATCCAAACTGCTTAATCTAAAAATACTGCTTTTCAATGTGTCCAAAAGTGAAGAGGACAAAGTCAGGCATTTTTAATTAGCATGTGCATGTGAAATATCCACATTCACAGACTAAAAATCTGTAAGTAAATTTTTCATCTCTGATACATAGCTTCATTTTCTGGGTCACATACAATTAATAAGTTCTCCTTTAAAATACACGCACATGATACAAAGTTAATTTTAAAATCATATTACCAAGTAGCAGAGAATGTCAGAAACATGACAATTTGGCTTCCAGTTTAAAATGGAATGTTCTCCAATGCAACCTCTTCTAATTTTATACATTCAGATTCATGAAGACACTGAAAAGTGATGAATCCACATAACCTTGACACTGGAGATGAAGCTTGAGTGGCAGCCGGAATCCGGGAGGAAACATCCTTAAGTGGAGCCTCAGGGAGCTTGGCTAACAATTCCTGTCAGGAACAGTCAAACATTCTGCCCCTGACGTGAAAAATCTTGCTAGAAGTTGAAAGAGGCGTCTGCTTAATCCCTGGTTCAGGAACTGACGATTTTTACCAATCAGAAAACTGGGTAGGTCGCTGTTCTTCAGCTGTAAAAGTTAAAAATAAAAAGGTAAATGATATAATGTGGGCGGAGGGGAAAAAGGAGAAAAAAAAAGAAAGAAAGGAAGGAGACAAAGGTAGCAATATTAGTGTCTTTCAAAGCAAAAATAATTTGGGAGAGAAAAAGAATTGTTTTATATTGATAAAAGATATAATCCATAATGAAGATGTAAAATTTATGAGCCTTTATACTATTACAACTTAAAATAAACAAAGAAAAAAATTTCTGGAAAATCAGGGAGAAATGGACAGAAATATAATTGTTGTAAGAGAGGTTGAAATATTTTTCTCAAGATTTCTTAGAGACCAAAACATAAAGTAAGATTGAATTGGTAGGCAGATATTGAACTTTGTATTTTAAAAGCAGAAAATATACCTTTTTCATGCATCCATGGATCATTTGGAGTAACTGATCATATACTGGAACACAAAGGAAATTTTAGTATATAATAAAAGTGGAAATAGGTAAAAGCCACATTCACGTGATCAAAACTAGCATATACTGGCCGGGCGCAGTGGCTCACGCCTGTAATCCTAGCACTCTGGGAGGCTGAGGCGGGCAGATTGCTCGAGGTCAGGAGTTCGAAACCAGCCTGAGCAAGAGCGAAGACCCCGTCTCTACCATAAATAGAAAGAAATTAATTGGCCAACTAATATATATAGAAAAAATCAGCTGGGCATGGTGGCTCGTGCCTGTAGTCCCAGCTACTTGGGAGGCTGAGGCAGCAGGATTGCTTGAGCCCAGGAGTTTGAGGTTGCTGTGAGCTAGGCTGCTGCCACGGCACTCACTCTAGCCTGGGCAACAAAGCGAGACTCTGTCTCAAAAACAACAACAACAAAAAAAATACTACCATATACTAAGAAAAGTTTAAACAAACAAAACTCTTCAATCCGTGAATCACCTTAGAATATATATGTTTTTGAAACTTTAAAGTTCATTTATAATCTATAGGAGGATATTTATTCATTACAACAGTTTGTAACAACAAAATTCTGGAAATAACCCAATATTTGTCAATAGAGCCCACCCATCAATGGAGAATTGTACAACTGTAAATCAGGAATTTCTCTATCTACTGCTATTTTTATATATCTGCAGGATACATTGTTACATGAAAAAAATCAAGATGGAGGAAAATATATAATATGCTATTTACCCAAAAATGGCAGGATGTGTGTATATATATATATAAACATATATATATACATATTTGCTTATATTAAAAATCACAGCAACAAAACAAAGGTATAATCAAACAAAACTGAAAAAAATTCAATATAGGTTGCCTATATTGGGAACAGCATAGAGGAAACATGGATAAAAACAACACTTTTTGATTATACTTTGTTTTGTAAATTTGACTTTAAAATCATGTAACAGTTTTTCATAATTATAAAATCAAATCAAATTAAAAAAATAATCCCTAAAAACTGAAAACAAAATAAAAGTTACTGTATTAAGCTAGTGGCTTAACTACACAGAGAAGAATAATATCAGGTTACCTTGTAAAACAGGAGTTTAATGTATAAGCCTAGTGGGATATAACCTAAGAATTAAAAATTACAAAATCACCTAAAACTACTTTCAGTTATCATGCTGTTTATAATAATATTGGCACTGCTATTCTGAAACTAGGTATATATTACAGGATATGGTAAATAAGTAATTGTGTTTATATTATTAAGAACCATGATGTTAGTATGAGAAACAAAACATATAAAAGCAAAGAAGTACAAACCCTATAATCCTAAACTTGAATTGATAACATCAATATGAACTCATGATGTGTTTTCTCTTAACAAAACAAAACAACTTGTTTCCTACCTCTGCCCACCAAAAAGTCAGAAAAAATGACCAGCCCAGCAGCAATGAGCCCCCATGGCACCCAGATTGTAGTTTCTGGTACTATTTCCCAATAAAAGGAACCCTGATTCATGGAGAGTTAGCTAATCCCCAAAACTGGGGAACAAAAATTCAAGAAGGTTCTTATCTTAGTCCTTTTGTGCTGCTATGACAATACATGAGACTGGGTCATTTATCAAGAAGAGAAATTTATTTTTCACAGCTTTGGAGGCCAAGAATTCAAGATCAAGGCACCAGCAGATTCGGCATCTGGAAAGGGCCTAGCCTTGCCGCTGTGTTTGCTGGAGGGGAAGAACCTTGTGTTCTCTTGTGGCAGAAATCAGAAGGGCAAAAATGGCCTAAGCTAGTTCCCTCCAGCCCTTTTACAAGGTACTAATCCATCCGCCTCCCTCATGAGTTAATCACTTCCCAGAAGGCCCCACCTCCCAACACCACCACAACGGGGATTAAGTTTCAATGCATGAATTTTAGACGGGACACATTCAAACTACAGAAGTCCTGGAACATATGTTCATACCATATAGCAAGTACATTTCATTGACCACAACGGTCATGTCAAAAAAGACTCAGAATCCAATCTGAATACCTGTCCAAACGTCACTGGCTGAAAAACGGGAAAATTTCAATGATGGATTGAGATGCAGCAGATATGTTTGAATCCATGAGTTCATAAAAAAACAAAGACCTCTTGGTCACCTGTAGAGGATTCTGGGAAATCAACTCACTATTTTGAAAATTGGTAAATAGAAGGAAAGAATCAAGCATTTATCCTACCTTTCCTGTATTAAGTGTACCACAGCGGAACCAAATAGTTGATGAAGGGAAGTTTCTTTATTATAGAAGTATTCCTGCTAATAAATGAATAAGGAATGAGAATTAGAATGTCTGCACACTCCAATTAAATAGTTGGGTTGAAGCTAAAATTTCTAACGTCACACAAAGAGAGACAACAGGGCACCTACATCTGCTAATGAGAGTCCTCTCACTATTGCCAGTGACGCTTCTTGCTCAAATATCCAATTATAAGTGATCAAACTACCTGTTAGGAAGTAAGAGAATGCAGATGACGCAGGTGACAGTGAACACTAGGAAAAAAAACACGCCATGTGGATGCAATCAGCAAAATCCAGAATGTTGGAAATTCTACAGGACAAACGGACCCAGTTTCTTCACTGTGTAAATGGCAAGGAGGGGAAACAGAGGGGCTGTTGGTGCTCACCCAAACCCTTTGTGCCTTTCACTGTGCTCAGCCTGACTCCCAACTGTCCTAGCTGCATCTCTGTGCTTAAGAGGTTTTTTTTTTTGTTTTTCCCTGAACCACAGAAGGCCCGAAGTCCCAAGCAATTAATGCTCCCAGAATGAGCCCTTCATCAATGATTAAATAAAGTGGGTCATTAAATACCCAAGCTCCTTCAACTCCCAGGGGAATAATTCTGAGGTGAGTGTGTGTTTATACCTTTTTCAAGAACTTCACTGAAGGATTAAGCTTCAGTTACCTGCTGGTAAATGGCTTAATAGCTCACCCTCTATGGGTTGCTTTTTCTTCCTTGTATCACTTGCTCTCTTCCTTATGGTGTACCTCACCCTGCACATCCCAAATAAAATGCATATACTGGAATCCTTGCCTGAGCCTCTGTTTGTAGAGGAACTCAAACTAAGGCAGAGGGGGAACTATAGATTCAAAGAGATTTAAGAGACATGCCAATCAATTGCAAAGTGGGGAGCTGAGTCAAACTATTAAAAAATTTATGGGACAATCAGGGAAATTAGGGGGCTGTCAGTGAACACTGACAATTTGATAACATTTAGGAATTGTTTTTTTTCTTAGGTGGCATAATGCTGATATGCTTATGTTTAAAATCAAGAGTAAATGATGAATATTTACAGATAAAATGTTAAGATAGATGAGATTTGTTTTCAAATGAATATAAGTGGAGTTGTGCCTGGTAAAGAGTAAATCATTATTAAAACTGAGCTATGGGTATATGACGGTTCAGTATACTTTTCCTCCTACTTCTGTATATGTTGGAAATTTTCCCCAATTAAATACAAAAATAAGGTGAAAGCTCTGTGGGAGTTGTTAATAGCTGTGTTCTTAGTGCTTAACAGTGTTTAGTACACAGTTAGTCAAAAAGCATTCTCAAAACATTATTTGTGGCCGGGCATGGTGGCTCACGCCTGGAATCCTAGCACTCTGGGCGGCCAAGGCAGGCGGATTGCTCAAGGTCAGGAGTTCAAAACCAGCTTGAGCAAGAGCAAGACCTCATCTCTACTAAAAATAGAAAGAAATTAATTGACCAACTAAAAATATACATACAAAAAATTAGCCAGGCATGGTAGCACATGCCTGTAGTCCCAGCTACTCGGGAGGCTGAGGCAGCAGGATCGCTTGAGCCCAGGAGTTTGAGGTTGCTGTGAGCTAGGCTGATGCCACGGCACTCACTCTAGCCTGGGCAACAAAGTGAGACTCTGTCTCAAAAAAAAAACACCATATTATTTGTTGAACAAATGTGTTTTGTTTTATGTTGGGGATACTAAGGCAAATATTGTTGAGTTAATATTTTTAGCTGATATACTAGAAATCTTACCAAGAATTGTATATAGATCAGAGGGGGAAAGATCATTTTACCAATTATCACAATGTCAGGTTTAAAAAATTTCATACTAGCTTAACCACTAATTAAGATATTTTTTGAACTGGTGATTCATCACTATCTGTAGCTCGAATTTATTTTTGTTACATATATTTTTATTATAATTCTTATGTGTTTTGCCAAAATGCTGGAATTTCTGGGATATTTTGATGATTCAGTGAAACAGAATATGGCACTGAATACTTGATTAGAAAATCTAAGGTTGCGAGTACTGAATTTACCTGAGGGTTATGTATTTCGGAAATTTACGAGGTGACTCCTTATGTTGCTACCAAAATGACACAGCTGATAAAACTAAAACTTTATCGGGAAAATCTTTTAAATAAAATAATAATTTATTGAATGGGAGAGGTAGGGTATGTTTGAAGTCTTAGGAGCCTGTAAACAGAAATTTGCAAGAGAATCCTACGGAACATAGCCAAGCGTGGTGGTGCACACCTCTAGTCCCAGCTACTTAGGAGATTGGGGTAGGAGGATCCCTTGAGCCCAGGAGTTCCAGGCTGTAGTGTGCTAGGATCATGCCTGTAAATAGCTTAGCCTGCAGCATATAGAGACCCCCTCTCTAAAAATATATATAAATATAGATAGATGTAGGTGTATCTCTATATTAGTCCCTAATTTATCACTTTCCAGGAGTTCAAACTATTGCTGAGATTTGCTTTCTTGCAGGATTTCCTAATGACATGAAGTTCTTGTTTTCAAGCTGTCAGGTAGAAAAACAGTAATTTAATTTGACAATAAGATACGACTTTGACTCTAAGAAGATTCATTAGAAGAGTCTGAGAAGTGCACTGGAATATTTTTGGAATGTCCTTCGGAAAGGCAAAGTTTAAACTGAAAAGAGTAAAAAGTTAAACATTACATATTTATAAAAAGTCAAACTATTTTTTTCTCACTTGATTAAAAAGATGGTACCAAGGTCACTAAACAGCTTTATATAGTAAATGATTATTTTTTTATTGGATTCATTCCTAGTTTTATTTTATGTACTTGTATTTGTTTTTCGCTCCGTATTTTTGCTTGCATGTAACATATTTTATAAGACTTTCTTATAAAATTATATCTTATAAGACCTTCTAAGAGGCTTTTTATGTTTTATAGAATATGTTGTGGGAATAACTAATTATAACTAGTTAAATCTAAAAACTGAAACAAACTAAAGATTGACACAATAATATGCATGTGTATTGCTATCCTTACATCAATAATTATAGATTTTATTTTCTAAGGTATTTCTGAGAATGAAATTCCCAGCCACATCATCAGCTAAATTCACTCAAATTTACTCCCTGGATTTGGCTGTTTAGCCTGTAGGCTAGAGCTTAATACGTTTGCTATTACTTGGAATCAAAAGTTATTTAATAGAATAAAATTAATTTCAATAAGTGATGGATTTAAAGTTTCTGTTAACAAAGAGCAGAGGAGATTTATCATAGGCTCTAAAACAGTAATTTAATTTCCCTAACATGGTAGGGGAAATTTGGGTTCCCCCAGAGGACTTTGAGTTAACCAACCATTTATTATAAGACTGACTTTAAACTTCCCTTGAACTCAGTATACAGGCCACAGGGGTGCAAGCGATTCTTTGGTACAGCATCTTTGAGCTAGCAGCCAGTGTCATTGTTTACACGGTCGCTTATACACAGCAGCACCTCCTTTTAACTTTTTAATTTGATTTCGTGAATCTGTGTTTAACCTTATGACGCTGCCTCCAAAGCAGAAGTCCACTGTAGGTCCAGGTGAGCCTGCAGCAAAGAGAAAGGTGATTGCAACAGAAGTGAAAGTAAAAAGAATGAAGTGTTCGGGGCATGATTCACTGGGAAAGCATTAGGCTTCAGTCGCTGGACTGTCAGTGAGAATAACGGAACATCTGAAAGGCAGTGCTCCAGTGAAAGCATCAGTTATTATAAAGCAGCATAATGGATCAATCATTGAAGTGGAAAGGTTATTATTGATTTGGTTAGAAGATCAAAATAAGCGTGACATGCCTGTTAGCCTAGTATTGATGCAACAGTGGCTGTGTATGAACCTTTAATATTCTTTTTTGAAATTTCTTCTATCACTTAGCAAAACTTCTTGTGTGAGTTTGTTTTTATGTTCCGTTTGAATGAAAAGAAAGAGCCCAATAGTTCCTGTAACTTATTATTACAGTACAGAAGTATTATTATTATTACAGTATCACACCGTATTATTACCACATATGAGCCATTATAGTATTGTTATTATTATTATTATTATTACCATATATATGCTGCTCATTAGGGATCTGAGTTACATACAAATCTGACTTAAAGCTGTTCCAGGAGCATCTCTCTTCTGTAAACTGGGGACTGCCTGTATTAAAAACCAACTAAGACAGTAGTTCTAATTTTGTCAACTTATAATTCCCATTAATTCACCCTATTTCTTTCACCCATGTTTTTTTACAATACGATTTTTTTTTTTTTTTTTTGAGACAGAGTCTCGCTCTGTTGCCTGGGCTAGAGTGCCGTGGCATCAGCCTAGCTCACAGCAACCTCAAACTCCTGGACTCAAGCGATCCTCCTGCCTCAGCCTCCCGAGTAGCTGGGACTACAGGCATATGACACCATGTCCGGCTAATTTTTTCTATATATTTTTAGTTGTGCAGCTAATTTCTTTCTCTTTTTAGTAGACACGGGGTCTCACTCTTGCTCAGGCTGGTCTTGAACTCCTGGGCTTGAGTGATCCTCCCGCCTCGGCCTGCCAGAGTGGTAAGATTACAGGCGTGGGCCACCGCGCCTGGCCTTACAATACAATTTTATGTGCAGGGTTTCTATTTTTTTTTTTTTTTTTTTTTTTTTTGAGACAGAGTCTCGCTTTGTTGTCCAGGCTAGAGTGAGTGCCGTGGCGTCAGCCTAGCTCACAGCAACCTCAAACTCCTGGGCTCAAGTGATCCTTCTGCCTCAGCCTCCCGAGTAGCTGGGACTACAGGCATGCGCCACCATGCCCGGCTAATTTTTTATATATATATCAGTTGGCCAATTAATTTCTTTCTATTTATAGTAGAGACGGGGTCTCACTCTTGCTCAGGCTGGTTTTGAACTCCTGACCTTGAGCAATCCGCCCGCCTCGGCCTCCCAAGAGCTAGGATTACAGGCGTGAGCCACAGCGCCCAGCCCAGGGTTTCTATTTTGATCGTTATGCAGAATTGTGCTGGGTTCTACTGTTCACCTCCCTTCAGCCTTTCTGCTGTGTGGCTTCCTGGACCTTATCTGGGGTTGTCACCTGAGTCCATGGCAGATTTTTTTTTTTTTTGAGACAGAGTCTCACTTTGTTGCCCAGGCTAGAGTGAGTGCCGTGGCGTCAGCCTAGCTCACAGCAACCTCAAACTCCTGGGCTCAAGCAATCCTCCTGCCTCAGCCTCCCGAGTAGCTGGGACTACAGGCATGCGCTACCATGCCCGGTTAATTTTTTCTAAATATATTAGTTTGCCAATTAATTTCTTTCTATTTATAGTAGAGATGGGGATCTCACTCTTGCTGAGAGCTGGTTTCGAACTCCTGACCTCGAGCAATCCGCCTGTCTCAGCCTCCCAGAGTGCTAGGAATACAGGCGTGAGCCACCGTGCCCGGCCCATGATAGATTTTTGAAAATACATTCAGTCCATGTAGGACAACAGTGGGTTGTGAGGGTAAGAGAAGATCTCCTCGAGCAAAAGTCCTCCCTCCTCTGCCCCACTGCCTTGTAAACTTTTCCTCAAATTCCATGCACTTTTTGGATCCGTTTACATTAACTCTCAGGAGCAAACACTTTGCTACCTCTGGAGGGAAGGCCAGGATCCCCCTGCTGTGTAGTGCTGTCCACATGCTTTCCCCTGAGCTGGGAGCTCTGCATTTGCTATCCCCTTTGGTCCTCTCCACAACCCTCCAAGTAAGGAAATACCCATTTTACACATGAAGAAATTGAGGCCCAGAGAAGGCACTGGGCCACTTAGCTTCCTGCTGTCTACAGTACTGCTGCCTGTAGAAAACTACTAACACTGGCCGGGCATGATGGCTCACGTCTGTAATCCTAGCACTCTGGGAGGCTGAGGCGGGAGGATCACTCAAGGTCAGGAGTTCGAAACCAGCCTGAGCAAGAGCAAAGACCCCATCTCTACTAAAAATAGAAAGAAATTAATTGGCCAACTAAAAATATATAGAAAAAATTAGCCAGGCATGGTGGCGCATGCCTGTAGTTCCAGCTACTCAGGAGGCTGAGACAGAAGGATTAGTTGAGCCCAGGAGTTTGAGGTTGCCGTGAGCTAGGCTGACGCCATGGCACTCTAGCCCGGGCAACAGAGTGAGACTCTGTCTCAAAAAAAAAAAAGAAAGAAAAAGAAAATAAACTAGTCACACCCATGGTCATATGGCAGAAAACAGAGCCTTGAGGAAACGGACCACCAACCACCGGCCTGAGGGAATAAAGCAGTTACGGGGACTTGGGGGTGGAAGTCAAGACAGTAACCAACCTAAAGTGGGGGCAGGGCACTGAAAGAGGCTGGGCAAATAAACATATTCAAACTTCACGTTCCCCTCTTAAGGCCAGATCATGTCGGAGCTTGTTTCACAGCAGAAATAAGGCGGCCAGACCAGTCCGTAGGACAAAGACATTTTTGTTGAAAAGACCAGTACAAATCGACTCTGATGGAGCAGAGTCTTTGTCTAGATCTAGGATCTTTTCTTTTGTGTGCTCTGTAGAATGAGGTGCGCGTGCGCTTGTTTGGGTGGGGTTATGGCTGCCACACTTTTTCTTGTTTGGTCTTATCTTTCCTCTCCATGTTATTTAATGTCTCTTTTTCATTTGTTCTGTTCAAAGACACTGATCAAAGAAGCCAAGCACAATGCCTCCCTTTTCTCTAGAGTTGAATATTCCAGATATGGGTAGGTGGCTCTGTTAGGCAGGAGAGCACAAGATCTGGTTATGGGAAAATGAGGCGGGACATAAAGTGGTCCCAGACACCAAGGCAACCTCTCTCTCACTCTTCCACTCCCCACGAGGCATCTGTGCTCTGCAGGTTGGAAAAAAGAAGGCAGGAGATGGGTCTGCAAAGGCTTTTTGCTGGTCTCCTTTTTCTGAGTGCCAATTCAGCATGATCTAGACCAAGATCATTTCTTTGCAAGGATAGAAAACAAACTGGCTAAGCTCAGGTAAAGGGGGCTTTACTGGAAGGAAATTAGGAGGTGTCCTGGAATTCGTTTGCAAAGAGTGTGTCTGGGTCTCCTGGAAGCTCTTCCTCTCTCACACCATCTGCCTGGCTGAGGTCAGAACCGATTTCTATTACCTGGGGCTATTGCAGGAATGCTCCCTTACTGATTATTGTGCTCTGTTGGCTACACAACTGTTCAAGTTTATGGGGGGAAAAATATTCCTTTTAGCCAGGGTAATGCAAGTTGTTTCAAGGAACCCTATAAAATGCTTGCAATAAAAGTCATGCTCACTCACGTTCATTAACAAAAAATGAAATAAACCTATGCTGCATAGTGGTTTTTTTTTTCATGCAAGTACAAAAGTGGAGATTGTCATATCAAGACTAGATAATCAAGTAGATAATGATGGGGTGCCAAGATTCCAAAGAGATTGAGAGTCCTCATTGTTGGGGGTGGTCAAAGAATTCATTCCCCCACAAGGCATGTGGCTTTAAGCCAGCACGAGCTCACCTCTTAAATTGTTCTCCTATTCCCTCCTTTATTTCCTGCCTCCTTCTTATAACAAGTCAGTTTAACTGAGAGAATGTGGAGTGTGAGGTCTTTCTATCTAGCCTTTTAACATCCAGATAGTTATTTCTTTTCTTTTTTCTTTTTTTAGACAGTCTCACTCTGTCACCTGGGTTAGAGTGCAGTGGCATCATCATAGCTCACTGCAGCCTCAAACCCCTGGGCTGAAGTGATCCTCCTGCCTCAGCCTCCCAAGGAGCTGAGACTACAGGCACATGCGCCACCATGCCCAGCTAATTTTTCTATTTTTTGTAGAGACAGGGTTTCACTATGTTGCTCAGGCTGGTCTTAAATTCCTGACCTCAAGCAATCCTCCCGCCTCAGCCTCCCAGAGTGCTAGGATTACAGGCATCAGCCACCGTGCCCAGCCCAGATAGTTATTTCTGCCTTGTGGGGGAATTTCTGAGATATATGGCAATTGGTAAGGGTTGGGTATGCTGCTATGGTTCTTATCTTTGGAATTTTTAAAGTCTTCATCCTTATACCAAATATTTGATTAAATATTTGACCAGAGATCAGAATCTAGAACCTCAGACCCAGAAGGCAAACCAGTGGGTTTGCTACACAAAGGGCATGGAATCTAAACATATCTAGAGTGAGAGATTAAGATCAAGGAGCTGAAAGGCCAATCTGGATTTATTTCAAAAGAATAAAAACCTATAAAGTACGTGTAGAAGGATAAAAATGGAAAGAACTTGTAGTGGTCTTGGTTCTCTGATAAATGCAGACTGGACACCCCTGCTGCTGTCACTCTGCCCTACTGTACTGTCCATGCTACTGTTGCAACTTCCAGAAGGTAGGACTCGACCAATCCTGCACACTTCCAGAGTGTTTGGTCTGAGTGACCCTGGGAGCTGCCAGGATGGCCAGTGCTGTTGGCCTCCAAAGGCCAAGAGAGGACTTTGGTCAGATTAGGTAAAGAACATTTAGGGACACAGAGATATGGACACAGTTTTTTTCTTTCCTAGAAAAAAGATGACGTAATAAGTTACAATCAGCAGGCTTAGAGGGAGTCTGTGCCACATGGTGGGTTCGTGGGAGAAGTTTGATTAGTCCTATTATTCCAGGGCCCCACATTCCAGAGCTTCTTCCTTTTAAGGCAAGAGTGGGACCAACATTCCTGGTCCATTTGTGAATGACCCAAGAGAATGGGACAGGAAAAAGGAAGGTATCCCTATGGATTCCCCCGGAGGAGTCCCTACAGTCCCGTTTTTGTTTGGACTAATTGAGGTGTGAAGTTTCTTTTCTTTTTATTTAACTTTTAACATAAAATTGATTGATGAATGAATTGATTGATTGCTGGCCATTGGGGATTTAAACATGAAAATCACATGATCTTAACTCTTACAGAGCTTGGAGTTTAACGGGGAAGATGGACATGATTTTGTATGATAAGGACAATAATAAAGTACAAAATAAAAGGAATCTTCTGGGCTTTGCGCTGGACAAAATGTCTCTGGGAGGCCTTTGACCTAGAGGCAAGTATGGGCCCAATTCCAGCTCCAGATGTTCTCAAAGAGACCTGAGTCTAAAGATCACAGATCATCTCATATCAGGAGTCAGGCCCGCTGTCTGAAATTTCCTAGTGGCTATAGAGCTATTGGTCTGGTGCCTACAGACAGAACCCTGAGTTATCATTCCTCTGTCCTTGCTACTTCTGGATGAGACATCCTACAGATAGTGTCAGGAACAGTACAGTGTGTGTTTGTACCAAATGGTCTTTAAGTCGGCCTTGTTCCCAGTCTGGCCGTTGTGGGAGAACCAGCGCCTTTACTTCCTGGTTTCTAGACGATACCTTCCTCCATCCCTGCCCCCCACAGCCAGCTGCTTGAAGAGCTCAGAAGGTGAGAAATCAGGAATGGAGAAACGGAAGCAGCCAACGCCCCATGCATCATAGTCGTGGACAGCTCAGCAGCACGTGGAAGTAGATGGTCCTTGTCATGGAGACTGCAGCTATTCTGGATAAATATTCTGTCTCTTCCACTCTTAGCAGTTCTTTTTTTTTTTTTTTTTTTTTTTGGTGCCCAGGCTAGAGTGAGTGCCATGGCGTCAGCCTAGCTCACAGCAACCTCAAACTCCTGGGCTCAAGCGATCCTCCTGCCTCAGCCTCCCGAGTAGCTGGGACTACAGGCATGTGCCACCATGCCCGGCTAATTTTTTCTATATATATTATTTGGCCAATTAATTTCTTTCTATTTCTTTCAGCAAGAATTGGGGAAAGATGATTCTTGCTGCGTGCAAAATTATAAAAAGACATTCCGTTAAGAAGATGGAAAAATGCTTCTGTTTTGGACAAACCTTGTGAAAGTTCAAGGATCACCCATTTATTGGCCAAACTGAGTTTCAGTGGCTTAAAAATAAAGAAAAAGAAATACTCCAGGTAATGGTATTGTCCTTCTCATTCTGCCTAAAAGCGTATTTCTGAAGCCTCTCTTCGCTACTTGAAAACGGGAATTGAGAAATATTCCAAGGAGATCCAAGATAAGACTAGCATTTCAGCAACCTAAAGATGAATCCTGTTCTTAGAAGCAGATACTGGATTCGAGAAGCTCTCTGAATACCACGTGGCACTGAGGAAGCTACAATTGCTGGCTCAGACCTTGATCAGATAATGGCTAACCAGTATTAAGGTGCTTATTATAGTCAGGCACACTTCTAAGTGCTGCGTGTATACTATTAATAATCTATTTATTCTCACAGGACATAAAGCATCAGCAGACCCTTCAGGTTCTGGTGTGTTCTAAGACGAGTTAACTGAGAAACTTTCATGGGAAGATGGATTCAGCAAAAAAGGGAACAGCCAACGTATTATGTAGATGTCCCTGTGGCTTAGTGGTAGAAATTGTACATTTGTGCCCTTAGGGGGAAAATGTTGAGGTCAGAGCAGACTGTGATAGATCGGGTCTGGCGCTTTGGCTGGAGAGTGTGGAATCAAAGATGATCTGACGGAAAGCCAGTTCATCTGAGACAGTTCAACTGAGGCATGCATTCACAGGGGCTTGTCACAAAGGTGCAGTTTGGGCTGACAGTATGGGCACCCCAGATCAAAGCAAGAGGTCTGGGAAATGGGGTAGATGCAGGAGCCTGGAGAGAAGCCCCAGGCCTGGGGCAAAGTGGTTGGCGCTTTCTCCAGGGTGCTGGGGTCTGGGGTGCTCTGGGAGGACCCTGTGGAGGGTCATGGGGTCTCTAGCACTATTCGGACACACCCTCCCATGGTTCGGTGTTCTGGACCAAGGAGGGGAAAATGATAAGAATGACAATAGTGGGGAGAAGTTGTGCCAAGTTTCATCCCAACACCAAAACGTGGTTCTAAACAAGGGTCAGAAGATGTTTTTCCCCTGTTTTAATCCTAGAAAGCTGTACTAGACTGTGATTCAGTCTCTTTTTCTATCAGTGTGGGATTCTGATTCTCATTAGTAGTTGAATTCATTTTTGGCATCTTTATTCTTATGATTACTAGGGATTTTCAGTTGCTTAAACCCTACTTGGCATTTACTAATGGGCACTAATGCCAAACTTTTATCACTAAGCTCATGGGTTTTTCAAAGAAATGGTGATGCCAAGAGAGTCTTTGCAAGATATACCTGTAATCCATGTGCAGGGTGTTTGATGTGTTGTGGTGTTCTTTGTTTCTAATTCCCTATGTAGCAATCTAAGTAAAGGGGTTAGCAAACTTTTTCTGTTAAAAGCCACATAGTAAATATTTCAGGCCTTGTGGGCAACATTCGATTCTGCATCATAATGAGAAGCAGTCATAGATAATAAAACAAATAGGTGTGACTGAGTTCCAGTAAAACTTCATTCACAGAACAGGCAGCAATCAGATTTGATATGTGGGCCATAGTTGCCAACTTATGTTATAAAAAGGGAAAACTAAATTTCATAGTCACCATGAGTATTTTTTTTGTTGTTGTTTTTGAGACAGAGTCTTGATCTGTTGTCCAGGCTGGGGTGCAATGGTGTGATTATAGCTCAGTATAACCTTGAACTCCTGGGCTTAAATGATCCTCCCGCCTCAGCCTCCCCAGTAGCTGAGACTACAGGTGTAGCCCACGAGGCAAGGCTCATTTTTTTTTTAGAGATGGGTTTTTGCTATGTTGCCCCAGGCTGGTCTTGAACTCCTGGACTCTTTGGCCTCCCAAAGTGCTGGGATTACAGGCATGAACCACCATGCCTGGCCTCCATGAGCATTTTTTCCTTTTAATTGTCATTTCCTAAAGGATGGGGAAAGGAGGAACCATTTTGCCTCCATGGAGCCACTGCCATTTCTCTTGTATCTGATTACATTTATAATTTTGGAAGCTAATAGCCAGAATCTAAACTTCCTCCCTGCTTTTAAAATATAGGAATGGCTGGAATGTCCTATTCCAGGTCTCCCTGAAAGAGAGGGACCCCATTAGCAACTTTTCCCTCCAATCTAGTGAAGTTCTTTGCACACGGCAGGCCTCTGGTAAGAGCTCAGTTACTTCTGGATGGCTTATACTCTTGTTTACCTCATTGGTAACAATGGCCAGTGAAAAAGCTTTTGTAATTTTACTTTTTTCAGGTGGCTTTATACACATAAAGAGTTCATAGGTCTAAAGACAAGGCAAATATCATTTCTTCTAAAACCTGAAAAAAAACCCACCAAAATAAAACTTGAATGAAAAACTACTAGAAGAGAATTATTTCAGCCAACGTCAAGTCCAGAGGTTAAATATGTTTGCCTCCCTTATCTAGGGAATGAAGATGTTCAGACTAATGGGCAGAACTTGATCAACTCTAAATTCTCTTAGGCAATGAGCAAATTCACCACCACCTGTTACTGGTTGAATTTGTGGCCCCCAAAAAGATATGTTGAAATCCTAACCCTTGAAACCTGTAAATGTTACCTTATTTGGAAATAGAATCTTTACAGGTGAAATCAAGTTAATTTGAGATCGTTGGTTTGGGTCCTAATCCAATAGGACTGGTTTTCTCATAAGAAGAGGGAAATTTGGATGCAGATACACACACAGAGATCACCGTATGAAGGCACAAAGACAGAGAGGGAAGGAGGGCCATGTGACAGCAGAGATTGGAGTACTGCACCTACGGGCTAAGGAATGCCATGGATGGCCAAGTAACTGTTGGAAGCTAGGACAGACACATGGAACTGACCGTCCCTCAGTACCCTCTGGAAGCAATCAACCTTGCTGGCACCTTGATATTGGACTTCCAGCCCCCAGAACTACAGAATAAATTTCTGTTGTTTAAAGCCACTCAGTTTGTGGTAATTTTTTCTGGCAGTGCTAGGAAACGAATATACCACCCATGGGCTCAATTAAAATAGTAACTCAAATGCATTCTGTAGCATGTTCCCCTCAGTTTAATTTTAATAAACATCTTGCTCCGTACTATTTGGATAGCTCAGTAATGGAACAAACTTAATAATCCTGACTGTCACTGTGTGCACAGGCTACCCACTGGCTTCACTTTGATTTACCTTTCATTCAGATTTTTTTTTTTTTTTTTTTTTTTTGAGACAGAGTCTCACTTTGTTGCCCAGGCTAGAGTGAGTGCCGTGGCGTCAGCCTGGCTCACAGCAACCTCAAACTCCGGGGCTCAGCGATCCTCCTGCCTCAGCCTCCCGAGTAGCTGGGACTACAAGCATTCGCCACCATGCCCGGCTAATTTTTTGTATATATATATATTTTAGTTGGTCAATTAATTTATTTCTATTTTTGGTAGAGACGGGGTCTCGCTCAGGTTGGTTTCGAACTCCTGACCTTGAGCAATCCGCCCGCCTCGGCCTCCCAAAGTGCTAGGATTACAAGCGTGAGCCACCACTCCCGGCCTCTTTCATTCAGATTTTTAAAGTCAAATGGGAAGTGATCATTTTAGTACTTTTCCTCTTTTTGGTAGGTGAATGCAAGGCCAACGCCAAGTGCAGTTTGGCAAATGGTCAGCAACTCTTAATATGGCTGCAAAACCCATTATATCAGCCATTGTTCTACTGTATTAGCTTCTTTGGGTACTCTGAGCTCATGAAATATAACAAAGCACTGTTCTGTCTAAACTCTTCTGAATATACGGCTGTTGTTCATGTAACTCCTGTTGTCTTAGTCTGTGCCTGTCAGGGGGGATTTCTCTGGTCTCTCTGTTTTCTGTTGGAGCTTCCCCCCAATCTGATTTCTAGTTGACGACATGGGTATACGAAGCTCACACAGGCACCGCTAAAGCCATTCTCCAATGTTGCACTGTTCTGATGGGCCCAACGTAGAGTCGAAGGGAGGAAATTACATAAGAAGAATAATCGTTGACACTTACTGAGTGTTTCCGATGCACCAAACATTCCTTTAGGTGCTTGAGAGAGAGGATCACATTTTTCATTCTCACAACAACCCTGTGACGCAGGTGCTAATGGTATCAAAAGTCAAGCGGTATGTGGCACTATTCTTTGTAGTGTGGGGCTGTCTCATGCATTTCACAATATTTACCATGTCTGACCTTCAATTGTTGGCACAAGCAATACTCCCTTAAATTTGCAAACCCCCTTCCAGAGGTGGGGCATGCTAGGTGACAGCGTTAGGCAAAGGCTTACTGCTGTCCAGATCTCTCTCGTCCTCGCTGTCTCCTCTTTCACTCCTCTTCCTCCTCCTCTTCTCCACGCTCCTCTGTCCCACGGCCAGAGGGGTAAATGGGGGGAATTCATCTTATTCATTCCTTTGCTTTCTCCATTACTTGCTGTCCTTCTCCTCCTTCCCCCCTTCATCATGGAGGAGGCGATGGCCTTATGCTACTGTCGAGTGGAGGGCTCCTTGTTTCTTGTGCAGAGCACCCCTCATATGACTGCCTGCTGCTATATTCCCAGCCTTGGGCCTCCTGATACTGTGCTCTGTCCATTTTTTTTTTTTTGAGACAGAGTCTCACTTTGTTGCCCAGGCTAGAGTGAGTGCCGTGGCATCAGCCTAGCTCACAACAACCTCTATCTCCTGGGCTCAAGCGATCCTCCTACCTCAGCCTCTGGAATAGCTGGGACTACAGGCATGTACCACCATGCCTGGCTAATTTTTCTATTTTCAGTAGAGACAGGATCTTTTTTTTTTTTTTTTTTTTTGAGACAGAGTCACACTTTGTTGCCCAGGCTAGAGTGAGTGCCGTGGCGTCAGCCTAGCTCACAGCAACCTCAAACTCCTGGGCTCAAGCAATCCTGCTGTCTCAGCCTCCCGAGTAGCTGGGACTACAGGCATGCGCCACTATGCCCGGCTAATTTTTTTTTTTATATATATATATCAGTTGGCCAATTAATTTCTTTCTGTTTATAGTAGAGACGGGGTCTCGCTCTTGCTCAGGCTGGTTTTGAACTCCTGACCTTGAGCGATCCGCCCGCCTCGGCCTCCCAAGAGCTAGGATTACAGGCGTGAGCCACAGCGCCCGGCCAGAGACAGGATCTTGCTCTTGCTCAGGCTAGTCTCGAACTCCTGAGCTCAAGCAATCCTCCCAACTCAGCCTCCCAGAGTGCTAGGGTTACAGTGGCCCAGCTTTTCTTTTTAATCTCCAAATTTGGATCTGTAATTTCAACTGTATAGGTCAGAAATTACTGAGGAGCACTGTGATATCAGAGCCTTAATCCTTTAATATGGTTTTAATATAGATTTTTAAACACCAAATAATGGCTTAAATGTATTGCTTACTTACTATCTGACCAGTACTGTCCCATTTGTAAGATACTGGGCTATAAGGACAATGGACACCTTCCAACTTCTGTTTATTGCTTGTTTGCTAACCGCAAGGCATTATGAGTACATTATGGGATGCAGAGGAGAAAGACAAAGAACGCAGAAACCGGAGACCCTCAGCTAGGACCCAGAACAGGTTAGAGCCTATAAGGGGCAGGATGAAGTAAGAATCACTGTGGGGGCGGATGCATGATCAGTATGTAAACAACTTGGGTATAAAAGGCTCGCTAGCACACAGAGGGGGGGTCCCTGCCTGAAGAAGAGGCCACTGCGCTGGCACTTTGGGGGCTGGGACCCTAGCTCGAGCTAGACAATAAAACTCCTTTTGATAATTACAGCCTCGGTGACTCTGTCTCTCTGTCCTGCAGCCCTGAGAATCTCGGCTATAGAACACATTAAAGGAATTATAACTTATTGTCTTTAATTTTCATCTTATCATCTTACAGATGAGAGATTGAGACTTAAAGAAATTAAATGATAGGCCAAGTTTGCAGAGCTCATAATGATAGAGCTGAGATGTACTTTTATGCAAGAGGTAAGGGGGTATAGAACCAATTCCTATTCTCAGAAAATTGGCTACCTAGCAGAGGATGAAAAACCTGCACAGGAATAAAGGAGAATTTGGTAGCTAATATTTGTTGACTATTGCCACGTGTCATCAAGTGTGCTTTATATATCTTATTAATTTTTAAAAACTTTTAAACATTGACAAATAAAATTGTGTATATTTATTGTATATATTTCAAAACGACATGATGCTTTGAAATACATATATATTGTAGAAAGGCTAAATTGAGCTAATTGGCATATGAATTACCTCACATACTTATCAATTTTTTGTAGTGAGAACACAAAATCTACTGTCAGTGATTTTCAAGTATACATTGTTATTATCTGTAGTCACTATGTTGTATACGATAAATTTCTTGAACTCCTTTCTCCTGTCTAATTGAAATTTTGTATCATTTGGCCAATGCCTTTCCTTTCTCTCTCCTGCTCCCCAGCTCCTTGTAAACGCCATTTCACTCTCTGCTCCTAGGAGTTCAACATTTTTTAGTTTCCACATATAAGTGAGATGATGCGGTATTTGTCTTTCTGTGCCCGGCTTATTTTACTTAACATGATGTCCTCCAGGTTCATTCACGTTGTTGCAAATTATTGCATCTCTTTCTTTTTAAAGGCTGAATAATATTCCATTGGTATATATATATATATATATATATACACACACCATATTTTCTCTATCCATTCATCGATTGTTGGACACTTAGGTTTATTCCATATCTTGGCTATTGTAAACAGTGCTACAACAAACATGGAAGTGCAGATATCTTCCATGTACTGATTTTATTTCCTTTGTATATATACCCAGAAGTGGGATAGTGGAATCATATGATAGTTCTACTTTTGATTTTTTGGGGAATCACCATACTGCTTTCTATAATGGCTGGACTTATTCACATTCCCGCCAACAGCGTGTGAGGGTTCTCTTTTCTCTATATCCTCACCAACACTTATCCATCATCTTTTTGATAATAGTTCTTCTAGCAAGTATGAGATGATATGTCATTTGTGATTTTAATTTGCATTTCTCTGATGATTAGTGATGTTGAGCATTTTTTTCCATATACCCATTGGCCATATGTATGTCTTCTTTTGAGAAATATCTCTTCAGGTCCTTTGTTCACTTAAAAAATGTGTTATTTACTTTCTTGCTATAGTTCGAGTTCCTTATATATTTTGGATATTAACTCCTTACCTGGTGTATGGTTTGCAAATATTTTCTCTCCTTCTGCAGGTTGTCTCTTCACTCTGTTGATTGTTTCCTTTGCTGTGCAGGAGATTTTTAGTTTGATGTGATCCCATTTGTCTATTTTTGCTTTTGTTGCCTGTTATTAACCTTTTTTTTAATAACCCTGTAATGACCAAGTATTATTAACATTACCGCCCCAGCTTCCCACTTACAGATAAGAGATCAGAGGCAGAGGAGTTGTTAATAAGTAGCAGGGCTGAGAGTTAGTCGCAGGCAGACTGCCTTGGGGGCCTGGATTCATTCTTACCAGTCTAAACCGAGTGACTTCAAGCGAGAGAGAGACACTTCTAGCAGCTGGGATCAGGGATGAGTGGCATTTGAGCTGAACTTAGGGATGGGAGAAATTTCTGCAGGTGGAGATGAAAAAGGGAATTTTGCACCCCAGAATTGCTAGAACAGAAGAACAAAAAGCTCCCCAAGAGTGTCCAGATCATTGGGAGAAAATTGGGACCTGGGCACAAGGGGGAGAGGTGTTCATTCAGGTGGTACTTTCTTCCTTCAAATTTTAGAGGCATGATTTTTCTCCCTTGAGTTGAGTGTTGAAAAAGATGAACTTTACTGTGGAGCATCTGTAATTAGAATAAATATATCTCCATCTGTTCTGAGCAGCTATGAAAGTAATTTGTTAGCAAGCACCACCACTGTCATTCCCACCTGGTGCTCCAGCATTGTGTGCATAAAGGAATGGTGTGAAGGCAGGAGCTGGAGCTCAAGTTCTGATTCAGCCCTGGTACCTTGGGCTTCTGAATGCTCCTCATTCTCCTGCAAGTCTGGAGTAGCTGCACATGCACCAGCTTATCCTTCAGAGACATCAGGAAACCAGAGAGAGACCACAGGTGCCCAGTTTCAGAAGAAATGTGCCGTGGAACTCTAATGAATCACATGTTTTGATTACTCAGATTAATCTGCTACTTTAATGCATAGTAGTGATTATTAACGGCCATAAGCAACTCAGGATAGACATGTCATGACTTGAACAAATGTGTAGAGTGCCTGGCTGTTTTTAAAGTGTTTCCACACGTATTATCTAATTTAATCTTCTTAATCATCCTATGAAATAAACAGAGTGGTTATGATTCATTTCACAGATGTGGGAACTGAGGCCCAAGTATTAACAATTTGTTTAGCAAATGTTGGATCTGAGTATGAAATTCCAGTCCTTCGACTCCCGGTTTAGACTGCTTTCCAAAGACCATAGCAGAGGCCATTAAGTCATGACCCTTGCTAAATTTCTTGGCAAAACTCGAGAAGCAAGAGTATAGATTTTATGATACTCTCTGAACGTAGTCTGCAATCCACAGTAACCCTGAATTTCTAAATCTTCTTTAAAAATTCACCTCCAAGTTTGCCTCTTGTTTTGATCCCTCCAGATAGAATTTGCCACTCCTTCTGCAGCAACCCCACGAGGCTCTGGACGTGCCCCTTGGAATTACAGGTATTGCATCCTACAGCAGCAAGTTGTTTACATGTCTGTCTCCCCAGCCTCTCCTCCTCCACTTCCCCCAACCTCCAGGGACAGGGAGACAGGGTCTGTGCATCTCTGGGTCTCCGGTATCTAGCAGGTTTCCAGACATAACAAAAGCTCAAGAAGTATTTTTATATAAAGACTCCTGTACAGCCCCAGCCACAGGAGATTTGCCTGCATTCCCTCTCCTTAAAAGTCACTTTGATTTATTTCTTTTCAGTTGTCTTTGCAGCTTAACCTCCTCCCCTGATGAGCCAGGGGACACCCTGATTCTCTCAGGCCTGTGCCCAGGGCTACGTGGGGAACCGCAGGGGCACTTGTTTTCTCCTGCTGCTGGACAAATCACTGCAATTTAGAACGTTATAGCAGCACAAATTTATTAGCTCCTAGTTCTGTAGGTCAGAAGTCTGGTTAGCTCAGCTGGTTTCTCTGCTGTGGATTTCACAAGGCTGTGATCTAAATGTTGACAGCATGGGCTCTTCCAGGGAGGCTCACTGAGATTGTGGGGAAAATTCATTGCCTCGCAGACTGAGGTCTCCATTTCCCTGCTGGCTGCCAGCTGGGGGCCTCCGTAACGTCCTTAGAGACCTCTTTTCAGCTTTGTATCTGCGCACCTACACCTCAGAGCCTGGCAATAGCACATTAAATTCATCTCACACTGGAAGGCGCCTGGATTTCCTTTTCTGCTACATGTCTGACTTGACCTGGAGAAATTTCTCTGCTTTTAAGGGCTCAAGTGATTAGACGGGGCCCATCTGGTTAGTCCAGGATAATGTCAGCACCTCAAGATCCATGACCTTAACGCCATCAAGTGCCTCTTGCCATGTAGGATAACATATGCACAGGATCCAGAGGTGAGGGTGTGGACATGTAGGGGAAGTGGTGACATTACTGGGCCTATGACAAGCTACTGGGACAAACTGGATTTAAACTCTGCTTCGGCCAATTTTAGTCTGTTGTGACCATTTTCTTTTCTCAGCTCCTTGAGCTTCCTCTTAGCCAAGAGAGCCGGTAAACATTTTCTCGAGGGTTTTTTTTTTTTTTTATTTCTCATGGGAAATAATTAATTCAGCTTTGATAGAAGGCAGTTGTTCTTTGCAATTATTTCTCCAAATCTTTATTCATCTTCCTATAGGAGTTGTGCTTCCGATTTACACTGGTGATGTATTACTACATTTTTAAAAGTTTCTTCTCTGTTTCTAAAAGGTAAACTACATCCTCAATTGGTTTTCTGCCAAGTTTCATTATATGTTCTGGATGTCATGTAGTCAGTATTTGACGTTTCAGCCACAGCTCTTGAATTTTACCTTCCATTAGGGAATTTTCAGATGCTCGTTCAGTTTGGACACTTTTCATTTGATCTGTAGGCACTTCGTTTATTTTATTTTCTTCACGTAATTTAAAAATAACCTTATTTTTCTCCTTCAAGCCTTTTAAAGCAAACATTTGTGTGAGCAGCAGTATCAGTGAGTTTCTCCACATTGACTTATTTTTTTTTGAACCTAAAATATTTATTTAACATCATCACTACAAACATGTGGACTGTCACATTGTTCGATTTAACCTTTAATTGTCTTTCTGAGAGGGGCATCCTGGGCTGTGTGCTTTTATTTTTGTTTTTGCCTTTAACTAGATAATAAAGTTTAAATGGGTTTCATTTCTCTCTTTTCTTTGAGACAGAGTCTCGCTTTGTTGCCCAGGCTAGAGTGAGTGCCATGGCATCAGCCTAGCTCACAACAACCTCAAACTCCTGGGCTCAAGCGATCCTCCTGCCTCAGCCTCCCGAGTAGCTGGGAGGGACTACAGGCATTCGCCTCCATGCCCAGCTAATTTTTTCTATATATATTAGTTGGCCAATTAATTTCTTTCTATTTATAGTAGAGACGGGGTCTCGCTTTTGCTCAGGCTGGTTTCAAACTCCTGACCTCAAGCAATCCGCCTGCCTCGGCCTCCCAGAGTGCTAGGATTACAGGTGTGAGCCACCGCGCCCGGCCTCATTTCTTTCAATAACCCACTTGTCAGGGTGTCATCTTTAAACTTGTATATATATGTTTATTATTTTTCTAGTCTTCTTATAATCCGAGTAGCAAAACCCAGGTACCGTATTTATATCATGGCGAAATACTTTGCTTTTATTTAACCCAGTACTTAGCTTTGGGAATTCCCACTAAAGCCAAGTTGTGGGTGGAGGTTGAAGGAAGTGGTTCAGTGACTGGGGTGAATAGTGCTTTACTAATAGTGATTTATATACCTCTGCTCTCACTTTCCATTTGGGGTGGCCTTTAACCATCCATTGCCCAAGAGAGTGGACTGGAATGAAATCCCCTCACTAGACCTTTTCCCAAAAGGGAGGGTTTCTCCTATGCCTATGTCTTCATTTTCTTTGCATTTAGTATTTTAGTGTATGTTTACTTTGGGGGGGGGAGTATTTTTTCACTTAAATTAAGAATTTAATAAAAGCTCTAGCCCTACCAAGACCAAATCATCCTAGAAAATTCCAGTTATCTAAAACAGACCTCAGTGTTCCAGAAAGATAAAAGGATGAGAAATCGTGAAAGAGAAGGGGATGACTTAAGGACACCTAACCCTATTTTGGGGATGTTTCCCTTTCTGCTTTCTATTTCTAGCATCCCAGGATGTGGTGAAACAAGCCCAGTTCAGCCCTCTCAGACTGCCCATAGCAAGGAGGCATCTGATATTTTTATAAAAATCTAAAATTCTTGTTTGTAGTGGCCTTTCCTACCTAAACAAAACTCTTTTTTATTTTTACTTTAAATATCACATTGGCTTCTGATTGATAGTCTAAGTGGCCTTCATTTTCTGACTCACTCCTTTTGTCTCATTCCAAGTTGCCACCATCCATGTAATCTGCTACGTAGAGCAGGCAAATTTATCATCTCAGCAGTTTCCATCAGGGACTCTAACTGGCTCCCTCTATCATTTGCAGCCAGTTTGGTTAATGTTTGAGTTTTCCAGAATTTTTTTTTTCCTGTCCTTTGATTCCTGAAGTCTTTCCATTCATCCCAGAGCTTCTTGGGAAACTCACTTTAGGCTTTCCTGAAAGTGAGCATTTTCGTCCAAACCACCCATCATTTCCCTCTGCAGTCATTCTAGATCCTTCTGGGATGCCTTTAAGATATTTTTGGTGTCAGTCACTTGGGATAAAAGTGCCCTTTATGTATCTTCCAGTGACTGTGTCTATCCTTGAAGGTGTGCTATCATCATTTCATGAAATAGAAGTTTATGAGTCTTGCTTTTCTATATTGAGAAGGTCTACTACATCCTCAAGTGCAGAGATGGACTTATTCAGATTTTTGTCAACTGCTGCCAGACACAGTGATTATAACTTTGGAGAACTGATGACCACTAGGAGTGATTTGGGGGCTTCTTAGTCTGGTTTATCACGTCTGTCTTCTCACTGCCTTTACCATATTCTTCAACCCAGGCAGAAAATCTTTTTGCTAGCTCTTTTTCCCCCCTCATTAAAACATGTTGGTTCTTTATTACAAAAACAGTCATAGCAACAGATACCAGAATCTCTTGGAAGCCTAAAAAGATTTGAGTGCTGTCTCTGGCATTCAGACAACAGCAGAACATTGCACAGATGTTCCAGGACTGTTGCAAGATATTTTTGTGGCAGTCAGCAGGCCCTCCATGGCTCTAACAGGCATTGCAGCTCTGTCCCGGGTTGCCAGTATTCTGTGAGCCACAAGCAGCCACACTGACCCCTGCTGAGTGTTCTGCCTCCGACCCAAACTCATGCCCAGCAACAAGGGCAGACCATCAGTGGGGCTGGGATAAGGGGAGGGCAGCTTCTACAAAATAGTGCTCTGTAACTTTGCTCTGCCTGCTGCACAAGTGGAAAGAGATATTATTTGGAGAATGAATTAGGGAGAAATGGAAAAGGCTGCCTGTAGGCAGAGGAACCAGCCTGTGAGCTTTGGTCATTCTAACCTCCACTTGGCCCTACATCAAACCTGGGAGAGATCAAAGCACTGCTGTGCAATAACCCATTCTCTGCACACAAGCATGTCTGGTTATTATGGTGGCACATGCTGCAGCAGAGGACCCACACGCCTTCATCCCTGGGTAAGGCTCATTCTTCTTCTGATTTAAAGTTTGCTCCTGCACCCTGGAACCCTGATCTGCCTACCAATGTCACAGGGCGCTCCCTCCCCTGAAGACTCCCTCTTTCTTTTGTGTTTGGTCAGTGCAGGTAGGCAGGGAAGAGGACTGAATAGCTTCATCAAAGACACGGAGTTATTGAGTTGGATTCCCATTATGAGAATTCAGGAGAAATTAATGGGAATTGGCAATGTCTTAACATTTCATGGATTTTCCATTAAGCCAGTTTGTCTCTATTCCAAAATGAGCATTTCTGGATGGAAAGACTCTCTTTTCTTTTCTTTTCTTTTTTTTTTTTCTTTTTATTGAGACAGAGTCCCACTTTGTTGCCCAGGCTAGAGTGAGTACTGTAGAGTCAGCCTAGCTCACAGCAACCTCAAACTCCTGGGCTCAAGCAATCCTTCTGCCTCAGCCTCCTGAGTAGCTGGGACTACAGGCATGCGCCACCATGCCCAGCTAATTTTTTCTATATATATTAGTTGGCCAATTAATTCCTTTCTGTTTTTGGTAGAGACAGGGTCTCGCTCTTGCTCAGGCTGGTTTCGAACTCCTGACCTCGACCAATCCGCCTGCCTCGGCCTCCCAGAGTGCTAGGATTATAGGCGTGAGCCACCATGCCCAGCCAGAAAGACTCTCTTCCAAGGGTAACGCTTCCCATTTGTGGCTCTGCCATCTTCAGTGTGTGGCTCTCCAAGTTGCCCTAGAAATGAGGCTCCAGTCCCCCTCACCATCTTCAGAACATGCCTCTATGGAGCACTTCTGAAGCAGGAGCAGGTCCTCTTGCAGCTGAATTTGCCACCTTCTATTTCTTTATGCAACATCTCACTCTCCTAGTGTCTCTGACAGACTCAGGTCCACAGCTTCACTGTCCATCCCCCAGGGCTCTGCCATGAACGAGGTGTCTTCAGTATCTTTATCCATGAAGGAAAGACTATTGATGGAGACTGGTCTGGGGGTTTTGAAGGGCACCAGGGTTTGGGCTGCAAGTGTCCTGCTCCCAGGAGTCCCTCTGTCTCTCATTCTTTTTTTTTTTTTTTTTTTTTGAGACAGAGTCTCACTCCATTGCCTGGGCTAGAGTGCCATGGTGTCAGCCTAGCTCACAGCAACCTCAAACTCCTGGGCTCAAGTGATCCTCCTGCCTCAGCCTCCCGAGTAGCTGGGACTACAGGCATGCACCACTATGCCCAGCTAATTTTTTTTTCTATATATTTTTAGTTGTCCAGTTAATTTCTTTGTATTTTTAGTAGACACGGGGTCTCACTCTTGCTCAGGGTGGTCTTAAACTCCTGAGCTCAAGCAATTCTCCCGCCTTGGCCTCCTAGAGTGCTAGGATTACAGGCGTGAGCCACCGCGCCCGGCCTGTCTCTCATTCTTAAGTTGGAAACCCCCACTCTGGGTGCCTATGGGTAGGTTGCACCTTAGGTTTCTCCATGTCTCTGGGAACACAAATGCCCACAAGAAGTATTTAAAGCAATGAACATTACCTAATAACTTGTTTAGCTCTCAGGTAAGGTAAGGTGATGGAATCAGAATGTCTCTCAATCTTAGAATGCAAGCATGTAGCAACATGGTGCCATATGTATAATATTTATATATGTATGGTATATATATATACACATACTCAAAAGATATGTGTGTGTGTGTGCATTTAGTAAGCACTGAATAAATGCTTACTAGCATAATGCTAAAGCTAGTCCTAACCTGTTTTTGAAGATTTGGCAATTACAGAGAGAATGCATGTGGTTTTTAAAAATTTAATAGGGAAATAGCTATAAAGATAACAATCTTCTGAGGTTTCTTTTTTTTTTTTTTTTTTTAAAGAAATGTAAAGGTTTGGTTGCATAGCTCCTTTTACCTGCAATGCGTCTTAGCAATTATATTTTTGACCTCCAGCTAATTTAGAGAAGTCCTAGTCATCATGGTGTGTACTTTATTATGCTCACCTCTAATGATTCCTGGGGTAAGGGAAAGTGCTTTGCATGTAGTAGATGCTCAGTATTTCTTGATTCGATAAATGAGTAATAGAGGAATAGGAATTGATATGCAGGAAGTCATGATGGTTTTATTATTTCATTCACTCATTCGCCCATCCGTTTACTTCACAAAAATATATTGATCTCCTTCTATACATCAAGCATTGCTCTGGACACTGGAGGTGCAGCAGCACATAAGACAGAGAATGTCTCCTAAAAGGGGTGGCAGAACATAAACCAACAAGAAAATATGTGGAGTTGGTGAGCTGTGGTGTGGTGTGACATGAGCCCGGTGAGAGTTGGGGGCAGGTGGAGGGGCCCCTGGCAGGAGCTGTAGCTGTGGAGAGCTGCAGCCATGGCCAGAAGCACAGTGCTGAAGCCCTAAGAGGGCAGCAAAAGATGTCCCAGCCACTCGCTCCCACCCTCTGATCTTCGGTGCCTCCCACTGGATGAACATAATGCACAGGCTGAACAGTCTGATCCTGGGTGATGCTGTCCCTAGGGATCAGCCTCAAGAGCACAGAGCAGGGCAGAGAAAGACAGTGTGATCAGGAGCATGGGACTGGGATATAATAGGAGAATAATATCCACATGGAGTCAATTAGAACACTTTTTACCACTTCTAAGCTCCTTGAGGGCAAGCACTGAGTTGGATTTACCTTTCTATATCCTCAACAGGACCCGGGGAGCACAGAGCTTGGCAAGAAGTAAATGCTTGTTAATTTAATTGCACTTTGTAGGGTTGGCTCTGCTCATCTAAATGAGTGTGCCTTGGGCATCGGTCACCTCCTGGGGATTCTGGTCCTTTATGGTCCCCAGGGAAACACAGTATCTTGTTCACAATGGTATTCCAGCAGCATGCTTGGTGCATGGTTACGTCTAATGAACATTTGCTAAACAATGAAAGGATTCTTTTGACATACAGAATTTCCTTTCCTACCCATATGCAGAATTGTAACAGAATAAAACATTTCCGAATTTTGAACGCTGCAATAAGCAGAAACGTTTCATTAAAGTTGGAGGGGGGCATATGACAACTATTTTAGTTTTCTTCCTTTTCTCTCCCTCAGGAATCTTTTTCTCTTAATGGTAGTTAAGAATAGTTGCATGTATGTCCTCTTTTACACTCTTCATAGTGTGTTCTGTTCTCCCCAAACCATCATGTATTGGGAACCTTTTTGCATGGCTGGAGTGAGAGGAATTAAGTCACAGATATAGAATTTCCAATTAACATTGTTCTAGAAGAGGTAAAAGCAAGAAGAATTAAGAGGATTGTAGAAGAGGAAGAACAAGGAGATCCAGGGAGAGAGGAGTAAGGAGGGTAATTCTTGATATTAGATGGGTTTCCTTGATGGTTTGTGGGGATGAGATTTGTGCAAACAATCAAGGGTTGCAGAACACATTTCATACGTGCTCTAGACCTGTAAGGGCACTGAATTGAGAAAAGGCTTCAACAGTTGTGTGGGCTTGGCTCTTCAAAAGGGAAGGGGAAAGGCACGGACTATAGGAGAGCTGAGTGCATGCCTTATGACCCAGGAAAGGGAGAGGAGAGCATTGTTATGGCGTGGGCAGAGCCAGAGCAGCATGGTTGAGGGGAGGCAGTTTGACTGGGAAACTCCATCAATAACCAGACATAAAGATGATTAACCATCCATTGTGCAGAGACAATGCTATTTTGAAAACTTTACTTTTTCCTTCTGGGTTCACATGGAGACTTTTTCCCCAGCACCCTTGCATCTAGGTAGAGCTAGATGTCTGGTTTGTCTAAAGGGATGTGGGTGGAATTGATGTAGATCATTTCCATACCTGGTCCAGCAAAAAACAGATTCTGCTTCGTTTCCCCCACTAATCAAGAATGGAAATATCCCCAAGATGGAAGAACACAGGATTCTGGAATGTAGAGCCTTTGGTGAAAACCTAAAGGTGAACACAAAGCCAGAACAGCCAGATGAAAAGTCCTCCATGCATATCACTGGACACTGTTTTCCTTTGGGTCCATGTTGCAATGGCGGGGATGGGGGAGGGGTGGAGAGAAATGTTGGTTACTATAATCGAAGTCTTGCTTCTTCCTTTTCGATAAATTACAATTTCTGGGCTAAATAATGGCAATGAAAAAATGCCTTCTTTTTTGAAGGTTTATAGATTACTTCTATAGCTATGATTGAATATCAAAGCAAAATCAGAATGGTGATTCAGCTTAGATGAGTCAGCTTGATTTTATAAGGTGCTTTCCTGGAAGGGATAAGCAAAGAAGTTGTGTAAGATCTTTAGGACAAAGGCTACTGTATCTATCCAAAGAGGTTCGAGAAAAAGTGCCTTCCCTTCCTCACTATTGTCTAAGGAGCATGTCTGGTCTGAAACTTGCTGGAAGATTGGTGTTGGCATAAGGAGTAATGCAGCTTACACCTAGGTTCAGAAAACAACCTGTGAATGTGGCTAGAAAGGAAAGGAAAGGGCTGAGTAGAGTGTTTCTAAGGACCATGGGTTGGATAATCTCTCTGCTTCAAAGCCTGCTCCCTTTCCTGGAATGGACCTTCTATTAAAATCTGCTTCCATACCACTCTCAGAAGAGGAAAACCCAGAGATGGGACTGAACATCCTTCAGTCTCTAGTCTTTCTACCAAGCTTGCCAAAAATACTCTGTGCAAAATGGTATTCCTTTAATATATCCTAGAATACTTTAAATGTAATTAGTGCCATTAAATAATTTTATATGTCATCAATTGGATAGATGGACCGATACGTGAATGTGGGAAGCCTTGCAAACCTGTAGGGAAGTTTCAAGTTATGTGGGAGTTTAAAGAAAACTCAAATTATGGGGTGCCTGGCTGGTATGATCAAAACTGAGAATGCAGCACCAGCTGGTTTCTGTTTGGGGCTAGCATAGTCTGTTTATATTGTTATGGGGCTTGGAGAAGTTTAAGAAAAGTATTGCTACCACGTAGGATTGTCTAGATATCATAGCCTCAACTGAATGTTATTATTTAAGTACTAACTTAGACTATCTCATGTTGGTTACATTTCATTTGCTCATTTGGAAGAGTGAGGTGGAAAAGAAAGGCTGTGAGGGCTTGTCTGTACAGCAGTACGATTCTATTTCCTAACAAGTTGTTTAGTTGCAAATGATGATGGACCTGACCCTGTGTCAGGTTGGCTAAGGTCAGGGCTGAAACGAGACTCGAAACTACACTTAATCTAGGAATTCCAAATGGTGAGGGCTGAGCTAGACCAGGGTTGGGCTGGCTTTTGAGTTACAAAGCAAGTTTCTACTGATTTTTTTTATACCTTTTTCTTTTACTAGTCTTCAAGCTATTGAAACATTTCTTCAATTATTTGTCATGTTGTTGTTGCTATTGTGTATGGGTGAATCATCGTGAAAACTAAATAGAGAAAAAGCCCCAAACACTCCAATCATCACAGAAAGGACACTTCAAAACTGCTCACATTTAATCATTGACCAAGCTCTTATTGAATGCAGCTTTATTGATAGTGACAAGGTTACAAAATAACACTACATACATTTTAGTTTCTTGTTCATTATATAGTACCAGAATATTTTAAGAAAACAAAGAATTTTTTTTTTTGCCAAAATTTGCTGAACAAATAAAAAGTGTTTTAGGAATATCCAAGAAAAGCATCCTATTTCAAATTCCCTGAGAGGGAAAAATAAATGGTATTTACCCTCTGAATGTCTTGGAAGGTAAATTTTTGATATTTTAGAGTCTTTAGTTTTCATAATTACTCATGAAGGAGTTTTTGGAAAATTATGCTATAATTTTTATTGGTATGAAAAGAAATACTGAAAGGTAATTCCTTTTAATGCCGCCTTGTGCTAGAGAACATAATTCATCAGTGGTTGGGATGGGAATCTAGCTCATTCAGAGCTTACACAAATTCATGTCGTTTTAACTAAGGGAAAAAAATAAATGATAAGCGATTTGATAATAATTCCTTTGATCTGGTTACTTGGATAAATTCTGAAGACACTTGTCCAGGACAAGCAGGAAAAAAAAAAATTGACCTCTTACATATTTCATATTTCCAGGTAAACCTTTATTTACATGAATGTTTGTAAAAGGCAATTGCTATAATTGCTGCTCTGCCTTAAACCATAGAACCAGTCAGTACTCACTTCCTTATTACCTCAATTATACTTCTTCATTCATAATACTCTACTACTATCTAATCATTGTTTTAAATTATATTAATCTGTACCATCACTGACCTTCTATTCATAACCATTCTTACAACATAGGAAGTAAAAACAAAACTCATTCAACGCACTGAAAGCAACTAGCACACCAGGGATGACAACTTGGCACCAAGAGCCTAACTAAAAGTGGACAAACTACATTAGAGTCTGGCTTCCTGGAGACTTTCATCAGGCGTCTGGCCCATTCAGAAAAAGAGACCTTGAGTCTTATTATTTCAGCTGCTGGGAAACGTGCTAGTTCTCTGATACGTTTAACCCATGCTTTTATTTAATTATAAGGTTCAGGCATTACAAAAATAAGAAGTCTTTTTTTTTTTTTTTTAAGAAAAATAAAAGGAAATATATGGTTGGATCCTAAGATTTGGGAGTGTAATTGAATGTAAGCTTAAAACATAATAAAAAATTTCCAGTTGGGAAACATGGAGAAACTGTCATGTTTTCTAGGAGCGACTGCTTCAATACTTGGGTTAAAGAATGTTTCATGCACACATGAAAAGGTGATACACATCGTTTTGATTCTGTATTCTTTTGTGTCTTTCAACCAGCAGTGCAGGATGTTCCAGGATACAAAACTTTCATGAACCTTTACGTTCCATACTCCCTACCAATGTGTTATGTCACAAATCCTGGCATTCCAAATGCATATGGATCTTTATTGACCTGATTGCTGAAGCAGAAGTTAGAACAGCAATGCACCCAGGTTTTGGGGAAGCTCAAATATGTGTATTTTCTGAGTCTTCAGATAAACAATGCAGAAAATAAGTGAAATGGTAATTTCAAATGATTTCTCCAGCTCCAACATGTTCCAGTTTCATCTCCAGAAAGCCACTGCCAAGTTTTTGCACAACCTATCTTATCAAGCTCTGGTACATGAAAAATCCTCTAGTTTCAGTATCTCTTCTCATTTTTCCATCATATAATGTTACAATTGATCGATTCTTATTTCATTTCAAGCCCTAGGTCCTCCTCTTCATATAATTCTTCTAAGATTTCAAAGGGAGACATATCTATTACTGTGCATCAAGGAATTACATCTATTTGACCACTTATGATCTGCAAATTCTAATAAAACACTTTTTTTCTCTCAAAATGAACACTATAGACTCCTCAGTTTTATGAGTATATGTGTGTATATATATTTGTGATATATATATGCACACACACATATACCAAGGAAATGAACCACATATACACATACCAAGGTAAAGATGTTGTAAACCTCACATAGGCTTTGCAAGTATTGACCAAAATGATAAAAACAAACAAAAAAAATGACAAGTTTATTTTACCAATGCTGTTGCAAGGACAAAAGGCTATATATAGATTTCATCATTGGTAAATTAAGAGCTCCGTGATTTAACTTGCTCCATAAGCTAGTTTCTCACAAAGCTTTATTTTCCAGTCTGGGCATAGAAGGAGTCAAAGGAGCAGGTGCCTTTAGATCTGCCTCATACTTGGCGAAACTACTCCTCTGTATGGGGTAAGAAAATAGCCCAGAGTTTTTGCATTAATAATGTCTTGTTCTTAATTTATAGTGTTTATAGCCTTTATCTGAGTGTTACTATTAAATACGGGGCAATGATATAAAATTGTTCCACAAAGTGTACTACATGAACCACCTTTCACAGTTCAAACAAAATATTTTAGATATAAATATCATAACTCCAGCAATAACCTATCTATACAAGGTAGGAGAGGATAGGATTAATAAAAACCCAGTTATATTTCCATATATCTTATGTTTAACCCTTTAAATAGTTGGTTTATTTTTCAAAATCCAATTGCACATAACCCATAATTGATAGGCCACTTCCTCTCCAAAACAAATAAGCTATCAAAGAATAAAGTGATAAATAAGAAGAAAGGAAAACATGTATCATTTACTGCAATCACTCTCGTTCCCCAAAACTTGGCAACCATGTAAGAAAAATGATATCAAGTGGATACACTCTGATTTACAAAGCTAATTTGGAGCAGATGAGATTAACAAAAATAGGACAAAATCGGCATATATTCTTTTAACATTTCTATGTGAAATGAGTGTGTTAGATTTTTAATTAAGAAATCAGGGCTGGATGCGGTGGCTCACGCCTGTAATCCTAGCACTCTGGGAGGCCGAGGTGGGCGGATGGCTCAAGGTCAGGAGTTCAAAACCAGCCTGAGCAAGAGTGAGACTCTGTCTCTACTAAAAATAGAAAGAAAAATTAATTGGCCAACTAACATATATAGAAAAAATTAGCTGGGCATGGTGGCACATGCCTGTAGTCCCAGCTACTTGGGAGGCTGAGGCAGTAGGATCGCTTGAGCCCAGGAATTTGAAGTTGCTGTGAGCTAGGCTGACGCCAGGGCACTCACTCTAGCCTGGGCAACAAAGTGAGACTGTCTCAAAAAAAAAAAAAAAAAGAAAGAAAGAAATCAGGAGGATTGATATGAATGGGAAACAAAGGCATTTACCAACAGGAGAACCCATTCATCCAGTTATTGACAAATCTAAGAATTCTTAATGTTTCCTTCATTCTCATCATATAAAAGAGTGGGCAAATTAAATTATTGTTATTGGTTGTACAACCTTCAGGCTATTGAAGCTTTAAGTTAATGGTCCTTAAGGACATGGTTTTATTTGGTGATCTTCCCAGTGCTTACATTAGGGTCAAGGTTGCTTTTAACCACGCTGGTGTAGCTTTTAGGGAGACAGTAAGGCTCCCAGGATACTTGAAATTCCTTTAATAGAGCAGTGGTCCCCAAGTTTTTCAGCCCCAGGGACGGGTTTCATGAAAGACATTTTTTCCACCGATGGGGCAGAGGGGTATGGTTTTGGGATGACTCAAGCGTGTTACACTTATTGTGCACTTTTCCCCCTATCATTATTACATTGCAATATGTAATGAGATAATCATACAACTCACCATAATGCAGAATCTAATGCCCCCGGCTGATTTGACAAGAGGTGGAGCTCAGGCGGTGATGCGGGCAGTGGGGAGGGCGGTAAATACAGATGAAGCTTCGCTGGCTCACCAGAGCAGCCCGGTTCCTAACGGGCCACAGACCATACAGACCAGTCCACTGCCTGGGGTTTGGGGGCCGCGGTAATAGAGGACAAGGGGTAAAGTGTGAAGACTTCTAGGAGAAACGACAAAAGGACTTAAAATGATTTACATTTTAAACGCCCCCAAATGATTTACACTATAGTTATATGACTCACGGCAGTTTCTTCTTTGAGAGCAAGATTTTACGATGGAAAACACACTGGGGGCCTGAGGCATGGAGGAAGAGGGGAACATGCTAACACAAAGGTATCATCGGCTTGACAGTCCCTGGATGGGATCCCTATTCCTTTTCGGTCAGATTTTGTTACATAAGTTCACTGACTTTGCCATGGGATGCCTTTCAAAATCCTTCACTCAAGTATAGGGGGAAAATTGCATTGAGACTTAGAATGAAATCTTAAGTCTATATGGATATAGGCAATGTCCATTTTTAAATAAAACCTATAAATGAGCATTTTCAACTTTCTAAAGAAAAAAGAGAGAGAGAGAGGAAAATACACTTTTGAACGTGAGATCGCTTTACTCACATAAGCTTCGTGTGTACTAAAGTGTAGAAGAAGAAAAATCTCAAATGTGGGTGTAACCGCTATACATTCAGGAAACATGCCTCGTTGGATACGAATTCCGTCTGCCACCCAGTGGCCGCTGAACATAAATTCTACTTCTTCTGTTGGCTATGGCACTGTATTTTGCTTTTTTTTTTTTTAAATAAAAATAAAAATAAAAAGACACAGAGGTAGATTATGCCATACCAGGAATTTAAAACCACCAGGACCTGTGCCTCGATGCATTTCAAAATACGACCGGTGTAGTAAATGTTACATATTTTCCTTTTCGCGAACTCAAAGGCTAACGACGTTGGTTAATAACGTGTTCTTCCTTGCTGCGCCCCCGCGTCTACCCGGGGCTCAGATGCTGACTGGCACAGAGGACACCGAGCTGGCCCGGGATTCCCGAGTCACGTGGTTGGGCATGGAGAGCGTGCAGCAGGACACGCCCACGGTGGCCTCGGGCAGCTCGTCGTCCTCCGTCCACTCGTTGAGCTCGGGGCTGAAGCACTGGATGCACTTCTTGTACTTCTTCTCGCCCTCGTTCCAGCCCCCGACCAGGTAGGCGCGGCCGTGCAGCGCCGAGGCGCCCGCCGTGCTCACGCCCGCCGGCAGGGGCGCCGCGTAGCTCCACTGGCCGGCCGCGGGGCTGTAGCACTCCACCGTCAGCACGTCCACGCGCTCCCCGCGCGGCCCCACCTGGCTGCCCCCCATCACGTACACCCTGTCGCCCAGCGTGACGGCGCAGTGCCAGCCGCGCGGCGTGCTCAGGCTCGGCAGCTCCTGCCACGAGTCGCGCGCCGGGTCGAAGGCGCACACGGAGCGCGAGTACGCGTTGGCGATGTAGCCGCCCGTCACCAGCACCCGGCCGTCGGCGACCGCGCTGGCGTGGCAGCAGCGCGCCACCTCCAGGGGCGCCTTCGGCTGCCACTGGTTGGTGGAGGGCACGTAGCACTCCAGCGAGGCCAGGCTGCCTTCGGCGTTGCGGCCGCCCACGGCGTACAGCAGCCCGTTGAACACGCTCAGGCTGAAGTGCGTGCGCTTCTGGGTCATGCTGGCCAGGTGGATCCAGGTGTTGAAGCGGGGGTCGTACCTAGAAAGGGCAGAGGGAGAGCGTGTGACGGCTTTGCCGGTGGCAGCCGGGCAGTCTGTGTGTCTCCGCAAACCATGATGCGGGGATCCCCACGCTACCCCTGCGAGGAGGCGAGGGGCCCACCGCACCTCCTCGCCTGGGGGCTGGCGTTTCTCTCCTAGCCAGGAAAAATGCGCGACTCTTGGAAGAGGCAAGGCAGGCATTCGTGACTCCCAGCCCCCTCCTCCATTTATAACGCCACTCTTTTTATTTGGGCCACTGGGAGAAGAGCCCACAGAGTCCCCTTTCCTCCATATGCAAATATCTGTCATTCAGTGCGACTTTTTGAGACGCGCACGTGGGGACAGCTGCGTATTTGTGGCAATTAGAGGAGGAATTGGAGGACGCTTCAATAAAGTCAATTCCACCTATCTTCAGACGCCAACCATCCCCAGCTCACTCTTAGCGCTTAATTAAGTAAGGAAGGGACTATTTTTCTCCTTTTCTCCCAGACCCCTTATTCGGGCACCTATTTTGGCCACTGCCACAGTAGGGCCAAGCCGCTCCCCCAAGTCTTCTCTCATCTGTTAGAACGAGACCAATGGAGCTCATGTCTAAGAGCATCAACTAAGGCTTACCTTGTGATATTTTTCTATTTTCCAGCACTTTTCAGTAGATAAGACCTTTTAGTTTAGGGACATATATATTTTTTCAGTGCTCAAAACTATTATTTTAGTTATTTATTTTTTGAGACAGAATCTCACTCTGTTGCCTGGGCTAGAGTGCCGTGGCGTCAGTCTAGCTCACAGCAACCTCAAACTCCTGGGCTCAAGCTATCCTCCTGCCTCAGTCTCCCAAGTAGCTGGGACTACAGGCACGTGCCATCATGCCCGGCTAATTTTTTTTTTTCCTATTTTTAGTTGTTTGGCTAATTTGTTTCTATTTATAGTAGAGAAGGGTCTCGCTCTTGCTCAGGCTGGTCTGGAACTCCTGAGCTCAAGTAATTCTCCCACCTTCGCCTCCCAGAATGCTAGGATTACAGGCGTGAGCCACCGCGCCCCGCCCAGAACTATTGTTTTATAAGCACTCAAATCAATACTGCAAAAACAGCGGCCTCAATAGTAATAGGTGGGTTGTCAGCAGGAGGAAAATCAGCAGTCATAGAGAACCAATGCTTTCCTGTTTACACAGTTCGGAAGTATTGTAAATACAGAACTCACACCTTCAGGTTGATGTTCGTCTTTGTCTCATTTAACTCCCAAATCAAAACTTAACTACAGTTATAAATTATAGGCTAAAAATCACCGAAGTGTTTGGGTTCTTTTAAATGATGCACACACGCATGATGAAATAATAAAGAATATTTTTCATGAAATACTGTGCACATTTTCAGTCTTGCTCACTAGTTATGTTTAACTTTTACTACTATCATGATAAAAGCATGACTTTCTGAACATTTCAAATGTATTAGAAGTTTAATTTTATCCTAAATATACAAAATGATATGGGAATTGGAATTCCATTTTTCTGAAAGATTTATTATGCTTTCATTCTTTCTACATGTGTCAAATATACTGACATTTTCCATTATTCAGTCTTCAAATAAATATTTTAAATTAATTAGCTGGTACATTTTTAATGATCTCATTCTATTTGCCAATTATGAATCAGACAGTTGTCAGTAGCAGTCACATAAAAGAAATTTTGTATTATTTTATTATTTTTTTACCATGTAATATTAAAAACTAAATTTTATCCAATTTCTTTCAATAGTCAGTGTATTGTGAAGAGTACTCAACTAGAAATGAGTGAACATGAATTGCCACTTACTAGGGTCAAAAATTCTCTGGGTATGAGGTTTCTCATATGTAAAATCAGAATAATCATATCTTCCCTGTCCACCTCAAAGGCTTATTTCAGAAATCTCAAGTGCATCCTATACATGAATGCACTTTATATTATGTAAAGTGCTGTACATATGTAAGGTGGCATTATTATTATTATTATTTACTGAGACAATGAACTCAGCTAATAGGCACGATTAATTTCCTTCTATACAAGGACAATTTCTCCATAATATTGGACCATTTCAGTTCCTAATAAAAGATCAAATACCTGCAGAAATTGCTGACTGCATGCTTGGCTTGATTTCTTGCATCATTCTGGTCTTCCCCACCGGCCACATAAAGAAATCCATCCATCACGGCCACGCACTGATTAAAACTCTTGGCTGGCATTTCTGTAAGCTTGCTCCATCCATTTTCAGGGTCTCTATACAAGATGTCTCTACTAAGGGACTTCTCGGTAAGGCCTGGGCGACCCCCAACAGTGACGAGGACTCGGCACCCCCCTCGAATTCTTGTTCGCCTAGATTGCAACGTGTTTTGATGATATGGAAGTAAGTGGTAGTTCATAGCGTCTACGAGAAGTTTGTGACAGTCAGCATCTTGCATCATTCTTGGTACAGATTGAACATAATTGACCAGGTCTTGCGCAGAGATGGTACCAAAGCGAATATTGCTCAAAAGATCTGCGGCATATTTCACTCTCTTTTGGTCAAATTCTAACCATTTCATTGCAATCTGGAATGCCACTATCTCAGAAGGCAACTGTAAGTCATCATCTATAAGAAGTTCATTAATCTGTTCAAATGTAAGTTTCATAAACTGATCTGATTCTGCAAATTCAAGGAAGTTATCCCTGATGAATTTCTGGGCTGCTGCTTTTGCGTTTTTCAGGGAGTATGTTTCTGCGATGTTAACAACGTACATGCAATTCTCGACGCTCATCTCCCGTATCAGAAAATCGCTGCACATCTTTACAAGAGTATGGATCTGAAGATAAACAGCAGCAGAAATAATGCTTCCTATTGTGTACAAGGACAGAGTCAGCTTTCCAGTGTAGGCATAGGCAATGACAGTGGCCAGGCCTAGTGGCGCAATGTCATTAAGATCCACTCTCTGAGTTGATGGGTCTTTTTTAAGGATGTTGTAAAAATATGCACTGCAGGAAGCCATCACTGACTTATGAACGTCAAAGGATTTGGTTTTGGTACCAATGACTAAGTCACAGAGGAAGCTCTCTTGCCGCATTTTACTTAAACCTTCCAAGAGGTTGGGGCCGTAAGAAGCATCTGTTAATTCAGAAGAAATGCAGCTAAGGCCATTGCCTCCCTCTAGGAGCCCATTCAGAGCATTCAGTTTGTTTAGGGGGCTGTCTTCTACAATTATAGTCATCTCATTGATATCGCCTTTGTTCTTTTTGACAATCTTCTTTTTGGGCGCCATGTTGGCAAACACACTGTCACAGGCAAGAGCTTGCTAAAAAAAAAAAAAAAAAGGTATGATTTTATTTTAATTGTGCTTTGGACTTTGAAATACCACATTGAGGAACTCCTTTTTCATAAGATAATTTTTTAATGGCATAAAGTATATTCATCCTCAAACATAGATTTAAAAATTTACACTAAACTAGATGCACATTTTTTTTTGCAGTTTACTTCAGTGTCAAGTGTTGACGACAATTTTAGAAAGATTTATATTATCAAATGAGATCTCTCAGTAGGTGTATGGCCAAGTAATTATTATATGGCAGAAATGATGAAATTTCCTCTTTCCTATACAGTAATTGTAGAATAATAGTTCAATATCATTTGAAGGGCTTAATTTACTCCCTTGAAAAAGTGAATTATAACCACTGTGACGGTTTTCCTCAATAAAATACTAAAATTCAGGTGTCCATATAAAATGTAGAAGATATTATGGAAAGAGGATTTTATTCACAGTAGCAACGAAACCTGTTACATTTTAAGAGACATAGGTACTTGACTGGAGTTTAGTGAGCCCCATGGTAAGCACTATAGGATTTTGCCACAGGATTTAAAAGAAGAGAGACTCTCTTATATGGACACATGGATGTCAATTCTGTGAAATTGTAGTTACTCCCTTTGTAAGCTTTTTTTCTGTTTGGAACTGAATAAAAGAATTCCAGAGTTTAACTGAGGGAGTAAGTATAAAAGAACACCTAGGAATTTTATTTAAAGGAATACCAAATAAAAAAATTACAGGAATTAAAAATGTGTGATAATCAGGAATGGGAAAAAATTTAGTGAAGGGTAGAAATTTAGTGAAGGGTAGAAACCCATATATAAAAATATGTGTGGATATATATTTATATATAAGTATGTATTGTAAATAATATATAAAAATACATTATATAAATACATATTTCTAATAAAATAAAGGGTAGAAACCCATAGTATATGTGCGTATGTGTGTGGATATACAGTATATCAGTTCTCAGTCTTTTGGCTAAGATCAAGTGATATATGAGTATATATATGTATGTATGCATATGGTATGTATATATATTATATATGATATATATGTATATATACATATAGTGTATATATGTGTGTATATTGTGTATATAGTGTATATTGTGTGTGCACACACAAATAATTTTTAACATTTTAATAGTTAATTGCCATAATGTTTAAAAAATTTCAATAAATCAATAGGAAAAAGATAATCCAATTTAAAAATGGTGAAGATTATAAATAGGGAGTTCACAGAAGATAAAATACAAATAGTAAATAAATACATCTTTAAAACTAAACTTAATAATAATTAGGGAATTGTCGACTGAAATTCAGAGATCCTTTTTTATTTATTTATTTTATTTTGTTTTTATGAAGTAAAACTCTTTTTATGTAGTAATGATGTAAACTGTGAATATGGAGAAAATCATAAATAATTTATATAAAGGTTACTAGAATTAAGAGGTAAATTTAGTAAGGTCATATGATAAAAGACCAGTGGGAAAAATCAAATTTGCTTCTATATAATAGCAATATTTGGACCATGCAATTTCAAAATAATATTAACATAGTATTACATATTATATAACTGGGGATCATTTTATCAAAGGCATATAAAACCTTTATACTAAACACTATAAAATATTGCTGAGAGATGTTAATGAAGACCTAATTTAATTTAGATGTATACCATGTTTATGGACTGACAACACTGCTATTTATTTCCCTTTAAAAGATCTATAGATTCAGAAGAATTCCAAGCAAAATCCAAGCAGAGTTTTTTTGAGAAAATTGACAAGTTGATTTTATAATTTATGTCAAAAGGAAAAGGACATTAAACAGCCAAAACAGCTTTTCAAAGGAGAACAAATTTGGATAATTTATACCACCTCACTGTGAAACTTACAAGCTATAGTAATTAAAGAAATATGACATTTCTGTATGGAAAGACAGATTAGTAGAACCAAAGAGAAGCTGTAAAAAGAGATGCTAGGATGTATGTTTGAATGACTTTCTACAATGTCATAAGGTAATTTAATGAAGGAAAGAATAGTGTTCTTAATAAATTGTGCTAGAAAAAACTGGTATGCTCATCGGAAAACAGGATTCTCAAACTTCACACCACATCATACAAAAACACTAACTTAAATGGATTCTGGATCTAAATGTAGAATCTAAAACTATAGAACATTGAATAAAAAAAAGAAAACATTTTCACAACCTTAGTGCAAAGATATCCAACACATGAAAACATTTTCACAACCTTAGTGCAAAGATATCCAACTAATCATCAAAAAAGAAAAACACTGATAAGTTGGACTCCAGAATTTAAAACTTTAGTTTTCATTGAACAGAAGTTTTGAAGATTGAAATTTCATCATTAAGAAAATAAAAAACTGTCAGACACTGCTGTGACTATAAATAAAAATAAAGAAAGAAAGAAAGAAAAGAAAAGAAAAAGGAGGGACAAACTGTGCGAAAATATTCATACTTTCTGTATCGAACATAACTTTTACCCAGTATTGATAAGTTGATAAAGAATCCTTACTATTCAATATAAAATGTCAAACTATACCCCACACACTGTAAATGATTTGAAGCAACATTTCCTAAATATGATGGTCATTTGATACATCAAAAGATAGTTTCACAACATTTTTCATTTTCGAACCAGAATACCTGTAACTGTTATCTTATATCTGGGAATTCTGGGAAAGAGAGATCCAGAAAGGGGAAGCCCAGTGGAAACTTGAATCTTCAGGAAGGAATGAAGAACATCAGAGATGATAAACATCAGGAAGAATATAAAAGACTATTTTCACCCTAGAGTTCTTTAAAATACATATGAGACCCCAAAGCAAACATGATAATATTATCTTGTGAGGATTATAACATATGTAGATGTAATAGTATATATGATAATTACAGTATAAAAGATAGGGTGATGGTGGTAAAAGAACCTAAATTTCTGCATTTTATGTGAAGTTGTATAATATTAACTTTTGTAGCCTGTGAAAACTTAACTTTGCATATCATAACTTCTAGAGTAATGCTGTCCTATAGAAACATTACATGAGCCACATATGAAATTTAAAACTTTCCAGCAGCCACATAAAAGGAACAAGTGAAATTAATTTTAGTAATAGATATTATTCAACCAAATATATACAGTTATTATCATTCCAACATGTAATTTCTATAAAATTATCAATGTGATATTAATGTTTTACATGCTTTTTTTCTACCAAATTTTCAAAATCTAGTATGTATTTTATACTCACAATACACATCACTTTAGACTAGCCATATGTCAAGTGTTAAATAACCACATGTGACTGTTGACTATTGTATTGGACAGCAGAGCCTTAGAACAACCATTTAAAAAATGCAAAGTATAGCTGAAAAGCCAATAGATAACTTTAAATGGAATTCAAAAGAGGGCAGAGAAGTAGGAACGGAGGAACAAAAATTAGAGGGGATAAATAGAAAACAAGTAATTTAATGGTAAACCTAAATCCAACCATATTAATCATTATATTAAACATTTATGGACAAAGCATTCTAATCAAAAGGCAAAGATTGCCAAAATGGATAAGAAAAGCAAGACCTAAATATATGCTGTCTACTAGAGACTCACTATAAATACAAAGACACAAATAAGTGAAAGTAAATGGATAGAAAAAAATGTACTATGGAAATAAACATGAAAAGGCTGGAGTGGCTGTATGAATATCAGCTAGAATAGACTTTAAGAGAAAAACTTTTACTAGTGATTAAGAGGGAATTTCATAATGATAAAAAAATTTCACCATGAAGATATAACAATCCTGAATATACATATGCCTAATAACATAGCTTCAAAATATGTGAATCAGAAAGTGACAGAATTAAAGGGACAAATAGACATTTTGGCAATTATACTTGAAAGTGTTAATAACTTTCAGCAATTGATAGAACTAGACAAAAAAATAATAACATTATAGATTCTTTGCACAACATTATTAATCACCCAGATGTAATTAATATTTATAGAACATTACACCCAATGACTGCAGAATGCAAATTCTTCTTGGTACATTCACCAAGTCAGATCCAATGTTGGGCTACAAAATATGACTCAGCAAATTTAAAAGTATTGAAGTCATACAGAGTATGTTCTCTTATCCCAAAGGAATTAAATTAGAAATTAGTAACAATAAGCTATCTGGGAAAACTATTTAATTTTAAATATTTGAAATTTAAACTATATACTTTTAAATAATCCATGAGTCAAAGAAGAAAATCACAAGGGAAATTAGATAATATTTCAAACTGAATGATAATGAAAATAAAACATACATACCAACTCACTACTTATCTGTAATGTGACTTTCAGTAGGTTACCTAACTAACCTCTTAGAGTCTCCATTGACTCATCTCTACAGTGAAGATAATAATAGTGTCTACCTCATAGTGTTGTTGCTGAAAGCTTAATGTGGAAATAAATGTCTGTAATAGCATTTAGTAGAGTACCTGGCAAAAACCAAGTGTGTGTTCAAAAAAATTCGAGCCATTTTCATTAGAAGCAATAGCTTTTGTTAGCTGTGTCTTTGGGAATAAAAGAAGGGACCTGTTTAAGCTTTGGGGTGAAGCAAATCAGAGAAAGCCCCCCACGTCATGGAAAAGCAGTCATAAGGAGCAGGAGGCAATATGGGACAAGCACACAGTGACTCACAATGACAAGTGGCACACAGTAACAGGAGGGATTTCTAGAACATGTAAATATTTCTAAGAGATTTTTCAAAACACCAGGGAGAGAACTGGAATTCATGCAATTACATAGGCCGAGGAACAGATTATTTTTATTTTCATATGAATGGTAGGGGTAACCCTAGAAGTTTAGAAAACTTGGGGGACACTTGGTTATAGGTTGGGTAAGCAAAACAACAGATTGAAGATACGTGCCTGGATTTAAGGATTCAAATTAAAGGTACTAATTTGGTGGAGTGGTGTTCGGGAAGATAACATGAACCTGGGTGGGTTCTGTTAACTGGGGGGTTTATAAAGAAGAGTGGGTATAGGAGGGAGAAGGTTACTACAAGTAGAGGAAATGTCTCACGGGGAAGCAGGAAGGCAGACTCAGCATGCCACCTGCACTCTAAGATGGCTAAGATCATAAGGCAGACAGTGGGCAGGTAACATTAGGCCAATTCATATAGGATATTGGATGCCATAAAGGGTTTGAATTTCATAAGTTAATATGCAGTTGAGAAGAATTAAGAATATCTCCAGGAAAGGAGAGGGCAACTTGAGGCTAGCCAAAATAGTGAAATCAGTAAATGTTCTTTCTCCACCTGCATTCTCTTATTTCCCGTTGATGGTTGTTGTCTCTTTTCTCCACTGTCTGGCCTTCATGCTGCCCCTCATGTTCCCTTTGTTGACCCAACCCTGGCCTGCTCCACTCATGGGAACTTCCATGACCCTTTATCTAAATTCTCTTGCCCTTGTCCCATTTCTCTAGGGCCCTACTGGGTGATACATTAACTAGTCTGACAAATGAATCCAAGCTAATCAGTTAATGAGCAAATCTACTCTACCTCCTATCTATGCATGCTTTTTGTTATGTTTTGTTTTGTGTTTTAGAGATGGGGTCTCACTCTGTTGTCCAGGCTGGAGTGCAGTGGCATGATTATAGCTCACTGCAACCTCAAACTCCTGGGCTCAAGTGATCCTCCTGCCTCAGTCTCCTGAGTAGCTAGGACTACAAGCACCTACCATGATGCCCGGCTAATTTTTCTATTCTTTGTAGAGACAGGGTCTTGCTATGTTGCCAAGCTGGTCTTAAACTCTTGGCCTCAAGCAATCCTTGCCCCTAAGCCTCCTAAAGTGCTGGGATTACAGATGTGAATCACTATACCCAGTCTTGCTTTGTTTTTTTAAAACCAGTGTCTTATGACTCACATAAAAATTTCTAACAGAGTAGCCTCTGTGGCACATGTATGTGCTACACACATGTATGTGTGTAGTATATATGTATATATATATATATATATATTTTTTTTTTTAATAAGAAAAGGCTTTTAGAGCCCTTGAAACCACTGCCCAGGAGTTCTCAGTCTGTACCATAGTCCTGCAATAAGGACATTGCTACAGACCCCTCAGAGGAACCTGAGGGTCAGAATCACTGCTTAGAAGCTGGGCAAAGCTCTGATGTTGTCACGAAGGCTGCAGAGATGTTCACTGGTTCCTATATCACAGCAAATGCTCTTTCTCTGGCCCCGCTCCTCCATCTCCCAAAAGCCACTGCTTTTCTCAATTTAAGGAGGACTGTGAGCCAGTAGGAATGGACAAGGGTCATCCTACTGCATCGTGTGCTCCTAGCCCTGTTGCGGAGGAGACTAGCTTCTTTTCTATGGGGGATTAGAACCCAGAGCCTCTGTTCTCATGGGGCAGACAGGGAAGCCTTCAACAGACTCTCCGGGCCTCTCCCACTGGGCCTATCTGGGGAGTACAGTCACAAGCGTGCGCCACACTGGGTGCACAAATGTGCACACACACGCATGCACAGCATGCCACTCCATAAACCAGTCACATTCCCCCCCACAGTCATATTTAAGTTAAGAGCAGGGAAATCTAAAGGTAAGAAGTCATAAAAGGGTAGCAATGGTGTGTGTATGTATATGAAAAGAATGTGGAGCCATTTAATTCACTTTCATTTACTCATTTAGTCACGGTGCTGGGCTTTGAGGCTGGTTATATGGGCTAATAGAGGGTGATCAGAATAGAATTGAAAGATGTAGACATCTTTTAAAAGACATCTTTTAAAAGATGTATGACCCAGTAACAAGGTCATATGTGAACATGTAGCCAAGAACAATTTGTATAGGAACCCTCATTGTTTCTCTCTACCATTATACAAATGTTCACCATGCACTCCAAGTCATATTATAGCTGATCACCAGTGATGGTCACAATGACAGTCAAAATGTGGCTGTGAGGAACAGGTGTTACAAAATGAGTTGCATATAGATGTTTATATATAATCTAGGTGCTGTGCGTTGCACTTTGAAAGTGTGTCAATCTTTTTGATTCAATTTATATTTTAACTTAAAGTGGGATGAGGGTTTTACTATTGTTTTTTTCTAAAGCTCTCTCTCTTTTTTCTTAACTGAGCAAATGCCTTGTGGTCTGCTGCTTAGGGGATCCCCAAGCTTGGTATCCAGGGCCATCACCATGGCGACCATGCCCTAGGGAGGGCTTTGACTCAAGTTATGGTCTGCATGGGAAGGTGTGCGCCTTGCTGAGCTGCTCGTGGCTCCGAGAGTTTTAAGGTTGTTTCTCCCTTTTTCCTGAACCACAACAGCCTTGATTGTCTCTCCCTGCCCAGAAGTGTTCGAACAACCTGCCCCTTGTGATCAAAGGGAGGAAGAACTTTACAGCCACCCCCCCAGGGACCGTTGGTGGCTTGCACTTTTCACATGGTCCCTACCATAGTAGGAAACTCATAGTAGGAAACTCCCTACCATAGTAGGAAAGCAGCAGGTTTAGCCACAGCAGCTGGGGTGGTGTAATGGGTGAGCAGCTATTTGGAGGCACTGCCAGTCCCTTCCTTTCCCTTCCCTTTTTCAGTCAAAGAAGAGGCTTTGCACAGGGTGCAAAGGGTTGTAGAGGGGTCCAGATGCTAAAACAACTAAATATTGTCAATTTCATATGGCTCCACTTAGCTAGAGGCCATGCCTGGCTTTTATCTATAAAGTATACCGACTCTATACGCAGAGTCAACTACGATTCTATTCTCTGAGCCTGGATATAGAACATAGGATCTAGAGCAAAAAAATTTAGTATGGGTTTTGTTCAAAACTTTAGTAAAATGGCTCTTTCACTTTCCTTGTCTTTTGTGTATGTTGTGGGGTGGGAGGGGATTAGAAATTGAGTTTTTGAGACAGATACCTCTTCGTGGAGCTATCCCTTCATTCTGTAGGAGCTCAGAGAATTCCCCTTTCCTGATTATGGACTCCACCACCTCCTTCCCTTTTGGCTCTATCCACTATCACCCAGAACACTGTCTTGGATCCCCTGGAAGAGCTGCCCATTAGAAACTGGGCAGAAGGGTAACAGAGACGTAATTCCACACTGCCCTCCCCACTGCCCACTGCAGATCCTCGCTCTGGGGCCATTTCTGTAACCATGGTATCATGTATTCAACACCTGATAAACAGCTGAGCACAATTACGAAAGTCGTCTCATTTTTCATCATCTTTTGTATTTGCCAAATTTAAGTATGTTCGTAATGAATTTCTAAATATAAATCAGCAAGATGGACCTATATCACATATTAAATGTAAACCAATACCTCCATTTCTACCTAAAATAATAGTTATATAGCTAGCATTTGTTCACTGAGCGCTTACTGTGTGCTGAGTCCTGGGTTAAGGATTTTATATGATTTTATTTTTTTAATGTAAAATCACAGAAATCCTAGGTTATGTTATGTTCATTTTTACAAATGAAGAAATTAAGTTTCAGAAAGAGTAAAAAAAAAATAATAAAAAACTTGTCCAAGGTCACACAAATAAGTATGCAGTGTGTATTGGAGCAAAGATTCAAACCCAGGTGAAACCCTGGCCCCACTATATTGCCTCCCTGAAATCCAGGGGATTTCAAACCCTGTAGGAGGTTAAAAGTTAGCTTTTTACAACACAAGAAGATAGAGGACGAGTGAAATAGAACTGAGGTTTATAGAATCAAAATTTGGATACGGAGAACAAGAAATGGTTATTTCTCGCTCCAAATACTGAAATAAAAGAGTTGCCTGTTTGAATGTAAAACAAATTCGTTTGGAGACATAGATCCTGTGGATTTCTTTACCCTATTAAGGGTAGTAAGAATGTGAAACCCCAATAGGTTAGGTAAACCAAATAAATAGGTTCAAGGAGAGCTTGCATGCATTTGTTGATCAAATAATCAGGTACTTCCTTTTAAGTGTTAGATTTTGTTTTTTGTTTAAAAAAATTAAATATTGTCAACTTTATATGGTCCGACTTAGCTAGAGGCCATGCCTGACTTTTATCTCTAAAGTACACAGACTCTATACATAAAGTCAACTATGATTCTATTCTATTCTGAGTCTGGATTCAGAACATAAGATCTATTGCAAAAATTTTTAGTTTTTTGGTTTTGCGAAAACTGTAGTAAAATGGCTCTTTCTCTTTCCTAGTCTTTTGTGTACGTTGGGGGTCCAGCAGGGGATTAGAAATCGAGTTTTTGAGACTGATGTCTCTTTGATCATCATAGAACTGAAAATTGGGTTTTATTGTTCATTCTGCTCTGACCATTTGATAGACCTGTGGCAAAACAACCAAATTTTCAGGATTTCAGTTTAATCATCTGTCAAACGAGGAATTGAGTCTATCCCTTTCAGTTCTAAAATTTTACAGAGTTAAGAATGCACAGCTGACTTTTGCTGTCAGAATTGTCAAAATCTGGTCCTCATTACTTCTTTCTCCACTATCAACTTCCATAACCCTAGAACCTACTCATTTATCAGATAGGGATAAACCAACTGAGACAGGGTTTCTTTGCATGGGATCTCTGTGTCTTGGTCTGAGTTGCCACATTTAGCAAATAAAAATCGCAAGATGTCCAGTTACATTTGGAACTCAGATAAACCACGAATCATATTTTAGTATAAGTATGTCCCAGGCAGTATTTTGGACATACTAGGCAGTTTTGGGGACATACTTACACTGAAAACTGGCTTGCAGTTTATCTGAAATTCAAGTGTAACTGGGCGACTTGTATTTTATCTAGCAGTCCTGCTCTAGGTTGTGTTTCAGGTGGGTCCATTCTGGAACCCTGCAGAATATTCCAAAACATATTGTGCATGTGTGCTTCTGTGTAGTTTCCTGTATCATGGGCTCAGTGCTTTCATGAAGTTCTCAGAAAGGCTTAAAACCCCCAAATAGATCCAGAACCACTGAACTGAGAATAATGTTGCCGAGAAATGCTACCCGTCGTGCCTGTAAACGGGCAAGTCCCCGTGAAAGTATCACACTGGCATCAAGTTCTTCCTGCCCCCAAACTGATCCCAGATGAAACTTTCTAGAATCGGTTTTAGAAGAGTTATTAACACTTTATATTTAAGAACATTCTCCTTCCTGCTGTCTTCCACCCTTGCCCCCTGGGAGAGACTCCACGCGGGGCAAGCTGAAAAGCCATGTGTGCTAAAGTGTCACTGTCACTCTCCTGCCAGAGTGAGCTGGAATCCCAGAATGTCTTCTTGCCAGAGGGGAGAATCAGCTGCCTGCTCCCTGTCCCTGCCACATTCCAGCCGCTGCATCTGTCCGCCTTCATCAGCACGCCCTCCAGGAATAGAAAAACTCCTGGCCCCTGCCCCTTCTGCTGCTGGACATCTTAAGCCTAACTCGGGTGGGGAGTTCCACTTTACCGTTTCATTCCCAACAGGATTTTTCACAGGAAACAAATATCACCTGTTTTTCAGCCAAATGACAAATTTGTGAGGTTTTTTTTTTTTCTTTTGCAGGAGGGATTTCTATTTTGTCAAAAGGTCATATTTCTGGCAATTAAAGGAGTTGTCTGATTTTTGTGCTACCAAGATGGTTAAAAGGGACACTATTGTATCAAAAGTGAGGTTTACATGATTCCTGATAAAAAAAAAAAATGAAGATGGAATTGTAAACTTTGTGGACAGTGCTTAAGAATTTTCTCTACCTCCTCTTCTCTATAAGCTAGCGAAAGAAAAATATATCTTATGCTTTAGAGACTTAAAATTATTATTAGAAATTGCAGGTAATTTTACTTTTATAGGGCATTGCTCTCATGCATTTATGTTACCGCGACATTCTCTTAACATAATGCATTTCTCAGATTTCCAGAAAAAAAAAAATGTTTTCTGCATCCCAACGTTAGATCAGGGATGTGAGTGAACAATCTGACCCAGCCAACAGACTCCCTTTCGGAAAATCGCTCTACAACCACAAACTCTCAGAGGCCCTGCTCTCTCCCACGCACCCATCCGCACACACCCCTAGAAGATGGATCTGCTCTAGAATGCAGAAAACAGCAATCAGCGACTGTGGTCCCAGCGCCTTACCCTCCTGTGTGAAGTGGCAGCCCGACTTGAGATGGTGAGGTCTTAGCAGCAGACTCCTCTTGGGAAGTGATCTGTAGGGAGAGAGAGAGAGAGAGGGAGAAGGAAAATCCGGTGGGGAGCCCCCAGCAGCCACCTGACAGGGCCCTGCTAGAGCAATTTTTAGAGTGACCCTTTGCCGTCCTACTGGATCAGGCAGGCCGAGCCTGCGCTCTGGCCTGGAGCTGCAGCCTGAGCTCTCTCCTCTCCCTCTTTGGCCTTCAACTCCGGGCCATCCCGGGCCAGGGGGCGGGGCTCCAGCTGGGGGAGGGGGTTGGGTTTCTTGACCAGACCAGTTGTTAAAAAAAAAAAAAAAAATTCAAGAGCTCAGTTAACCAGAATGTGAGGAAAGAAAAATAATGAGCATGGGCGTTTAATTGTTGGAAGCAGGAGTTAGAGTAGAATAAGAAGGGAAGCTTTGTGGATAAAAATTAGCTCCAGAAAGGTAAATTGCCTGCTCACCTCAGGTCTTTTGAGAAGATTGTGGTTATAAATAGACCGTTCTTTATAAGAGGAGCACATGTTTACCAGGACATGGTCCTTTCTATAGCACCTCACACATGGCGTTAGCATTATTAAGGCTATGGTATATAGTTCGATAAAATGAAGGCTAGGAGCAGTCCTTGATTATCCAGTGATCCATAAGCAGATCTGAGATGAACACACACTCTTAACACACGTGCAGGTTGGGGAATATCTACTTTGGCAACGTTTCGTATGAAAAAAAAAAAAAAATTCAAGGGATTATAATTGACCACAGGCTTTTAATAGGCACCAAGAGTGTTTAATGGCTGCTAAAAAAAAAAAAGTTAACATGATATTAGCTGCAATAATAGAACATAGCTCATGGAAAATAAATGTTCTTCGTAAGTGGAAAGTTATTCTTCATTAGTCAGGTGATGTGTTAAGCTTTGCTTGGGCCACCTTGGCACACTGGGAATTTACCGCATCCTACAGAAGAGGGCTGAAATGAAAAAAAAAACTTCAGGGGCTGCCAATATTGGGAACGTGTGAAGAAACATCCGACTAAGAGAAGACTCAGGATAGACAAGACTCTTGCAAGTTAAGTGTTATGGGGGGGCCATTGCGCAGCAAGAGGGCTCAGTGAAAATTTTCGTAGCCTGACATGTCAAAAATTAGGCTCACTGGGTGGAAGTTCTAGGGAAATAAATTAACACTAAGGAAGAAAAGTTCTGATTACAACTAGGTTCTAAAGGTGAAAATGGCAGCCTTGTATAAGAGCCAGGTCCCTATTTTTAGAAGGGTGGAAGTAACAGAAGCTATGGGATTGGTGTGACGTCAAAGGGACTCCGCTCTGGCTGGGGGCTTGCCCTGTGTCATCTCTGGTGTCTTTTCAACTCTAAGCCTCTATGATTCTATGTGTCCTGGCCTCTAGTTCTCCTGACATCTCCCAACTCATTGGATAGCATCTGCCTTAGTGACCACTTCTGTTGAATTTCAGCCTGCTTTTTTAGCACGGAAAAATATTTCGATTTTTTAAAAAAATTCTTTGCCTCCACCTGTAGATCTCTACCACTGAATGTGTCAGAAGCAAATCAGAGAAGCTTATGTTACGTTTTGCTTCTAAGCACTCCTTCTTGGTTCCACTTCCTTGACTCAGGTAAAAGGCCAGAGCTTTTAAACCTATTTTTACTGTAATAAAAATCAACTTTGGATCAGCATTTATGATTATGATGACAGGGCTTTCAAGAAGCAGATGTTGGTACCAATAGTATTGTCATCAAGGATTGAAGACTATTAATTCCAATTTTACTACAACAGCATTAAGGTACTCCATTGTTTTTGTGTTTGTTTGTTTGTTTGTGTTTTTGTCTTAGAGACAGGGTCTTGCTATGTTGCTCAGGCTGGTCTCAAACTCCTAGCTTCAAGCCATCCTCCCCTCTGGGCCTCCCAAAGTACTAGGATTACAGTACTAGGATTACCTTCTAACATACTCCTTTCAATAGAATATCATTTGAGGTAGAGGTATGAACACAAGTGGAAGAATAAAAGGCAAAAATGGAAAATCTAAGAGACACATCGATTAAAAAAGCATTTTTAAAGTAGCTGCCATATGCAAACATTCAACTGCTATGGCTTGTGTGCTGGAAACACAGGGGCGTGGACCATGGGTAGAAGGAGCCTGGGCAGAAGGCTGTAGTGCATTCTAAGAAATCTGGCCTTTATCCTTAAAGCAATGGGGGGGCCTATCCAATGAAGTTTATTTAATAAAAAAGAGTACCATAATGAGATTGGCATTTTAGAAAGAACACTCTAGCATTTGGGGGTGTAACCTTAGCAGAATTTAGAGAATTTCTGTTAAATAATTTGTTTCCTTTGTTAGCCTCTTCCTCTCTTCCACCAACCTCCCACTTCTGTCTGCCATGGAGCCAGCTCAAATGTGAGCCCCATGAGGGTAAAGAAGTTTATCTTGTTCACCGGTGAATCTCGAGTGCCTATAACAGTACCTGGCACGTGGAAGATGGTGAATAATTGTTTATTAACTGAGTAAGCAAATGAATGAATGAATGCATATTGAATGAGATGAGTAAGATGAAGTTAGAGGACAAGAGAATTCAGAGTGCATGCAAGAAGGGAATATAATAGCAGGCCATAACACTGAGCCAAGTAAAGAGGGCAATGAGGTCCTAAAGGCAGGGGATCTTTCTTGTTTATTACCACAACTCCAGAACCAAGACAATGCCTAGTTTATAGTAGGTGCTCAATAAATATTTGTTGAGTGAAAAAAAACATGCTAGCAACACTGTAAAATCCAAGATGGAAAGTATTGTGATATTTTGCTTTTTACTTATTCTAGCCATATCTTATAACAATTCACAGGATTCTCTAGTAAACACAAATGTCTTATTATCATTATTTTTTTTTTTTGAGAGAGGGTCTGTCTCTGTTGCCCAGGCTGGAGTGCAGTGGTGTAATTGTAATTCACTGTAACCTCAAACTCCTGAGCATCAAGTGATCCTCACATCTCAGCCTTCTGAATAGCTGAGACTACAGGTGTGTGCCAGCACACATAATAATTTTTTTTTTTATTTTTGTAGAGACAGGGTCTTGCTGTGTTGCCCAGGCTGAGGGTCTTTTTTTTTTTTTTTTTTTCTGAGACAGAGTCTTGTTCTGTTGTCCTGACCAGAGTACGGTGGCATCATCACAGCTCACTGCAACTCTCCAGCACCTGGGCCCAATCTCCTGCCTCAATCTCCCAAGTAGCTGGGACTACAGGCATGCACCACCATGCCCAGCTAATTTTTCTATTTTTGGTAGAGACAGGGTCTCACTCTTGCTCAGGCTGGTCTCAAACTCCTGACCTCAAGCGATCCTCCCACCTTGGCCTCCTTGAGTGCTAGGATTACAGGTGTGAGCCATCGCGCCCAGCCTAAAATCTTTTGTAGCTAAAAGCAGCTGAACAATAACCCATGGTCCCCAAAATATACCTGTCTGTTATAGATTATAACTCTGATTATTTAGCCAGTTCTCAATTCCTATCACCAATAGGAAATCCTTTAGAATGCTGTACAGGAATTACCTGGAGACTTTGTAAAATATTGACTCTAATAAGGTAGGTCTGGAGTGGGGCCTGAGATCTGCCTTTATGACAAGCTCATAGGTAATGCTGATGTTGCTGGTTCAAGGACCATACTTTGAATAGCAAGGATTTAGAGCACTTACCTACTCAACACCTAAAGAGAAAGGATTTGTTAGAAAGGCAATAGAAGCCATTCCATCAGAATGCAGTCTGTGTTCCAATATCACATCTACAAATCTACCTGGAAGAAGTCTCCAACCTTTCCTTCTTTGCCTTATGAAAATGGACCAGCCCCCTTCCAACCTCAGCCCCTCTACCAGTACTTTGGATTACGAAACAATCACCTGTTCAGGAGCCTTGCTCTATCAGTTCTCCCCTCTGTCCTGTCCCCAAGCCCCCTGTCCCCTGCCATCTGCTGGCCAATTTCCACCACCATGTAATGGTACTCACAACACACCCACTCTCCTGCCTTCATACTTGCTGTTTCAATTGCCTAAATGGTCTTTCTCCTCATTTTTGCCTAGTGAATTCCTTACTTGTCTTTTGCATCTTTGCTTCAATATCACTTACTCCAGAAGTCCTTGCTTGAAACGTCAACTCAGGTTCTCTGTTTCCACAGTGACTTTTATTTCTCCTTCCATGTCATAGTTCAGTACTCCTCACTGGACTAAAAGTGCCATAAATAATACAATCTAACATATATTAGTATAATACTTACTCTATACCAGGTAGGTAGCTTCTAAGATGGGCCCCAAATAATCTCTGCCTCCAGGGATTCATGGCCTTATATAATTTCCTAACTTTGGGTAACTTGCTTCTAACCAATAGAAAATAGAGAGTTGAGGGGAATATCACTTCTGTGACTAGGTTACAAAAGATCCTGATTACTTTCCTAATAGCAGACTTTCTCTCTTATTGGATTTGATGAAGCCCAGTGCCATGTTGGAGATGCCCAGGCCTGGGGTAGCCAGCTAGGAACTGAAGCCCTCAGTTCAGCATCCCCAAAGACATGACATGAATCCTGCCAATCATCAGTGAACTTGGAGTTAGACCCTTCCCTGGTTTAGCCTTCAGATGAGGCCCCAGCCCTGGCTAACATCTTGATTTCGGACTTTGAGAGATCCTATATCAAGAGAACCTGATTAATCTCTGCCTGAATTCCTGACCCAAAGAATCAGTGAGATAAAAAAAATGTATGTTGTTTTAAGCTGCTAAGTTATACAGCAATAGCTAATTAATACATATAAATTAGTCTATATGCTTTTCATCGATAGACTAATTTAGTCATTTCAAAAGATTCCTTTCCTACTTCGCTGCCCAGTTGGCCAGCATGACAGACTGCAGGGGAACTGAGGGGGAGAAGGGAACTGAATGGGAGAGAGAATCTGAGTGGAAACAGCTGGAAAACAAAGAAGCATAAAGACGGTGGTGGGAGTCTTGAGGGAGACAGGGGCTGTGATACATACATACAGGACACTGTAGTCTGCAGGAACAAAGGAATTTCTGATAGGGCCATGCGGCTGAAGGACCATAACAACAAAGATGCCTAATGGTCCATTTTCAGCTGTTTGCATTTTGCTGCTGTAAATGCTGTCTATAGCACAAAAGTTTTAGTAAAGTCTCCTACCCATAAATGCCTGGGTGGTTGTGTAGAGTGGTAATCAGTTGAAGACTCACCCCGGTTGGCACGGGGCAGACTCGATAGGAAAGCTGTGGCTGGGCTGGGAGGGGGACGTTCAACAGGGCAGTAACTTGGAGTCAGAAGGGACAGACATGAGCCTGTGGCCTGGGCAATTCCCTGAAATCCTGGCAAGGACGCAGAGCTTCCCAACGGCTGTGCCTTGGAAAGGTCAACCCAATTTTATTTAAATATCAAAAAGGCATGGAGACCTCAGCTGACATGTGGGTTACACAAGTCTTAACCCATTTGTCTTCACCAAGAAGGACTGGCTCAGAGATGGGTCACAGAGGACAAAAAAAAATGCTGTTTCTCATCTTTTTTATGTGGTAGAATTGATCTTTGCCTGAAAGAGGAACTGTTACTCCCCAAACAAATGGGAGTAGAGACAGGAGAGTCTGTATTACAAGAATTTTCTGAGAATAGACATGAGACATTGCCTTTTCAAGGTGAATATGCTTCATTGTTTCAAGGAATATGCTTTATTATTTCAAATACATACGTTTTAAGCAGGAAGCATTAGCTAAGATAAGCCCAGCCAACAACACAAAAAAATTCTTGCTTTTGGAAAATAAACATGAGGCCTATCGATGAAGCAAAAACTTTCATGGAAACTGGAGCTAATTCAGTGAATTCAAACAGCCTGTTCTAACAGCAGCTAGAGGTGCCAATTGTGCTTGGGCTGTGTTCAATATAGTTAAGAGGTTCTTGATGTAAGTGGACACTTGCAAGCCACATGCTCTGTTGTGACATTTTGATGACAACAGCACCGTTTTGGTATCAAGATATACTTGTAAAGGAGAAAACATATTCATTGCAAGCACTTCTAAAAGTATGGCATAGCTTTCAAAACACAGAATGCGTTTTTCCAATGTTAGTAAGATTACAATAACAGGGCCTCTTTTAGGTATCAAATACTAAAAAAAAAAAAAATCTACATATGAAAGCTGAAGACTAACTCTCATTTGGTGTAGCACCATCAAAGAGTCACCCCTTCTAAAATGTAGAAGCCTGTTGTTCAGAGAACTTGCTTTCCTGGCAGAGTACTTGGCTTAATAAAAATTAGAGACTGGCTCATGTGGCCATATTTTTTTTTCCAACATATTATGGGGGTACACATTTTAAGGTTTCAAATAATGCCCTTTCCCCCCTCCCCCCACAAGTCTGAGTTTCCAGCGTGACCATCCCCCAGACGGTGCACATCTCACTCATTATGTATGTATATACCCGCTCCCCTCCCCCTCCCACCTGTCTAGTTCAGCCTCTTTGGAGGCAATATGGAGATACCTTAAAGTGATACAAGTGGATCTACCATTGATCCAGCAATCCCATTACTGGGCATCTACCTGAAAGATCCAATGACACTCTACAAAAAAGACACCTGCACTTGAAGGTTTATAACAGCACAATTCATGTGGCCATATTGAATTAAAATGACTTAACTTTCTTTATTAACAAGTTTTGAATGTTGTACTTCCTCCACTAGTTGCCTTCTTCTTGTGAGTCTTCTTTCCTGACCTGCCTGGCTCCTTCTCCCACGCCCACCTCCCAGCCTTCTTCTGTGCCTCTGTGTTTCCATAATGCCATGGGTATCTCTGTCTCTCCTGGCACCTACCATATTATAATACTGTGTGTTTCTCCTCCCTGGCCTGTGGGATCCTGGAGGACAAGGTGCATGTAATGGTCATTTTTTTGCATCTCCATACCCAGCATGCTGTCTGATACATAGTTGGTGCTCCCAAAAGTCTGTCACTTGCCAGGCGTGGTGGCTCGCGCCTGTAATCCTAGCACTCTGGGAGGCCAACGCAGGAGGATCACTCAAGGTCCGGAGTTCGAGACCAGCCTGAGCAAGAGCGAGACCCCATCTTTACTAAAAATAGAAAGAAATTAGCTGGACAACTAAAAATACATAGAAAAAATTAGCCGGGCATGGTGGCGCATGCCTGTAGTTCCAGCTACTCAGAGGCTGAGTCAGAAGGATTGCTCGAGCCCAGGAGTTTGAGGTTGCTATGAGCTAGGCTGATGCCACGGCACTCTAGCCTGGGCGAGAGAGTGAGACTCTGTCTCAAAAAAAAAAAACAAAAACAAAAAAAGAAAGTCTGTCACTCTTGTGATAGCCCATTGTTTGCATGCATGACCCCCTAACTCTGGAATTAAACAAGACTGAAACAAGATTAAGCAAGACCCCCAAAGATCACCCTCTCCTTAGTTGCATTGTCAAATTTCCTTAAAAGGTAATTAAAGAACCAAAAAATCCTTTCACCCACTGCCCTGGCTAAGTGATGGCCCTGCCCTTGCTGGCCTGCCACTGTTTCCCCTCTCACCCACTTAATTCCAGTCTGAGCTTTGATGCCATTAAAATATCTATGCCCTTCCTCACCCTGGTCAAGAGCTGTATTATTATGGAAGATTCACAGAAGTTGAAAAGAGAGATGTAATTTTTTTTAAAATGCTATTTTTTAAAATGAGGTTTTAGTAATCGCTATTTATTCCTGCTTTTTAATTTTTTTTCAGAGGCCTGAAATTATAAAATCTTGAAACCATAGTGGCTTGTATTTAGGCAAGGGGGGGTCAATTATATGTTGTCTTAAAATAGCTTTAAATTGCAAGAGTTATTTCTGAACTGAAAAACTTATTAAAATTATCTTCTGAAAGCTTGCTGGCTGTCTGAGTCCTTTCAGGAAATCCAGTGACTCTTTATACTTCATATACCATTATAGCCTATATATATGAGTATTGTATGCTATCTAGAAAATGGCTAGAAAAACTATGATGCTCAAAGAATGCCTCGGAGCTACTAAAATAGATCTTACAGGTCCCTTATTCTGAAATCGATGCTTTTCTACATAGGTGATCCCTTCATGTCTTCACTCAATACATTTTCACTCTTTCTTTACACACTATAATAAAGCTGGTTCTTAAGTAGGCAAAAAGACAGGCACAGCAAGAGTTGACCAGTTAACAGGCCTTAAGGCAAACTAATGAAAAAGAGGCATAAGAATTCCGAAATCTTCTCGGTCTTAGATCTTCTAGGGTTAGGGGTACCCATTAATGAACATAAGAGGACTTAGAACTGTTGCCCTGCGGGCTGAATTTGGCCTATGTGAGGGTTTTGTTTGGCTCTTACAGCATTTTTATTTTATTGAGCTAATATTTAAAAATAAGGACGTTTTCCATCGAAGTACTAATTTTTTGTCTTTTCAAGAGTCACCATACAATCCAGCAATCTCATGTTCCATCTACATGAGAACAGTAGCTGAAGCTGAGTGGTGACTGCACCCTTTAGACAGGGCACTTGTCCCCATTTCTTGCAGCTTTCATCACCCACCCTGGGTTTGCCCAGCACCCGCCCCTGGGTGGGTTTACTTGCTCCTGCCTGGTCATGAAGGTAAGTGAGTTTGCCATGAAGAGCTCCCCATCAGGGTACCATTGTCATACCATTTTGAAATGAGAAGCACTTTTATAAAAGTAACTTCCTTGGGCGGGAGATTAGAACGTCCTCACCAAGCAGTCACTGGCTAATCATTTCTGTCTTTGCAGTGACAGGGAGTTCTCTGCTCCACAAGTAGATCTTTCTGCCTTTCTTTCTAGAATTCATAACTTTCACTTTTGTAAAACCCAATGTCTCCCAAAGTATGTTCTGTTGAATCTTTGTTTCAAGGGATGTTAAAATTGATGTCACGTTTTAAAAAATTCAGAAATCAGTTACATGTATACATATCAGCAAAGATAAATTACCGTTTTTTTAGTGATGGACTTCTCAGAGCCTGTAGAACACTATTGTGCATTGTTGATCTCCAAGCAGAGAATAAATATGCATTCTTTTTTTCGTATTTTTGTTACCAAAAGCACAAGGGGATTTGGGCCTAGGTCAAGTTGCCCATTGCATGAAGATCCAATTATTGAGACAATGAGGTTTGCTAAGGAAGAAAGGAATTTTGAAATATGACATCTTTTAAATATGACATTATTTAAAAAGACATCTTGTCAGTAGTACTGGAAGAAGCTGCCTCAAATCCATCTCTCTGACTAACAGAGATCCTGGGCTTTTTAAAGAGGGGCCATGTGCTTTGGTCAAATCATGGTGCAATTAACAAGGGGTAACCATGCGTTGGGGACAGGTGAGTCTTGGGGTCAGGAAGTCTGGCCAGCGGCCTTTAGAATCTCATCTCCTTTGTCTTGCAGAAAATCCACCATTTCTGGGAAACAACTCAAAAGGTCAAGTAATTAGTTAAGGGAGAGGATTATCAAAAACATATAGGGACAATTGAAATTTGTTCATAGAGACAGCTACACATATTTGACCACAAAACCTTCACTATCCTGTGCGCAAATGTTCTACAGAATAACCTTAGAAAATGAATATAGAAATTCTTAGGGATTTCTAACTTTTACTACTTTGTCTTCTATTATTCCTGAAAAGTCAGTCATGAGCAAAGTAAAGCAACTTGCCCAAGAACACAGAAATTGTGGCTGTGACGAAATTGGGTTGGAATCCCAGAATTCTATCTTCTAGTAGGATTCAATGGAATGTTTCATAGTGTATCATGTACTGATCAATGCATTTAGGAAAATATTCAGGGATAAATAAACTTACTTAAATCCACAAAAGTGAAGGAAGAAAGTGTTGGTCACCTTAAAAGAGGAAGATTAATGTTAACATAGAAGCAATGATAATAAAAATTCATAGTTATCATAAAACAATGGGAGACATAAGGAGATAAATGAGGTAATTAAATGGGGTTTAGCCATATTTTTATAAAGAGCCTTTCACACTGCTTCCTTTAATGTTCGTATCTTATATAAACTATACTATATATTATAAACACATCCTTTATAAAAACCAGCCATAGAATGGTTATGGTCTAATTTCTATCTTCTATCAAAATTAGATCCTAATTAACTGGTAATGGAATAGAACAAACCAAAATTCTCCAATATTATTATTAAAGATAGGCAGTAAAGTTAATGATGTTGTAACAGAGGTAAAGGTCTGAAAAAGGGCAATGAAATGTTTTATAAATTGTCTTTTTAACCATCTCCCCTTCTTGGGAATTAAAACTTGCATTCCTTCCTGAGGCTGGTAGTCAGAAGAGCAGAAGTATTTCTTTGCTGTTTGTTGTCGGTTATGTTAAACCACAAGAGATGGCTCAACACAATTGTCTGGACAAAGGTCACAAGATCATTGTCACCAGAGATAAGGTCAGGCTAACCCAAGACTGAACCCACCAATTGTAGTTAAGCAACAACAGTCTGAAGCTGTGACATGTGACACCTGTCATGTAGACCCAAGCCCAAATGCCAACCTCCCCCCCTTTAAAAAGCCTTGGTTTTCTGCTTAAATGCAGGATGATGGTCTTTGAGACACTAGTCTGCTGATCTCCTCATTTGCCAGCAAATTAATTAATTCCTCTTTCCTTTTCCTCAACCCACTTGTCCTTGTTCTTCATTCTCATTGATTCGGAAAGAAGTACTGAGCTTTCAGTAACAATGTTTCCTTTTGTACCTACATATATACAAATGTTTCAGGGCCATCTCAACAATAATAGCTTTGTCATTGTTGCTATTATGTTAGGAATATAGTACAATGGTAGAGACTATTTGGAAAATAAAAAATATAAATTATAAAATTCCACCCCCATTATCATGAATATTACCAACATTTGTGTTTATTTCCTGTCAATGTTTCTTTATATTCATTGTGTTTTTTATGGTTATAATCATATTATACTTACAATCTTTTATGGTGGTAAAATACACATATGTTCCTCATTCTCCCTCTATCTCAGCTCCTGACAACCACTGTTGTTTTCCTGATTTTTAATAAGTGAGTTCTTTTAAAGGAGTTATTTGAGACTAAAACCTTCTTTCTTCCTATTGGAGGTAATTCTGTTCTCAGAATTTTATAATTTGAGATCACAAAATTGCAAATTTCAAAATGTTGGCCCCCAAATGCAAATAATTATTTATGATGTTTTTGGTGACCCAATTATGCTCACATATCCAACATGGTTAAAGTTTTCTTCATTCACTTGTCCATGGAAGAAAACTTCATTGCAGCATGGTTTAACCTGGATTTCCCTGAGAGCAGAGCTGGAGACAGGTAGTTTATTTGGGAAGTGATCCCAGGAAGCAGGAGGGAAGCTAGGGACTGAAAAAGGAAGGAGGGAAAGACAGTAGGAGGATGCATTATGGAGTTGGCCAGTGCTATGGGCAACTATGCTCCAACCCCTGGAGACTCCCAAGAAGCTTTCTGAAGTGGACCACATAACTGCCCACATTGGCCAAGTGTGGTCCCACAGGCATTAACACCCTGCACTCTGGCTTCTCCATGCTTATGTGTCCAGGGGGTTCTCACAAGATCACACACTTCTGGCCAGAAGAACCCAAGGACAGGAAGGGAGATGTACATGGCCTAAGCCCAGGTGAGGTACAGACAGATTGCATCTGCACATAGTGAGTTTAAGTTTGCAGAGAACTGGCTGCTGAGGCAGTAGCTGGAGTGGGAGGTGGGGCTGAGAGGGTATGAAGTGGTGCCTAGGAGGCGTCTCATACACACAGGCACCAAACCAAGCTCTGGACTAGGTACAGCATGGTAAGAAAGGGGGGCATGGGCTCCTCCTCATGGAACTTATAGGCATGGGTAGGTGGCAGTTGACAGGAGCTCAGGACCAAGCAGCAGGTGCAGAACCATTGTGCTGGATGCTCATGACCCACGACAGTTATGATGAGCCATCCAATTGCTTCTAGAGTTGTCACCCAGGCTAGAGTAGAGTAGCATCATCATAGTTCACTGCAAACTCACACTCCTGGGCTCAAGGGATCCTCCTGCTTCAGCCTCCTGAGTAGCTGGGACTACAGGCACGTGCCACCACTCCTGGCCAATTTTTCTATTCTTTGTGGTAATGAGGTCTCACTCTTGCTCAGGCTGGTCTTGAACTCCTGACCTCAAGCGATGTTCCCACCTCAGCCTTCCAGAGTGCTAGGATTACAGGTGTGAGCCTAGCCCGGCCAACACTGTGCCCGCCAAAATGTTGTAATTTTTAAATACTGGAAGCTCATTTTTTTTTTTTGTTTTTGTTTTTTTTGAGACAGAGTCTCGCTTTGTTGCCCAGGCTAGAGTGAGTGCCATGGCGTCAGCCTAGCTCACAGCAACCTCAATCTCCTGGCTCAAGCAATCCTCCTGCCTCAGCCTCCCAAGTAGCTGGGACTACAGGCATTCGCCACCATGCCCGGCTAATTTTTTGTATATATATATTAGTTGGCCAATTAATTTATTTCTATTTATAGTAGAGACGGGGTCTCGCTCTTGCTCAGGCTTGTTTCGAACTCCTGACCTCGAGCAATCCGCCCGCCTCGGCCTCCCAGAGAGCTAGGATTACAGGCGTGAGCCACCGCGCCCGGCTCATTTTTGTTTTTAACACTGTCCATGGTAACAAAACAAAAACAGGTCACATGTTTGCAGCTCCTACTCTTGAGTGTCTTTGGACCCACAGGGTCATTAACAAGGCGTTGTTGTCTACTCAATGGCCACACAGGTTTACTGCAATTTGAAGGGCTCGAAGGAAATTTGCTTTTTGCAGTGCTGACCTTGAAACCACTAATATATAAAGCTAGCAGGAAAGGATAAGGGCTTAATGAAGAATTCAGAAGGGGAGAAGTGGTCTGGCTGCTGGCCCTAGAGCAGTGTGGAAATGAGGGGCAAAGCCCATCAGGACCCAGCCGTGCAGGCCTGGTGCTCTGCTTCAGCAAACACGGCGGGGCTTGTGCAAATGGACCCAAACAGCAACTACACTGTGGCTCAAGCAAGGGAGTCCTGGAACGATATCTGAGCAGCATGTGTTCAGCCAAAACATCATATGGCTGCCGCCAAAGCCATGATAGTCACTCCTGGCATCATTTTAAATTACAGAGCAGTGAGAGAAGGTAAGACTATTTCATTCTTGTCTTTTTTTTTTTTTTTTTTTGAGACAGAGTCTCGCTTTGTTGCGCAGGCTAGAGTGAGTGCCACAGTGTCAGCCTAGCTCACAGCAACCTCAAACTCCCGGGCTCAAGCGATCCTCCTGCCTCAGCCTCCCGAGTAGCTGGGACTACAGGCATGCGCCACCATGCCCGGCTAATTTTTTTCTATATATATTAGTTGGTCAATTAATCTCTTTCTATTTATAGTAGAGATGGGGTCTCGCTCTTGTTCAGGCTGGTTTCGAACTCCTGACCTCGAGCGATCCACCCACCTTGGCCTCCCCGAGTGCTAGGATTACAGGCGTGAGCCACCGCACCCGGCCTCATTCTTGTCTTTTTGATGTTTTCCAGACCGAGTTTTATCAGACATGATAACACAATTTGAGTGAATATGGACATTTAAAGTCAGTCTCTAAACTAGTAGCCCCCCTACCCTGGCTTCCTTATCTAGCTACTCAGACTTATTCTAATAGATATTTCAAGGATAATCTCAATTGTGTTCATGAAATATAGCATTTCTGTGAAAGATATTTGCATGGCTGAATTCTTTCTGTTGGCTCATCCTCTTGCATATAGCATTTCCACCTGGGTCCACAGGTCCTCAGTTCACTTTAAAAGTCACTTAAAGGTTTAAGGGGAGCAGTTTCTGTGCCATTTGTGGGGGCTGGAAGATAGGTTCTAAGAAGAAAATATAAACTCATATTCCAAAGTGTCCTGTGCAAATCAGGTGGCCAAAAAACCCTGTTTTTGTGACCTCTAGGAGAGATTAAAGATGTAACTGAGAGGTTGAGAAGAAGGCTAAAGAGATCAAAGGAAGAGGATTAAGGGTTCCTATGGTAAAAGTTCTTGGAGAGCTGTGGCATTTTCCCTTTCTTTTTGTGAGGATAGAGGTGCTCCCCTCTTCTTAATCCAAGTGAGAAAGGCTTTTCAGGGAGTCACTTAAGGAACTTGATTTGTGTCCTCTGGAATTCAGAGGACTAGTGTCTGAACTCTCAGGATGGCTGTTCAGGTTGTACACTGCACAATTCTAGAGGGTACTATTGACACAGACAACGGTGTTTACAATCTGTACAACTGTACTTGAAGACCCTGAATCCAAGAGGTAAGCTATCATGTCTGGAGCTGCAATTACTTAGTAACAAAGAGGAAAAGGGCTGGGGGTCGGGGGGGGGGGGACTGGGAGCAAGTGGTAGTTTTACCAACAATGAAACAAGGATGTGGGAGTTTTTCAGGTTGCTTGTGCCGGTCCATGTGAGGGAACTGGACTGGAGCCTTCTTGAGAAGACCCCCCACAAAAAGAGCCTTCTAGAGGGTCCATCAAATTGAAAGCCCAGGGGCTGAGTGTTGGCAGTGAAAGTGGGCAGGCATTGGAGCGATTGCCCTTGTCATGGAGACTGCAGTGGGGCCCTCCTGTGGGGAAAAGGACCCCTCAAGAGAGTCAACCTTGAACATACAAAAGTCCAATGAGCACCAATGCCAGATGGCAGAGGCACTATCCATGGAAGACCGTGCCCTTTGCAAACCCCCTTGCCCTGGGCCCAACCATGAAGAGGTAGTAGAGAAGCAGCTAGTGAGGGAGGACAATGGAAGAGGGAAGATAAAAACCATGCCCTCTGTGGCCCTGACTTCCAACCCCTACCCAGGACTTCTTGGCCTGAAGCATGCCTTAGCCTGGGCAGGGTAAAAAGCTTAGGATTTGATTATTACACCAAATTGAAAATTTTAATTGCTAATATAAGACTTAATACCTGAGAGTGACTGGGAGATATGCTTGGGTCTTCATATAAAGACAGGAAAAGGAGCAGCCCATGTAGTGGATAGAAAGGGGGAGAGACTGGGGAGGAGATGATAAAGTTCTTTTTGTACCTTATTGAACTCCAAAGCTTCAGTAACCAGGCCACATGGTAAATCTTTTTTTTAAGAGATGACTATTCATACCTGAAACATTTTAACTTGAGACATATAAACATACAGTCATCCCCAATCTTTTGATGTAGAGTTAAGACTTTTGGTGTCAGCACAGGTGTATGGATCTTTCTTAAATTTACCCATAAAACATCGACCGTGAGTTCTAATTTTGGTTTGGATTGACAATTTTAAGAAACTTTCAAAGTAACTTGAATGTAGTTATAAGTGCATATGATTTCTTTCCTCTTGTCTTTTACGGTTGTCTTACCTACACCCTATTTTTAGAAACTTGGATCTTTTGAAAAGCATTCGATTTAGTGTTTCAAAAGGAAAACCCACACTTTTTTTAAATTTATTTTTTATTTGTGTATGTTCATGAGGTACAGGTGAAATTTTGCAACATGGATATAATTACATTGGGGTGAAGTCAGAAACTTCAGTGCATCCATTGCTGAAGCAATACACATTGTACCCATCAAGCAATCTCCCATCATCCACCCCTGTACCAGCCCTACACCCCTCTGGGTCTCCATTATCCATCATCCTACACTCTGTTTCTGTGTATGCTCATTATTTAGCTCCCACTTATAAGTGAGAACATGCAGTATTTATCTTTCTGTGCCTGAGGTTTTTCACTTAAGATAATGGCCTCCAGTTCCATCCATGTTGCTGCAAAAGACATAATTTCATGCTACACATTTTCTTTATCCAATCTTCTGTTGATGGACACTTAAGTTGATTCTATATCTTTGCTATCGTGAGTAGTGCTGTGATAAACATATGAATATAGATGTCTTTTTTTAAATATTGATTTCTTTTCCTTTGGGTAAATATCCAGTAATGTGATTGCTGGATCAAATGGTAGTTCTAATTTTAATTCTTTGAGAAATCTCCATATTATTTTCCAGAGAGGTTGCACTATTTACATTCCCACAAACATTGCATGAGAGAGTTCCCTTTTCTCTGCATCCTTGCCAGCATCTGTTATTTTTTTGTCTTTTTAATAATAGCCATTCTGATTGTTGTAAGAAAATGTCTCATTGTGGCATTAATTTGCATTTCTCTGATGATTATTGATGTTGAACATTTTTTCATATGCTTGGTGGCCATTTCTTTGCCTTGTTTTGCAAAATGTCTATTCATATCCTTGGTCCACATTTTGATGGGATTATTTGAGGTTTTTTTGTTGAGTTGTTTGAGGCCTTTGTAAATTCAGGATATTAGTCACTTGTCAGATGTATGAACAGTCACCTGTTCACTCTGCTGATTATTTATTTTGCTGTGCAGAAGCTTTGTACTTTAAGTCCCATTTGTCTATTTTTGTTTTTGTTGCCTGTGCTTTTGAGGTCTCAGTCATGAATTCTTTGCCTAGACTAATATCTAGAAAGATATTGGTTTTATTCTAGTACTTTCACAGTTTTAGGTCTTACATTCAAGTCTTTAATCTATCTTGATTTTTTTATATGTGAGAAGTAGGGGTCCAGTTTCAGTCTTCTGTATATGGCAATCTAATTTTCCAAGCACATTTATTGAAAAGGGTGCCCTTTCCCCAGTGTATGTTCTTGTCAACTTTGTCAAAGATCAGTGGACTGTAAGTATGTGGCTTTATTTCTAGGTTCTCTATTCTGTTCCACTGATCTATTGTCTTTTTTTATAACAGTACCATGCTATTTAAGTTACTATAGCTTTGTAGTAAAGTTGAAGTTAGGTAATGTGATGCCTCCAGCTTGTCTTTTTCCCCCTCAAGATTGCTTTGAATAATCAGGGTCTTTTTTTTTTTTTGGTTCCATATAAACTTTAGAATTTTCTTTTCTAATTGTGTAAAAAATGATGTTGGTATTTTGATAAGGATTTCATTGCACCTGTAGATTGCTTTGGGCAATATAGTAATTTTAATGTTATTAATTCTTCTAATACACGAGCATGAGATGTTTTCCATTTGTTGGTGTCATCTATAATTTTTTTCATCTATGTTTTGTAGTTTTCCTTGCAGATATCATTCACCTCTTTGGTTAAATATACTCCTAGGTATTTTATTTTATTTTATAGGTATTATAAATGGGATTGCTTTCTTGATTTGGTCCTTGGCTAGATCATTATTGGTATATAGGAATGGTACTGATATCTGTACATTCATTTTGTATCCTGAAATTTTACTGCATTCATATATCAAGTATAAGAGTTTTTTGTGGGGTCTTTAGGGTCTTTTATATGTAAAATCATATAATTAGTGAATAGGGATAATAACTTCCTCTTTTCCAATTTGGATGCCATTTATTTATTTTCTCTTGCCTGATTGCTCTGGTGAGGACTTCCACTACTATGTTGAATAAGAGTGGTGAAAGTGGGCATCCTTATCTTGTTTCAGTTCTTAGGGGGGAATGCTTTCAACTTTTCCCCACTAAATATGATTTTCCATATATGGGCTTTATTATTTTGAGGTATGTTTCTTCTATGCCTAGTTTGTTGAATTTTTTTTTTTATCATGAAGGGTGCTAAATTTATCAACTGCTTTTTATGTGTCTATTAGATGACCATATTGTTTCTGTCCTTAATTCTGTTTATGTGATGTATCACATTTATTGATTTGCATATGTTGTTGAGCTATTCTTATATCTCTGATATAAAACCTACTTGATCATGGGGTCTTATCCTTCTGATGTGCCATTGGATTTGATTTACTAGTATTTTGGATCTATGTTCATCAGGGATATTGGTTTTTCTCTATTGTTTTATGCTTGTCTGTTTTTGGTATCAGGGTAATACTGGCCTCAGAGAATGAGTTAGGGAGAATTACCTCCTTTGTGATTTTTTGAGAGGATTGGTATTAGTTCTTCTTTATATATTTGGTAGAATTTGACTGTGAATCTATCTGGTCCTGGGCTTTTTTTGGTGGGGGGCGGGTATAGATTTTGCATTACTGATTCCATCTTGCTACTCATTATGGTTCTGTTCAGGAATTCTATTTATTCCTGGTTCAATCTCAGAAGATTGTATGTTTCCAGGAATTTATCCATTTCCTCTAGATTTTCTAGTTTGTGAGCATATATATGTTCATAATAGTCTCTGATGATCTTTTGTATTTCTATGGTATCAGTTGTAATGCCTCCCCTTTTTCATTTCTGATTTTGTTTATTTGGATTTTCTCTCTTGGTTAGTTTAGCTAATGTTTTATCAATTTTGTTTATGTTTTTGATGAAGCAAGCAACTTTTTGTTTCATTGATCCTTTGTATTGCTATTTTGGTCTCTATTTCATTTAGGTCTGATCTTTGTTATTTCTTCTGCTAGCCATGGGTTTGGTTTGTTCTTGCTTTTCTAGTTCCTTGAGGTGCGATATTAGGTTGTTAATTTGTGATCTTTCTACTCTTCTGATGTAGGCATTTGGACTGTAAAGTTCCCTGTTAGCACTGCTTTTGCTATATCTGACAAGTTTTAGTATGCTGTGTTTTCATTTTCATGTGTTTGAAAAAAAATTTTAATTTCCATCTCAATTTTTTGTTGAGCCAGTGATCATTCAGGAGCATGTTGTTTAATTTCAGTCTATATGTATAGTTTCTGAAGTTCCTTTTCTTGATTTCTAGCTTTATTCCATTGTGGTCTAAAAATATATTTGATATAATTTTGATTTTTTTAAATTTGTTAAAACTTGTTTTGTGGCATAATATGTGTTCTATCTTGGACAGTATTCCATGTGCTGATGAAAAGAATATACATTCTATAGTTGTTGGGTAGAATGTTCTGTAAATGTCTGTTAAGTCCATTTGTTCTAAAGTCCTTTAAGTTCAATGTTTTTGTGTTGATTTTGTCTTGATGATCTGTCTAGTGCTGTGAGTGAGATGTTGAAGTCCCCCACTATTATCATATTGCTGTATATCTCCCTCTCAGTATCTACTATATGCCATGTCCTGTAATATTTGTTTTATGAATCTGCATGCTTCTATGTCAGGTGTATATACATTTAGGATTATTAAATCTCCTTTCTGAATTGATCTCTTTATCATTATATAATGACGTTCTTATTATTTTTTTACTGTTTTCAATTTAAAGTCTGTTTTATCTGATATAAATATCGATACTTTTGCTTGCTTTTGGTTCCTGTTTGTGTGGAATATCTTTTCAGCCTCTCTACTTTCAGTCTATATGTGTCTTTATGGTAATATGAGTTTATTGTCAGCTGCATATAGTTGGATCATATTTTTTTAATCCATTGTGCTAATTTATATCTTTTAAGTGGAGCATTTAATTCATTTATGTTCAAGGTTAATATTGATAGGTGAGGCTTTCTTCCTATTATATTGTTAACTGTTTTCTAGTTCTTGTATAAATTATATTTTTCTTTCTTTTTCTCTATCTTGTTATCTTTGTGGTTTGATGACATTCTGTTGTGTTGCCATTTGATTCCTTTCTCTTCCTCCTTTGACAACCACTCTTTTTGTACTCGTATTTTATTCGTTTACATAATTAATTTAAATTAAATTATGTAATTTCGTAACAAGTACTACTGGCATACACATCAGGGAACCCACCCAACTGATTCTTGGTGAACACTACTGGGGAATAGCCCATTCAAGGTGCACTTTCTGGGTATCCTAAGCATCATTCTATAGATCTTACAGACAGAATGGGGCATACAGGATTTTCTGGTGAGTTGGCAAGTGGATGTCAATCAACTCAAGCTCCACCTTTTTAAGTACAAAGTTTGATATGGCCACCATCGATCAAGTATCTACTGTATGCGAGGCAGGGCCCTGGGTACTCTGCACACAATCATGTTTAGCTTTCACAGATAATACTTCCCTTCACTTTACAGTTGAGGAAACTGAAATTTACAGAAATTAAGTAACTTACTTTAGGTGAAATAGACAATAAATGAATAGTCAGTGCTACTCAAACTCTGACTGCAAACAAATCACTGGGAGATAATTATTTAAATGCATATTTTCAGATAGTAAGTCTGGAGTTGGGCCTGAGATTCTACATTTCTAACAAGATCCCAGATGCTGTTTATGCTGCTGGTCTGCAGACCATGCTTTGGGATCCTTGAGAGTCTAACGTAATTGTTCTGAGATGGAGCTCAGGCATGATTATTTTATTTTTTTAGAGCCAGGGTCTTGCTGTATTGCCCAGGTTGGAGTGCAGTGGCCTGATCATAGCTCACTGTTACTTCAAACTCCTGGACTCAAGTGATCCTCCACTGTCAGTCTTCCAAGTAGCTGGGACCATAGGTTTGCACCACCATGCTCGGCTAATTTTTAAATTTTTGTAAATATGGAGTCTCGTTATGTTGCCTACGCTGGTCTTGAACTCTTGGCCTTAAGCAATCCTCTCGTCTCAAACCTCTCAAAGTGCTGGGATTACAGAGGCGAGGCATGGTTATTTTGTAAAAGCTCTCCAGGCATCTTTTGTTAACAGAGTAGAGATGATGGTAACTGGGACCCCAGTGAGGGCAAGAAAATTGGAGAAGTGGATTGATATAGAGATACTTAATTCTGAATACTTGAGCTACAAAAAAACGTGTTTTAAAAGTATAATTATAATAGAATTTTAACCACTAAGCAAGTTTATAAAACAAAATATAAAAGTCTTCCCCCTTTAACAAGAATTTTTAAAAAATAAAATGAAATATAGCTATTTACTACATACTCATGCAACAATTTTCTAATTCAGGGATGCGTCATGACCTTCTTTCATAGTTAGTAAATGCTACTACAATCTATTTCATCCTACTTCATCCCTATTGACTGCATTCTGTTCTGCAGCACAGTGAAACCAAAATTCATCTCTTCCCTCATAAGTGAACATTAAGCTGGCTCTGATTTTTTTCACTTTTACAGATAATGCTTTGTATACATATCCATGTGCACATATCCATGGGTATGTATATAAGTTTTTCTCTAGAATAGAATTCTAGATGTGGAATTGCTAGATTATCTAAAAAGCTATTCTCCAATTGTCCTCCAAGAGATTCACTGAATTACCTTTGTACCATCACAAATAAAAATGCCTCTCTTCCCCAGCACATTGCAACTACTGGGTATTATCAATCTTTTCGTTATTAACCAATCTAATACATGGAAAATGGTTCTTGGTGATACTTTAATTTGTGTGTCATGATGAATGTGCGAGGATGAATATCTTTTACTGTATCTATTAGACTTAAGTATTTCTTCTTTTATGGATTGCCTGTCTATATCCCTTTGCTCTATTAGCTATTTGGTTGCTTATCTTTTTTATGTTTATCTTTTATCTATTATATGCTGCAAATATTTTCCTCTCAGCCTCATTCATTTTTAAATTTGTTTTACAGAAGTGTTCCATATTTCTATAGTCAAGTGTGTCAATTTTCTTTCATAACTTCTGAGTTTTATTTCTTATTTAGGACAAAATTCCTCATTTCTAGATTATAAAATATGTATCCCTGGTTTTTGCATCTGCTACTTACATAGATCTGTCATTCATTAATCCTTATGATCATTATTCCATATGCAAAATACATACTGTATTTTACTTATGACTTGAAGTAGAGCTATCGTTTTGTTTCTTTTACTTCCAAATACCAATCCCAGCACCCCTCATTCAATAAGCCATCATTACTCCTGCATTTGAAATGCCTCTTTTTTTGTACAATCAACCTGACATATACAAAAGTCTTATCTCTTGTTTTTATCTCTTTTTCCCACGACTACCCAAGCTTGTTTTAATTTCTGTAGTTTTATAGAACTTTTGGAAAGACAAGTCTGTCATCATTATTCTTTTTGTTTTCTTTCCATTTAAAAAAAAATTTTTTTTCTTTTTTAAATTCTTTATTTTTCTTTAGATGGAATTCTCATGTCTGGTTCTAAAGAAAAGTCTTGTTGGAATTTTTACTGAAATTGCTTTTTATTGTCCACTAGGGCAAGGAGAATTGACATCTTTGCAGTATTGAATGTTCCATGCAGAAACAAGGTCTGTCACTCCATTTATTCAGATAAGCATGCTATATAGTCTTCACAAACATAGATCTTGCACATTTCTTGTTAGGTTTACTCCTGGATGAATGTATAAATCATTCTAATTGATTATTGCCAATATATGACATCTACTGATTTAAATGTATTTCTCTTCTAATTGAGCAGCTTACCAAACTCTCATAAGGTCGAATAATTTTGTTGATTGTCTTTGGAGCTAGAGAGCTTTAGTTTGACAAAATTCATTTTTGAAGATTCTCTCTTCAACTACAAAACTAATAACTACTCAGTAGAGAAAATTAGAAAAGTAGAAAAAAATTTACCCCAACCACCAATGACAGGTATTATTACTATTTTGTTTACATCAGTTTTCATTCTTTTTACATTAGGATAGTTTCTTCTACATAATTGTAATCAAACGGTATAATTAACTGGGTGTACTTTTTAAAAGAGTAAATGCATTCCAACAAGCAAAACTTTTGCTGGGGGTTTGTTTGTTTTCTAAGGAGCCGGGTGCTTCTCAGCAATGTGAAGGAATGCTAATGTAAGTTGTGCTCCTGAGAGTTACCGAGTTCAGTTCAGTCCCTTCTTTCTCTGCGGGCCTGGCTTGGTGGCATTTATACCGCCCAATTATAGTTCATGTAAGGAAGCCGTCTCTCCTCGCACCATACATAGCAGCTGACCTCACTGCCCACTCAGCCATTCCTTTTCAGGTCTTGACCGGAATCGCTCTGACAGCCCAGGTGACGTGGAGGTTGCAGGGGGTTTATAATTCCTTTACAAGGCTGCATAGATCACAATCCACCTAGTTGAGATTTCCTAAGAAAATGATCAAAACCCATTTTCATATGCCTCTTGTTTACACAAATGCGTGTATATATATGGCTTGGGTTTGGATGGGTTGATTTATTTTTTTCTTCTGTATTACTTTATTTTTTTTTTTTTTTTTTTTTTTTTTTTTTTTTTTTTTTTGAGACAGAGTCTCACTTTGTTGCCCAGGCTAGAGTGAGTGCCGTGGCGTCAGCCTAGCTCACAGCAACCTCAAACTCCTGGGCTCGAGCGATCCTTCTGCCTCAGCCTCCCGGGTAGCTGGGACTACAGGCATGCGCCACCATGCCCGGCTAATTTTTTATATATATATCAGTTGGCCAATTAATTTCTTTGTATTTATAGTAGAGACGGGGTCTCGCTCTTGCTCAGGCTGGTTTTGAACTCCTGACCTTGAGCAATCCGCCCGCCTCGGCCTCCCAAGAGCTAGGATTACAGGCGTGAGCCACAGCGCCCGGCCTGTATTACTTTAAATTTGGTTTCCTCGTTTGTTTATTTCCCCCCGCCCCCTCCACTGATGCTGTACGTGTTATTCAAAATAGTTCAGAATTCATTCATTCGTTTGACAAGTATTTATTGTTCCTTAATCAAGGCACTTCTAGGTGCCTTGTTACCTACATGGATTCCTTTTTCATTCTGTCAGCTCTCTACTCGTTCACCTCAACAAAGAGGATTTCCTTGCCCTGCTTATGTAAAATAGGAACTTCCTGCTCTAATTCCCCTTACACAGGGCCGGGCAAGAGTATAAATGGAGGCTCATGTATCCTATGTCCAAATATTTAAATTCCCAGTAGGGCTTCATGCACACACATGTTAATGCTTCAGTCAGCTTGTCCCAGTTCCCTGGCAAACCTCTTCAAAAAGCTGCCTTTGACCTCCCACTGGGCCTACAGGTGCAGCTGCGGTAGGCTTCCTTTTAAGAGGGATAAGGACAACCAGGCCTTGTCTTTGAGCAGGTAATTCCATGATCCCAGGCAGCTCAGAGTATAATTTTGGGGAGTGCTGTGAGCTACAGATGGGCATTTCCCAATGGTGCTCAGAATTCTAGCCCCATGATGGGGAGGTCATGGCTATAAGAGGCAAGTGCGGGGCCCAAGGCCACTCTTGCCTAGGTCTAAGGATCTTACTACCCCTTGGTTGTTTTCCCCTTAGTTGATTATTTCTTTTACTCTGCTTAATAGTTTTCTTTTCTTTTTTTTTTTTTTTTTTGAGACAGAGTCTCGCTTTGTTGCCCAGGCTAGAGTGAGTGCTGTGGCATCAGTCTAGCTCACAGCAACATCAAACTCCTGGGCTCAAGCAATCCTACTGCCTCAGCCTCTGAGTAGCTGGGACTACAGGCATGCACCACCATGCCCAGCTAATTTTTTCTATATAAATTCTTTCTATTTATAGTAGAGATGGGGGTCTCACTCTTGCTCAGGCTGGTTTCGAACTCCTGACCTTGAGCAATCCACCCGCCTCGGCCTCCCAGAGTGCTAGGATTACAGGCATGAGCCACTGCCCGGCCAGCTTAATAGTTTTCCATTGTGCTTATCCCTCTCTCTTTGTTTACGTATTTATTTCTTGTCTGTCTCTTATGAAAGCAAGCTCCATGAGGGGAAGAACTTTATTTTGTTCATTGCTTTATTCCCAGCACCTAGAAGTGCCTCAATTAAGGAACAATAAATACTTGTCAAATGAATGGATGAATTCTGAACTATTTTGAATAACACACATAGCATCAGTGGAGGGGATAACACAGAAATTGTATGAGACTAAGAATTTACTCCTTTTTGTGAGGAAGCAACAGACAGAACTGTGCTTGTACTTCCTACTTCTCTGCATCTGTCGCTCCTTAGTTAATGCTGCCATTTCTATGTAGCATTAACTGGTAAGGTTGTAAGAATTAAACAAGATAGCATTATGGGTTTAAACTGATTTTTTTCTAATTGTCACAATTCATTTACTAAAAAATTCAAGCTTTTGCACCTATTGGAAATGCTTCCTCATCAACATAAATTAAATTGGGCTGGGCTCACCCTTATAATCCCAGCACTTTGGGAGGCCAAGGTAGAAGGATCATTTGAGGCTAGAAATTTTAGATCAGCCTGGGCAATATAGTGAGACTCCATCTCTACAAAAAAAGAAAAAGAAAAACTAACCAGGCATGGCGGCATGTACCTGTAGTCCCAGCTACTCAGGAGGCTGAGGCAGGAGGATCTCTTGAGTCCAGGAATTCAAGGCTTCAGTGAGCTGTGCTTGTGCCACTGCACTTAAGCCTGGGCAACAGAGCAAGACCCCATCTCTAAAAATAATAATAATAATAACAATAATTAATTAATTAAATAAATTAACTTAAATTGATTCTTGTTCTATTGATTGATTCTTGTTCTATTGATTTATTTATCTACTCCTGAGCCTAATACCACACTGTTTTAATTGTTATAGTTTTAGAGTGTGTTCTGGTATCTGGGAGGACAATTGACACCTCACTGTTTTTATTTGTAAATGTTCCTTTGTCTGTTATTGTTAATTTTACCTTCCATGGTGAACTTTACAACCATCTCGAAAAATTCCATAAGATGACCCCCTAATAATTCTGATTGGCGTTTTATTTACTTCACTGATTACTTGGCAAAGTATTGACATTTTGGAATATTGAGTCAGCCAATGCTTTTATTTAGGTCTTTTTTTTTTTGTTCTTCAGTAAGGTCTCATAATATTTTAGAAATACAGTGATTGTGCATTTCCTTTTGGTGTTATTTTGTGGCTTTTTCTTTTTTATAATATCTTTCTTCCATTCCTTTGTCTAGTTGATTATTGCTGGTGTAGTAAATATGTCTAACTTCCTCCCAATATCTATTCATCTCTTTTTCTTTTCACCCTTCCTTTTCCTTTCCAACTCTGTCTCTACTAAAAAAAAAAATAGAAAGAAATTTGGCCAGGCAACTAAAAATATAAAAAAAGAAAAAAAAATTTAGCTGGGTGTAGTGGCGTACACTACTCGGGAGGCTGAGGCAGGAGGATTGCTTGAGCCCAGGAGTTTGAGGTTGCTGTGAGCTAGGCTGATGCCATGGCACTATAGCATGGACAATAAAATGAGACTCTCTCTCAAAAAAAAAAAGGAAATAAATAAAAGCATGTTTTCGTGTATCACGTTAAAAGTCTTTAAAATCAAAAGAACTGCTTAAATGAATATTATCTTCTTATCTTGACTAAACATTTTCCTAGTGATCTTTCCATATCAACATTTGTTATCACCAAATTAAAGAATAAATTGTTTTGTTTATTTCTCAGTCATTCTAAGCTGCTGTTTAGAATTATGGGCCTCAACTAGACTAATTATATCAGAATCTCTAGGTATCAGACACAGGGATGGGTATATTTTAAAGCTGCCCAAGTGATTCCAAGGCACAGCCAAAGTTATGATTTACATTGATCTTAACTCACTGTCCCATCTCTCTTAATCATCAACCGCAGCTGTTCAGAATTGCTAAAAATATAATAAAATGACCAAATGTAAATGAAATGCAGAATTTTTTTATTGACAATACTCTATGTAATATTCTGGCAATATTTGCTAATTTACATTGGAAGTCCCTAATATGTAAATTGAATTCTATTCTACTTTTTTTTTTTTTTTTTTTTTTTTTTTTTTTTTTTATATATAAAACTGAACTGTAAAGAATTCTATTCTAAATGTATATTTATAGGTCAATGTCCTTGGGAATTATGCATTTGCACATTTATCAAAGGGAAGAGAAATTTATATTTTCAGACTAGCTCAAGAGAACCTATATAACCCATACTGTAGCTGAACTATTTGTTTTAATAGAAAAAATATTAGGCAGAATTGAATTCAAGAAGTGGTTTATATTCTTGAATGCTGGTGATGAAGTATTAATAAAAACAGCTTTAATTAGAACACAAAGGGATACATGGAGAGAAGCATTTTTTTCAAAGTTCCTCGCTATAAAATTACTTTCCCAGTCTTTGTAAGGAACATCTTACACATATCTAAGTTGTGATGTATGCTACATGATCATCAGCACTGGGAAGTCCAGGATATTAAATCCAGTTTGTTCAACTGACATTTAGATGAACTTGGGCAGATGTCTAAACACTCTGAGCCTTAATATCTTCAAATATTAAATGGGGACAACCTATCCTGAAGAGTTCTTTTAAAGGATACATGGTCCGGCTAGTCCTCTCCTCTCCTCCCCTCCCCTCCCCTCCCCTCCCCTTCCTTTCCCTTCCCTATAAAAAAAAAAAAAAAAAAAGGATACATGGTCCTTAGTAGGTCCTTGATGAACATTTCCATAAAATGTTGACAGCACTCACTGCTTCTTATAGTTTTATAAACCTTATAACATTGTCCTTTTCATTGCCACAGGGATATCTCCAGAACTATTTGCTGGCCCTGAAGAATTGCTTAGTCAAGAAGGAAGAAAGAAATGATTTTGGCGATTGCTGTTGACCTCAGCTAGAGTTACATTCAGGTGGGGCAGAGGAGGTGTCATGCAACCAGACTTCCATATGTGCAGGCTCTTTGAAAAGCCAAGTTACACATGTGTGTGATGTGTTTTCTTTGTAAAAATTTTTAATAACTATTTTAAGGAATATAGACATGCTTTACTTTGATTATTTCTTTCTGACCAGAATTCCTGCCTAGAGTGGCTTTTCTCTACGTTGCAAAAAAGAAGAGACATTCTGTGTCTAGCAGAAAACTATCATGTATTGGCAACTCACACCTAAGACCATAGAAGCTGGACAGATTTAAGGACGGTTTATGCCATCCCAAAGCCAGCATAGATTTCCCTCTAAATTAAAAGCAGAATGAGGTACAAAGGATCTTAATTTGTATTTGTTCTTAAGACTTATAGGAAGACAGAAAAAGTTAGAGAATCTCTTAGTGATTGAATGAAAGTAATTCTGGTATTGGGCCGCAATTTGATTCTGGAATGCAATACTCATGCATAACTTGGTCCAAATTTATAAACCTAGTTAGCTGTGCTGGCATGAATGCGCAGTTGGGACAGAGTCTATATGGGCCCACAAAGCCTAAAATATTTACTCTCCAGTCCTTTACAGAAATAGTTTGCTGACCCCTGGTCTAGAAAATCATGTAGGATCTCTGAGAGAAAAAGTGACAACTACTGAGAGCCTAAAATGTCCCAGCACTGCCACAGGCCCTTGCCCACTCATCACTGCATTTTGCCCAACAAGCCTACAGGATGAAAGGTATTTTCCTCATTTTCACAGGAAAAAGAATTGGTTCTCAGGACTTAGGCAAGCCCGCATGGCTAGTGAGTAATAAAGCTTCCAGTCCGAGTCAGTCTGACTCGAGAGTCCTTTTATGTCTGTCAACAGTATTTCTTCCTTCTGGGTGTGCATTGTCAACAAAGAGTCCAATTTGGTGGTAAAAGTAGAATGAGATGTGGTTCACAGCAAAGAACACTAATAACAAGTAGACAAGCAAAGGGAGCCACGAAGAATAGAAGGCAGGGTCCTGGACTGATGTTAGACATAAGAATACTGGCATCTGGGTGAAGCAGGGGGCAATAAATAGAATGTGAGTTCAGAGGCCCAGGGGTGAAAGCAGGCTGGGCTGGGAGGCAGAGGAGGACACATTTGGAGTTCTGGGTGCTCCAGCTTCTACCCAGATGGGCCATCACAATGATCTCTGCGTGCCCAGACGTTCAAAGGGTCCTTCCATTATTAACCCACTAAGGGCTAACTGACATGTTAGGAATTCCATTCTGATAGCTGCATAAAGACATTTTCTTGACCATAACTCTACATTTTCTGATCATCTTTCTTGATTTCACTATCAGATAACCGACACTGCCGCTGAGATAGGGCAACTGGTTCATCTTGGCATCAGTGGAGATCTACACCTTAGTGATGTCACCATGAATTCCGGGTGGGAAACTGAACTTTGGAGTCTGAGGAATGGTATTTTCATCAGTTTGTCTAGTGGTGATCAGGATTTATGGGCCAGATTCATATTAAGAAAAGTCAACTGACTGATTAATCCTACTGGATATTTATAGCAGAGAGGAACAGAATGCTCGTGCCTGTCGATTATGAAAGAGATCACCCCCACCCCGTACCCTATCCTCTGGACATTATTTCTCGTTTGCATCCTCGAGACTGCATGTAGACCCCACCTTTCTATAACACCTGCACCCTGAATATTATTCTACAATGCTCTGTGGATGACAACTCTGGATTCAGGTTCTGAGTGTATATTCTTGTTTCTTTACTTTCAAACCCTATAACTTGGGTAACTTACTGTCTCTCTTTTATTTTTTATTTATTTAAGAGACAGGGTCTCACTCTGTCATTCAGGCTGGAGTGCAGTGGTACCAGATCATAGCTCACTGCAGCCTTGAATTCCTGGGCTCCAGAAATCCTCCTGCCTCAGCCTCCCGAGTAGCTGGGACAGCAGACTTGTACCACCATACCCAGCTAATTTTTCATATGTTTTACAGTGATGGGCTCTCTCTACGTTGCCCAGGCTGGTCTCAAACTCCTGGCCTCAAGCAATCCTCCCACCTTGGCCTCACAAAGAGCCACTGCACCTGGCCCTTCTTAACTCTTTAAGCTTTGATTTCCTCATTTGTAAAATGGGGATAATACCGTGTTTCCCCAAAAATAAGACAGGGTCTTATATTTATTTTTCCTCAAGAAGACACCCTAGGGCTTATTTTCAGGGAATGTGTTATTTTTTTTTTTAAGTATGGCACAGCAATCTACATTTATCCAAATATAGTTAAGTCATCTTCTTCTGGAACATCATCATAACTCTCCAAACCCCGAATTCCATCCTGAATTTCTCACGACTCTATTTCCTTTAGAACCACTGGACGCAATCTCTCATGTCAAGCAATAGAGCTCTCATGGGGCAGATGAGAAGGGCTGCTGGTCTTCTTTACTGCTCCCCAATGCATGGGTTGTGCAGACACGCTGCGTAGCCACGCCCATCACTAGGTCTTATTTTCGGGGTAGGGCTTCTATTGCGCAAATGCTTAGAAATCCTGCTAGGGCTCATTTTATGGGTAGGTCTTATTTTCGTGGAAACATGGTAATAGTAACTACTGCTCATGATTACTATGAGGCTTAAATAGGATACCTGAAAACAATACTTAACCCAAAGCCTGGTATATAGTAAACACTTCGCAATGTTACCTTTATTTATTTGCATATGTATTCATCTCTTAAAGGAGACAAGAGGACCCCTCTCCTCAAGCTTCGTATTATCAGCAGCATTAGAAGTTGTCCCTTGGGATATGATAATCTCTGATTGTGACTATTTCCTACAATAAACCACTCATAAACCTTTGAAAATGGAGCTAAATGTTTTTGAACTTGTCTCAAAATTATAGAGTGTCTCCTTTGTGTCTGGAGGTAAATACATGTTTATCTCCCATCTAGATAAATAATAGCAACTATCTAATTTTTGAGCACCTAGGGGAAGTCATTTTCCATGTATTATCTCTAATCCTCACAACAGTTCTGCAAATTGATTGCTATTATATAATGCCCCATGTCTCATGTGTGAAAACTAAACTTAGAGATTAGAGGCTATAAACTAAAAAATGCTAACAACTTTTAGGGGTTGAGATTATGGGCATTTTTTTTTTTTTTACTATTTTTTTTTACATTTTCTGTATTATCTATTTTATAATAAACATATCATTTTTTATGATCAGAAAAATAAGCTGTTAACAATATAAAAATAATGACTTGCCCAGGTCACAACCAGCAAGCGGTGTAGGTTCGTTTTGAACCTGTCTCTAGTAGTAAAGCCCATGTTCGTTCTTTCCATACCGAATTCAGTAACTCTTTTTTTGGCTGTCTCTGGTGCCACATGCCAGGCTCTGTCCTGGGGCCAGAGGAAGCAATGAATGAAACAGGCAGGGACATCTGCTCTCCTGAACAGAATGCGGGGGATAGAAAAACAATAAGTAATAAACAAACACTCCCTTGCCTTACCCCACCCCTGCCATCCACCCTTCCCCTCAGTCCCCCACCCAGTGGTGTGTGAACGTGAGATCTTGCTCTGAGCGTGAGATCCAGAGGGCTTTTCCGAGAAGTGACCTTTGAACTGAGCAATGAATGACAAGGAGCCATGCTGAAAAGTATTGCATGGAGTCCTCTTGCGCAGTGGGTGGTTCTCTTCTATCAGGTGGTGGTCAAGGCTATGCAGACAAATAAGACCAAGCAAGGGGGATTAAGGAAGCACAGGGGGCGTAGGATTTACCCAGGCCTATGGCTGACAGTGACAGCACCTTGGGTTCCAATTTGTTTAACATGGAATGTCCAACAAAGTAGTAGTTTACATTGTACAAAATGCTTTCATGGCTGTCGTGTGACCAACAACAGCAAAAGAATGATGTTCAGCATTTTTTTTTCATTTATCTGCAATGAGCTTAAAAATGCTTTTGAAGAATCTGGTAGATTCTAAATATATTTTAAATAAATTAGTTACATGTGTACTATTCACATCTTCTTTTGGTCTCCCTTGTATTACAAATAAAATCTAAATGCCAAGATCAAAATGAATAGTCCATTAAGCTCAACAAGGTGACTGTCACACTAAAAGCAGAACCTAAGTTCTGAATTAATGTGTATTAAGGGCCAAACCAAGAAATGCCAGGTATTAGAAAACTTAGGTAGGCACACTCAATAGTCCAGCTCCAAGCTTTCTCCTAAGTCTCTTATGCTACTGAATAAATCTTGCTCTATTACACAACATTTATGATTTTTTTCAGTCCATGCAAGAGGATGTATGGGGAAAATGTTGATTAACTGAAAAACAAACAAACAAAAAGATTAAAGTATGCCTTACTTGCAGAGCAGGCATTATTTAAGGTAAACATCGTATTGGCCCATACCCATTTGAATATTTTGGTGTACATTATTTTCAAATTTGCATTTGCAGATACACACAGAATCTGGTTTTTTTCCTGGCAAATATATAATATATAAAATTCTTCCATAAGCAGGCACACTCACATGATTTTTACATTTTGAGCATGGTTTGCCTTCCTAACTCCAACTCACAGTAATTTAAGTGATATCCAAACTGTTTTCATTTGTCCATAGAAACCACGCAATGAATGTGACTAGCCTTTGAGGAACCAGATGTCCACATGATGGCAGTGACATGATGTAAAAAAATACCAACATGTACATATATGATTGAGAGATGATCAAGCTTATAGAAAAGATCTTTTTCTTTCTTTCTTTTTTTTTTTTTTTTTTTTTGAGACAGAGTCTCGCTTTGTTTCCCAGGCTAGAGTTAAGTGCCCTGGCGTCAGCCTCGCTCACAGCAACCTCAAACTCCTGGGCTCAAGGGATCCTCCTGCCTCAGCTTCCCAAGTAGCTGGGACTACAGGCATGCGCCACCATGCCCGGCTAGTTTTTTCTATATATATTAGTTGGCCAATTAATTTCTTTCTATTTATAGTAGAGACGGGGTCTTGCTCTTGCTCAGGCTGGTCTCGAACTCCTGACCTCGAGCAATCCGCCCGCCTCGGCTAGGATTACAGGCGTGAGCCACCGGGCTAGGATTACAGGCGTGAGCCACCGCGCCCGGCCCGAAAAGATCTTTTTCAACGGAACTTGTCTGATCTTTTAATTGACAGCAGACATTAAAATTACAGTATCACCAAGCCATTGTCACTTGGAAGTTTGAGCCTGAAAATACTCCAAAATGTGTATTTTAATCCCAGCATGTTCTTAACAAAGTCATAAAGGAAAATCCTAGGTGTTTCATGTGCTTAAACAAAATAATAAGCTTCCAGAAGACTTTTTATCCTGGTAAAAATGATTTCAGTTTCTTGGTAGTAAGAAATATTCTTTAGCAGCACATAATCACTAGCTCATTTCCATATACAAAACCATTAGGGGTGGTTATGGAGATTTCCTTATCTGTGAATTGTCAAATAATTCTCCCCACTTTCTTTAGTATTCAAATTACTTGAACCATCTAATTAAAATATCAAAAAGGACTTCCTTTACCTTAGTTACTCTCTCCCTCCCTACATCCTAGAGGAAGAAAATATTCTAATATTTATATGTTTTGAGGCTATTGAGGACTACCTGTATTGTATTAAAATTAACTTCCATGCTGAATTTTCCAGTGCCCTACTCCACCTCACACCTTGTCACTTCTTGCCCAGTGGGTGGCTCTCTCTTGGAAGTGCCACCAGAAAGACAGTGAGTCCTAGTGAACTCCATGTTCCCCTCCATTCAAAGGATACTTGTACAGTCCGCCCTGCCAAATGGTGGGCGTGTAGGGTGTTCCTCTACCACCACTCTCAGCTCCACATCTCTCTCTCGATTCTTCTATCCCTTGCTCAGCTGGAGAGATCTATCGAAATTGAGGACAGAGAAGCACAACTTCCTTTCTTCCCAGGGTTTGGGGACAAGGAACCATCTTCCACTGCTACCTGGTGGTCTTCTTACAATGACTGGGGTAGGGGCAAGGGGTGGGGTTGGGCACAGAAGAGCTGGTTCTTGGAGTGCTGTTTCTCCATCCATCTGTGGCTGGCTCCCGCTGGCGGCCATAGGATACAGCAGTGCCTATTTTCTACCTCTTTGAGCCTTAGCAAAATTCCCCGCAATAGGAAAAAGCATTTACCTGGTATCTTATTACTCTAGTGTACTAGCGATCACTGTAGGAGTTTTGCAGGGAGAGATCTGGGGTGTGAGGAGGCATGTGTGAGCCATTCGGCTGTGGAAAGTAGATGCCTTTCCAATGTGGCTACAATCACACAGGGACTGATGCCAGGAGTAAACTTGGGACATGAGCGTGGGCCCCTGCCCTTGCTCCGGGGGAAATGAGCTGAAATGTCTGCAAACAGCAGCTGAAAATATTCAAAGTCTAGATGAGGCTTTTGCCATCTGGAAGCAAGCCAACCTCAATGCATGGCTTTGCACCTGTTTATCTGAAGAATCTTAAAATGATAATCCCAAGAGGGCAGAAATATTTCTATAGTTGAATAAGTCAGAAATCGCATGTGGTTTCTTTTGTTCTTTTCCTTCAAGCCAGTTAAGCAAGCTTCACTTTTCTCTTGCTTCAGTTATAAGGGGTCTCATTTAATTCATTAGTGCAACTTCATGTGGCTGGAGGCTTCACAAGTGGTGATCTCAGCTTCAGATTTGCGCATCTAAAAACACTGCATGGCACTTACTCAGACCTGTACCCTACAAAAACAGCAGTGAGGGTCATCGTGGGACTGAGTACATCCCCTACGAATAGACACCATGACAGACTCTAGGACAGTCCTTTGAATCTGTGCCTTTGCTGTCCAGCAAATGAAATTTTCAGAGAGTGAGCCACACAGCTGGGCAGCGCCTGACAAGGGCAAGACATTCCCAGCCTCATCCTGGCTATCTCCTGTGAATTTCTGGAATAGTACAAATTGAGAACCCAAACTATTTGCTCACAGCTGGCACTGAGCTAAGGCATCTTCATTCGTTGCAAATGGTCCGCCAAGGCTAAAAAAAGAATTCGTTTCATCAGTAGCTTAGATGACTGATGAAGTAGGTTCCAACTTAAGCTGTCTAAAACAACCATGCTGAAAATTAACCAAATAGCTGTGTTACTTTAAAATGGTGCCCGAAACCCAGTAGGTAATCAATAACTATATGCCACATGGAAGATTAAAGCTGTCTTAACCGATGTTTATGAGATGAGCAGGGAGACGTAAGGAGACTGGAAGGGCTAGCGGACTGAACGCTTGTGATCTGAGGGTCTGCTTGTACCAGCCCTTGTGACCCATGGATGTGACCCCAGCATCCATGCAGTTCCTCTAACACCCAACAGGGATTCTAGATGACTCCCTCTCTTCCCCTACCCTACAACCTTTCAGCAAGTCCTGCTAGGTCCACCTCCAAAATAGAACCAACTTTGCCCACTTTTTCCATCTCCACTGCCAGCCACAGATGACTCCAGTAGCTCCTAACTGATCCGCTTGAGTCCACTCACACTCATCAGCAACTGCATAGAAAGTTCCATGCTACTTCCCCACTTACCACCCTCCAGCAGATTTCCGTTGTCAGCGTCTATACTCTTCATGATCTGCGTCCTTCTCTCCCCTCTCCCTCACCCAATACACTCTAAACACATTGGCTGGTGTTTTGTTCCTCAAGCATGCATTGTGGCCTTTTGCACTTCCTGTTTCTTGGCCATGAATATTCCTTGCACAGCTTGCTGCTACTTCTCTCTCAGGTCACAGCTCAAACGCCATCTCCTTAGAGATGCCCTAGCCAGCCTCCTTCATCACTACTTAGTCGCCCTTCATCAAGTTACCGTGTTGTACTCCCTGCAGAGTGGTTGGTTACCATGACCTGGCATTCTCTGTTTGTTTGTGTACTGTCTCCCTCTAACAGAGTCTGGGACCCAGTCTGCCTTCTAAGCCCCTGGAACCCCAGCACCTACTCCTTTCTCAACTAACAGTTGTTGAGTGAATTAAGTGGATGATGCTTTCCCCCTGCCATTTCCTTTCATTTGGATTGTGACCCCCCAAAAATCAGAAAACCATGTCACATGGCACTTGCTAGGAAACCGAGATCGTGACTCCCCTCGTTTCACTTTGGGATGGGGAAGTAGAGACTGAAGTTCCAAGTCACTTGCCCAGCGTCACTCAGCTCCTCAAGGGCAGAGTCCAGAATAAAGCCAGGTCTCATGATTCAGTCTGGCTACTGCTCTGCAAAAATTATGAACAGAGCCAGGCTCCAAAACAATTGGATTTTGTGGCTGAGTGAACAGTACAAAGGAACGTATGATGAAAGGTGGAAGGGGAGTCTGAGAAAAAAATTATAAGATCTCTTAAAACAACAGGGGTGGGTGAAAAGACCCTGTAATGAGTAAGGGAAATGGTGGAAGCAGGGGAGTAGCCATTACTGTCAGCAGTGGAGGGAATGAGAGAATCCAGTGGGTTCTACACCAGGGACCCTGTGACAGGCACTGTCATGTGTGGCTGCTGTAGGACAGCAGAGACGGGAAGCACTGAGCAGACTTTCAGGTGCAGGAGGGGGGAACCCCTTGTCTATATGTTCCAGCAAGTGTACAGCAAGTGTAACAGCGACTGATCAGGGAAAGAACCGAGTGGCACACAGAGAGTTGGAGAATCAACCTTTATTCCACCAGAGCACTCAGAGGGGCTCTGAGCCCCACTTCCTTGTTCTCCTCCAGGTTTATACCCTTGGTGGGATTCAAAAAGTGTCCAATCAGCAACAAGCTTTAACATCCAATCAACAACAAGCTTTAACATCCAATCAGCAACAAGCTTTAATGTCCAATCAGCAACAAGCTTCACATCCAATCAGTAACAAGCTTTAATGTCCAATCAGCAACAAGCTTCACATCCAATCAGTAGTGTGTTCAGCCATGATTTACCCTATCATATAGACATAAACATCCACCTCCTAAATGCTGCTCTGAGCAAATGCACACTTTTATGGGGTTGGATTTAGCCCTGACAGTCAGAGAGTCTTGACATTGATCCTAAGAATTTGGGTCGATCTTGGGTTATACCAAATCTATAATGAACTTAGATCATGTTCCAGTGCTAAGCAGCAGAGACTTCTAAATCTAAGTCATCTCCTCTGTCTCCCAAAGTCATGCCCCAGATTTGGCAAGTGCGTGCCGATTGAGGCAGAAAGGAACTCAGGCAATGGCGGGGAGAAGAGCGGGCCACTTGTTGGCTAGTTCTGTGTCCATGGGCTGTCCACGCACATCTGTGCACACACACGGCCTTCTCCTCCATATGGGCTCCGGGCTGTCACAGATGATGTCTGGGCCCCAAAGACTGTCAAACAGGCTAGAAAGAGGTCATCATTGGTTTCTGGGGTAGGATCCCAAAATCTGTGATTAAATTAGGAAGGAAATCTAAGGTTAGGTTTGAGAGCAAGGTCAACAGGAAAAGAAACAACGGTTTTCAGGCATTAATGTCATGGATGGGTACAAGAAGAGGAATCAAAAAGATAGAATGTAATTAAAGAAAGAACGCTGCTTTACAGGAAAGGATCTTTGGAAGGTGAGAAGATGACTCCTTTCTCAGGATTCCATAGATCAATCTGCTTTAGTAAGTTTTCACTTATTCTCCCATGTAATAAACTGCGGGGGGCATTCCGGATAAAAATAAAACAAAACCAACCAAACAAAAAATCTTTACAAGAGGCCCATTGTAGAAGCACTTGCTTACTTTGCAGGCCAACCTGCTAGGACCCCAGAGGAATTTTCTGTAGAATAGCATCGCAAGATCCTGAGACCTGGCTTAGGTTATGGTTAGAAAAATGTTTGGAGCACAATAGAACTTCCTTCAACTTACTGCACTGGTTGCCAGTGATCACTGCGGTTAGTTAAATTTCAATTCAATTAATAGAAGATGAATGTCTTTAATAAACTAGGGGGCAGGCTGAAAAGTTAAAGAGTAATTGATTGCTTTGTGACCTCCTACAAATGTTCCTCTCCTGCCCTATTCCCGTAAATAATGCAAACTGGAGAATGCACCAGAGCAAAAGAGTAAAATTCATGCTAACTATGTAGAATTTAACTTTTTTTTTAACTGAGAAAGACATTAAATGGCATATATAAACACCATGACAAGTCAAGAGAGATCATGGAATAGAAGAAAAGCCTTATATATCCCTTAAATGGCACTTTTCTCTTTGAACAAGGGGACTTGCGTCCTCATTTTGCTCTGGGCTCCATAAATTATGCAGCTGGCCTCGTCTCTGCATCTTCCTCTCCATCCCCACTGCCACCTCCTCCGTGCCAGGCCCTAATCTGCCTTAGGGACAGGCTCAACAGCCCCTTCGCCATCTCTCTGCCTCCCAGCTCACTGCCTTTCCACCCCAGTGCGTTCTCCAGTTTGCGAAAGTAATCTTTAAACGTGAAGCCTCCTGGTGTCTTCTCTGCTTTGTGCAAACTGTATAATAAAGTTTCAGCCACATGCCCTCTAGCCTAGCAAGTCCTTGTGATATCTGGCCTCCACCTGGCTCGAGCTCTATCATTTCCCCGAGTCTTGTGTGCCCCACTCATGGAAGGCTTCTGGCAATGCCCCTGCATTCTGGGCTCTCCCGATGCTTGGGTCCCAGCACCCGGGCACCCGCCTCCTTCCTCTGCCTTGTACGTGCTCACACTACGCCATTGATTCCCCAACAAGAGCTCACCTTTCCCATCTCAGCTCAGGTGACCTTACCCAGAATGCCTTCTCGGATTGCTCCAGGTGAAGTTAGGCACCTGCCCCTTCTCTCTTCTGTGGTGGCCCGTTGTGTATTTCCATTGTAGTATATATATATATTACATTGTAGGATTGATTTTTTTGGGGGGGCATTTATTTCTCATTCTGAATCTATGAGTAACTCCAGGGAAAATTCTATTTTTTCTTCATATTTGTTAATTTATTTATTTCAGTAATTGTTGGGTGCCTCCTATGTCCCAGGCATTTTTAGGCTGAGAACAATAAAACATACATGTTGTCCCTGAGTTGACAGAGCTGCAATTCAGTTGTGGAGGAAGGCTTGAGAAGAGAAGGCAGCAGCCTGCATGTTTAACTGAGAGAGGTGCTTGGAAGGGAGCTTCTCGAAGGAAGCAGAGACAGAATCCTGGGGAAGGGATGGTGGAGCAGAGAGCTGGGGGCAAGCAGGAGTCCACCCCACAGAGCCTGGGAGGGCTTCCGGGAGGCGGGAACAGCATCTCTAAAGGTTACTTGGGGGGGGGGAGGGCAGCTTGGAGGAATTAATTACAAGGTGACCTGTGAGCAGAGAGCCTGATGGGATAGAATGGGAAATGAGGTCAGAGACGTAGGTGGGGCCGGATTTTGTGCGACATAAACCCGAGGAGTAAAGAAAAACAGACCAGGCAGAACGTAAGCATTCTTCCCAGTGGTCAAAGTCACATGCAACCGGATAATGCTAGCAAGGGTGACAGTGTGGGAAACCAGTGCTCCTGCAGAAAGCTAGCTGGGAACACCTTTCCCGAGCACAGTGGCAATATGTATTATAATCCTTCCAATAATACCCTTTGACATAACAGTTCCACTTCTGGGAACTTATATTAAGGAAATAATCAGAAGAGGGCACTAGGATGGTGTCGTTTAGACACTGCACGAAAGAGAATGCCACAAATGGGAAGTTGCTACTTATTTTGTACTCTTGAAGGAATTTCTCTTAATTTTTCTTAGTATGCAAATCAATTTATTTGTCTGAATAGGTATTTTTTCTGACTGTGTCTATAACAAAGTATTGTAATCTCACAATTTTTTGGTAGGGTCAGGGCACATTCCCCCTCTGTCTTAGTTCCTTTGGGCTGTTGTAACAAATGCCATAGACTGAGTGGTTTATAAATAGCAGAAATTTGGTTCTCACAGCTCTCAAGGCTGGAAAAGTCCAAGGTCAAGGCATGGGCCGATTCAGTGAGGGTCTACCTGCTGGTCCATAGAAACGGAGCCTTCTCACTGTGTCCTCACGTGGTGGAAAGGGCGAACAGGCTTCCCGGAGTCTGTGTTCCAAGGGCCCTAATCTTTCATGATCTAATCACCCCCCAAAAGTTCCCACCTCCTAATACCATCATCTTGGAGATTAGGATTTCAACATATGAATTTTGGGGAATTCCACTTTCATTTCATTAAAAGAATCCCATAATTTCATGCCACTGGAAAGGCAACGTTAAATCATTTGGCTCCCTTGGGGAGCTGTGGCTTAATGGGCTTATTCCTCACTACAAATAAATCATTGTTTGGTCAATATCTGAGTTGATTCCAAATATGATAAGGTCATTTGTTAAGAATGTAGAAATATAAAAAAAAATTAAATGAATCCAATTAAACCACTTGTCTCAGGGGATCTTTTTATTTAAAATGCTGTTTGGCAGTCGCAAACCACTGCGTATCTGAGGCAACTGTTTTAAGTAATATCGTTTTGCAACATGGCAGCTTGGACACTGGGCTGCTCATGCCTGCAAGTGATATGGGTCATGTAATATGCCCCATGTGACATAGTGCTCCTGGCAGATGGGGCATAAGCCGGCAGGTCTACCAATCTGACTTTTAAAAGTGGTCTAATGTAATCCTAGCAGTCTGGGAGGCCAAGGTGGGTGGATTGCTCAAGGTCAGGAGTTCTAGGCCAGCCTGAACAAGAGCAAGACACCGTCTCTACTAAAAATAGAAAGAAATTAATTGGCCAACTAAAAATATAGAAAAAATTAGCCAGGCATGGTGGCGCAAGCCTGTAGCCCCAGCTACTTGGGAGGCTGAGGCAGAAGAATTGCTCGAGCCCAGGAGTTTGAGGTTGCTGTGAGCTAGGTTGACGGCATGGCACGCTAGCCGGGGCAACAGAGTGAGACTCTGTCTCAAAAAAGGGTGGTTTAAATGTGTCTCCATGCATTTTGGATAACAATGCAACACTGGAATAGACACACCCATGTTAATATTCAGCGTTGCAGAACTCGACAGGGCTCATAAATAAACCCTAAGTCAACCCTAAGATCCAAGAACACAGGTTCGGTCTGTTTCCAACTTTTATGTAACTAGGAAACAGGAGATAAATTAAATTCTCTGAACCTGTTTCCTAATCTGTGAGTTGGAGGTAATAATAGTATCATCCCATCAGGTTATTTATGGGGATTAAACGAGCTAATACAGATAAAGAGCTAAGAGCCACGCCTGGCTCACCTAAGCCCTGAACAACGTCAACTACCCTTATTCATAATAGAGAGGTACTACAGAGGGTGAATGTTTTCCAAATTAAAAGATGTTGTTATTCCACTGGAGTGAAAATGCTGTTACTAAAAAAAAAGGGAGACAAGTCTAAGTCTGCTCTTGAACTTCCAGCATCAAGCAACCCAATCTTCCTGTTGCTAGCCCCAAAAGTGGCAGAATCAGAACTGTTGGTTTCCAGGCATGAGGGGAAGGAGGCAGCCATGAGGGCAGGGATAAGGGGACAGTGGGGGCTAAAGACATTGTCCCAGTGGGGAAGCCACTGGGGGAGAGCGTGTGGAGGCCAATTTGAAGAAAGCAAACTTTGCCTTGACATAAAGGATAAATGGTTACCTTGGAAGAAGTCCTCTCTGCATAGCCATGATTACATCCACTTCATTGAGCTACTGTGAACATTGAGACAATCTGTCTAAACTACAGTGTTCCAACATTGACTAGCACTTACCAAAACGCTATTATTGTTATACTGTCATTTCTTTCTTTATTCTCCAGTACCTAACCCCGCACTGTTTCTATTGACACTCAGCCGCTTTCTGGGTTCTTTTCTCCTTACCTGTCTGTAGCCCAGCCTTTAATTTTTTAGTAACATCCTCCAACACTCTGGATCCTCTGCCACCATAACCCAAAGCTTGGTGGCTGAAATGGAGTGAGTGGTGGCCGTGAGAATGAAACTGCATGTGCATGTCATCAAACAAGATGTCAACATTTCTGCCATGATGTTGAACCTAATATTAGTTGAGAACAACAGCTTCAGAGTCAGATGGCCCTGGGTCCAAGTCCTGGCTTTGGTATAATTTTTTTCAATTAATTATTTATTTATTTAGAGATAGGGTCTCTCTCTCTCTCTTTCTCTCTCTCTCTCTCTCTCTCTCTCTTTACCCAGGCTTGAGTGCAGTGGCATAATCATAGCTCACTGCAGCCCCAAACTCCTGGGCTCAAGCGATCCTCCCACTTCAGCCTCTAGAGTAGCTGGGACTACAGGCATGTGCACCACCATATCCGGATTAATTTTTAAAATTTTTCACTGTGTTGCCCAGACTGGTCTCAAACTTCTGGGCTCAAGCGATCCTCCCACCTTAGCCTCCCAAACTGCTGGGATTACAGGCATGAGCCACTGTGCCCAGCACGACTCTGGTATTTGACAGTTACGCAGCCTTAGAACACTTAGTTTCTCTATGCCTCAGTTTGCCCCTTTGTCAAATTGGGCAGCACTCTCTACTGTGCCGGACATCTTCCCATGTCCTCTGCCAGATGTCGCTTTTCACCTTTCCATCCTGTTCTGTGTCTCAGGAGGCATCGATAGGTTCCCTTGCCTTCTGGCTTCCATATGGTGAGTACCTGGAGGCCAGTTCATACAGACTGTTTAAAAATTCTTTATGAGACAGGGTCTTGCTGTGTTGCCCAGGCTGGCCCCAAACTCCCAAGCTCAAGTGATCCTCCTGCATCAGCCTCCCGAGTAGCTGGGACTACCACTGTGCCCAGCTTGGTCCAGACTTTTTCAAATGCAGCTCTAATGTCACCACTGTGTACAAAAACTTGCCCACGAAATAAAATCTAAATTTATAGCCTGTCATTGAAGAGGATCTGACTCCTGATCTGACAGGAGTCTAACTTTTATCTCCTCTTGTTTGTCCTGATGTGCCCTCGTGTTTATGAACCCTGATTTCTTGCTCTCTGTGTACTGACCATATTCATGCTTGTGCTTCTGCTATTCCCGGCCAGGTCCTCACTGCATATAACGAAACCCTACCCATTGCTAAAGGCCAAGCTCAGATGCTTCCAATGCACTCCCTCTACCCCCAAACATGGGAATTGGTCTCTTGCAAGAACTCCCATATCACTGTGTGTATCTTTCTTTTGGCACTTTCTCACTTCCTGCTTGTATTATAATTACATGTTTTCTCTTCCATGCTATTCTGTAAATTCTGTAGATGAATGTCTGTGTTTTACCCATCCTTTGTCTAGTACTTGCCACCAAAGGCTGCTCAATAAACACTTAATGATTGATATGTGTGAGTTTTGTTGGTGGGTGGAGATTGTAAGGTGGTTGAAAGAGTGACACAAGCTGGCAATATGGGTTCGCCATATGGCACTTTTTGTTATTTTTTTAAAAATTTTATTTATTTATTTATTTGAGTCAAAGTCTCACTCTGTTGCCTAGGCTAGATTGCCATGGCATCAGCCTAGCTCACAGCAACCTCAAACTCCTGGGCTCAAGTGATCCTTTTGCCTCAGCCTTCCGAGTAGTTGGGACTACAAGCATGTGTCACCATGCCCGGCTCATTTTTTCTATATATTTTTAGTTGGTCAATTAATTTCTTTCTATTTTTTTTAGTAGAGACAGGGGTCTCGATCTTGCTCAGGCTGGTTTTGAACTCCTGACCTTGAGTGATCCGCCCGCCTCGGCCTCCCAGAGTGCTAGGATTACAGGCGTGAGCCACTGCGCCCGGCCCGCCATATGGCACTTTTTATAAAGCACTTCTTTGGGAGTTCTTCAGCTTTATGACTAAAATATTACATTTCTGTATAGTACCGCTCAGGTGGGGGGAAGGGAAGGAGAATCAGTAAATTCATCTTTAATCTCTCTTCTGCATCATTGCTACTTATAGCTCATGACAAAACATTGTCTAAAACAGCTCGCGAGGGGTAACCCTGCGTGAGTGATGATATTCCAGAACAGGTGGCAGGCCCGGGGGAGGGAAGGGGGAAGGGAAAGTGTAAAGGGAAATTTTCACTCTCTGCCAGCCAACCAGGATAAATAGAACACATTCTCTACGCTGATGTCTTTGATTCACTTTTTTTTTATTTATTTTTATTTTTTTTTATTTTGGCATATTATGGGGGTACAGATTTTAAGGTTTCAATAAATGCCCATTTCCCCCCCTCCCCCCTGATTCACTTTTAACATCAGAATGCACCATAATGAATTAATGATAAGGACTCAGTGATAAATGCAGTCAAGTCTATTCAACTCGCACTGTGTTCCGGCATTGCCATGTGCTTTGGGGAATACCAAGAACTTAAAGCAGGGTCTCTGTCCCTAATGTACTGTTCAAGTTTATGTGGGAAGCAAGATCTAAACCAGGGATGGGGAACTCGTGGCCTAAAGATCACATGTGGCCTTCTAGGTCCTTAAGTGCAGCCTCTTGACTGAATCCAAATTTTAAAGAACTAATCCTTTTATTTTTGTTAATATGGTTTTTTTTGTCTTTTATATTTTGATTTTATTTTTAAAATGAACATATTTAAAATACCAAAGAATAAAATAAGTTTCAATGAAATGATCCTCCCAGGTTGACTGGCACAATTGGAATATTAGTAAGCCATAAGGGCTAAATTGACGGCTGCTATGCTCATGATTTAGTCCTAACTTCCCCCCACCTGACTGGCGCCATTACCACACAAGGCTGGTTGGAGAGGGTTTATGGGCATCGAGTACGCCAGTCTGTTACCAGCTTTTGACAACAGTGCACTGTGTTTCTGTTTGAAGTGGAAATTGTGAATAGTTGCACAGCTCAACAGTATTTTTAAATTCTGGCTACTTAGCATCATGTCAAAGAAGATCAAGAGCACACTGAAGGAAGAAAACAGATTTTTTAATGAGGAGTGGGAATTGCAATATTATCTTGTTTCTGCTAAAGATAAGATGATTTGCTTGCTTTGTGGTACTGTAATATCAGCATTAAAGAAATTCAAGGCTCACCAGCATTACAACACTCATAAGGACCACAAATATTTTAAATTAGAGGGAGAGGTGCAAAAGGTTGTATTGCAGACATTAAAAGATGAAAAGCAAAAGCAAAGACAATTCTTTTAAGCAGCAATAAGACCTGGAAATCATGCCACTGAAGCAACTTATAAAGTAGCTTATATACTCGGGAAAAAGGGGAAGCTATTCAGTGATGTAGAAATTGTGAAAGAATGGATTGTCGAAGTTGTAGGATGTTTAGACACTAATAAGCTTTCAAAGTACAAACAACTGCCTCTTTCAAGGAGAACCATTAACTGATCAGCAGCATGAATTAGCCTTTAACTTAACAGAATAACTTCATGCAATATTTCAAAAGGAAAATATATATCATTCAATAGCTTTGGATGAATCAACTGATACTACTGACTCAGCGCAGGTTTTATACTTCATTCGGGTCATAACAGAAGATTTTCTTTGCTATGAAAAGTTATTCCCTTTGGGCACTCTTGTGAACAGAACATGGGGAACAGACATCTGCAATAACTTTCAAGATACATGTCATGAAGTTCAACTGAATTTGGTCAATTTAGTGAGTGTATGTACAAACTGTGACCTTCCATGACAGGAAAATATGAAGGGTTTATTGGACAGATAAAAAAAAATATGAGCAGATCCAGATGCTCTCATTTCTTTTCATTGTATCTTACATCAGCAAAATCTCTATGCTAAAGTTACTATTTTAAGTGACATTTTGCAACAAAAGTATTATTAACTATATTTGGGTGTTTTTTTTTTGTTGTTTTTTTTTTGTGAGACAGAGTCTCACTTTGTTGCCCAGGCTAGAGTGAGTGCCGTGGCATCAGCCTAGCTCACAGCAACCTCAAACTCCTGAGCTCAAGCAATCCTACTGCCTTAGCCTCCCGAGTAACTGGGACTACAGGCATGCACCACCATGCCCAACTAATTTTTTCTATATATATTAGTTGGCCAATTAATTTCTTTCTATTTATAGTAGAGACAGGGGTCTTGCTCTTGCTCAGGCTGGTTTCGAACTCCTGACCTCAAGCAATCCTCCCGCCTCAGCCTCCCAGAGTGCTAGGATTACAGGCATGAGCCACCTCGCCCAGCCTATTAACTCTATTTGTGCAAATGCAACACAGCATCATTTCATCAGTTTCATAACATGCTAAAGCTGAATGATAAGATATTCAGTATGGATTTGCCATATCTTTCTAAAGTGTGTTGGCTATCGCAGGGAGAGGTGTTAGATAAAATTTTACCTCTATGAGAACAGATAGCTATATTTTATGAGGAACAGAATCAGCAATGTGAATTATTGAAAGATTTCTATAGGAATGCAGCATTTCTGTGTGATACCATGTCAAATCAAAATGACTTGAATATTTCTTTGCAAGGTAAAAGTAAGTCAATATATGATATGTGGCAAAAAAAAAATCCATGCATTTAGAAAAAAACTTATTTTTTTTTTCAAAATACTTCTTCTTCAAAAGGAAATTTCGTATGAACATTTTCCCCAGTTAGCAAAGGTCGTTGATGAGCAGGATGTATATGCACATCATTTGAAGAATGATTATAGACTGCAGGTGTTATAGACCTATTAACTGGAGAGTACAAGGAAAGGTTCACTACTTTGAGAATCATGACATTACACTCAAATTAGCATTTCAGCCTCACCTAGTTGATATCACCAAGGCACCTAAAGAACTACAGATGGAATTGATTGAGCTCTCAGTAGACGACATTTTAAAGTCATTGTTTGATGCTAAGAAAAATCCAATTGAAATATGGAAAAATGCGGAATATCCACACTTTCAGCAATATGCCCCCAAAATGCTTTCTTGCTTTTTAGCCACTTATTGCTGTGAATCTATATTCTCCTACCTAACCCAAATCAAGATGCCCTTAAGGTCACAAATGACTGATATCCATTTAGAGAATCAACTGAAACTGTGGAACTTCATGCAACCAAATATTCAAATGATTTCCAACAAAAAGCAGACACGACAAAGTCATTAAAAGGTTAGTTAATTACCACACATATACACAAAAAAAACCCAGAAACTTTTCCCTGGACCCCACAGTGTTTTATTACAAAAGTAGAATAAATATAGAAAACAGAATAATTTTAAGGTAAACATAAATAGGAAAACAAAATTTGTTGACTTTTATTCATTTAATCCACATTTTTAGAATTAAATCGTCAATATTAATTGTAACGATAAGAGCATTAACAAGTAAGATTTTATATATGCTTCACTCGGCCTCGGGGTCAAAACTAGAGTGAGTTAAATACAACTCTCGTGGCAGTTAATGTGTTAAAATTAACAAGTAGTTTTCATTTTTAAAATTATTAAGTACATAGTAGTTAGATTTTTACAAAATAATGTACATTTTTAAGTGTATCTAATTGAAGTTTCTTGAATGCAGCCTTATTTGATTACAGCTAAATTAATGCAGCCTTCCAACATGAAAAGGTTCCCCAGCCCTGATCTAAACATTACCATCAAGGCTGGTGTGGTGGCTCACACCTGTAATCCTAGCACTCTGGGAGGCCGAGGCGCGAGGATCATTTGAGTTCAGGAGTTCGAGACCGCCCAGAGCAAGAGTGAGACCCCATCTCTACTAAAAATAGAAATTATCTGGACAACTAAAAATATATAGAAAAAATTAGCCGGGCATGGTGGGACATGCCTGTAGTCCCAGCTACTCGGAAGGCTGAGGCAAGTAGGGTTGCTTGAGCCCAGGAGTTTGAGGTTGCTGTGAGCGAGGCCAACGCCATGGCACTCTAGCCTAGGCAACAAAGTGAGACTCTGTCTCAACAAAAATAAAAAAATAAATAAACATTACCATCAACAATGAGGAGACACATGGATGGGCTTCATCATTTGCCAACTCTCTGCCCTAAAGCCATTCAAGAATCTAAAGTATTTTAATACGATTTGAGGTCACATTATATAAGTCAGATTCTCAGAGGCCGAGTTACCTTCTCGGAAGAAATATGGTTCCTTTAATGTAGCCAGGGCTTAAAATAGCTTACCATGGACTTTGAAATGGGCCCGAAGGTTTTCTGTCTTATGAAACGAGCTTCGGTGACTGCCTGCCTTTCTAAATCTGGACTGGCCCTTTACTTCCGTCCCTCATCTCAGAAATTCATACGGACACTGCTGGTTGTGGCCATTTGAGGGAAGAGCCCAGAACGGTGGTGGATCTTTTGGCTGGACTGCAGAGGCACAGACAACCTGCTGTGGCTGCTGCTGGCAGGACAGAGGGACAGGTTGGACGAGCAAACACCCAGCAAGTGCAGGATGTGTCCTCCTTTCCTCTAAGCTTCCATTTAACTGATGTTTAAAATTAGATCACATAGCCTATGACTAGGAGACCAAGAAATGAAATTTCACATTTTTTAATGTCAGTTAATTTACTGGTAACTGTTTGATTCTTGCTGTTCTTGCTTGTTTTCCCAGCAACCTATTTCACTGGGTGGTTGGGAGGATGCTATAAAATAGGTTAAAGTGCTAAGTTGAGAACAAGTAGTCGGCATACAAAAATATTAAGTATTACATATAAAGTTTCTCACTTGTCAGTCTGCATCTCAGCCTATCGAGTCCTTGAAAATGGAATCCATAGTTGAATCCTTTTTGGTTAAAACATAAATAAATTCTTTGCTTCTATTAAGTCTGTAATACATCATTAAAAAGTAATTTTTAATAATAACTTCTATAAATTTGTCCTCTTCCTTTTCTATAATCGCAAATTTATCGTCACTGTCCCTAAATCTGGCACCAGTTGGTTGAGAAGGGGACCTGTCCATCTGTTGGGACCAGTAGAGCTCACCTGCTCAGGGTTGCATTCGCAGCAGCTTGGGGGGGCTTTGGTGCCCCACACATATGAAGATTTTTTTTTGGTCACAGATGAACAGACACCAACTCTTGCAGCTGTTCTAATGGCCCTGTCTGAAGGAAAGCCATGCTAAAAATAGAGTCGAAGGGGACAAATGGTTTGCCTGATAGACTATTTTGAGGTGTAGGACGTTGGAGAATTCAAAAATGAAAATAATGTTGTCAAGTGGGATGAGAAGCATATCAAATTTGGAGAAGTTTTGGGGTGTGATTTTTACAAATAGGCCCAGTTGCTCAAGTTCATGGCTATGTGTCGCCTGTAGAGATTAGGTTAAATATATAAAATTGTCACCATTAGATACAATCTAATGTTTTGGTTTTACATGATGCTTCCTGTTTATGGCAAAGTCCTCAGAAGCTTAGGGACACAATTTAAAAAGTTTTCAGAGTAAACCACAGGCCCTTAAAAGGGTGTCTGAGGCCTTCAAGTTTTCCAGGTTTTCCAGGGACATTTAGCTTTTAGGGACTCTTGGTATATCTTGGTACAAACTGAATAGTAGCCTACTGAATAGTAGCATAATGCCAGCCTGGACTTTATCCATGAGTTCACAGCCTGATGCCTTACCTAGGAGTTCCTATGTTTTCTGTACACTTCCAATTGTCCCTTCTCTCTTGGTAAATTGGAGATGATCAACATTTGGGGTAAGCAGATCAAACAGCAGAATCAAATATACTCCATGTGAGTGGACTGACATTACATGTGAAGCCCCTAGCACTGGTCTAGAACCACTATTAATTATTTTAGTGTATGTTCTTACACAGGGTTTTTAATAGTTATAGATGTAAATACTACTGTATTTCTAGTTGTACCTTTTGCTTCTTCACTTATTTTCGTATTTTCACCCATATTATATTTATTACATCTTTTAAAATATGTTGTCACGAAATATGCTCATATTTTAAAATGTACATAGCACAGAAGTGTGTAAAGTAAAACACAAAAGCTCCCCTCTTTGTACATTCAACCCAAGAGGGACCAGTTCTGTGTGTATTCTTCCAGAGTTGTTTAGTGCCTTTTAAGGAGATTAGATGCTCCTGGATGGCAGTCTGTAGAGCAACGTGATTGGTGGAGCCGTGGAGGCTGGGGGTGGGAACATTAGACGACTATGCTTTACAGCCAGGAACTCCCTGTGGCAATCCACAAAGAAGTGGGTGAGGAGACCAGTCCTGCACCTCAGAGGACCCCAAGCTTTGGCGATTTCCTTAAAATCTTCTAAGTCATTCTCTGGTGACTGGGCCTGATGGGGTAGGCAGAACCTTCTGGGTGGCCTGCCCTGAGGAGCTGCATGGAGCCACCAGTTCCTGTAGGCCCTGGTCTCTGCCTCTCTCCTTGGGGGCACTCTCTGACCCTCTACTCCTGTTCCCCACATGTGGGGCCCACCAGATGCCCTGAGAAGTGCAGGGGACTTTGTGCCCTACAGGGTCTTCTGGGGGCCCCAGCTCCAGGAGGGAGGCTGGAGAGCAAACCATCCTTGCCGTCCAGTGAGGCACTTCCAACACAGAACTGCATGAGGCTGGGCAGCCAGCACGGGGCTGACACACTCATCTTCACTGACTCAAATTGTGTAGACAGACCAGGCGCCATGGCAAAAAAATATTTGCTGGTCTCCCCTGACCCACCCACCCATCGTACGGGCTGCTCAAGAGAAAGCATGTGAGAGGAAGGAGAAAAGAATGAGAAAGCTGGGAAAACGAGGGTGCCAAGGTGACACAGCGCCCGTGGGAAACCAAGAAACCCACTGAGGAAGATTTGGGAGACTGTCTGATAATAATAAATGGCAGCTGATACCTACGCTGTGTCCTTATCACGGCCAGGTATATTGGGAATATCTGGGAATTGCACATACACTAACTTGTTCAGTCCCCACAGCAATCCGAGCTAGGAGCAGTGACCACCCCAGGATACAAAAGAGAAAGAAAGAGAGGAGGGAGGGAGAGAAGGAGGAGCAACTGAGGCTCAGAGAAAACAGGTAATTTGGACACAAGATCACGCAGCAGCTAGCAGTGGTAGAGCTGGGGTTTGGTTCACGCAGTTAACTCCAGAATCTCTGGTCTGCTACACTAGGCTAATGGATCTAACGTGGATTTTTAAGTTGCCAACTCTGTGACCAATGACATGACCACTTCCCATTGTCCCCAACTTTCCAGTAAACTCTACTCGTGAATGGCTTCTTTTCAAAATTTTGTTTTGTTTAGAACTAGTAAAGAGGCTGTTCATTGTTTAGCTCTATGAAGTGAAGAAGCAAGAATGTCTGGGTAGCAATGAACAAGTGACCATACGACTTTCAGGTGACCAAACACATCTTTGAGAAGGCGTGTGTGTCTGTGAGGATGCCAAGCAGGAAAGACAGGGCCCTCAGATGGTTTAACAGAGCAGTTTCGTGAAGAAGATAGAGGGGGAGGAACTTAAGGGAATGAGCAAGAGAAGGTGAGGCATCAGGGACTAGAGTAGAGAGAGGCCTTCACGCTCTGGTCCTTAGGGGCAAGGGGGGATAACTATGTTCCCCAAATCCACAGGGAGCTTGGAGTCTTCTCAAAGATGTGTTCGAACCCCTGAAAGTCGTATGGTCACTTGTTCATTGCTACCCAGCCATTCTTTTTTTTTTTTTTTATTTAGGCATATTATGGGGATACAGATTTTAAGGTTTCAATAAATGCTCATTTCCCCCCTCCCCCCAAAAGTCTGAGTCTCCATCATGACCATCCCTTAGATGGTGCACATCTCACTCATTATGTATGTATATACCCGCCCCCCTCCCTCCTCCCACCTGCCCAATACCCTATTACTGTAGTACCTATGTGTCCACTTAGGTGCTACTCAGTCAATACCAGTTTGCTGGAGAATATATCTGGTGCTTGTTTTTCCGTTCTTGGGATACTTCACTTAGTAGTATGGGTTCCAGCTCTAACCAGGAAAATATAAGATGTGCTATATCACCACTGTTTCTTAGAGCTGAATAGTACTCCATGGTATACATATACCACATTTTATTAATCCATTCTTGGATTGATGGGCACTTGGGCTGTTTCCACAGCCTTGCAATTATGAATTGTGCTGCTATAAACATTCGAGTGCAGGTGTCTTTTTTGTAGAGTGTCATTGGATCATTTGGCTACCCAGCCATTCTTGCTTCTTCACTTTATGGAGCTAAACAACAAACAGCCTCTTTGCTAGTTTCTAAACAAAGCAAAATTTTAAAAAGAAGCCATTGATGAGTAGAGTTTACTGGAAAGTTGAGGATGATGGGAAGTGGTCATGTCATTTGTCGCAGAGTTTGGCAACTTAAAAATCCACATTAGATCCATTAGCCTAGTGTAGCAGACCAGAGAGAGATTCTGGAGTTCAACTGCGTGAACCAAACCCCAGCTCTACCACTTTTAGCTGCTGCGTGGAGTCTTGGGAGGGAGGCTGCCTGCCAGGAGCTATGACTGCAGACTTCGCCACTGCAGAGCCAGAGCCATGGCAAGGCCACGAGAAAGCAGAGGAAACAGATCTCTCTTCCTCTTCCCCTTCCCAGCCTCTGAGCTCCTGCAGGTGCTTCCATTGGCCGAACCTGGCCAAGAACCCAGCAGGCAAAGAAGCTGGGTGGACGCTGTGTGCACAGGCCAGCCTCTGGGGCACAGAGCTAGGCAAAGAAGGATGGGGAAGGAGACGCACGTGAAAAACAACCAGCACCAGAATTGGGGCTTCCATAATGGCACCAGAGAGTCTAGGAAACTTCCCATGTTCTCAAGTGGGGAGACACTATCTGATAACTGGGGTATATTTGTCTTCTGGTATTTCTACAATGAAAAAGTGTGTGTGTGTGTGTGTGTGTGTGAGTGTGTGTGTGTGTGTGTGTGTGTGTTATGTAAGAAGACAGTAGTTTGGGATCCAGTTCTAGTTTTGTCTTACCTGGGCTTTGAATGTTCCTGGATATCACCAGGAGTCCAGATGTATCCGGTGGAGACAGCCCCCTTGGAGGGATGTATAATTGGTCTCCCAAGGAGCCTGTGTATGTCCTCAGGCCTCTCTGTGACTGAAATCACCCTTTGTGCCTGCCCCAGTCAGTGTGCCAACCCCAGGGCTCAGCCAGGACCATCTGGCTTCCTGGGGCCAATGGCCAGGTGTCACTCGCCTCTCTCACATCACATCATCTCTGGCCAGGCCCACTGTCAAAGCTGCTCTTTCCACCCAGATGCCACCGATGCTGATGAGTGAGGTGTCCGCAGACTGTTTCTGAGATCGGCCCAAGTGTTCTCCACAACACTGCCGTGCTCCTGTAAGGGAGACTACTTTAGGATTCAGTCTTTGTTTTTTTAGTTATATAATGTAGTTTTAAATCTTAATATGTCATACGAGTGACACATGATTCTCATCTGACTGGTTATTTTAGGTGAAATCTTCATTGGGAATAGTGGGTTCTCTTATATGCCACTAATCCTAAAAAGAGAGAGAGAGATTTGGGAGGTGGGATGTTTTCAGAATAAATTCCTCCTGCATAGGCTCTCTCATTTCTTATCCTGAAAGTCCAACAAGTTCTAATCGTTTGGACTTTACTATGTACTATCATTTGAAATCAGAATTTCTATCTCTTGGAATAGGGTCACCATTGTACTACTGATCACAATAAAATGTGACTGCCACCTTGTGGTTTTCTGTCTACCCTGAAAATTGGAATAGGGAAGATAGTTACCAGTTTTTAGGAAGCCAACTGCTGTTAAAGCCATAGCAACTCATGGGCAAGAACTTATTTCACCAGAAAATGTCGGGTGGGTGTTGATCGTCCTGTCATTGGAGGCAGAGATGATAATTTGTTCCTCGAGGACAGAGAAACGAAGGGCAAGGGCTTAGACGAGTGAGGGTGAGGTGTGGGTTTGGATTGTGTGGGGTAGGATCAGTCCCAACGCCAGTGGCAGTGCTAGAGTCTTGTGGCTGTGCTGACACCTCCTTGTACTTTTTTCTATTACTTCAATTAATTAATGCAAGTGAGTGTCTCATTTGATTCTGATCTCAGCTTCTGCTCAATACAGGGGGACATACTGATAACATGGCTAACATGATGTTGCATGATATTCTGTGGTGCAACGTGATGCTGTACTGCAATCTGTCAGAGCAGCTTTGAAATACGTGACATGTCATTTCAGTCCCACCTTTTTCAGAGAAGGGCCAACATCTCTTTATGCTAGAGTGTTCTTGCCTTTCTTTCTTTCTTTCTTTTTTTCCCCCTCCCTTTTTGTTTTCTAGTGCTCCTTATCATCCTTGCTTTGGTTCTGTGGTTATTTTAAGGCCACTGTTTTCTGAATGCTTCTCAGTGAACTCATCCAGTCTCACAGTATTATCTCCCAGGCCAGAGACCTTCCAGAAAACAGAGGGGTGTGTGTAGAGCAGCCTAGAGGAGCCAGAAGACAGAGGAGGAGAGGCCAGACACCCTGAAAATGCCATCCTACTGAAACCACCCACACAATGGATACATTTGAGCAAACACATCTTTCAATGCATTGCTGAACTTCCAAGAGATGAAGGCAATTCCTAAGGACAAAAATTTTAAAATAAAAACAAATCAGAAACTAGCATGGGAGCCAGCCTGTCCTGGGAGCCAGTGCAAAGCTGGCTGTTGTACTATAGTCCATGCCTCTTGCTCATGAGTCAGCCCGGACAATGTCTGTAAGCAGAAAAATGCCAGTGAAGTGTAGACGGCTCAGTGGTTCATACATGATTTCCTCTGTCCCTCTCCCTGAAAGTGACTGCTTTGTGCCACCAATAGCAGCAGCTTCCACTGGCACTGGGGAGGAATACCACAGCGTACGTGAAATGCATCCCACCCCAGATTCTCACTCTAGACTCTAGTTTGGCCACTTGTTCTGTCTTAGAAGTCCCAACAATGCATTAATTAGTCTCCTCGATCTTTGTGCGAAACAAAACATCCCAGACAATGACCCAGAGCATCTACCTCTGGCACCACTGCATTTCACACACAGCCTGCACCTGCCTCTCCACCAGCGACTTGTGGGACTGTCCCTGTCCTCTGTCCTTGCTCTGTAGGCTCAACCCATTACAACCCCTCCTTACGCCTTTTCCACCAAGCGACTTGCACCTTTTCTTCAGGTGAAGTCCTGTATTTACTGTAGTATTCATTTGTTTGACATTTAATATGTGGTTCTACTGTTAATATTTTAATAACAATTAGAATTTTATTAGTTCCCAGGTTGCATTGATTGAATTGCCTGTCTCTTCTTTTCCCCAAATAAACCATGCTGTTTTTAATGTATGATATTCCAGAATATGAGATGTTTATTTTGGGGGCATATACAGATATTTCAAGTTTTGGTGACAACACTGGGCAGGAATTAGACCATTGGGGATTAAGGCACTTGGGCAGGGCAATGGGAGGGCAGGCCCTGAGTCTACACACAGTGGGAGAGCCTAACCTGTGACCCCCCAGCCCCCAACCCCCAGACAGCCAGGTTACCCAAAGAGGCCACAACCCCAGTGAATGGCCAGGCTGGGGAAAATCTGCCTTCAACTTTAAGGCACAAAAACCTGTTGGTGGGAAAATGTGATGATAACAATATTAATCATTTCCTCCCTAAGAATCTGTAGCCATTGGCCTGCTCTTTCAGGAATCTTTGATTCTAATTCCCAGTACCTGCTCCATCAGGGACACCCAGAATCTGAAAGTGGAAGTGATCCCAGGAGAGTGACTCCCTGGTACGCATGTACATCCTCTCTGGAGAGAAATATCCTCAATCAAGATTCTGCAAATTGTCAAAATATATGAGCTTATAATTTTAAAATTACCAAGTGCTTTAAGAAACAAGATACCATGAGTGAGACTTAGCAGGAGAAACCACAGAAAGCAGTTCTAGATCCCCATAGAAGTTCAGATATTGGAATTATCAGATACTGAGGAAGATGAGGAAGGTTGGGGCGTGGAACCTTCGTTTCCAAGGAGAAGACGATCTAGAGGGGCGAGGGGCAACCACCAGAATGCCCAAAGACGCAAAGGATTTTTCAAAATCTGGGGACAAATGTTGCTCCAGAGCAGAGGATGGAGAGACGAAAGGACAGTATTTACAAAGTGGAAGGACTTAAATGGTGGCTACCCAGAAAGTCAGGAAAAAGGAGAAAAATTCCAAAACAATTTTTTCCTTCTAAATCTATCATACAAAAAAAAAAATAAAAGAAGAGAGAACTAATATTCTTGAGGAGCAAAAAGTCCCTGATCCCTTAGAAAAATATTAACATTTCCTGGACTTTTACATAAATTTTAAGACAAAGAAAGCAATGTTTTCCTCATGCTTTTTCCTTTAGCTCTTACTTAAGAAAATGCTTCCAATAAAGTGGAAGAGGAAAGCTTATCCAAATTTAAAGCAGAAATGAGAAGTTCAGCTCATCTTATTTTAATGAATTGATTCCAATTCCCAGAGATTTCAGCTATGACCATGTATATCCCTCAAACAACCTGAAATCCCTGTTCAAGCACTAAGCTGCCACCATCTGGTAGAAGATATTTGTTCCTGCTCCACTCTCCAATAACTATAACTAACTTTTTGTATTTTCAGTGAGTGAGACCTTTGGAAATTTCCTCTTTTGGGAAATGAAAGCTCAAATCCAAAATTGTACTTTAAACATCTCAAAGTGGCCTTGCCTGTTTCCATCAAATAAATAGATCTAGGAGCTCGCTGTGACCCTGTTGTTGGTCTCTTGGGAGAAGGGTTCAGTAACTATCCACCGTCTGGTTAACCACTGGATTACTTATTTGAGAGCCTTTCAGTTAAAAGGTAAGAAATTCAACTCCAACTGGCTTGCTTCCAAACTTTGAATTTATTTGTTCCTGCAACTGGAAGTCCAGCTGCGGAGCTACACTTAGAGACTCCAAGCACTCAAGTGCGGTAGGACAAAACTGGCAGCCAGAAAGCAAGGTTTTGCTTTGCTGACCCCTAGCCCTCACATCCCTCCCTCACTGATTCAGAGACATCCTTTCCCCAAACAAGGATTAGGATTAATATAGGAGGCGTGCAAAGAGAAATAAACTGGCATTTACATTTTCAATTCTTAAACATATTTAAAAATCTTACAATGGAGATTTTAAAAGGCAGAGTTTTACATTTGCTAAAGCAGAGGTTTGGGGAAGAAGAAAAGCTTTTGAGAATTGAAAGAGCTAAACCCCGAAGGAATGAAGGGATAGGGCCTATAGCTTAAACAATTGGAGAGTAAATTAGGGCTGTCTAGATTTGGAGTTGGGAAAGGGGATGGAAGGGGAACGATCTAGAAAGACGCACCTGGAGGAGTGCAGAGCAGAGGAGTCAGCTCTGGGAGACTAGACCGGGTCTCTGCTCAGCAGAATTTTACACTAGGTACCTGGGCTGAATCTCCCACCAAAATGAAGGAAAACAAATATGCACACACACACACACACACACACACACACACTTCCAACAATCTTAAAAGCATTGATGACCTGAAAAAAAAGTAAATATATTCAGGAAAAAACATTCAGGAAAAAGCTGCAATGGAAGTGTGGAGGGGTAATAACAGAGAAAACAAAACACTAGTAAATGGGAGCTTTGGGTTTGAAGCCCTGCCAATTACAGGGTACAAGAGAAAAACAATCCCATCCAATAGTTGACCTCACCCTATAAGGTTGGGATCCCCAAAGAGCCATACCCCTTGCAGGACCAGCTGCATAACACATGGGGCCCAGTACAAAATGAAAATGTGGGCTACTTATTAAACAATATTAAGAAATTGAAGATGGTGCTATCAGAATATTAAAGCAAGTAAAGGGCTCTTTTGAACACACTGTCTTGGGCAACTTATTGTGAAAGGGGCAAATTAGGTATAAGTCTGACTCCCCTCAATTATAGTAGACTACCTATCTAAACATCCACAGCGGGTTTGCAGCCTAAATTCATACCGAAAATACCTCTAGCCAAGAATTTAGTATAAAGGAGACCTGGGTTGGGAGTGTTACAAGGAGCCAGACAGATGCAAAGACAAGTTTTCTTGTGGAATTAGTTTCAATGCAAAGTCTAAATCAGTCCCTCCATGTGAAGTTCCAAGAAAAAAAACAGTTCAGGATCAGAAATCATAAAATACCCAAGGAAGAAAGATATCATGAGCAAGAATCAACAGAAATAAAGAGACAATTAAAAAAAAAAGATTTATTCTGTAAAATTTGGATTCAGTCAAAAGGCCACACTCAAGGATCTAGAAGGCCACATGTGGCTCCAAGGCTGCAGGTTCCCCACCCCGATAAGACCAGGAGTCTGAGACCAGCCTGAGCAAGAGTGAGACCCCATCTCTACAAAAAATAGAAAAATTAGCTGGGTGTGGTGGTGCACACCTGTAGTCCCAGCTATTCCAGAGGCCGAGGTAGGAGGATCGCTTGAGCCCAGGAGTTTGAGGTTGCTGTGAACGATGATAGCACCACTGCACTCTAGCCCAGGCAAAAAAGTGAGACCCTGTCTCAAAAAAAGGAAAAAAAAAATAAGGTCCTAGTGTGACACTACATTGTGGTTTTGCAACATGTACTATAGATTTGTTACTACCAGGGGAAGGTGGGTAAAGGACACATAGGATCTCTCTATACCATTCTTTACAATTGCATGTGAGTCTACAATGACATCAAAATTAAAAGATCAATTAAGAAAATTAAAGACAATCTAGAAAATATGAATATTGGATAGGATTATAAAAAGGAAGAAGATGCCAATTTGAAAAAGAAGCAAATAGAACTTCTATAAATGAAAAGGAAAATAGAAATACAATTTCGCAGGCTGAAGAATTAGCGAACCGGAAGAATGTTCTAAAGACGTTTTCCAAAATGCAGCACAGAGAGAAAAAGAGACAGAAAACCCAATAGAGAGATTAAGGGACAAGTGTAGGCAGATCTAACGCACATCTAATTAGAGTTCTTGATGAAGAGGATACAGTGAGGGTGGGGAAGAGAAAATACCTGAAGAGATAGGAGCTGAGAGTTCTCCACAACCGGTGAAGGACACTAATCCACACCAAACATGTCATTAGGAGAGGGCAGCAGTGAAAAGGTAGCCAGCGGGGAAGAGGGTTGCCTCCCAAGGAACAGAATTAGGCTGCTGACGTTTAGATAGCACCTTTGAAACCTTCCCACAGACTGACAACCTCCCAGTGGTTTTCCATCAGGTCTAGACAGAGGCCCAAATAGTTAACATGACCCACATGTCATGAAGAGCCTTCTTCCAAAGAAGCCACTGTCCCTATAGCAGTCTGAGCTCCATAGCTTTCTTCAGTTTCTTGTAAACTACTATATTCCTTCCCTTCTGGGGACTTGAGACACAACATTCTCTCTGCCTGAAATGTTTCCCACTTCTCTCTATCACTTGTCTATTACAGGGCTCAGATAAAACTTCCCTTTCTTGGGAAATGTAGCTTTTTTGTTTGTTTGTTTTGTTGCTCAACATCCAACCTCTACTTTCTACTTACGGGGATTCTTAGAAAGTATACCCTTTGACTGATAAGGCTTGAAACTTAATATTCAGAACACCTATTAGAAAGTATTTGACATACATGATAGGTACTACGTACCCGTGAAACATTTTCTTGTGTAGTTCAGTGAAATGCCTCATTACTTAATAGTGAGGGTTTTGTATTTTTTTTTTTTAACATTAAGAAAACATATTATTTTCCTTAGGTGAAGTACTGTTATCTTCAAATCTCTAAATTGCAATGTAAACTCTGTTGACTACTCATGGAAAACACTTTTATGAAGCTGCAAAGCCACTTTATTTTAAGAAAATTAGCTCAAGAAGTCTGTCTTCCTTTGACATGTGCAAAGGGTAAAAAGATATCATATCCACAAGAACATTCCAGGGTCTTATTGTTTCTCAGTGGTGAAGTATTATAATCAATCATTTCTCTGAACTTTCCCAAGTGAGATGACTTGGTCTCCAACTATGTACGGGTTTGGCTCAAGGACAAAGAAGATCTTTGGAGTAGTTTGGGAGTAGTCAGCAGTTTTTCAGGTGGAGAGTGACTACAGAAATAGTAATTTAAGTGGCACCCTTCCGCCAGGCATGGTGGCTCATGCCTGTAATCCTAGCACTCTGGGAGGCCGAGGCGGGTGGATTGCTCAAGGTCAGGAGTTTGAAACCAGCCTGAGCAAGAGTGAGACCCCCTATCTCTACTATAAGTAGAAAGAAATTAATTGGCTAACTAATATATATAGAAAAAAAATTAGCTGGGCATGGTGGCACATGCCTGTAGTCCCAGCTACTCGGGAGGCTGAGGCAGGAGGATTGCTTGAGCCCAGGAGTTTGAGGTTGCTGTGAGCCAGACTGATGCCACGGCACTCACTGTAGTCTGGGCAACAAAGCAAGACTCTGTCTCAAAAAAAAAAAAATAAATAAAATAAAATAAAAATAAATGGCACTTTTCATCAGAAACCAGAAGGAAGACTTCCTCATGAAATCTTTTTCACCCTCTTTATTTTTTATATACGTTTATTGAAAAGGCTATTTGTAGAAAAACACTTCAAGAATGACTTCTGGAAGATAGTTTTTAAAATAATGAATATCAATGTGATTTTTTTTAATCCAAAGATTTATTAAAACAAACCAAAACATGGACCGTGATCTCCCCATCCACTTAACCCACTTATAAATTTAATCTGTATGGAACTGTATGAAATGAAAAGTAAAAGGATTCTCCCCAACCTCACTCCCTTATTATCCTCAATATTCCATTATAAAAAGCATAAATCCTAGAATAGGTAACTATTTACAGACAAATACATATTCTTGCACAAAAGTGATTAAGCTGTTCTACATCTTGCTATTTTCACTTAATACTATACAAAAAAGATTTTAACACTGAGAGGTTCTAACTGTATGAATCATGGGTTTACAATAAAATAGAATAAAGACTTTAGGATCCTTTCAAGGAATGACACTTTGGCCCAGCATGGAAAACTCAGAGGGTTGTAGCATTTTCAGATAACTTTACAGACCACCTTTATAGCCTAAGGAAAAAGGCCTTAGTCCCTGTCATGGTTCAGAGTACAGGTCTGGAGGCAGACTTTCTTTAATTTGAATTCAAGCTATAAAAATTACCAGTTATGTGTCCTCAGGCAAATAACCTCTTTAAGCCACAATGTTTCTTTCCTTAGAAATGGAGCAAACAACATTTAGACTAGAAGGTTGTGATAAGTATTAATGAAATAAAGTATATAAAGTATGTGGCACCGTGATCACATAATAATCCTTCAGAAATTATAATTTTTTTTTTTACAAAAGGGAGGTGCATAGAAAGCCTCCAGTTTCCACACTAGCCTTAATTCCATCTTTTAAGAAAAGCATGTGGGTCTTCTGTAAAAATAAAAGTTGGTCTTTTTAGCCCATACTTCATGATATAGTATTCATGGTAATTTTTTTTGGTTCACAATATAGCAGTTTCCTAACCTGTGCGCTACAGTCATGACTAAATATTCTTCATTTGCATTTAAATATTTTTTTTTTGGACTTTCTGCAAGAAGCAATTCTTGTTTGGCAGAACACTGATTGCACTCATTAGGATGCCTTCAATGAAGGGCAAACCTTAGAGGACTCCAGATGGGACAGGGTGTGCATCTGGGCATGGCTACAGTTTACACTGACCAGGTCTACACGAGCAAGAGTTGATTTGGAACAGAGAGTGTGGAAGCAAAGCAAGCTGATGGTGAATTTCGTGTTCGTGTGTTGAGTTCAATGGATCTGTGGGGGAAATATCCAAAAAGTAGGTGGATTTTTGGTGGTAGGTCTTGCAGAAAGATCTGGATTGGGGTATAAATTTAGTAGCCATCAATGCACTAGGGAGTAGACCCAGGAAAAGATCCCTGGATGACTATTTTATTTTATTTTTGAGACAGAGTCTCACTCTGTTGCCTGGGCTAGAGTGCTGTGGCATCAACCTAGCTCACAGCAACCTTAACCTGGGCTCAAGCAATCCTCCCGCCTCAGCCTCCCGAGTAGCTGGGACTACAGGCATGCGCCACCATGCCTGGCTGTTTTTTCTATATATTTTTAGTTGGCGAATTAATTTCTTTCTATTTTTAGTAGAGATGGGGTCTTGCTCTTGCTCAGGCTGGTGCAAGAACTCCTGACCTTGAGTGATCCGCCCGCCCTGGCCTCCCAGAGTGCTAGGATTACAGGCGGGAGTTTCCGTGCCCAGCCTGGATGACTATTTTAGATACAAAAAGATAGGGCAGAGCCTGCAAATAGCCTGGGAAGATGTGGTCAGAGGTAGGAGGAAGACCTGAAATTACGTTTTCAGACACCAATAGAGGAAGGTTTTAGGAACAAAGAGGGTGGGCAGGGTAACATGTTGCAAAGAGGTCAGATAAGTGAAGAACTAAAAGACCTAGGATTTCCTTCACTGCATAAAGGTTCCTCGTGCTGGCTTGTAAGAATGGTGTTGTGCTCTGACACTAATTCCTCAACTAGGTGCCCAACAATTCAGTTCAATTCTGATACTAAATGCTTGGGGTGGGCACAGACCACACATGCTAAGGACTCAGTCTCACAAGATTGTTCTGCTTTAGACACCAGCCATGAGTCTCAGGTATCCCCAAGAAGTGCAGGTACCTGCACTTCTGCCCAGCTGACTACATATGTGGGGGTTCCCATGACCTCCCTCAGGTTCCATAATTTGCCAGAATCACTCACAGAACTCACTGGAATTGTCATAGTTAGATAGCTACAATTACAGCTTTATTACAAAGGATACAACTTTGGAACAGCCAAATGGAAGAGATGGATAGGGCAAGGTATGGGGACAGGGAAATGCGGAGCTTCTGTGACCCTTTCTGGATGTGCCACCACCCACCACACTGATGTGTTCACCAACTGGAAAGCTCTCTGAGCCTCATGGTCCCGGGTTTTAAATGGGTTCCATTACACAGACAGGACTGATTGAATCACTGGCCACATGATCAAACTCAGTGTCTTGGATCTCCCCCTTCCCCAGAGGTAGGGCCAGGGGCTAAACATTCCAACCCTCTCATCACACGATTGGCTTTTTTGGGTGACCAGCCCCCATCCTGAAGCTAACTAGGGGTCCTGTCGTGAGTCACCTCTTTAGCATAAACTCAGGTACAGTCAAAAAAAGCTTGTTATAAATATTAAAAGACACTCTAACCACTCAGGAAATTTTAAATTTCCAAGCTTTGTGCCAGGAACATGGGGACAAAGATTAATGTAATTTTTTGTTATATTGCAGAATAGTTTGGTAAAAATCATTAAACTACACTTAAATGAAGTTTATGATTGCAAATTACATTTCAATAAAGCTATTTTTTAAAAAAGGTATGGGTATAAAAGAAAACAAAATTTCAGGACCTTTTAAATGTATTATGTCAAGGGGAAGCTAAGTCCTAGAGACTGAGTCACAGAGCATGTCTGTAAATTCTGCATCTTAGATTATAGATTAACTCTCTTCTTCATTGTTCTTTTTCTGTAAATGACTAGGAGAGACCAGAGACCAGACCTCCACTTCTTCCAGTCACTGATCTTTGTTACAGAATAACTGCCTCCTTTATTGCCCTGTTCCTAACTCAGATTAGATGGCGCAAAACACCCCATGACTGTTACATCTTCAGTGTGGAACATTAAATATACCTTCCTGAAAGAAAAAGATCATCATGACTAATCAGATCATTGGAACTATGCATTAAGCCTTACATGGAAAGATGTTGAAATTCTGTTAAGCTTCCATAAACTTTGTCTATATAAACAACCCCAAACGTCTACACTTCAGAACACTGACTTCGCATCTTTGAAATTTATATTCCTGGGCAGTCGTTCTCAAACTTTTCACTTGAATAAACTCTTTAAACTAGATTTTGACCCTTTTGATTATTTTAGATTGATGTAGGAAATTCTTAAGGAGGGCAATTTGGCAATGTCTATCAAAATTACAAAATTACTTTTGGCCCCATCATTTCCACTTTGGGAATTTTTTTTCCCCTACAAATATACTGGCACACACATGAAATCGTCTCCATGCAAAGACAGCCATTGGAGCATTGTTCAATAGCAAAAGTTTGGGGAAAACCATTATGTTTCAACAGGACTGGTTAGAAATTATGGTATGGTATCATGAACCCTTAGGTCAATTCCAAATCTTGGCTATTGTGAATAGTGCTGCCATAAACATGGGAGTGCAGATATCTTTTCAATATACTGCTTTCCTTTCCCATAGAAAGGAATAACAATTAGCCTCAAAGAATAGAATTAAGATTCTTTCTATGTACTGATATAAAAAGACCTAAAAAATACATTGTAGCAAAGTATAAAAACTTTCTGTATACCAGTATACTTTGCTTTGCATTGTATGTTACCTTTGGTATACAAATGGGGAGGGTGGTAATCTGTGCTTGAATTCACTTGCATCTGCAGAAAGGAACCCTAGAGGACAGGACGGCACCCAAGATCAATGGCCACTTACAGCGTGTGTCAGTGAGGACTGGGTACATGCAGAGAATTTTAGGGAAACATGCCACTCTATATAGGAATGTTTGTATTTTTTTTTACTTTCTTGTTTTATAATCACATAAATCCATTATCTTCTCAAAAATAAATTTCAAAATTAAATAAAAATATATTTTTTATTGAAGAAAAATAGCGTAGGCAGAGGATACAGGAAGAATGGTCAATTTTGAACTTTTTAGGGTATTAGAATCATACATGGAGCTTCTGAAAATAATTCCCAGATTCCACCAGGAGATTCTGATTCAGTGGGCTGGCTTGGGGCAAAGCCAGCACCTGTTTCTTTTTTAAGCCCCACAGTAATTAAGACACGAGCCAAGGCTGTGCATTGCTGAGTTAGATGCTGGTGCAGTCCTCAGAGTAAAGGGAAATGAAGGGCGCAGGATGGGGTGAGGGTCAGCAACATTTGAGGGTTTTCATTAATAAAATTTCCTGATTGGTGTGAAAAAAAGAGATTGGAGAGAAGTGTGAAGGAGAAGGGCCCCTTTTGTCCATTGCCTCAGTTATGATTCTTGGAAGAATTTGGCAACTACTGCAGATCAGAAGAAAAAGAGCTTTTTTTAAAAAAAGTCATTTTTAAAAAAAATTTCAGAATATTATGGAGGTACAAATGTTTTGGTTACATATATTGCCTTTGCACTGCCCATGTTGAAGCAAGCGTGCCCAAACCCCAGACATCATGCATTGTACCTCTTAGGTAAGAATTTACCCATCCCCTCTTCCCCCTTCCGCCCCCACCTGCCAAATACCCCATGAATGTGCACATATGGAAAAAGAGCTTTTGTCATTCGATGAATGACCTCTGCCTTGAGCATTAGGCTTTTCAGCTCTGCGGTGTCCACTAGAGGTCACTGTGTTCACGTTTCTGTGAAGACAAAACATTGGCACCTGCGGCTGCTTAGATATTCTGTCATTCATCTCAGCAATGGACTAGGTTTTAAAATGAGCCTTCCTTATGGAAAAATAAATCCAAAACCTGTAAACTCAGGAATATCTCCACATCACAAAATGGAACTTAGAAAGCAGAGAAAGAAATACTTCCAGAAATGTCAGTGAGATGATATAATAATAAATTAGAAGTGTTTACTTTGTTCTAAAAGATTTTTTTTTTAAGACAGTAAAAAGTTAAGGAGACACCTGAGAATTATTCTCCATCTGAAATCTTTTTTCTTGACTTTTGAATGTGAGAGGGTCAATTCTTACTGATTAACCCCATGCAGGTCTATGAGTTGTGTATGCTTTGGGACACGTATAGTGGCTAAGATGGTTTCACTCAGCCAAGTAGGCAATTTGACTCAAACACTTAAGGTAATACTTAATATTTATCTTTTGGAACTTGTTTCTACAAAGACCAAATCACTGAAAGCACAAAAAAAACTAAACAAGGACAGGCCATAAGGAAACAGAATATGAATTTTGAGAAAATCTGCCCATAATGATTTTAATTTGAGGCAACCTCTTTAGAGATCTAGTCATTTCAGGGTTATCAGAATGGGAGCACCTTGATTTTGCAGATAGAGGTATTAAAAAGTCTTCTAACATGTATCTCCTGAGTTTTTCTTGGACAACAGCAGGGCACTCTTGCAGCCTAATAATAATTGGCCTTGATAAATACCAGGCCTAAATTCAAAGGTTTTTATGTTTTAATTCTGTTGCTTATAACAAAAGAAAATGAATGCATTCATTGATTTTTTTTTTAATTCGAAAGGCAGTACTGAGTTTTAAACAGGTATTTATATTTTATCCAAGATATTTAAAGAGACACCTGTTTTGGACATCCCAGAGCTTGCGCCGGATTGCCTGCAAGAAAATTGGCACTGCCTCTCCTAGGTCTGGGGACTGCCTCCCTCCCAGAATCCTCTCTGTCTATGGTTCTGAATTAAAGTGACCAGGAAAGGAACTTGAAGGAAGGTAAATGTGAGGAGGAGGCCATTACTCTTGGAAGACTGTGGTCCTGAGATGCAGTGACCTATAGACACAGAGGACCCAGTAGGCCCCAGCTTGTCCTGGCTGTTCTCTGCTCTTTATCCAACTTGTCTTCTCAACTTTCAGTCTGACCAACAAACACAAGCCCGGAGTCCACCAACCAGCATGTGGCCGAGCCCCACAGTAGTGGGAGTTTCCATGGCAGTGGGTGGAAATTTCCACAGACCTCTCTACGAGCTCTGCCTTGGGGGGGGTCCCACCTGAAAAGCCCATGCACACAGCTTCTCACATCTTTCCACAAGCTTTGACCCACCCAGATAGCGAGTGCGACAGTTAGTGACTTTCCCTGACCCTCCAACTCTCTGTCCAGACCCGTCTCCCCAACCCCTGACCTCCCCAGCCCTTCTCACATTCTGTGAGCTCCCATTTCATTATTCAGCCCCACATCCCTGTACAGCTTGGAAGCGCTCTGTTGTCCTGTCCGAACTGTGACAGATATAGGCTCTTTTACGTTTGACTTCAGTTGAAGAAAAAAAGAGCTTGACTGAGAGCTTAGGAAAGAATAGATGTGTTAATATTTACTAGATAGTCTCCAAGGCTTTCAGACAGCATCATAATAACCATGTTTTCTGTGGATCAAAGCATGGACTTGGCCATCAGACAAACCGGCTTCATCAACTAATAACTATGTCACCCTGACCAATTTACTCTTTCAGAGCCATATTTTCCTCCTCCATGAAGTATGGAATTGCTCATCCCTTTCTCATAGGATTGCTGTGAGGATTAAATAAGATGTTTAGTATTTAGCCAGTATCTGACATAAAGTAATTAAAGAAAAATAAAAGCTACTATCATAAACCTCTTATTTCAGATCTGAGAGTTTCTGGGAATATCACAGAAAAAAATATCCCTGTGAACCTAACTACAAATGCTAGATAAAGAATTCTTAAAGTATCTTTTAAAATGGATAGTTAAAGGTGACAAGAGAGTAAAGGAAATCCGCAAAGGCAATGCATGCATGCCTACGTGCACAGCACAAATGAAGAGGGGAAACTGAGCAGGGTGGGTGGCAACTGACAGGTTGAAGGACGTCTCTCCAGCTACTGGGACCTAGAACTTGCCTTTAATAGCAGCCAGGGATGCAAGGCCACCTGGAAGGCAGGGACCTTGCAAGGTGAGTATTTCAGGTTGGAGAGCCCCATTTAGGCCAGGATTCCAAAGGGCTGCTTCCCAAAGACTGAGAAAGTAAGGAAGCTTACTGGTCATGACCTTTATCCTTAGTAAAATGGAAAAATAAAATAAAACAAAAACAAGACAAATCAAAACTTGCCTTTCCTAAGAACGTGTAATGAGGGCCAGCTCCTGAGCAGGGTTGGGGCTCCAACTCACACTGCCTGCATGGTCCCCTGAAGTCCCAAGCCACAATGTCATGCAGTACCAGGTGGTGGTAGCACTGCTACCCCATATGTTCCTGGCCAGAGCAAACAGAAATCCCCTTGGAGAAACCACCACCAACCCAGGCATCAAAGCATTCCTGCAGACAGTGCTGCAAGAACTATGAATTCACACAACGAAATAATTATTTTTTTTTAAAGAAAAGGAAACGAGGACCAATAAGCAAGAATTAGCTGAGATAACCTGCCTGAGAATCAGATTTACAAAGATTTCAGATATTAAAATTTGTGTTTACTGAATATAAATGATTTAGATGTTTGAAGAAAGAAATTAGGAAACCAGAATTAAGAGTAAGGAACAAGGCCGGGCGTGGTGGCTCACGCCTGTAATCCTAACACTCTGGGAGGCCGAGGCGGGCAGATCGCTTAAGGTCAGGAGTTCAAAACCAGCCTGAGCAAGAGAAAGACCCCATCTCTACTAAAAACAGAAAGAAATTAATTGGCCAACTAAAAATATATAGAAAAAATTAGCCAGGCATGGTGGCGCATGCCTGCAGTCCCAGCTACTTGGGAGGCTGAGGCAGGAGAATTGCTTGAGCCCAGGAGTTTGAGGTTGCTGTGAGCTAGGCTGATGCCACAGCACTCTGGCCCAGGCAACAGAGTGAGACTCTGCCTCAAAAAAAAATTAAATAAATAAATAAAAGAGTAAGGAAGAGACTATCAATGAACTGGGTAAATTTCAAAGGCAGCATATTGTACACTCCCCCTCCAAAACATTGAAAATAATATTTAGTGAATGGATTGAACAGCAGATTGGGTACAGGCAGAGGGTACTGGTGTAGTGGAAGTTGTCCGAAGAAATTACATAAACTGCAGTACAGAAAGGCAAAATGGAAAATGTCACCAGTTAAAAAACAAAATAAGGAGATCTAATGAACACTGCAGTTCCACAAGGAGAGGAAAGGAAATGGGGGAGAGGGGAGAAGATATTAGCTAAGAATTTTCCAAACATGATACATTATGTGGTATGATGAAATATTCCATAGATTCAGGAAGTTCTAAGGGCCTTAAGCAAAATAAATTAAAAAAAACAAAAAACACCTCACCAAAGCACATCATAATCAAATTTCATATTATCAAACATAAAGAGACGGCCCTAAAGCAGCCAGAGGAAAGACAGATATTTACAAAGAACTACACTTAGACTGAGAGCGACTTGATTTTAGTACCACGATTCCTGTGAGGCAACGGTTCCCACAAATCAGCCCTCAGCCCCTCATTGTTTTTGGGGGCCTGGCCTAGACTGGCCTGCAGTGGTCCTAGCTGCACCTCTGCACAGACAACAGGAATGACATTCAAAACGCCTTATTCCAGGGGAGCGTGATTATCTCCTGCTTGGTGTCAACCCTGGAAGTCTGACTTGAAAGTGTTGCACCAAGCAACCGCGTTGCCTCTGGCTTACCACTGAGCTCAGCTAACGACACCCCGGGAGGAGCCTGGAGGGAGTGGCGAGAGCAGGTTGGCATATTTCCCCCACGTCCCCACTCCCTGCGAGGTCACCTGGGGCTGGCTGCAGCCGAAGGTCCTGCTCCTCACAAGTTGGGCTTCTCTCCACGACTCTCTCCTTCAAGTGTTCCCATTAATACTCCTGTCCTCGGCCCTGTATCCAGGGGTAGTGACAGCTCTGCTGCTGGAGCTGTCTGGGACGTTCTGCACCATCTCATGACTGTCCCCTACACCTGCCCACACTCTGGTAGCTAAACTGTCCTGGAATGGTCCTAACTTGGGCGCGCCATCTGTTTCCTGTCAGACTGAAACACTTTCCAACTTCTCCACGATTCTAGGGAAACCCTTGGAAAGTTAAAAGCCACTTTCTTCTGGCTTTTGAGTCTCTCTTGCGATGCTCAATGTTCAGGGGGGAAATGCTCAACAAAAGCTGATGCCAGTGTTATGAAATATCGAATATGTGCTTGCTAACGGCCTTCCTTGATCTCACTCTATCCCCATTAGAATGAGACGCTGGAGGTTGAATGCATTTCCCTGGAGATGCTGTGTGGTCCACATGTCGTCGGTTTCTTGGGCTAGCTCTCGTGTGATCCAAATCCCTGTCTCTAAGAGTCCCTTAGAGTTTGCTAGAGTTTGCTGCGTGGATTCAGGGACAGCCTGGGGAGCTATTGGAAGTGTTTCATGAGACCTAGGAAGGCCGGTGCAGCCGCTGATCAGCAGACTTTATATTCCTGAAATGGACGCGAGCCATGTTTCCACTGAGAAAACCACTGTTTCCAATAACCTCAAATCCCTTCTCTCCATAGCTCTAAAGGAGCTATTACCATGCTCACTTCAGGAAAGTCTCACTACTCAAAGTGGTTAAAAGTGGAGGTTACCTTTTTCCTATAGTGTCAACTCTTCTGGTAAAATTTCAAACCAACCTTCCTCGCAAGACCCTTCATTCTGTGCCTGTGCCATAGCTCCCCTGCGCTCCCCGCGTCGTGCGTCTGTGCCGCCCTGCCCTGCCCTCTGGCGGCGCCGGGAGCCAGAGCCGCACGAAGCTGCCGGCGATGAATCCTTCAGCTCCCACCATTTCTCACCCTCCGCCTTCCCGTGCATAGAGTTCCTGCTAGAGTTCTTGCTTGCTGCAGCTTTCCGGCCAGAAGAGGGTCACCTTTAATGGACAGCAGCTGTCTTTGACTTCAGTTTGAGTCAAAGTGCCCAAGAAACGTAGGAAATCCTGCTGTATAGAGCACGCTGCTTTGGGGCAACCTTTGTGGGATCCAGCCCCTTTGACCTTAGCCTCCAATTCAGCACACTGGAGGGAGGATTGCAAGCTGAAAGAAAGGTGTGGCTGGGCTAGATCCATGGCCACCACCTCCTCCTCCTGTGTCCTCCTCCATCCTCCTATCACACTCTCTCCTGTTGGGGAGGAACTATTGTATTTGTAAAGACAAAGCAACAGGACAACATAAGGTGACGCGTTAGCATAATAATGAGAGGAGCGGAAGTAGTTGCAAGGGAAAGTTTTGTCAATGCCTGTAAGGCTGTAGTGGGGCGGTGGGACTGGCAGCCAAAGTCCCGGGATGAAGCCAAGAGGGAGCTTGTAAACCTATCTCTGTGGTTCAGAGAGGACACAGGGACGCTCTTGGAAGGACAGACAGCTACCCAGGGGATTCTGAAAGGAGCAAAACAGAGACTAAGATCCTCTCTTTCTTTTTCTCCTTTCCTCAGATAGGGGGACTCTTTGGAAATGAAAAGGAAACTCAGAAGAAAAGTAAAATATTTCGCAACATTTACTACCCCCTGTCTTCATTTTTATTTTCATATTATTTCCTTTGTGATAACAGATTTTACCTACAAACCATTTCAGGTGTTGGAGGTGCCAATGAAAGATACATAGAAGTAGAAGGTTCAATTCGTTCCTGGTGCTAAGAGAAGAAAATGATGTTTCCATATCCCTAGTTGGAATCTAATGCTTTCCCTGTGAAATGTCATCAGTGTGGAACTCAATAGGCCTCAATCCTGACACTTGAGAATAATCTAGAGAGTTTTCAGACACTGAATCAGAACAGGGAGGTGGGAAGAGAGCAGGACATTTGTGGTTTTTAGAAGGTCCCCTAGTGATGTGAAAGTGTAGCTAGGGCTGAGGACCACCGTTAGCATTAGCACTCCAGGACATTTGGTAGCATGTTGGAGAAGTGTGACATGTTCCAACATGATTCCTGTGAGGAGACCACCCCATGTGCCAGCCATCAGCCACCAGCCCTCATCCTTCTTTGGGGACTGCCAAGACTGGCCCACAGAATCCCAAGGGGTACCTCTGCTCGCAAAAGAGGAATGACATTCAAATGACTTAATTCATGTCAATGTGATTGTGCAGTTGTTTTCTCCCTAAACTGTTTTCATTCGTAAACTTTCTGAAATCTAGAAGTTTATGGTAAAAAATACAACCGTTTCTTAGCACTAGCTCTTGGCTATTCTCTTTTCTTTTGCATTTGGGTATTTTTTTTTTCCTGTTGTATATTGTTATACCGAAAGCACTTTCCCAAACCCGAACCAAAACAAAAACAAAACTTCTCTTTCTGCCTTGTCTTTTCCTTCACCCAGTGATTTCTGATTTGCTCTTTGAGCCTCCAGCAATCTCAGCCATCCAATCTGCCCACCCCACCTGCAATTCCCAGGTAGCTTCTCCTCTGAGCTTGTACTGCATTTAGAACATGATAGTCTTTTTAATTACCTTTAAAGTGTTCACTTGTCTGCCTTCCCGCCTACTGTAAGCCTGTAGAAGGGAATAACAAAGAGCTACTTGTCTGTATATCCCCAATGCCCAGCATAGCCTCTGGACCATGGAAAGGGCTGAACTATTTTAATAAACGAAAACTATCAACGGCAAGACCCTTTTCTTCCAATGAAACCCTAAGTTTCAATGCAATTCATGTAGTGCTTGCCCGCTCACTGAGTCTTCTGCTCCTAACCTTTAGAAGTGATTCACACAGCGGAGATGAAGCAAAAACATGGAGAGAATGCAAAGGACTACTCAGCTCAACCTTGAAGGTAACTTTCAACTTCTCCTCCGGAGGAAGCTCTTGAAAACTGAAGTGGTCTGCTCCGCCCTCTAGTGGTGGCCACGTTGCAGAACACTTTTAAAGACTACCTTCAGGAATGAATACCAGGTAAAAGTCTCCACAATGGTATTGCAATGCCAGTCTGTGTATTATCTACCCGGCTGCTATTTCAGCATGCTGTTGCTGTTTCCCATAAGAGGTTTGGAGTCCTCCGGTCAAGGGCCTGTAGTCATATTCGGCAGGGACATCTCCCCGGAAGGTGGTTTGTGCATTTAAGAACAGAGTCTTCACCACTCTAAATCTTGGCGGGCAACGTGGCAGCATCCCACGGGACACTTGAAATGTTTTCCTTCATGCCCTACATATTTTCCCTTATGGTACCTGGGTCCTTGAGCAGATCAGGGCTCAGTAAGGCTTCAGGCATTCTAGTCTCTCAGGGTAAATATTCAAATAAAATTCTACAATACTGATGCAATGCAGCCCGATACAACGGACCCATGATACATCCTCAAGTATTTAATCAAGCCTCTTTGACTAGAAGAAAGTGGCAAATTTTTTTTTTGTTTATTGGGTTTTTAAGTCAATTATGACAATAGAAAGCTGTTGTTGGGGCTAGATGACCTAATCTAGACTATCACTGAAGCCAGCAACTTTCTGGAGCCTGCCACGTTCTGATTCTGATCTGACCTTTTCTTAGATGGGGCCTATGTGGAAGATAAGGGAAAGTAGAGGGAAATAACATAATATCTACAAAGAGAGTGTTCCCATTGCCTACATACAGCACTGTCTCCTACGGACTGCATTTTTTATTGGCAATCTGCAGCCACTTTCTCTAGGTTGCAGGCACATTTTGAGTCCCCAAAATTGTGGGGCTCACAGAGCAATTTGTAGTCATGGTTTCTTTTGCAAAATGACGATGTTTAAGAACATCATGTAATTAGGCCGAAGGAAAATAGTGTTTATTCTATGAGCTGTGGATAGGCTGCATGCCTGAGTTCTAATTAACACAGTGGTTGATTCACTAATGCCAAATGTCTGTCGTTAAGGAAGACATTAAAGCAGTTCGGCAGGTAACGTTTTGGAAGGGGCTTCTGGAAGACAGCGGTTCACCTGGGCAAACAATACAATGACGGCAATTCATACCCTAATGCAGTCTGATGGAATGTGTGCCTATGTACTGGATTTCTCTCATCTCAAACCCACTTGGGAGAAAATAGAGATTTTCTCAGTGAATGTGTACAAAAAGGCCTCTGGAAATATGCATCCACAGATAAAAGTACTAGACTATGCATTTAGAGCAAGTACAGATAGCAGCAAGACTTAAGAGAGGGGAGAGCTCTATTTTTGATGGCAGTTCACAATTGACCTAATCGGAACCCTGGAGAGCTAGCGTCAGAATAGGCTGAAGCAGGAACTCTTCCTCCACATTATGCTGGGGTTTTGTTTTTTTTCCGCCAGAGTTAAGACTTTTGCTGAAATGCTAATTATGAAAAAAAATCTCCTTGGGGAACCTGTAGGTTTCCACCTTGTCCCAGGCCCTGGGAGATTAAAATGTTACAACAAGGCCGTGCGCGGTGGCTCACGCCTGTAATCCTAGCACTCTGGGAGGCTGAGGCGGGCGGATTGCTCGAGGTCAGGAGTTCGAAACCAGCCTGAGCAAGAGCAAGACCCCGTCTCTACTATAAATAGAAAGAAATTAATTGGCCAACTAATATATATAATGTAAAAATCAGCCGGGCATGGTGGCTTGTGCCTGTAGTCCCAGCTACTCGGGAGGCTGGGGCAGGAGGATTGCTTGAGCCCAGGAGTTTGAGGTTGCTGTGAGCTAGGCTGACACCACAGCACTCACTCTAGCCTAGGCAAGAAAGCGAGACTCGGTCTCAAAAAAAAAATAAAAAAAGTTACAACAGTTATGAAGTTCCTTTCTGGGAAAGCTCCACGATCCTGTGAAAAGTGTCAAAGGAGATTAATTAATAAAAAGGAGAAGGCCGGGCGCTGTGGCTCACGCCTGTAATCCTAGCTCTTGGGAGGCCGAGGCGGGCGGATTGCTCAAGGTCAGGAGTTCAAAACCAGCCTGAGCGAGACCCCGTCTCTACTATAAATAGAAAGAAATTAATTGGCCAACTGATATATATATAAAAAAATTAGCCGGGCATGGTGGCGCATGCCTGTAGTCCCAGCTACCCGGGAGGCTGAGGCAGAAGGATCACTCGAGCCCAGGAGTTTGAGGTTGCTGTGAGCTAGGCTGACGCCACGGCACTCACTCTAGCCCGGGCAACAAAGTGAGACTCTGTCTCAAAAAAAAAAAAATAAATAAAAAAATAAAAAGGAGAGAGAGAGAGAACTTCACCTTGTACCTGGAAGTTGAAGTCTGGAGCAGAAAATTAACCTCAGTCACTACAGTGTGGCAGAAATGCTACCTATTCCTGCTGCCCAAATTCCTCAGCCCATTCTTGATAACACATTAAACACACACACACACACACACACACACACACACACACACACACACACACACCTCTCTTCGTCTTTCTGCAGAGCACATTTTCTTTCTGATGTTTCTTTATGTGGGAGGGAAGCAAAGGAGAGAAAGTATTGTCTAAGTTGATGAAACAGGCTGTATTGAAGCACTAACTTTAATCCACTAGCCAAAGGCCTACACCCAGATATAGCACCACTCTGACATCGGTAAATTTAGACACGAACCCATACTAAACCCACCTTCTGCTCCTACCTTTCCCTCCTGTTCCCTGTTGCCCACCCTTATTCCTTACCTCCCTTTGCTACCATTCATTACCTTCCTCCTCTTGAAGGAAAGCTGACTTGGGGATAATTTTCCATCTCTATCTGCTTCTCTTGGCTCTGTGACTGATAAGAAAGAGCTTCAGAAAGAATCACATGGATAATACAGCTTTGGGAGTCTCTAATGCAGTCGTCTGGGGCTGGCCAAAGAATCTCAGAAAATCCACCTGCTGCCTGCTCTTTAATCTTGCCACGAGATACGGGAAGGTCAAATGTGGTGGTTCCCATTTTAAAATGGGGGTTATTAAGGTTGAAACCTGAACAGAGTCAGTCCTAAGCACTTGCTACCTTCCTTCACCTTTTAGCTCCTCCTCTCTTCTTCTCCCCTCCCTTCTGTCCCATTTCCTTCCTTGCTTAGTCAGTGCAGAATCTTCCAACAGCAAATTCTCAGCTAGCTCTCTGCCCTTCCACTTTCCACCCCTTTAGCTGATCACCAGTAGGGGCCTGAGGCAGACTGCATTGTAACAAGGCATATATGAAGGTTTCAATTTCTAGCAGTGACCAGATGGTGAGTGAGGAGGGCCTTCTCACTTTCCTAGGATCATGCCCCAGTAGAGGCTGCCTTGGGATGAATATTGACAAGTTCTCCCTGGAAAAGTCAGTTACTCCAAAAGCCTGTTCTGCTCCACCACCAGGGTAACCTGCAAAGTGTGGATTTTCTTTAAACTGAAGATCAGCAATAATTGTCGATGTGAAATTTCTTTGTCTTAACTTGCTTTTTGGTCTCAGAGTGATTTCTTATTGACTAAATTGAGCAGCTGCTGTTTTCATGAAATAAGACATTTTTTTCTAGATACAACATTTCTTTTTCCAGATTGGTGTTTTTTTGTTTTTGTTTTTGTTTTGAGACAGAGTCTCACTGTGTTGCCTGGGCTATAGTGCCGTGGCATCAGCCTAGCTCACAGCAACCTCAAACTCCTGGCCTCAAGTGATCCTCCTGAGTAGCTGGGACCACAGGTGTGTGTCACCACACTCGACCAATCTTTTCTATTTTTAGTAGAGATGATCTCGCTATTGCTCAAGCTGATCTTGAACTCCTGACCTCAAGTGATCCTCCTGCCTTGGCCTCCCAGAGTGCTAGGATTATAGGCATGAGCCACCACGCCCGGCCCAGATTGGTTTAAAAGAAGGAACAAGCCTGGGAGTGCAGAGATCTGGGTTCTCCTTCTTTATTCATCACTTGGTAGTGTGACTTTAAGCAAGTCACATCCATTCATTCTACAAACGTGAGTGTCTGCTATGTGCCTGGCACTGGGATACGATGAGCAAGGCACAGGAAATTGACCATTGCAGTTTACACTAAAGGAGATTTGCCCAAGAAAGCCAAGAGCAGAGAGGAAAGAACCTCTAAGTCTGTTTGGAGCATGGAAGGACCTTTCACAAAACAGGTAGAACTTCACCTCTGCTTCCATGAAATACTTTTTCAATTGCACTAGCCCACAGCTTTTTAAGAGCACCTATTGGTCTGAAAATTATACATTTCTTTTCTATTAGTGGCGATTCTTACAATTTGTTCACGCTCATGTGACTTTCTAAGTCTATGGTTAACAAATATCTACCTCCCAAATAATAGAAAGACTTGAGAACCCTCTAAGCCAATAATCTCCTCTATCTTGTTTTAATTCCATCCTATTGTATAATCACATAATCAGTCATTATTATTATGTTGCTGCTTATAATCAAGCCCCATTTAGATTTATCTATGTTTCCCTGATTTCTTTGCCTACTATACATACCTTTTTGCATCTCACTCCTTCCTTTTGAGTTCAATTTTGTTCTTTTTGAGTTGCATCCATTGGTAGGGTCCATTGAGGTGCATGCACTCTCAGTCATTATTTTAATGATAGTTTAGCATAAAATTTTAGGTTGATAACTATCTTCTCTCAGCACTTTGAAGATATTAGCACTCTGTCTTCTGACATATGGTGCTGTTTTTATCAATGTAATTATTGTTCATTTTGGGTAATCTGACTTTTGCTTGTTAAATATTCTGGTATTTCACTCCTGTGTGCAGAAGTGAATTTATTTGAATTTATCTTAATCAGGATTTCTTGAACTTTCTGAATCTGATGCTTTTTGTGTTTCAAAAATTTTAGAAAATTCTTAGTCATTGTATCTTTAAATATTGCCTTTTCCCCATTTTTTTTCTATATTTTCCTTCTGAAACTTCTATTAGATTTCTTTTCATCTTATCTTTCATGCCTCTTAATCTCTCTTCATATTTTCCATCTCTTAATCTCTTTGTGGTTCATGTTTGGATCTATCTTCCAGTTTGATAATGCTTACCTTGCCGTTTCTAATCTGTATATTGAGTTTTCAATACCAGTGAATGTATTTTTAATTTCTAAACATTGTATTTTTTCAGTCACCATTGCAGCTTTACTTTTCTCCTGTTTTTTTTACTTTTTCATGTCTTTAATTATTTTAAACATACTTATGTTATTGTCTATGTCCAAGTCAACTGAAATCCCAGCATCCAATCATGCCATTCGTGGTGTCTGCTGACTCCTACTCATGGTAACTTGAGTGTTTTTGTCAATTTAGATTGTGAATTTATATACAACAAGCCTTCATCTATCTCTGAGGATCCCGTGAGGCCTGGATGGGGGGGGGTGTGGTCCTTCCTCAAGGCTTTACATTTGCCTCTGCCAAATGCCCCAAGGGTAGAAAACTGGGATCCATTTTTACATGAATTGTTCAACTGAAAGTTCTTGAGCCATAGAGAAGAGCCCCAAATCCATGTGGGGATGAGTCTTGATTATGAATTCTCTGGAGAGATCTTTGTCCTTACTCAGAACCTTGACTGAAATGAACGAATACCTTGTCATCGCCTTGTCAGCAGCTGGGTTGCTTGAAGGACCTCCGAATTGTTGAAAATAGAGTCCTTCAAGTGTCCCTGGTGACTCGGTTCCAACACCCCCAGCCTTACATGGAGCCAGGGCCTCACCTGTTGTCTCCAGGTGAGCATTTGCTCATGAGGTCCCGAGCTGCCTAGAGGGCGCCCTCTGTCTGCTCCTGCCTCCTCCCCTGACACCTGTGACTCATCTCTGTGCTGGCCTGGTCTCCAGTTACCTTGTTGGTTTTAGCTCCTGAACATCTTTCATACTGTCTTGCAAACTCAGCTATGCATTCAAAAATATAGCTTTGGTATAATTTAAAAGTATAGCTTTTGGTATAAAATAGTTTGGTATGATCTCTCTAGCATTTGTAGGAGTTTTATAATGGGAAAATCTGTACTTCTCTGTATTGGTAGACATGTGCAGCCCTATATACACTTTGAAGAAATAGATCACAAAGGAATGTTTAATTAGGTTAAAGCGTTTTTTTTTTTCTTTTATGTGAAAGGGTGGCCATATTATCTGGTTAACATGATAAGGAGAATTAACCACAGTTAACATATTACTAACTCAAAAATTGATAATGGGGTACTTGAGAAAATACAGACAAACCTAATGCCTTTTTAGGGAATAATCAGACAGAAAACCGTAAAACTGAAGGGGTCTTGGAATTAATATATTCATTCATTCATTCATCAGTTATCTAACGCATGCTTATGATCCAGAAGCTACTGGGCATGCAGTTCCTTCTCTTATAACGCTCACCTTCTGCAACACACAGTGAATAGTAAACAAATGATTTAGTAACATAATAATAGATGGTGATAAAGGCTGCAGAGAGATTTAAATAGGGTTATGGGATGAAGACTGGGAGATACCAGCCTCCAGGAAGAAGTAACAACTGGGCTGAATCCTAAACAACGAGAAGGAGAGGGTGATGAGAAGAGTAGGGAGGAGCTCCTAGGCAGGAAGGTGGTCTGCGATTCAGGTGTGGAGAGCGTAGGGGACCCGAGTGGGAAGCCAGAGCTGAGGAGTGTTCCCAGAGCACAGAAACCGATTTTGCCAGAGTTGGCCCTGGTCGGGGGCTCTGATCATACCTTCTCTATTCTTCAATCCCCAAACCTCTCGCATGCCACTAATCCCCTTGCCAGCTGTCCTGTTCAGCCTTGTCTTTAAGCAAGCTGTCATTGACCACATCAAATACATCCGAGTGCCCGCATGAGCCGTAAGAATACCCAGAGCACCTGCTTCTAGAGTGTTTTGAACGTCTTACTCCAAATCCTCACAGCCTCTGCAATTAATGCGATTAGCTACGAGTTCTCACACCTGTTGTTTGTTTTTATGTAATTCTGTCTGTGCTCGTTCAAATAACCACTGATTATGTTCTGGTATAATAAACTGAAAATTTGCTATTACGGGTTTTAGAAAGCAAAGGAAGTGCTTCTTGATATGTTGATATAAAAATCTCTAGCCTTAATTGTAAAATTGCCATACATGTTTATGTATAGATCTATATAGCTCTGCTTCAAGTTAACAATCACAATAACTATATAAATATGCATTTACATATATGTATTTGTATTATAGTTTTATAAGAAAAAAACTATTTGGAATATTATTGTCTTCCTTCTCTTATAAGATTACTGATTAATAACTGCATGCTCATAATCATTTTAAAATTATTATTTACTTGATTTCGCTTTCTTTTCATCATAATCATGTGCAGTAAGTAGCATTATTTCCCTTCTTTTACAGATGGTTAGAAAACTGAGTCCAAAAAAGGCGCTGATTTATTGATGGTGTCACAACAGAACATATTACTGAGCACAGATTAACAGATACGATGTGACCATTAAGGGTAAAATGTCCATCTCTGCTCCAAGTGAACAACACCAATATTTTCACCTTAATTTGCATGAATTCAGTATTTGCAATAGCTATGTAATTTCCTACCATTAGCAGGAAAGCTGTGGTGCATACTTTCTTTTAAATTAAACATTCATTGACCACGGTGCATTGTTGAATATAATATCAAAAGTGAAATCTCAATTTTTATCTTAGATGTACATGATTTTATTTTCTTCACCTTACTGTTATGAAGGGCTTTCTATAGGAAGTCAGTATCTTTATGAATTCTAGGATGCATATATTACTGAGACATTAATCACATTAGATGGTGTTATTTTCATTAATCCTTTGTATAGCAACTGAAAATAGAGCTAGAGATGAGTGCTGAAAACCATTAAGCCTCGAAATGAAAAACAGCCAGTGGGAAGAGAACCCTAGCATAGCTATATTTTCCCAGGGTGCTATCTTAATTTAATCTTGGTGCCACCAGTGGAGTGGCTTTTTGCAATATTAGAATTTGTCAAGTGACTTTTCTCAGTAATGGTGTTGCCTCTGCCTATCCTGTCAAATTCTTTTCAATCCACATTTAAGGACAAGTTAGAACACAAACCTGGAGCTGACAAGCTTCCTGATGTATCTACATTGCATTTCAAGTGTTGTGTTACTTGCTGCTTTCGTTAACTGTCCTCTGGTCCTTGATGGCAACATACTCAGTTCTTTTTTTTTTTTTTTTTTTAATTTTTCTTTTAGTAAGGTTGGCACCAACAACATACTTAGTTCTGTGCTAGCTGCCTATAAAACACATCATTTGAGAAAATAAACTTTTATAGAATCACACACATCTGATTTCTAACCATTCCTTGAATAGCTAAACTCTGGGAGAAAAAAAAAAAACTGAAAAGGAAAAATAGCTCTTGGAAGCAAAATAATCATCAGAAATATAAGGTCCCCCACTCATCCTTGCCTTCAAAATCCTGGCCACTGCCACGTTGCTATTTGTACACAATTTTGTGACAAATCGCATATCAAGTACTTTATATGTAATATTTCATCAAATCCTCACAAGTCTCCAGTGAGCCTGGTACCTCTATTAGTTCTTTCTCTCCCTCTCTCTCCTTTTTTTTTTCTTCTTTTTTTTTACAGATAAGGAAACAGAAGTATAGAGAAGTTAAGTACCTTACCCAAAGTCATACAGTCAGGAAGGAATGGGGTAGGATTTGAACCCAGATAGCCTCACTCCAGGGCCTGAGTGCTTAATGAGCAATAAATGGAATGTTGCTTGCTTGTACATTATGTGCAGAGCATCGTTTAGATATGTCCTCGGAAATCTTATATCCTAGTAAGGAAGTAAGTCAAGAGCCTGGGAGAGGGAGGCATGATGCAAAGTCCAAAAATCCTTTGCCTACTCCTCACGGCCCTTTATTTTGTGATTCAACTTGATTTTCTAACCTATGACCTGCAATTTTCCTACTTGAACCTGGACTCATTGTGATGTGTCTAGAGAAGCTCTCGCCTTCACAGTTCCATGCCTTTGTTCACTTGACTATCATATGCTCTTCTCCATCGCCCACACAAGCCAGATTTTCTCTAGGTGAATCCCAACCACTCTCCAAAGGGCACTCCTTACACTTGAACTCATAGCATTTCTTCCCTCCTTTTACCATAACCACTGTGCACCATGTGCTCTACATCTATCTCCAATGCGAGCCTTGAGGTTATATCTCGAAGAGTGTTCTAGGAAAAGGGAATGGAAAATCCAAGGGCCCCAAGGCAGGAGCGTGTGAAGCGTGTACCAAATCACAGGGAGGCCAGTGGCATCTAAGAAATTCCAGCCTCCCCCCGCCCCCAGACACAAATGAGCTATACGAGTGCTCAAGGCCAGCAATCTTTCCACTTCTGAGGATGCCACACTCAGGCTTGCCTGGTGCAGTGGTTGTCTTAGTCCATTTGGGCTGTTGTAACAACATACCATAAACTGTAGGTTATAAGTAACGGAAGTTTATTTCTCATGGTTCCAGAGGCTGGGAAGTGTGGGCCCACAATCAAGGTGTGGGCCAATTCAGTGTCTGGCCAGGGTCCAATTTCTGGCTCATGGATGATGCCTTCTCACTGTGTCCTCACGTGGTGGAAGGAGAAGGACAGTTCTCTGGGGTCTCTTTTATAAGAGCATTGATTCCATCCATAGGGGCCCCTGCCTTCATGACATAATCACTTCCCAAAGCCCTCACATTCTCATACCATCGCCTTGGGCCTTAGAATTTTGGAAGGACACAAACATTCAGACCATAGTGGTACCTAGTTCTTTGGAATCCTATCACTCTAGTTTTTCAATATCACAAGTGACCCAAACTGGACACAGCTGCCACATAGTAACAAAACCTCGAAATACATAATATGATGTTTTCAGAACTAAAAGGAGAGATAGACAAACCCATAATGATAATGGGAGATTTTAACACGCCTCTTTCAGTAAATGATATAAATGGAATGAACAGTCAAAAATAATATCAATAAAAATGTAAGGATTTGAACAACATGCCTTTTTCATGAGAAATGACCCATGTTTGCAAATGAGAAACTTTCTTAACCTGTTTCCTCATCATAGAAGTTGGAAGACCTAGAGGCCTCTTTTCATTTTTGAGCTGTCTCAGTCTCCTTCAGCCCAGGCTGATATACGTCTTTAAAAAAATTTGTGACTTTCTGATATATCAAATGATAAATAAACTTCCTTAGATAAAAGCCCCTCTGTACTTTTCTGCTTGACTTATCTATTGCTCTACAGCAAACTCCCCAAACTAAGTGGCTTAAAAATCACAACAAATTATTTCCTATGATTCTGTGGGTTTCCTGGAAAATACTGATAAACTGGACTACATTAAAGTTTTAAAGAACTCCTAAAAAATTAGTAAGATCCAGATAACCTAATAAAAAAAAAGGTAAAAGATACAAATGGGACTTCAGAAAACAGGATATCTAAATGGCTAATAAATATATATGACATGAAAGAATGCTCAACTTCATTAGTTATCAGAGAAAATTCAAACTGATGCCACAATGTGATACCACTGCATACTCAAAAAGATATCTAAAATAAAAAAGCCAATTACAAGCAAGATTGCTGGGAGGAGTATAAATTGGTACAAACATTTTGGGAAACTATTAGTATCTGCTATTTGAATATAATTTGAATAATAACATACCTTATGACCTAATTTGAATATAACATACCTTATGACCCAGCAATTCCACTTTTAGGTATAACTCCAACAGAAATACATATACACATATGCACCAAAAGACATGTATTTGAATGTTCACAGCAGCATTGTTTGTAACATTGAGAAGTGGAAACATCCCTAATGACCATCTGCAATTTTAAAAAACAAATCAACACATGTGATACAGTCGCAATGAGATACTCCGCAGCAGTGAAATTGAATAAGCTGCCATACATGACAGCATGGATAACTCTCATAAATATAACACTAAGTAAAAGAAACCAGACACAGACAGTGCACACTATATGATTCCATTTATATTGTGTAATGCACCAAAAATAAAAGGCAAAACTAATCAGTGGGGAGAGAGAGTGGTAATGTTCTATTTTTTGACCAGGGTAATCGTTACACCAGTAGTTCTTTTTGCAATAATTCACTGAACTACGCACCTTGCATAAAAGTTCATTTTACTAAGGGGGACGTGTTTTAAAATTTTAATTTAGTAGAGCATACGCCAGGCCTGCCAGGGGCAGGAAGGTATCTTGGAAAGAGGAGGCATCTTGACACAAGGAATGAAAATGTAAAATAGTTTGACATAAACTGGGGCTCTCCGAGCAATTTTATACGATATGCTGGGAGGAAGGAGAGGTGAGATGAAGTGGAAGAGGGAGCAAAGGTCCCTGCCAAGTATTTCAGATTTTATTATGCTTTAGGAAGATGTGGAGAGGCTTTAAGCATGGAAGCATAGGTTTCACATTTTTAACAATCGCTCGGGCTGATGGCAGGGTGGAAGGGGGATGTCTGTTCAATCATGTCCGCTTCCAGACACCTTTTTCAGAGTTCCCTCTTCATCCAACTCCAAAGACTGAGAGAATGAGAGGTCAGATGGTGGAAAATAATGAAGCTCACAGAGGCATTCAGCCTCTCTGTGTCCTTGATCTCATTAGCACCAGAAAATCGTCAGATAATCAGAACTGGATAATAGGTACAGAATTTTCTGTAAAAATTGCTCCACTGAAGTGTCTTAATGGTGATGACTGAATGATTGTGCAAAAAGCAAAATACTAGGAAAATCACGTATGCATTAAAGTAACTGCCTATGCATTCATTTGCTACAACTAGCTTTTCTTGTCCTTCAAGTCAAAACTAGCTATTCCTAGTCTTTTCCTCTTTAAAACCAGTTATACCTGTTATAATGCTTTACCTCCCTCCTATGGCTAGATTTTTAAAGACATGTTTTCTCTTCATTTGCAAACTGAGAAATCTACATTGTTGAAATCAAACAACTGGGAACCTAATAAGCATATAAATATTCGATCTCGCTATTTATCAGAGAAATGCTAGTTAAAATGAAATATTATTTCACAGCTATCATATTGAGATTTGAAAGACTGATAATACAACTGTGGGAAAAAGGAAACTTTTATACACTACAGATAAGATTGAATATTTGGCCGTTATGGAGTACAATTTGTTAATATCTTTTATATATATATATATATATATATATTTTATTTATTTATTTTTTTTGAGACAGAGTCTCGCTTTGTTGCCCAGGCTAGAGTGAGTGCCGTGGCGTCAGCCTAGCTCACAGCAACCTCAAACTCCTGGCTCAAGCAATCCTCCTGCCTCAGCCTCCCAAGTAGCTGGGACTACAGGCATTCGCCACCATGCCCGGCTAATTTTTTTTATATATATTAGTTGGCCAATTAATTTCTTTCTATTTATAGTAGAGACGGGGTCTCACTCTTGCTCAGGCTGGTTTCGAACTCCTGACCTCGAGCAATCCGCCCGCCTCGGCCTCCCAGAGTGCTAGGATTACAGGCGTGAGCCACCGCGCCCGGCCTGTTAATATCTTTTAGAACTAAAGATATTAACTATTCATTAAGCCAGAAATTCCAATTCTAGGTAGAAATCATGCAGAAAGTCTCAAGTTGTCTATAATAAAAAAACAAGTTCTCTAAAAAATTTTTCAGTGTGTTCAGGATCAATAGTTTTGTGAAATACAATAAAAATTAATTAATAAAACAAAATTTTTAAACAGACACCAAAATACAAGTCTGAATATTCTTTATTATTAGATTCAATAGATATAAAAATATTCAGCTGAATTGCTACTAAAGTTTATAAATGATTATTCTCAATTTCTGTACTTTAATTATGAACTGGTAACAATCCACAGTCTATAATTTGAGAAGTGCTACAATCAGTAACTCTAGCCCACAGGAACAAGGAGATAGATTCATGAAAAAAGTGTTCATTGCAGCACTGTTTTAAATATTTTAAAAAACTAAATTCATCATCATAGAGGAGAATAAATATTGTAGCCATATGATGAAATACAACACAACAATTAAAATGAAAAAAACTAGACCTATGCATATCAGCATGAATAAATCTTGAAACCAAAATATTCAGTGAAAAAAAAATTGTCAAGAGGATCTCTATGGTATGATGTCGTTTATATAAGCTTCAAAAATACTCAAAACACTATTATGTAAATGTCTCATGGATATAAATAAATGTATTAAAATTAAGGAATGAAAGATTAAATACCAATTTCAGGTTTTTAAGATTTTTTAAATAACATTTGACAATTAGAAATACCAATTTCAGAATAGTATTTTTCCCTTGGGAAGTATGAGAAGGATTATGAGATTAAAGAATTTTGATTTTTGTTCATAATGTTTTATTTCTATAAAAAATTAAAACAGACAGTGTGTAATATAAAACATTTGTTAAACCTGGGTATTGGGTACATGTGTGCCATGTTATTTCCTATTTTTAAAATGTTTAAATTATTTCATAATTTTTAGTTTAAAAAAACCAATGAAAACAGTTCAAGGAAGTTCATTACATATTTGAAATATTGAAATGGTTTTATTTTTAAGTATCATAGTTTCTTTAGCCAGAGTGCATGTAGTTATATAGAGAGAAACTTAATCATTTACTTCTGACTTCAAACGTCTGTCGTGAAACTGGAATATTCTACACAGACCAAGTAGGGAAGGTGGGAAAAGCTGCCCCCTTGTGAACACAGACAACTTGTATCCTAGTCCCAGCTCTGCCTGTGTGAAAACCAAGTTTCAAATTACAAGGGGAACTAACCTCCTCCAACTTTCTCATTCTAATTCTCATTCTAATAGGAACTAGCTCAGAGAGGCTGTGAATTGACCAAGGCACACACTCCTTGGTGGAACTAAGACCAGGGTTGAACATTTTCTCCTCTAGAAAAGTCACAGGTCATTTAGAAACAAATGAACAGACAGGAAACAATGGTGTTCCATTACTGCTCCTTGTTTCTACGAAGCTTGGTTCTAGACACTGAAAAACGCACAGCCCACTCTGCCTCTTCAAAAGTCAGCTGAGGGACCTTCCGGCCCACGGGAAGCAGGGAAAGAGCACCTTGAAGTCAGGTGTGAATTCCACCTGCGAGCTCTGTAACCTTGGGCCCAAGGGGACTCATCTGTAAGTATGGGGAAGAATACATTATAGATCCCATATAGAGTTCCTAGCACGTGATGAACATAATGAGTGGCTCATAAATGTTATTTTCTTTCACCTTCCCTGATTACTAAGGTTCAGAGCATAAAATGACTCCATGTCTGCCTGGAGGTGGTGAGACAGACATGTGACAAATACAGGGGGTCCTGCTTTATCTGTGGTTTCAGTTACCGATGGCCAACTGCTGTCCAAAAATAGCTGAGTACAGAATAGTTAGAGATTTTGAGAGATGGGGGGAGAAAGACCACATTCACATAACTTTTATTACAGTATACTAGTATAATTGTTCTATTTTATTATTAGTTATTGCTGTTCATCTCTTACTATGCCTAGCTTATAAATTAAACTTTATCATAGGTTTATATGTATAGGGAAAAAACCATCTTGTATAAAGGGTTTGGTACTATCCTGGGTTTCAGGCATTCACTGGGGGGTCTTGTATCATATTCCTCCAAGGATAACATAGAGGTTCACTGTAAATGCAATAGAATAAGGTAAGGATGCACCCAGATACATTTAGAGTACTCTGAGGCAATTGAAACAGCAGAAAGTAACTACTGTCCTATGTACTATGTTGCCATTTAACATATCTAGGTCTCAATTTGTTCACCTATACAGTAGTTCTCTGCTTACAAAAGTGAGAACATTAAAAAAAAAAAAAAATTGAGGCTGGGCACCATGGCTCAGCCCTGTAATCCTAACACTTCAAGAGGCTGAGGTGGGAGGATTGCTTGAGCCCAGGAGTTTGAGACCAGCCGGGGCAATAGCAAGGCCCTGTCTCTACAAAAAATTTAAAAACTTTAGCTGTGTGTGGCGGTGAGTGCCTGTAGTCCCAGCTACTTGGAAGGCTGAGGCAGGGTTGCTTGAGCCCAGGAGTTTGAGCTTGCAGTGAACTATGATGATGCCACTGCACTTTAGCTCTGGCAACAGAGCAAGATCCTATCTAAAAAAAAAAGTGCTTGATACGTCGTAATACTAATACAAGGCATTGCTAATTTTTCCCCCAAGAACCAGAATAATGGCTTCTCAAAGATGCCCATGTCCTAATCCCCAGAATATGTTATGGGAATATGTTATGTTACATGTCAAGGAGGAATTAAGGTTGCTAACCAGCTGTTCTTAAAACAAGGAGATTATCCTAAATTAACTGAGCATCCCAAATATAATCACAAGGGTCCTCTAAGTGTAGAAGAGGAAGGCAGAGCTCAGAATCAAAGATAGGGAGGTGCTGTGCTGCTGCCTTCAAAGACAGAGGAAGGAACCGCAAGCCAAGCAATACAGTTGGCCTCTGGAAGCTGGAGAAGGCAAGGAAAGAGATTCTGAGAGTTTCCAGAGAAAATGTACACATGCCAACAGCTTGATTTTTAACCCATAAGATTCATTTTAGGCTTCTAATCTCCAGAACTGTAAAATAATAAATTTGTATTGTTTTTAAGCCATTAAGTTTGTGGTGATTTGTTTACAGGCATAATGCAAAACTTAATACAAACCATAACCTCAGTACTTTGAAGACAGCAGCATGAAGAATGAATTAGTGCTGAAGGCAGCATAGAATGTGAGTGCTGTTGTGGTTTTTTTCTTTTTTTTTTAATGTGACTGTCATCATACCAGAGACACTGGGTTCAAATGGTCAGTGCATTATCAATCCGGGCCTAGAATCAGCAGGATGAGGACTTCCATGAAAATTTCTCTAGATCTATCTAGCTCTGGCATGCATAAAAAGCTATGCTCATCTCTATGCACTAGTGGCCCTGGTGCATTCCACAACAGACGCTGAGCAGGGACCCTGTGGAACAGTCCCATCTCCTTTCCCCCAGAACATTTCTTTTAGGCCAAATACTGTGTATTAATGTTTCTTTGTTTCTTTTGATCCTTATTTTAGATGTTTAGATCCACCTGATAAACTTATAACCATCTGTTAGAATATAGATAAAGGGTCCTCTCCTCTGGTAAATTGAATTTTTTGGTCCCAATTCCTCACTTCTCTTTAGTAATATCCACACCCACACATGTGCCTTGATTTGGGGCTTGACCATGTTGCTTGCTTTGACCGATGGAATTTTAGTGACTGTTGCAAGGGCAGAGACCTGAACTGTTTTTGCACAGCTGGGCTCTATTGCTCTTTAGTGACTCACAATGAGCACATACAGGAAGGAAGAGAGCCACGTGGAGCAGATCTGATCCCAATCTGCACCTTGGACCCTGGAGCCCAAAACCTGGAACCAAGTGCACCCCAGTGGATTGGTTGTTGACTTATAGACCATGAGCCTGAAGATTCCTGTATTAAGCTACTATGTCTTTAATTGATTTGTCGCACAGCAATATTGTGGCAAGGGCTGACTGATACACCTTTTAGATGAAAGCTTTCCTAATCACTCCCCGCCAGTAGAACTAACCACACCCACATTACACTATTATAGATTTATAAATCTTTCTTCCCCACTGGACTTGAGTTCCTTGAGGGTAGGTACCAGGTGTTATTTGATTTTGTATCTGTGACCCCTATCATGATGCCCAGAATATAGTAGGATCCTCTTTTTCAACGAAAAGAAAGAAACAAACAAATGAGCAAAGAATGAATACAAGGAACACGCGGTCCAAGCCTGTGAACTTGAGGTGGGGCAGGTGAGGAGGAGGAGGAGATCACAGAGTTCTGAGCTGCTGCAAATGTCATCAAATGCATAAGGGGCCAAGTGTTGTTGGTAGACTGAATAAATCAAATTTTTGAACAGATAAGTTGTTTTTTTTAGGTATCTATAAATGCTATTCTAATTAATGGAGCAAAGTAATTTATTTCAAAGTAGTAACAAATTTGTGGCTTGTTATCATTATGTACTGATGGATACAAAAGAACAACCCATCTCAAGTGAGGAATGAAAAGTTTTGACATTAAAAGGAAGCTTTCATATTCCAAAATGTTGAGAAATACTGTTCTAGAATATTCCTTTTAAAGAAGTCATAAGGAATTCAGCTTGTTCCCAGTCTTCCTTGCTTATTGACTGGTGGTCCATGTAGCAGTGACTTGGCGTGTCTTTCTGGCTTATTCTTTCCTGAAACTCCAGGTCACTGCACATTTACATCATAAGGGCAGGGCTGCTGTCAGACTTCAAGACATCTCAAAGAAAATTATAAGCTTTCATTCTTTCCCCACCCTACCTATCACAAAAGCTGTCACATCACTGCATTTTCCAGCTCAGCCTTGGGTTGTAATTATAGTCATTGCCATAAAGAATTCTTCTAAATGAGAGGCTTATTTAATAGGGAGAAACTCACATGCATGAAAGAAAAGACTGCCAGCAGAGGAGTAATGATAGTTTGAAATATGAAAACTACACGCTGAATGTAGCACGGAGTTGACTCAAACCATGCGCCTTCCTGTTCTAAATATTTATAGTAGTAAAGAGGCATCTGTGAAAATCTTGAAGTCCTTTTTATCCTTTTTAAATGTGTTTTTTTTTCTTTCACTCTAATTCATTTAAAGGATGACATCTCTAATCTATGGCTGGAATGCTAGATAGGAATATTTTAAGAGTTTAAAGTCTTGTTATGAGGACTGGGAGTGGAGATGGGGGAGGGGAAGCAGTAGATAAATAGTGACTTCACTTAGAATCTTTATCTACTCACAGGCAATTTTCAAGGTCTTGACTTAAGCCATAACCCAGGCCTAGCTCCCTGGGGCTGACAGAACTATAATAATAATAGACTCTGGAAAAAATATTCAATAAATATTTGTGAGTGAGTATGTGAGTGAGTGAATGAATGAATGCATGAATGATGAGTGCTTCAGCCTAACCCTCACTCTCACGCTCCTTTGATCATCATGGTCCATTGGACACCTTACGCTCCTGTAGCAATGAACTGTCTGCCATTTCCCAAACATTATGCTTCCTCTTGCTGTAACTTCTAGATCCCTAATCTCCTCGTGCAGCCCACCAGAGTCTATAAAGTTCCTCCTCAACCTCAACCCACAACTCAAGCTTCCATAGCTCCATGCTTTAGCAATACTTTATATATACAGAATGGCCCAAACTCATTATGTTGTAAATCTTCCAACTCAAGTGCAGGAACTATACATTTTAATCATACACAACCTAAGCAACTGGCTTGGTGCTTGGCATATCATGGGTATTGAATAAATGGTCACTGAATAACTTATGCTATTTGACCCTTCCAGTGTCTTCCAAAAAAGACTGTAAATTAATACTTAATTGCAGGATGATTTCTTGTACAATTCTTTTTTTTTTTTTTTTTTTTTTTTTGAGACAGAGTCTCACTTTGTTGCCCAGGCTAGAGTGAGTGCCGTGGCGTCAGCCTAGCTCACAGCAACCTCAAACTCCTGGGCTCGAGTGATCCTTCTGCCTCAGCCTCCCGGGTAGCTGGGACTACAGGCATGCGCCACCATGCCCGGCTAATTTTTTTTTTTTTATATATATATATCAGTTGGCCAATTAATTTCTTTCTATTTATAGTAGAGACGGGGTCTCGCTCTTGCTCAGGCTGGTTTTGAACTCCTGACCTCGAGCAATCCGCCCGCCTCGGCCTCCCAAGAGCTAGGATTACAGGCGTGAGCCACAGCGCCCGGCCACTTGTACAATTCTTTATGTGAAAGAATTCTTTATTCTTTATGCTATATATCCTCCTTCCCTAGCACATACTAGTCCTTCACCATACCCAAGAACTGATCAAACAGCAAAATGAGTGAAGACACAGTTCCAAGTGCTAGAGTTAAGAAGAAGGAGGGGAAACTACTGGAAGAATTCTATCTGGGGTTGACATTATCATATTTCTTGTGAGAAAGAAACATAGTTTAGAGACAGCAACATTTCAAAGTAGACAAGAAGGTCATTGTAATAGTCCAGAAAAAAAAATACTATGCTGATCTTAATCATTACAAGATAAGCGTAATGGGCATAGAGAGTTGGAGCTATATATTATGTATTTTAGAAATATCTCTTTTTTTTTTTTTTTGAGACAGAGTCTCGCTTGTTGCCCAGGCTAGAGTGAGTGCCGTGGCGTCAGCCTAGCTCACAGCAACCTCAAACTCCTGGGCTCAAGCAATCCTGCTGCCTCAGCCTCCCGAGTAGCTGGGACTACAGGCACGCGCCACCATGCCTGGCTAATTTTATATATATATATTAGTTGGCCAATTAATTTCTTTCTATTTTTATAGTAGAGACAGGGTCTTGCTCAGGCTGGTTTTGAACTCCTGACCTTGAGCAATCCGCCCGCCTCGGCCTCCCAGAGTGCTAGGATTACAAGCGTGAGCCACCACGCCCAGCCTAGAAATATCTCTTATAGGACTTGGTGGCTGACTGAAAATGGCATTAAAGGATGGGAGGAACTCAAGATTACTGCAAGGTAGTTATCTTGGACAGATTGTGTGTCTGTCACTGCAATGGAGAAAGTGGGAGCAGTCAGTCTACCAGTGAAATTCAGTTTTGCTTTTATTGCAAGTGAAGAACCTGTGGGTCATCCAGAAGATAACTGTCCACCAGTAGGCAGGTGTTTTGGAGCTCAGCAGAGCAATGTGGATTGAAGATTTCTATTTCAGAGTCCTTAACAAGCAAGTAGAAGTTGAAGTTTAGGTGGTGACTTACTTTACCCAAGGATATTTTATGGAGTGAAGGTTCTGGGGGGCTAGGGTAGGAAGGGGTTACTTGAGAGTTTCCCTCCCTGAGAATGGCAGGGAGTTGACTTAAGCCACATACTTTCCATTTCTAGATATGTGCAGTAGCAGTTTTAAAGAAGTGAGAAGTATTGAGAGTCTTGCCTTTGATACAACTTGTTAGAAAGCAAACTGAGTACGGGAATTCCAATCAAGTTTGTGTGACTGCTGGCCCTCCACTCTCCTAATATACCTCTACCTAATTGAAGCTTATTTTACAAAGGCCAATCTCTAATCAGAATCATCCGCCATAGAGTTCCTAGGAGTAGCTGTGTGTAATTTGAAAATCTCCCTGGGTGTTCTGATATAATCTCACTTCTTAAGAACCAATGTTGCATATACTTTTATAATCGTACTTAATATACCAATTTACATATTTGACTCTCCTACTATAACAGATTCTGTACTACTTGAGGGCAGGAATTTCATCTTCCTCAAATCTATATCCCCAGTGCTTAGCACAGTGTCTGGCACACAAGTATTCAAATGTTTTATGAATCCAGTGACCTCACTGATTGTGGATTTCATGAGACAAGTTTTGTCACTGACTTTTTACATGTGAGGAAATGGAAGCCTCACCACATTAAGTTATTTGATGATGTTACACAGCTAGTAAGTGGTCCAGCCAATACCTTGCCCTAAAGCCAGTCCCGTGTCACCTCTGCTCACACCCAAATCTGCCACCACCATCAAAATTTAGGACTGGAGGGTCAATTAGCAACTGGCTGTAACATTTCTGGAGGGCCCTGATAATTAAACTCACAGTGGCCTCTGAGCTATGTGCAGCTTGCCTTCCCACTCCCTACTAACAAACTTAAACTATCAGGTGAAAAGGGCATGAAGGGAGGGGCTATTTCGTATTGGACTCACTGTAGAGAAGTACTCAGGTCAGCTGGGAAAACAGAAGGAATGACTAACTGAAGGAAAACTGTGTCACCATTCTTGATATGCCTCACCCTTTTTATCTGATTAAATAAGGAGGTTGTTTTCACATGTTTCTTGCATGAATAATACGATTTTCCAAACAGGAAATTAAAACCTCTGCTACACTCTAGGCCTCTCCTTAGCAAAAAAAAAAAAAAAAAAAAAAAAAAAAAGTCGATCTGTGGATGCTGGATTTAATATGTAGAACATATGCTAAGAAAAAGAGGAGAATGCTGAGAAAGGAATCGGGGCTAGAGAGGAAATTTAATGATGGAAAAATGCAGAAAGGGCAGAATGGAAACTCTAGTTCCTCTGCGGTTTCTGAACAAATAGTCCCTGAGTTGTAAACACCTGATACCTATAACCTTGACTCTCAGCTGGCCAGAACTCCTCCAGCAAAACTGTCGCAGAAACCCTGGCAGCTTTCGCAGAGCCTATGGATCAAAGTGTAGAGAGGAAGACTCCAAAAGGCCAGGAAAGCTTGAGGGAGCTGTTTCAACCAGTATATTCTCATGGCAGATGATTCCGATTAGAGATTGGGCTTTGCAAAATAAGCTTCAATTAGGTAGGTGTACGAAATATTAGGAGAGTAGAGGGCCAGCAATCACACAAACTTGATTGGAATTAGCATACTCTTCGCTTTCTAACAAATTGTACCAAAGGCAAGGGAGTTGAGTGGGGGACACACAGACCACCCTGACTGCTCCTCCAAATCAGGGCAAGCATAAAGCCACACGATGAGACAAAGGACAGAGGTGACATAAGACAGGAGAGGGGGTCACAAAGAAAGAAGGGTGCCAAAGACCCAAGCTGCCATATAAATTTGCTAAGGGATGACCATGCACCACGAAAGGAAGGGATTCTCTTTCTCTTTCACCACAGACCTGGTAGCCTTCCCCGAGTTTCCTTGGCTGGAATTATCTGTGCTTCGTGGTTCTTTGTTCACCCTTTGCCTGTAGTGGCTGTTTCGTAGTTATGTCTTGACTCGTAGATGTAAGCCCATGAGAGGGAAATAATGATTAATGATTAATAATAATTAATGATTCAGCTTTAATTGGATGTATCAGCTCCTTTACAACTAGTTCATTTCAACCTTGTAATGATCCTATAAGGCAAGCACTATTATCATCCCTGGGGAACTAAGGCTTAGGAAGTTAAATATTTTGTTCCAATTCTCAAAGCATAAGGAGCAGAGCAGAAATTCAAGTCCAGGGCTGTCTGAATTCCAAATCTTTCCTCCTGAAGCTTCCGGTCTTTCAGGAAGCCCAGAACCATGTTCTGCACGTCACGTTGCCCTAGCAGTACATAGCGTGCTTGTAACTTGGATACAGTAAGTGCTGTCGACACAGACTTATCAAATTGATTTTGAGTTTGCTCATCTTTCCCCGGGGATGTCAATTTTTATTGAATTGATGTCTGGGTATTATTATCAAATGAGAACATACGTGACACAAAGCTTGTCTACCTTCTCAGCTTCTCTCACCTGCCTCCTTTCACTCTCATGACTGCTGCCTCACCCACCCACCTAAATACCCTCTCCCCAACTCTGGATTTGGATGAAAGGCCACATTTCAGGACACTGGAGCTGGCTTCCTGGGAGCCTCCACAGGGCCAGAGGACCCAACACTGAAATGTGGGGGAATTAAGTCCCCATTGGATGAAACTCAACCAAGGGTAAGTGAGAGACAGAAGGGAGCCAGACAGGTACCCTCTCTGTTCTTTCTTTCTTTCTTTCTTTCTTTCTTTCTTTCTTTCTTTCTTTCTTTCTTTCTTTCTTTCTTTCTTTCTTTCTTTCTTTCTTTCTTTCTTTCTTTCTCTCCTCCTCCTCCTCCTCCTCCTCCTCCTCCTCCTCCTCCTCCTCCTCCTCCTCCTCCTCCTCCTCCTCCTCCTCCTCCTCCTCCTCCTCCTCCTCCTCCTCCTCCTCCTCCTCCTCCTCCTCTTCTTCTTCTTCTTCTTCTTCTTCTTCTTCTTCTTCTTCTTCTTCTTCTTCTTCTTCTTCTTCCCCTTGCAGAGAAAGTCCTTAATGCTGGAAGACAGATCTGTGCTCAGCAAAGTTCTGTGCTTTCTGAGCTGGTTGAGAAGGAGTGGCCAGCTTTGCCTTACATGGGCTTGCATTTTTCCTTATCTCAGTCCTTTTTTTCCTCACTTACACTGCCCTGGGCTTGTACCTCCCAAGTAAAATGTCAGCAATAAGACAAGCAGTGAAAAGAGACATTGTATATCATAATAGGAATAATCCAAAAAACTCTAACAAACATGTACTTACATGCACCTCACAACAGAGACAGGAAAGATATTTATAAAGAAAAAAGTGGATTCTGCCGGGAGAGATTGGCAAACTCTGAATCAGAGTAGATTTTAATATACTTCCTCAGAAGCTTATAGAAAGATTTCAATACTCTTCCCTTTGAAGATGAATCAAGAAAAGAAAAATTAGTAAATCGATACCGAATTTAAATGAGTAAAAGGATACAAAGTATCTTTAAAAACCCAAAGGAACCTGGAATCCTATTAAACAATTGTAACATAGTTTCTATGGAAATAAAGGTTTGAGGGTTCAGAAACAAACAATACCAATAACAACTTTGGGGATATGATAACTTAGTTTGAAAGAACTCAGGTCCCAGTACTGCAGCGCCTAAGATTCTCTTGTGCAAGTAGGTATTCACCAGCCCAGGGCCCATAACTCATTCTACAAGTAAAATCTCCCAAGGGAACTAAACACTGCAGGTGAAAGCCCACACGTGTGCTATCAGAATAAAAGGTGAGTCTTTAAAGATTTCTGGGTTTTAGCCCCAGTCTCCCACTTCTTGAACCATCTCCATAAGATGAATCTCTCCTTTCCAAGTAACATTAATGTTGATAACTCAGAAAACTCTAGGAAAGTTGTTTTGATGCTAAAACTTTTACTAAGTTATGCATCTAAGATTCTCAGTCATCTTTTTATGAGTGAACAAGCATAAAATTTTACCCTGTCAGAATTTTTCTCTTCTACTATATATTCCAATCATTATTCATTTGCATTCCTTTATTCCTGAACATCTTGTTATTTGGAGTTTTCCATTGACACATTTTATTAATTTTAAAAAGTTTTCATTTTTTTCCCTCATAATAAAAACAATGTGTGTTCATTGTAGAAAACTTAGTAAATACAGAAAAGCAGGAAGAAGAAAATAGAATTCATCCTATCACCACACAATAGTGGCCAATTTCACATTGTACTTTAACCCCTGCAACAACTTTTTGAAGCTTACCGACTAGATTTTCCTCAAGTCTTTAGGGCTGGCTGTTTGCTCCTGGCTTTGGCCTTTCTTTCCATCTTTATTTCTTCCTCTGTCCCTCTCCCATTCTCCCTACACCTGCCAATTTATCACTAAGTAACAAATAGCAAGGGAAAATTAAAATTGTAAATCTCCTAAGTATTTCATTAACTCATACAATGCAGGTGTAATAGATCCGTTGTGTGCAGACATGCATTTCTCCATCAAATTAGATATTAAAGACAGCTCCTAGCATTAGTCATCTCAGGTATGAAATGATTGAGAGAAACACAAAAGAATCAGTACGTGGGGTTACCCAAAAAACTCACTTTTTCCTCCACAGAGTCAACAGCTTGGATCTGTCTAGAACAAAGGTTATCTTATTTAATGTGTTCTAATAATAATGGCATATGGCATATCACACCAGCTATATGTGAAGCCCTGATAGAACCACTGTACGTATATCAATTAATTTAATTTTTACAATAATCTTATGACAGATGAGGGTGGTGAGGCACAGAAAGATTAAGTGACTTTGCTCAACGTCTCACAGCTGATAAAGAACAGAGCTGGAATTTGAACCCTGGCAGTCTGTTTCTAGTCTCTGTAGTTTTAAACCACTGTCAGCCTTTATCTAAAGTGCTTTTGCATTCTGTAAGTTGTGATTTCTATAGCATGTGATGTGAGAGATAATTTGGTGGTTTGTAGAGATATTTTTAAAATAGTATGTATTTATTTAATATATGTTAGGAAAAGATGTCTTACACAAGTGTGATATCACAAATATATTTGCTTAGGATGAATAAAATTTAAAAGCCAACATCAGGCCGGGCACGGTGGCTCATACCTGTAATCCTAGCACTCTGGGAGGTGGAGACGGGAGAATTGCTTGAGCTCAGGAGTTCGAGACCAGCCTGAGCAAGAGCCAGACCCTATCTCTACTAAAAATAGAAAAAGTTAGCTGGATGAAGTGGTGTGCACCTGTAGTCCTAGCTACAGGGAGGCTGAGGCAGGAGGATAGTTTGAGCCCGGCCAGGTGTTTGAGGTTGCAGTGAGTTACGATGCTGTCACTGCACTCTAGTTGGGGTGACAGAGCAAGACTGCCTCAAAGAAAAAAAAAAAAAAAGAAAGAAAAAAAGTCAAAGTCAGGAAAAATATAAGTAAGTAACAGTATAAATGGAATGTAAAGGTTGCGAAAACATTAATAATACAAGTGATAACTTAGAAACCAAAACCGAGATCTCACCTGTAACTCAACACCTGGCAGAGGTTTCCCACCAGCAGAGTGGATCAAAGATGGCGGGCTCTAACCCTTACCCATATTTTACCCTGTTAGCACTGAGAGGCCTCTCTGGTAGAACTTGTTTCTTTTTAAGTAACACCTTTTACTCTTCCATAAATTATAGTCCTATTAGCTTATTAGGCATTTTCTGCCTTGAAAAATTGCCAGTCTGGGTTTCTTAGTCTGAGCTTCTACCCAAGGAGTAGGCAGGGAGCTGACAGTTATTACATTACTAATCTTTACTACATTTTTATTGACTTTCAGAGAAATACTATGAGAATAATACAAGGTTGTGGTTCTTATACCCAAGGCCACATCTATGGGCTGGCTTCATGAGAGGGATATAGACCTCTTTTTACTGAGATGTAGCCAGACCCTGTCCCTGTGAGAGTCAGGGTTGAGAGGGACAGTGTCATGGAAGCTTAGATAGCCATTTGCAGTGTATAAAATAAACATGTTCTGTTACCCTTCCTTGAAATTTATGCTTTAAGGACTTGATGCCATAACCCTACAAAGCTCTTCTTGGCTGTGCAGATGTTGAGGATGTTTTTTTCTTTTCTTTTCTTTTTTTTCTTTTTGGAGACAGAGTCTCACTCTGTTGCCCTGACTAGAGTGCAGTGGTGTCAGCCTAGCTCACAGCAACCTCAAAACTCCTGGGCTCAAGCGATCCTTCTGCCTCAGCCTCCCCAGTAGCTGGGATTACAGGCATGCGCCACCATGCCCGGCTAATATTTTCTATATAATTTTAGTTGTCCAGGTAATTTCTTTCTATTTTTAGTAGAGACAGGGTTAGGGGGGTCTCGCTCTTGCTCAGGGTGGTCTCGAACTCCTGAGTTCAAACAATCCTTCCGCCTTGGTCTCCCAGACTATTAGGATTACAGGAGTGAGCCACTGTGCCCGGCCAAGGATGTTTTTTTCCAATTTTTTACAAGGTCCTCTTTATGACGATCCATGAGGCATTTTCTCTCTAATCTCAGTTACAGGAATAATAGATTTGTTTTTATCTTAGGAAACTGTGAATAAATTCATTGTTTGTATATAATAAAACTTAGCCCAATGAATAGTCCGCATGTTTTAGAAATTAATGGCTATTATATCTGAGATATATAGAATGTATAGCAAGCAGTTTTTGACTTCTCATCACTTTTCTACTTATTTTTTGTTTGGCTTATTTTCTTCATCTTTTATTCAAAGTATTTTCTTCATTTTTGGCATATCCATTCATAGAATCCACTTTACATCTCGCATGGAATAGAATGAGATGTAAATAAATAAAAAATTAATAAGATTATCATTGCTGATATGCTAAGTGTTAAATAGATTGTGACTCAAATTAGTAAAGGCAGCAAAACTGTAGAAAACGTTTTTACTGCCAATCTTAATTAAATTGCATTTGTGGGCCAAACCCAATTTATCAGTTGCTAATCCCACTCTCAGACACATATATTACAGTAGCATTTGACAGCATGTTTTTTTCCCCTTTTTGCCTTATGTCTCAATAACAGAACTAATTGCTTGGGCGTGGAGCTTATGCAAGTGAACTTTTCCATTTCTTTTTTCTATATAGACTGCCTGATCTATTTTAGACTGGGTCTGGGTATTTGGGGTAATACGCATGATTCTTTTCTTCTACTAAAGTTCATGGTCATTCTAGATCATAGATATATTTAAAGTTTAAAAAAACTTGCTAAAGAAAGCTGCAGTAAAAGAAAGAAGAAAAATAAAGTGCTAGTCAGAACACTTCCTTGAGACTTGTGTCTAAAGTCCTGAATAAACATCTTTGCCATATCCTTGTAATATATTTTTAGTTTAGCCTTTTAATTAAGTGGTCATCAGGACTTTTAAAAAATCCTGCTCTACCATCTGTTCATTCTGCAGATGAAGGGAAGTTGCATATACACCTTAAGACTTAAGTTACTACTTTAGACTCAAGTTTTATATGCCATGAACATAGGGAGTCCAGATATAGGCTTCTGAGCTTCTACTAACTGCCTAATATTAAATGCAGAATTTGTAAGGACAGAAAACTGGTCCTTTGCTTTCATTAGATTCTCAAAGGAGTCTGTCACCTTAACAAGGACTAGCCTCTGGAGAAGCAATTTAAGGAATGTTTATGCTCTCTTTGGTGCTAATAATGCCCTCAGCATCGCATCCTTTGACATTAAAGCAGCAGTCAACAATTTTTAAGCCTCTCAACCTGTAAGACACTATTGAAAGATAGTCTCATCTTGTTCAGGCCTTTCAGAAGTTACAGTCTGAAGAGGGAGACAGATAAATGCATCTTAAATTCAATGTGCAAGGGAATCAACCAGGGGTCTTACTCAGTTGCAGATTCTGATTTAGTAATTGTGAGTGGGAGCCCCAAATTCTCCATTCTCTTAAATACATGAAGAAAGGATAATTAGTAGCAATATCAAATACTTTACACATGTGCCTCACTTTAAGCAAAGAAACTCAATGTTGGCAAACATGGGTTTATCAAACAGCTGAACCAGGAGCCTACCATTTACTGTATTAGGGAATGCATCATTTAGAACAGGCATCCTCAAACTACAGCCCACCACGGAGGACATTCATCCAGCCCAACGGGAGTTTTTGCCAGCGCTGCCTGTCCTGCTTAGCAGCCGACTCGTCCCCGGCCCACAGTGCGCATGTGTGGAATGTGCACCGCACTCTCCAATGGCACTTCCAACGGTCTGAGGGACAGTGAACTGGCCCCCTGTTTAAAAAGTTTGAGGACCCCTGATTTAGAACATCGGTTCCCATGCTGTGAGGTACATTGGAATCACCTGAGAATCTTTAAAAACTGCTGATGACTGGTCTCCATCCCCATATATACTGATTTATTTGGCAAGGGTGCACCCAGAGCAGGATATGGGATTTTTATAAGCTTCAAGGCAATTTTAATGCATAGCAAAGTTTGGAAACCTCTGATCTAGCAGCTACCATCATTGTCTTTGCATCTCTTAACATCTGAAGGTGATTAGCAAAGCTATGATAGAAAATTGATCTGTCAGCACTCCCAGCCCTCCACCTGAAGGGACCTTCTGAGCTTTGAACTGTATAGCCATTTTCTGTAGTTTCTCTGTAACTGTTTTTAAAACTTCACTTTTTCATTTCCTACTGTGATAAAGGCCAATAATCAAGCACAGTCAGAGGAAATAAATTGTTTGGGTAACATAAAATCAAATCTATCTTGTAAGAATAATCTTAAATAGTTCCAAGAACAAAGAATAGTTCAAAGTAGCATTAAAATCTGCTTGAAAAAAAAAACAATGAAAATTTCCTATTAAAATATCTAGGGTCCATATGAAAAGAATAATAAAACTTTATTGAGATATCTAATAGAAGACTTAAATAATAGAAAACTATAGTGTGTTCCTGGATAGAAGGACCAGAAATATAATATCATGGTTAACCAGACGGACTAAGTTACTTCAGTCTCAGCTCTTCTGCTGATTAACTTCTTGAACTTGGCCCAGGATTCATGGAAATGCTGGAAGACAACACATCATCAGGCCCCACCAAAGGTAGAATGAAGGTTTTTTTGGGATCCAATACTGGAAGATGGCTTCCAGAACATCTAGAGCAGTGTTTCCCAAACTTTAATGTACACATCACCTGGAGACGTCATTAAAATGCAGATTCTGATTCATTAAGTCTGGGATTTGGCCCGAGACCCTACATTTCCCACGAGCTCATGGTGACCCTCATGCTGCTGGTCTGGAGACCACACTTTGGAGAAGATCTAAATTTCTCCAGGTGTGAGTGTTATTGATCCCTCTTCTAGTGTTCTTCCAACATTGTGGTTCTTTGTCTCTGTGTCTTTCCATGTGTCTCTAGCTTCTGTCCCACTTCCAATCACTTAGATCTTAATTACAAATTCCACAAGGGAAAAGAGCAAATTGATTTATCTCAGGGCAGTGAAAATATAGGCATCTTTAAAAATACTTTTTCATACCTTCTAGATGTTCTAGAATGAGCTAGCATTTCTTATATAATCAGAAAAAAAATTATTTTCTACTATTTGTAACTAATAGTGTTATCACTTTGGCTGCAGTATATGTAATTCTGGCCAAAGAAAAGCTCTTCAGAGACCCACAGATCTGGAGAGATAAGTACAGATTGGAGAAGCAGGGAATAGAACCCAGGACAGTAAAGAACACATCCTAAGGACACAGCCAACATCTTTGGAAGGAATTACTAGATTCCAGAGGGGCCAGCAAATTGCATCCTAACACAAAAGGTCCTGCTGTCCTGGATTGAGCTTTCTAATGTTCTTGTACCTCAGTGGGTCCAAATCTGCACAGCAACTATGTGAGCTCACTATGTAAGGGGGCGGGAGAACTTTGTCACTTGTGTGCTTCTGTGTACCACTGCATCCTTATTTTTATTTTTTTTTTTTTTTGAGACAGAGTCTTGCTTTGTTGCCCAGGCTAGAGTGAGTGTTGTGGTGTCAGCCTAGATCACAGCAACCTCAAACTCCTGGGCTCAAGCGATCCTCCTGCCTCAGCCTCCCGAGTAGCTGGGACTACAGGCATGCACCACCATGCCCGGATAATTTTTTTTTCTATATATATTCGTTGACCAATTAATTTCTTTTCTATTTATAGTAGAGATGGGGTCTCGCTCTTGCTCAGGCTGGTTTCGAACTCCTGACCTTGAGCAATCTGCCCACCTCGGCCTCCCAGAGTGCTAGGATTACAGGCGTGAGCCACCGCACCCGTCTTGCATCCTTCTTTAGACAAACTCACAGTGGCTCCTCTGCCTGCCATGCATGGTTCTTTGTTACGTGAACACAGTTAAAAGGAGCAAGAGACACTTCCCTGAGCTAGAATCATATGCGGGTAACTAAAAGACCTACTAAAATATTTCTGCAGATTTGCACTAATAACCAGCTCAAGGCCTAACCAGCACAAGATGGTACATTTTGCCAGTCTTTTCTATCTTGCACTAAAGCAACTTTTCCAGAGGAATGCGTGCCAAACAGCATAGTGGGGTGTAAACCAACATACAGCCTTCCCCTTCTGTGCAGAGTTCCCGGGTTTGACTGAAAACTGCTTCATAAAGTGGCCCAAAGACCCCACTGGGCCCCTCAGTGGTTCAGAACTGAAGAAGGGTGGCTCCACTTTTGCTAGGCTTCTAGAAGCCTTTGTTTCAGTAAAAGAAGGGGGCTCTCCTGGCCCTTATCTCCCACCCCCCAGCTGACCTCAGGTACAAGTTGCCCTTGCCTGAAGATCAGCCCTAAAGTTCCCTGCCCATGTTGCAGCAGGGAGCACCCCCTTCAATTCTGCCCCTTTAAAGGGTTCCCTCAGCCCGGTTCCCAGTTTTCTTGCTAGGAGTGCCCAGGGAAAGCATCTGCTACTCTTAGCATTTTATGAGTTGCTGGAGGCTCCAGACTTTATCAATTCAGCCCAGGATTGGTTTATAATTCGTGGTGTAGACATTATCACGTTGTGTCCTTTGAGCCAATTCACAAGTATAATTTATTGAGATCGTTTTCTGTGCTGGTTTGTTTTGCTAGCATTCCTACTTTATCCCTGAAAACCTTCCAGTACTAGTTGTTTCTCCCTCATGTAATAAAGACTGTCCACAGTAGCTCAAGGATGTTTACTTCCTTTTTCTGAGCATTGGCTCGGTGGTTCAAAGAAATCAGAATTTTGAAAAGGAAATTCTGTATGCCGAGGAAAGATAGAGAAAAAAAATGGCCCACTTGTGGCAAAACTGGAGAGTGTCTTCAGGAAAATATCATAGAAATGTCTAAATAGGTAATTTTTTCAATGGTCACTGAAGGTGTATGATATAAACTCCCTCTACTGTCTCTCCCATAAAATCCTCAGTAAAGTATATGGTACTAGACTAACAATCTTGGGCGAGTGGAATATTTAAGGGTATGTGAAGTTTTGCTGTGCTCCATGTTCTGGGGATGTGAAGAGAACACAGAGGCAACACCCCTGGCACAGGAGCTGGGAGATGGGGGCACCGGGCGTGTTTGTCTAGGTGTGCACTCTTCAGGGAAGCGCTACTCAATGGAGGTGAACGTTGCTCTCTAAAATCGTGTCCTTCTCAGTCTGCGCAACCATCTGTGGTGGCCCTAAGTTAAGGACAAGTTCATACATCAATTATGCTTTTTAAAAACATATCAATAAATTTATAGAGCATCTCCTGGGTGTATGGCTAAGATTTCCTTCTTGCCCTTGAGTTTCCTACATGAGGCAAAGGGAAGTCAGCACAGCATCATAAGGTTGGCAGAGCTGGGGGGTAAAGAGAATGTCTGGGAACAGTGAGAACAAAGGCAGAACAAAGGTAGAACACCTACCGTGAGGTTAGAGACCCTGATTCATGATTTTGCAAAGGGGTGGGGAAACAAAGCTGGGGAGGTAAGCAGGTACCAGATTTTGAGAGTCTTCATGTCAGGCTACAGCTTTGGACTTCACTCCATACGTTATGATACATATTCAACATTTTTGCATAGAAAACTCTCAGGTAGAGCAACGATGTTTTAGGATGTTAGAGGAGAAAGACTGTAGAAAGGAGAGCAGTTAGGAGTCCCAGAACTGGGAGAGGACCTGAACTCAGGCAGTGACAGCAATGATTAGAACATAAAAGAAGACTTAACAGAGAGAGAATTAACAGGACATGGTGGCAGGGAGGGGAAAAGATGGGGAGGTAACCATGAATGACTTCAGGGGTGGTACCAGTAGCAGAACTAGGGAAATGGGAAGAGCCTGCTTACCTTAATGGGATACAGCAAGTTTAAACCAGCTTTTGCTTCAAGGCTGGTGAGTGAATATGTCTGGTACAATTGCAGAATGCTATTCATTCCCGTTCCACATAAACATGAGATGTGACTGCAACTACATGTTCTTTTGCAATACAGAGAACTGCATGCAGTTGGTTTACCATGTGTTTAGCAGCTTCTTCCTCATATCTAATTAGTTCAAATTGAAGTTATATATAATCAAGTCAAAACTGACTTTGCCCAAAATTGAAAACACTCAGAATCCCCTCCTCTGATCAAACATCCTTACCTTTCTGTGGCAATAATAATAATATCTACTAAATTTTGAGCACCAAATATGTGTGAGGCATAGGTTGGATGTTTTGCATACATTCTCTTTTCATTTTCACAACCATACAACGTAGACTTTACTAATTTCATTTTTCTGGAAAAGAAACCTAATAAGCTTTGGTTAACTAATTACCTAAATTTATTCATACAGAAAATCTAAGGTTCAGAGAAGTGAAATATAATACCTATGGTCACACAACTGGGATTTGACCCCACGTTTGCCAGATTCCAAGTTCTGTGCGCTTTCTGCTACATTTCTCTACTCTTGTTGAACCTACTTACTTATCATCCTCATTCTGACATCCTTTCTCCTCTTAGACCCACATTCTGGCTTCTCTTATATCAAGTATTTTATGTTCTAGTCGCATCTCAGAGACAAACCACCTCATACACACTTTTCAGTTCTCACTTTGCCCATCTTCAATCCTAATTTTTATCATCTGATTTTTGTGCTCCTGCTCCAATGTCAGGTCCTATTAGAGAAAATCATATAAAAATGTGGAGTAAGTCCTTTGGAAGCTGAAAGATTTATTTAGCACCTGAAAGGTTAACTCAGGTGCCCAGGCAGGTGTTGTTGATGGGTGCCAGACATTCAAAGAAGAACTCTGTCCTGTGAAAGCACAGCCAGACCCGTCAGGAACTAGGCAGGACCTGGGCACCAGTTTCAGCTGCGGACCAAGAAGGATGCAGACTGAGTCCACTGGAAACATTCTGGGGATCCCATCAATACCTGAGACTTAGTATAGGGCATGAGCAGGGCTCAGGTGCAGACCAGCCTGATATGGCCAAATGTCATGCCATAAGCATCCAAATACACAGAGTGTAGGCTGCAAGATGCAATGAGCTAGCAGAGTGTTCTGCCTGTTTTCTTAAAAAGTGGCCTGTGCCCGCTCACTATGTCTGAACTCAATTGTGCGGCATCTGAAGCAAAGTATCTGAAGTTAATCACCAGTGGCCTCTCTGAAGTCAGCAATCTTTGGACCAGCTCTTGTTGATGCTCTCTTATATTTCCTGCAGCAATTGCCCTACTAGTTTCAAGCCACAGCCTCTCACCCTTTCTAAACAATCCCATCATGACTTTACAATCAATTTGGAGACATTCCACATAAGGATCAACTTCCTTCCAATCCACCTTAGCAAATCCTTCAAGATCTTATCTTCTCCTTCTATCCTCATACCCTTCTTCCTGGAACCACACTTACTCCACTGTTGCTGCTTCCTTCAATGGCATCTCTCTCTCTATTTTTTTTTTTTTTTTTTTTGAGACAGAGTTTCACTCCTTTGCTGTGAGTAGAGTGCTGTGGCATCAGCCTAGCTCACAGCAACCTCAAATTCCTGGGCTCAAGCGATCCTCCTGCCTCAGCCTCCTGAGTAGCTGGGACTACAGGTGCACATCGTGATGCCCAACTAATTTTTCTATTTTTAGTAGAGACGGGGTCGCACTCTTGCTTAGGCTGGTCTCACACTCCTGAGGTCAAGCGATACTCCCACCTTGGCCTCCCAGAGTGCTAGGATTATAGGCATGAGCCACTGCACCTGGCCTCAATGGCATCTCTTACCTGCCTTTTCACTGGTCTCCCTTCTATTACTCAGGTCTTCCTTGTCTTCAAGGGTCAGTGCACTTTCACTTTTCTTGCCTATTTAAGCTACCTCTCTTCCTCCTCACGCCTTCTCCAGTTTCTACTTCCTCACCTCCAATTACCACGCAACCCTTTGCCATTTGACTTCTGCTGAAACGTCCCTTTCAGCTAACTGGGGACATCCTGATTGCCAAGACCCCTGCAGAGACCTGGATCCCCTCGACCACTTCCTTCCACTTGAAACTGCTCTGTGGTGCTGGATCCCCTGGTTCCTCTGTCACTTCTACTTTGCTTTTTCACTGGGTCCTCTTCCCACGGTCTACATACAGGCAAAGTGTTAAGATTCTGGCCTTGGCCTTGTTTCCTCCTTACTTTTGCTTTCTCCTTGAATGACGGCAAATACATTCACTACTTAAGCCCTGCACTCTACACACATGAATCTGGTTTCTGTCTCCAGCATGGCCCTTCTGAATTCTAGCTCTGCTCTTTTAGGTGGGGCAACTATCTTAATGTGGCTGTCCTGGCTGGGCCACAAGGGCTGAACTTTCTCAGTGTGCCCTCTCTCCCAACCTCAGATAATGATAATGATAATTAAGTTACTAGTTCATATGCTATAGATTATCTGTTTTAATACCAATGACACCTCAACGAGGCAGGTGTTATTATTCTCATTATAAATAAGGACATTGAGGTCAGTGACATAACTTGCCCAAATTCTCTGGTAGAGCTGGGACTCAAAACCTGATCTATTTGAATCAACCTATTAATTTTTACGTTTTGAGAAAGTTTAGGATAGCGGTTAAATACATGATAGCTGATGCTAAATAAATAACCTGGGTTCCGGCCCTGGCTTATATCAAGGGACACCCCTGGAAGTTTTTCCTTTGAATCCTCAAAGTCTTTGACAAAACCAGAGAAGCTTCAGGCAACTGAAACTATGTTAACTATTAGACTGGGAGAAAATCAGAACTCCTCTGTGAATTCTCCTTTGTCTTGTGAAAGATCCTCCTCCTCCTCCTCTGTCTCTCAGCATCTGCCCTGGTAACTCAGTAGCTATCTGTCAACTATCGAATGTTGACTGTGTCCCAGTCACTGTGCTAGACACACAATGATATCAGCAGTGGATTCTCAGATATAAATAAAACTGCTTTCTGAGAATGGGGACAGTGTGAGCCTGAGCCAAACTGCAAAATAGCAAAGATAGACTCTGTGGCATTTCCTTTCTCCTCTCATTATTTCTTTTGGCATGAACCCCACCCTTCTTCAAAAAGCCCAGGGCTTTGCTGCTGCTTCCTGGATTTCTGAAGCAGCTGGCATGGTCAGTAGAAAGTCACTGGATAGGGGCTCAGGAGACCCTGATACTGCCACTGTATGTCCTTGGTTAAATTGCTTTATCACAGGAGTTTCAGTGTCCCCAGCTGTACATGAGAAGTTGTGTTGAGGTTGCCTTTAAGATACCATCAACCTCTAACACTGTATAAGTGCCTTAGGCCACAGAATAAGGATTTTAGGGGGAACCTTGACCTAAACATCTTAGCTCACTGCAACCTCTAACTCCTAGGCTCAAGTAATCCTCCTGCCTCATCCTCCCAAGTACCTGGGACTACAGGTGAATACCACCACACCCAGCTAATTTTTTCTATTTTTAGCAGAGACAGAGTCTTGATCTTGCTCAGGCTGGTCTCAAACTCCTGGGCTTGAGCAATCCTCCCACTTTAGTCTCCAAAAGTGCTGGAATTACAGACATGAATCATTATGCCTGGCCTAGAATTGCTATTAAACTTCGGTTTCCAAAATATTTTAATATTGTTGATCTAAAGTTTCCAGAGTCTTTACTCTTTTTTTTTGACATGATCTCGCTCTGTTGCCCTGACAAGAGTGCAGTGGTGTCATGATGGCTCACTACAACCTCAAACTCTTGAGCTCCAGTGATTTTCCTGCCTCAGTCTCCCTAGTAGTTGGAACTATAGGCACTTGCCATCACGCCTGGCTAATTTTTCTATTTTTAGTAGAGATGGCCTCTTGCTGTTGCTCATGTTCAGAATCTCTACTCTTTTTAAAAAATTTTTAAAATATTAGCTTATTATGGGGGTACAAGTGTTAAGGTTACATATATTGCCCATGCCCCTCCTCCCCCCTCAAGTCAGAGCTTCAAGCGTGTCCATCCCCCAAACTTTGCACATCTTACTCATTGTGTTTGTATATACCCATCCCCTCCTCCCCATCTCCCACTTGCCTGACACCCGATAAATGTTATTCCTATATGTCCACTTAGGTGTTGATCTGTTAATACCAATTTGCTGGTAAGTACATGTGGTGCTTGTTTTTCCATTCTTGGGATACTTCACTTAGTAGAATGGGTTCCAGCTCTATCCAGGAATATACAAGAGATGCTATATCACCATTGTTTGTTAAAGCTGAGTAGTACTCCATGGTATACATATACCACATTTTATTAATCCACTCATGAATTGATGGGCACTTGGGTTGTTTTCACAGGTTTGCAACTGTGAATTGTGCTGCTACAAACATTCCAGTGCAGGTGTCTTTTTTGTAGAGTGTCATTTGATCTTTTGGGTAGATGCCCAGTAGTGGGATTGTTGGATCAAATGGTAGATCCACTTGTATTGCTTTGAGGTATCTCCATATTGCTTTCCACAGAGGTTGAACTAGTTTGCAGTCCCACCAGCAGTGTAGGAGTGTTCCTATCTCTCTGCATCCACGCCAACATTGTTTGGGGACTTTTTGACAAAGGCCATTCTCACCGGAGTTAAGTGATATCTCATTGTGGTTTTGATTTGCATTTCCCTGATGATTAGAGATGTTGAGCATTTTTTCATATGTTTGTTGGCCATTAGAATCTTTACTCTTAAAAGCAAATTAATAGAAGATGAATAATGTGGCATAATGGAAGAAGTTTTAATTTTTTCTCAATTTGTTTCTGGCATTTCAAAGTCACTCACTGTGGATAAATTGGCATTACTTAGTCTGTTATACAGAATAAAAGCATTCATTTCTCCATCCCTCATTTTAGTTGGTTAAACTCATTAGGAATCACTTTAGATAACTCTGAAGAAAAACAAATTAGATTAAAAACTAATTTTGATTTTTATTTCTATTATAAATTTATATGAGTAAGGCAGAGACTTTGTGAGACTTTTAAAGGAAATAATGAAATAATAAAATGTATGCTATAAATTGAACACAATCCATATAAATACTTTTCCAATTTGAGCATTCATTCTTAACTGGGGGCAATTTTGCTCCCCATAGGCCATTGAGTAATATCTGGAGATATTTTTGATTGTCATAACTTGGCAACTTTGGGGAGTGGTATTACTGGCATCTGGTGTATAGAGGCAGGGATGCTGCTAAATATTCTAGAATGCACAGGACACCCCCCACCCTCACACACACAACAAAGAGTTATCTCATTCAAAATGATAGTACTGCCAAGGTTGAAAATCTTTAATTTAGAAATACAGACAGGGCGATTCAAACCTGTTTTATAGTTTCTATTTATTTTATTTTATTTATTTATTTATTTTTTGAGACAGAGTCTCACTCTGTTGCCCAGACTAGAATGCCGTGGCATCAGCCTCACTCACAGCAACCTCAAACTCCTGGGCTCAAGCCATCTTCCTGGTTCAGCCTCCCAGGTAGCTGGGACTACAGGCATGAGCCACCATGCCAGGCTAATTTGTTCTATATTCTAGTTGTTTTGGCTAATTTCTTTCTATTTATAGTAGAGACGGGGTCTTGCTCTTGTTCAGGCTGATCTCAAACTCCTGAGCTCAGGCAATCCCCACGCCTCGGCCTCCCAGAGTGCCAGGATGACAGGCATGAGCCACTACACCTGGCCTGTCTTCTAGTTTCTAAACTGAAACCCTCCATGGGTGTATGGACTGAGTTCTGTTAAAAGCAAACAAAAATAAAGGTTGTCACATGGAGCTTCTCTAAATTTCATAGGGATAGAGTTGGTGGCATTCAGCTGGTGGCAATATAATCACCACTTCTGTCTTTATTTTGGAGTGCAGAGCTTAATTATATGCAATAGCACCCATGGTGAGAAAAGAAAACTGTCAAGACGGTACAAGAGAAAAGAACCACCCCCGAAAGTTCTGGAAAAGTTTTAACAGCAAAAGTGGTAGCCAAGGGAAAGTGGAAGCAGATAACTGTCACTCAGTTCCTAAAACAGCTGAACCCTCCTGGAGGCAACTGCAGTCAGCCACGCTGTGTCAAAAGGACCTTGTCAAGTAAAGGCTGTAATTGCCAACAAGATCCCTGGGAAACAGGGAGAGAGAAAAAAACCAAAAATTTTCTATCATTCTGTGAACTGCTTTAACACAGAGCACAAAGGAGAGGTGGATGTGACAGCTTTTAAGTAGACAGTTGCTCTAGGTGAGCCAGGAATAGAGTGACCCTGCAGATGTTTAATGAACCCAGGGGGAACAAGCTCACTTTGCTCCACTCTACTTGCTGTAGACTGTTTTCACCAAGAAGCATTGACTTGGTGTGCAAATGTTTTTAAATAAGATGTCTTGTCATATCTCTTGGTTGCAAATGTACAGCATTGGAGAACTATAGTCTGTTAGAAACGCAAAAAGATAAAGAAATTAACGTTGTGTACTGTAGACTCCTACATGGGACAGAAGAGACAAGATCCCAATACATGGAGAGTATATAAGACATCAGGGATCTTAGGGTCAGTGAATGACAGGTACCTTCCCTTTCTTCCTCCACACCTGAAAATAGCCCCAAATTGTTGCAAGTGTTTCCTCAATGCTTATTCAGTAGATGGTAAAGGATTATAGGTAAGAAGATTAATAATGGGGAAGTGTGTCCAGTGGACAGAGTTTCTGGGAGAGGGACATACTAGGGTAACAGAGAATGGTTTCCAGATGCTGATTTCCAAGGTTCCAAGGTGAGCACCCAGGAATGGGGGTGCATAAATCCCAGCCACTAGTCCACGTGTGACTCTGTGTAAATCAGAAAAGTGGCCCTTTCCTCAAGACACTTTCCTGCTGTCTCTCAGAAGATTGTTGTAATTTTTATATGAGTCTACCACTATATCAAGGGCAACCCTCTCCCAGAGTGGTGCAAAGCACAATCTTCAAAACCATAAAGGACCAGCTCTAGTGAAGTTATCAATGATCAGTAAACACTGAAGTTTTAAAATTCAGTGGTCCTAGTTCATGTCCAAGAGATGAGAGTTCTTCAGAGAAAAATTTCAGCTAACAAATTTAGGAGGAATGGCAGGACTAAAAAATCATTTTTGCTGTTACCATTGAAATATAACTGATGCAGGCAAGGATCATCAATGACTGCTAAAACTATGAAGTGAGGGGTTGTTAAAGAACAGAATATTTACGTGGTACCCAAGTATCACCCTACGTGTTACTTGATTTTTAAAAAGAAACAAATCCGTCCTTACAATGGAGGAATCTGGTGATCACCACTTTAACCAAGTAACCACATTTAGCATTACCAGTCTCCTGGAGTTGTAAAATGAAGTACAAAGCATCACATATGGAGTATGCTTAACGAAAATGTGTAACCTGAATCTAATCAAGCCTTGTCTTAGTCCATTTGTGCTGCCTATAACAAAATACCTAAGACTGGGTAAACTGTAACAACAGAAATTTATTTCTCAAGTTCTGGGGGCTAGAAGTCCAAGATCAAGGTGTCTAGTGAGGGCCCTGTCTCTGCTTCCTGTATGGCGCCTTGTTGCTCTGTTCTATGAAAGGAATGAATGCTTTGTCCTCACATGGCAGCAGAGATGGAAGGGTGAAAGGGATTAACAGCTCCTTTGCACTTCTTTTATAAGGTCATTAATCCCTTTCATAAGGGCTCTGTTCTTATGACTTAATTACCTGCTAAAAGTCTCATTTCCTAATGCTATCACATTGGTGATTAAATTCCAACCTATATATTTTGGAGGGATACATTCAATGCATAGCAAGCCTTTACACCTAACTTCATTTTTGTAGGAAATGCAAAAGTTAGAGAAACAAGTAAAATAACACCATGAGGAAAAAGTCAGGTAGAGCCAAATGAGAACGAGCAAAATAACGAGTAAAAAACGAGTAAAATAACACCATGAGGAAAAAGTCAGGTAGACCCTGACAGTCATTGTCATAAAATAACAATAACTAGTTAACCTCTTTGTTGCCCCCAAATTAGCGAACATATTAATATGTTTCTGTAGTAGTGATGAGCACATGGCAACACCAATATTAAAAATTCTCCTGGCCAAATGCTATAGATCTTTGTATGTTTGATCATAATTTTCCAGATTACTTTTTCTTTCTTCTACTTTATTGAAAAGTTTTTATCATATATATTTATTTATTAAAATTATATATCAAATAATATAAAAGTATGTAATAAGAGACAGCCATTCCTTGTACTCATCAGTCCCTACCTCCCTAAAACAGCCACCTTTAGCCCTTTTGGCTATTTTTTTTCTATAAATATTGTCATAGCTCTAAATAATGTGCTTCTACTACAGCCTCATTAATTCAAGAAAATTTACCTCATGCTACAAGGGAGAATTTCATTTCTCTTAAAGTCCCATCTCATCTCTCTATCCCCCAATATAGTTACATCATCATTTTTGGTTAAATTAATGAAGAATAATTGCATGTAAATGTCATTGCAGAACCAAATAGTATCCTGTGATTACACTCTTTTTGTGTGTGCCTTTTGGTTTCTTCATGTCTTTCTCAGCAACTTTCCTTTATTTTTCAATATCTTTCTTATAATAATCATCCCATTTTGTTGGTCATTTTTTTTGTTGTTTGTTTCTTTCCTGTTGTTTTTCAAAAGCACACAACCATATTTATCTGGTGCCATTACTTTTTCTCAGTGAGACCCTCATGGAGCCCTCTGTATCACTCCGATCTTTATTGGTTTATCTTGAGGTCTGCTTGATGGGATGTTCCTTGAGGTTCTCTAAATTCTTGTCTTTTACTTTTGTGGTGTACCATCTTGTTTTGTACAGCATATTTTATGGAAACTTCCCAAGGCAAGAAAGACAATTTCTGGGGCTTTGCATGTCAGAAAATATTTTCATGGTATCATCAAACTTGAATAATAGTCTTGCTGAATGCAGACTATGAGATGAGAAATGATATCCTTTGATCTTTGGAAGGCATGGCACCATCGTTACACATTTAATTTTCAGATCATTTGTTGCAAGGCTATAGAAAGATAATTGATTTTGTATGTTGATTTCTGTATCCTGAAACTTTGCTGAACTTATTTATTAATTCTAATAGTTTTTAGTGGATTACCTAAATATAAGATCATATTATCTATAAATAGAGGTAGTTTTATTTTTTTCTCAATATGGATGCCTTATATTTATTTTTCTTATCTAATTGCTCTGGATATAACCTTTAGTATAATGTAGAATAAAAGTGGTGAGAGTGGATCTCCTTGTTTTGTTCCTGATCTTAAGGGGAAAGCATCCATTCTTTCACCATTAAGTATGATGTTTGCTGTGGTTTTTATATAGATGTTCTTTATTAGGTTGAGGAAGTTCTCTTTTCTCCCTAGTGTAAGTGTTTTTATTATGAAAGGATGTTGCATTTTGCAAATGCTCTTCATGTGTCTATTGAAATGATCGTGTGGTTTTTATTACTCGATTGATATATTACCTTAATTGATTTTTGGATATTAAGACAACCTTGTATTCGTGGAATAAGATCATGATACATAATTTTTTTTTAAGAGACTGGGTCTCACTCTGTCATCCAGGCTGGAATGCAGAAGTGTGTCTTCATAACCTTGTACTTCTGGGCTTAAGCCATCCTTGCCTCTGCCTTCTGAGTAGCTAGGGCTACAGGAGTATGCTATCACAGCTGGCTAATATTTTACAGTTTATAGAGACGAGGGTTTCACTATGTTGCCTAGGCTGGTCTTGAACTCCTGGTCTCAAGCAATCCTCCCACCTCTGCCTCTCAAAGTGCTGAGATTACAGGCATGAGCCACCACTCCTGGCCTGTAATTCTTTTTATGTGTGCTTTACATATGGTATTTTTTATATATATAATTATTTCAAATGATTTTTATATATAAAATTCTTTTTATATGTTTCCATGTTGCTTTTTTATAGGGTTGCTAGTATTTTATGGAGAATTTTTGCATTCATATCCATAAATTCATAAATTTATTTTGCAAAAAGAAAAACTCAACTAACAGAGTCAACCAATTAACCAATAAGGGTTAAGACTAAGGTGAGATAAGTGAGGTGCCCAGGGTGGGAAACTTAAGGAAGCACTACCTCTCAGGGTCATGTAAGTGCACTCTAGGATCTTCTGTCACCTCCCTGTAGTCCAGGACAGCCCTGCAAACAATACAGGAGGGCCACTGAACAATGTAGGTGAAGAAAGGCATCTTTGGAATTTTGGGGAGATAAATAAAGCATACTCTTCCTTTATTATACATGATTATTTAACTGTCAGCAAAAGAAATCATAGCCTTTACAGTCTAGAAGTTAATTGATCAAATACTTTGAGACTAACCAATACCTAGTTTCCCCATTCCTTCCCTCTGCCTCAGTTCAACACATGGACGCGTGTGTCACAGGCTCTGGCCAGGGAAGGGGCATGTTGCTGTCATCTCCAGCATGTCTTGCTCCTCCTTCAATGAGAACTTTTCTGATGGTCTTAGATAAAGCAGCACACCACCCTCCTATGTCTTTCCAGCCCATTTTTCTGGTTTAATGTCTTCCTAGCAGTTATCATATTCCAAATGTATTCACACTTACATGTGTGTTTTATTTTGTATATTACATGTCAATTGCTTGTCTGCCTTGTTAGAACATAAGCTCTGCAGTCCTTCCCTCATGGAAGCATGATAGTGCATGGTAGGTTTTAATTAGTATTTGCTGAATGGAAGAATGAATGAGTTCATTGTAGGTTCATTGACTGATTGTGAACCTGATACTGGTCTTGACAAGATGAAGATGAATAAAATGCACAGTCTTTGCTCTTTAAAGGGAGTCCACATGCCAGACTCCCTCCCTGCCTCTGCTCCCGGCTCTGTTCATTTGCCTCTCACAATCAGTACCTCAAGACACAGAACTCTTATTTTTACTGCTTTTTCCCTTTCTCATATTGTTTATTTTTTCTTCTCTCAACTAATGCCCAATTATCACATAGGGAAATATTTTTTCATCCTCTAAAATAATCATTCTGACTGCTGAGCATAAAAAGTTGTACTAGTATTCACACAGTTATCAAGAGAAAGTCAATTTTGAGAACAGTAAGAATAGAATTTATTGTGAACATCGACTCAGTGCTTGCTATTATATGCCTGATTCTGCCAAGCAATTATATGCATTGTTTAATTTAATTAGTAAAGATAAGGAAAACCATGGCAGCAAATTTAAGTTGTCCAGGTCACAGAATTGGTAGCTGGTCTGAAGCCAGGTCAGTCTAATTCCACAGCCTGAGCTCTCCCAGGGGTAATACAGAGGATGTACTGTTGACTACCAACGTCATGCCCTCTGTGGCGGCTTCTCCCTTCTCCTCCCACATGACAAGCAGAATGAGATGTTGCTATCTTCATGTTCCCATGACGCTCTGTTCACAGCCTATGTCAGCTCTTATCATACAATATGTTAGGTATGTATCAGAAAGGGTCAGCTGGGTACGTTTTGATTCGTTTCCAGTGTTACAAAGTATTTCCTCTCCTTTTCATTGCAATTAGATTGTAATAGAAAAATAGGAGCTTCCGATTTAGACCAGAATTCAAAATCTGGCATCTGCTACTTACTAGCTGTGTGTAATGTGGGGGAAATTATTTAAGCCTTCTGAATCTTAGGTTGCTCATGTGTAGCATGAGGATAATAATACCATTACAATGTAATGAGAATAACCTAAGATACGTCTGTGAGGAGTCTCGTACGACAAAGGTGCTCAGTGAGTACTTTTCATCTCTCTCCTGCCCACCTTGACTTGGACTTTCCACCGCACCTTATGCAGCATTTCAGCTATGTTACATCTGCCCTGGTTTGTGGTAGTTTATCTATCGCTGCTCAACAAAGCACCCCAAACTTAGCAGCTTAAAACAACAAACATTTATTATCTCAGCTTTTCTTTGGGTCAGGGATCCAGCAACATCTTAGCTGGGTGGTGTTAGGTCCATCTTTCATGAGGTTGCGATCAAGATGTCAGCTGGAGCTACAGTTAGCTCAAGGCTCAACTGGGGGAGAATCTGCTTCCACGTTCACTGATGTGGCTGTTAAGGTGCTTTAGGAGATCTGCTTCTATTCTTCCTCCCGTGGGCCTCTCCACAGGGCTGTCTCAGGACATGACGGCTGGCTCTCCCCCAGAGCAAGAAATCCAAGAGAGAGTGAGAGAGAGCACCCAAGATGTAGCTGTAGTCTTTTTATGATCTAATCTCGGGAGTGACATCTCACGACTTTTACAGTATTTTACTTGTTAGAAGCAAGTCGATAAGTGCAGCCAACGCTCACAGGGAGGGAATAATGCAATAGCATGGATACCAAGAGATGGAGATCATTGAGATCATATTAGAATCTGCCCGTACTACATGGTTTAAGTAGTCTTACAGGGCTAGCCTAAGGATTGTGAGCCTTCCAATCTCATTTCATTACTTTTTAAAGAAAAATTAGTCCTGCCTTTATACAAGGGATTTACACACTTTGGGACATAAATATTGCTAAGCTATGTAATGGGCTATATCAGTAATAGAATTTAACATAATCCACAAAATGATAATGATGATAATAATGACGTCTTTTGCATAGCCTTGTAAGTTATCACATCATCTGTACATTTCCACTCCTATTCTATCGATAGCTATACTTTTTCTCTGATTTGGTTTGTTTCTTTAAAACCATTTCCCCTTTGGGTCTCTCCTTGGTACACTTTCCACTTCCTTTTCTATGATCTATAGAGACAAACACACCCCAGCTTCCTTCCTCGGGGAGCGCCAAGGGTCAGGTAGAAAGTCACTGGGAAATAAAAATACCACCCCCAGCCCACACTTGGAGGGCACCTTGTTTATTATTATTCCCAACTAAATCACAGTGTGCTCCAGCCGCCTCCCAGAGTGGTGTCCTGCCTGTGGGTTATCTTGTCTCCTTTGTCCCTGTCTCTTGCTGGCTGCTTTTGGTGATGGTCCTGCCTAGTTCCATCTTCCCAAAGGGGAAGAAATGGATCAAATGTGATATTTATATTCATTCAAGGTTATAATAAAGATTATACAAATACTGAAGCCTGTAAGATGTAAGTAGTAAAATGCATCATAAGTATTACATATGTATTATAAATATTAAAATTTTATTATAGAAATATGAAAACATGTTTTTTACATGAATATTACCTAATTGGAGATTAAAAGTGTAGGTCCAACAATGGAGAACTGACATTTTATATTCTCCCATTTCTATGAATTACTGAGTGTCTATTTTATTAGAGACATTACTTAATTATTGGGTGTCTATAACTGTCAATCACTATTACATTCTGCTTTTGCATTGTTCTTTCTCAGTCGAGGGAAATAAGGAGCCAGATGAATATACAAAGACAGGAAGATATTGGGCTATGGACAGGTAAATATTCTGAGATAAATGGATTTGACGATGACAGTTACTTTGAGAAGTGGTGAAGAAAAAGTAATAATGGAAAAATAGAGGGACATTAGCTGTGAATTATGAAGGAAAATGTTTACAAAAATAAAAACTTGATAATTTACTTATGGTGGACTTTTAAGTCATTTCCTTATGCTCCAAGGTATTCTTAGCAGAATGTTTTGAGGAAGAAGAATCATAGTCCTTCCAGAGTTGTCAGGGAACTTATCTCCATCTGCTCTGGTTGTAGATGAAAAACTGAGGCAGAGATGATGTGAACCCTCCAGAGTTTAATGATGTTTTGTGGAAGAGCCAGGACCAAGACTCACTGAATTTCTTATTCAGTGGCTTTGATTAATGGTTGTACTTTCTTTATTATTATTCTTTTTTTTTTACAGAGATGGAGTCTCACTGTACTGTCCAGGCTGGGCTCCAACTCCAAGGCTCAAGAGATCCTTTCACCTTGGCCTTCCAAGTAGCTAAGACTACCAGTGCATGCCACCACCATGCTGGAGAGTAATTCTATTAATACTTCATATCCTGGAAGAGAATTGGTGTAAGTTTTTACATATAAATGTAAGTTTCTTATTTTCTATATCACTTAAGACATTTAAAATCTGAAATAAGCTTGTTAAGTAAACTTCCTTACCTTCTATGTGTATGTGGATTTCAGCAAGCTGTACTTTTAATGAGAATTTCCCCCAATTCTTGTTATACAGCATGCGTGAAAGAAATTAAAACTGTCTGGTAAGGATTAACATTCTGATGGCTTAGGACTTTCAAAGAGTAGTACCTTCACAGGTGTTTGTTGGTTCAACAGTTCTCAAACAACATAATGTCATGTTCAAGACTAAACCAGTTAGCTTTGTGAATTAGAGGTATACTTATAAAACTGTGAGCAAAACTTAATTTTTTGGTAAATAAAATTCAGTTTCAGTTGCATTAAAATAATGATCCATTTAAACCTTTCAGTAAATCTGTCTGGCAAAGCAACAAATCCTGGGACAGGAAGAATCCTTCCCCCTTTGGAATTTGCTGTAAGGTTAGGTATCTTCATGCTTGATTTTCTTAAAGCACAACGTAACTGTATAGTTGAATTCTTATAAATCGATTCAGCTTGTCCCAATGATGGATTTATAATAATATCAGATACTGATATTTCCACCCAGACTCTCTAATTTTTGCCTCTTTTATGGTGCTAGAATTAATAAAAATGTATTTGTTTGTAAGCTACTCACATATTAAGACAATAAAACTTTGACAACAAATTGATGCTCTTTAAAAACATTTTCTCCTTGTATTTTGTGAAAAGAAAATGGCAAATAAAGACGATTTTTCAGTTGACCCAGTAATGGAAAACAGTATGAATGAATGAGAATTGAGGAGACCTCTGAGTGGTCTCTGTAGTAAATACATATGATTGACTAAAACATAAGTATTATACTTTAAAAAATATATTGGGCAAGGGCAATATACATAATCTAAACATTTGTACCCCCATAATATGCTGAAATAAAAAGATATATATATTGATCCAATCTTTATTGCTTTAATAGTAATATAACTAGGATATTAAGAATAAGTTACATAGTACTCTTAAAACAGTTACAAAATTTTTTTAAAACTTTCAGCCTGAAAGTGAACAGTTTTCTTTCTTTCAAGAATGCTTTATCATTGGGGGGTGGGGTGGAGGCATAAACCCACAGCTAATGGAAACGGGGCACACTATATGGGGGAAGGACATGCTTGTAGCCCTGGTAGGGGCGAGGCAAACACATTTTATGTAACCAAAATGTTTGTACCCCCATAATATCTTGAATTAAAAAAAAAAAAAGAATGCTTTATCCTTTACCATTAACTTCATAACATTTAAAGCTGACTAGGCCTAAAAGTTGTTTTCCTCTCCAGTCAAGTTGCATCAGTTTTATGGATGGTGCAAAGTTGACCGGAAAAATATGACACCTTTGAGGCTTATGTTAGTTGACTGATCAACATAATCTTATCAGTAATGGTCTTTGGATTATTTGAATGGCACCAGTCATAAGAAAGAGCAGTTTTGCTCATAGGTATCTTTTTCTCTTATTGTTATAAAGTAGATCTTGGCCTTCAGTGAAAACAATGCCCATATTGATTTAATTTTTATTGTGGGAACTGTACCTAAAAAATAATAGTGATATAAAAAGAGACTAATTTATATTTTCTTACATCTTTTATGGTTCAAGGTGGAAAACAGATGAAACACCTGTGTTTACTGAAATGACTAAAAAAGTACATTTTGATCAGGCAAGGGTGATATATGCTAAAGTGGTCTTTTAAATTGTAAAGCATTACCCATGCATACAGCGTTGCCATAACCTGAGCACAGGCTGTTTGGGAGTCTCCTCTAACCTTCACCCCACATGTTCCTGTTTTATTGGAGGAGACCATGAAGCTGAGGCAGAGGCCAGAGAAAAGATGGATTCAGTGGCAGGTGCTAGTTTTGAACTGGCTTCTTGGATATCTCTTTTCCTTTGAAATATTTTACAGTCTCTTATCTATCGATCCCATAATTTATATATTGTTTACTCAAATAAAACACTCAAATGGTAGGCTTTCTTTTGGCTGGTAACTGAGCAATGAGTATTGACAATGATTAGTGACTAATGTGTAGTAATCTGTAGTACAGAAAACTCTTTCCACTACATTAACCCATGATTCTATCAACAGCCTGTGGGGAGTGGCATTTTTCATCTCCTTTGTAGAAATAAAGAATGCCAGAGATAAATATGATTCACCCTTGATTTCATCCCTAGTAGTGGCAGATGCAAAAATTGAATGCAAAATCATGAGTTCTTCATAGCACCCCACACAACAGATAGTTTTGGCTCATTTCCATCAATGAAAAATGTTGTTCAATATTTGACTCATCATTAGCACATTTATTAGGAGACTGAGAAAAATAGAAAACCAGATGAAACTCAAATTGCTCATTTGCTCTCTTTGAATGGAGAAGATTAAAATCTCTATAATGTGAATACTTGGATTGCCCATATACTGCTATAATAGTTTTTTTCTCAAGTTTTTGTTTTTTTAAATATAGGGATGGGGGGTTGTGAGGAGGGGTGCTCAGTTTCCTTGTTTTTTGTTTGTTTTTTCTTTTGTTGCGACAAGAGTCACATTCTGTCACCCTGCATAGAGTGCAGTGGTGATATTGTAGCTCACAGCAATCTCCAACTCCTGGGCTCTAAGTGATCCTTCTGCCTCACCTTCCCCAGTAGGTGGGACTACACGTGCTTGCCACAGCGCCTGGCTAGTTTTCCTTTTTTTCTTTTTGATAGAGATAGAGTTTCACTCTTACTCAGGATAGTCTTGAACTGCTGAGCTCAAGTGATCCTTCCGCCTTGGCTTCCCAGAGTGCTAGCATTATAGGCATGAGCCATCATGCCTGGCCATACTGCTATAATCTGTGAAGCTAAAAACTGATTATAATTTATAAAAAGCAAGGAACAGTGTTTTTCTTTATCAAATGTGTGGTTACTGTATGACCAACCTTCTGACAGATAACGATTATAATGCTGAACAAAACATAAAAATCAACTATCTATAGGTAATGGAGAGTGATAAAAACCAAACAAAAACTAAAGAGGAGTCTGCACTTGGAAGAAAAGTGAATTTTTTGTTTTTATGGCTTTGAAAAATGTACACACTAGTCTACACTACATAGGTCAACTAAAGCTCATGTTTAGAGCAGTATGACTGGCTTGAACTAACATAGATCAGAGTTGGGGTGACCATGGCAGCTGGAAAGTGAGAGGGGGAAACTTAGAAGGGATTATGTGAGAATAGAAGCTTCAAATTCTGCACATATACTGTCCAAATCTCTGGATGACCTCAAAATTATGCATGTGTAGTTCTGATTTTAAGCAGTTTAATTAAGATTAAAGAAAAAAAACAAAACTGAACAAAAATTTCAGCTGCCATCTACCACAGAGAAAATAATCATTTGGAGTTTTATTTCATCCAAGCTAACTGCCTGATAAAACAAAACAAAAATACTCTTTGAAGTAATATAACAGAATACAGAGATTCTATCATTCATAATTTCCAGGAGACACTCCAAAATTACTAGGCATATGAAGAGACAAGAAAAGGCAATTAATGGAGAATGACTCAGAGATGATCCAGGTATTAGAATTTGCCTACAAGAGTTTAAAGCAGCTATTGTAACTATGATCAAGTATTTTAAGGGACATAAACTCTTAATGAATGAACACATAGGAAATTTCAGTAGAGAAATAGAAACTGTAAAAAAAAGAACCAAATAGAAATTCTAGAACTAAAAAATACACTATGTAAAATTGTATTTCATATGGACTTAATAGCAGTTTGAAGTTGACAGAAGAAAGAACCAGTAAACTTGAAGCTAGAACAGTATATATTATCAAATGTGGAGAACAGAGAGAAAAAACACTGGGGAAAATGAAGTAGAACCTAAAGGATATGTAAGACAATATCAAGAGTTTCAACATTTTAAAAATTGGAGCATGAAAAGGAAAAAAAGAGAGAATAGTAAAAAAAAAAATGTGAAAGAACAATAGCTGAAAATGTCCTAAATTTGGTGAATGTTATAAATTTACAGATTCAAGAAGCTTAGCAAAATCTAATCAGGATAAATACAGACATATATTAATAATAATCGAACTGCTAAAAACTAAATATAGATAATCTTGAAAGCAGTCAGAGAAAATGAGACATTACATACAAGTTAGGACCAATTTGAATTATTGTTGACTTCTCATAAGAAACAATGAAAATCAGTTGACAATTGATCATTTTTAGAGTGCTGAAACAAAACAAAACACCTGTTAACCCAGAATTGTATATTCATTGATTCTTTTATTCATTTATTTATGTTTGAGACAGGGTCTTGCTCTGTCACCCTGGGAAGAGTGCAGTGGCATGGCATCATCATAGCTCATTGCAGTATCAAAGTCCTGGGCACAAGCGATCCTCCTGCCTCAGCCTCCCAAGTAGCTGGGACTATAGGTGTGTGCCATGATGCCTGACTAATTTTTTCTATTTTTTGTAGAGACAGGGTCTCATTCTTGCTCAGGTTGGTATCAATCTCCTGAGCTCAAGCCATCTTCCCACCTTGGTCTCCCAGAGTGCTAGGATTATAGGTGTGAGCCACAGTGCCCAGCTCTAACCACTGATTCTTAAAGGATTAAGGTGAAATAAAGACACTTTAGCTTAAGGAAAATCAAAAGAATCTGTAGATGAATCTTCAACAGACTTTCACTGAAAGGTGATGGGAAATAACACCAGGTAGGAATGAAGAGCACTGGAAATAGTAACTACGTGAGTAAATAGTAAAGACCATTTTTTCCCTTTTATTTCTTTAAAATATATATGACTATTTAAAGAAAAATTGTAAATTTTTTTTGGTGTGAGATTTATACCATATATAAATGTAATATGCATCAAAACTATAACATAAAGGGCCGAGAATTGGCAAATGGACCTAAATAATTGTAAGGGTCTTATATTTTACATGGATTGTGACAATTTAAGGATGCATATTATATTCCCTACAGCAACACCATAGCTAGGAAGCTCATAAAACAGGATTATAAAATATATTTATTCACTTAAAAGATGGCAAAAAAGGAGGAACAGAGGAACAAAAATCAGAGGGTACATACAGAAAACAAATAATAAAATAGTGGACTTAAATTCAACCATTCAATGATTATATTAAATGTAAATGACTAAACATTTGAATTAAAAAGCAAGGGATGAGGATAGAATTTTAATTTAAATAAAAACAGGAATCAAAGAGATTTTAGGGTAATGACTTTGGTTTTGATTATAAAAGTTGTTGAATTCTAAACTAACTACTCATGAAATTGTGTAGGTTCTCAGGTTTCTTGATTGGTTTAAGTGTAGCCTTCCTTTATAACAGGGATACATAATCTCTAGAAAATATCCTTAAATTCATAACTGCCCCCAAATTCTCTCATGTCTTTTGCTATCAATCTTTCCCCTGACATTTGCTCCCTAAACTTGGCACATACTGATCTAGGTTGTCACTTTGTTAGTTTGCATTTTTTAGAATTTTCTATAAATGGAATCATATAGTATGTACTCTTTTGTGTCTGGCTGCTTTTGCTTAACATGTTTTTGAAACTTATCCAAATTGTTATATGTATTAGTAGTTTGTTCCTTTTTATTGTTGAATGGTATTCCATTGTTTCAATATACTACACTTTGTTCATCTGTTGATAAATGTTTGGATTGTTTCCAGTTTTAGCTATTATAACATGATTGCTATCAACATTTGTAAGCAATCCTTATGTGGACATATGTTTTCATTTTTCTTATGCAAATAAATGTCTAGGGGTAGAATGTCTAGATCATTAGGGTAGGCATATGCTTGCAAGAAACTTCCAAATTGTTATACAAAGTGATTTTACCATTTTACACTCCCACCAGAAATGCATAAGTTCCAATTGCTCCAAATCTTTAATGATACTTGAGATTGTCTGTCTTTTGTTTTTTTTAAAGCCATTCTAGTGGATAGGTGGTAGTTTCTCACTTTAAAATTCACATGCCCAAATCTTTGAATTCCCATCCTGCCTCTATCTTACAAGCTACCACCCACTTTGTTTTCACCTTAAAAAAATCAATAATATAATACACAAAAAACTAGCAATAAAAAACCAAAACAAATCATTAATTACTTATCATTCTCCTAACCTTACAATGTAAGCTTCACGAGAGTAAGATCTATCTTGTTCTTTGTTGTATTCTAGTACCCGGCACAATGCCTGGTGCATGGTATGTACATTTATTAGTTATCTGTTACTATGTAATGAATTACTCCAGATCTTAGCAGCTTAAACCAACAAACATTTATTGTCTTACACAGTTTCTGAGGGTCAAGACTGGGGAGCAGCTTAGCTGAGTGGTCTGGGTCACGATTTGTCATGAGGTTTCAGTCAAGCTATTACTGCAGTCATTCGAAGACTTGACTGGGGCTGAAGAATTGCCTTGCAACATGGCTCACTTATATGACTATTATCAAGAAACCTCAGTTCTTTGATAGCTGTCATCAGCAGCTATCCTTATTCCAGCAGCTCCAATTCCTTACCATGTGGACCTCTCCACTGGGCTGCTCAACATGGCAGCCGGCTTCCCCAAAGTAAGTGATCTGAGAGAGAAAAACATGTAAGTTGATTACACAGACCAACCAGGAGATGTGGAATGTTGGAGATCATCCTGGAGGATAGCTAAAATAGTACATAATGAATATTTATTGATTAGACTGATGTGTCTGATACCCTTTTAAGCATTTTACATATGTCATCTCATTTAATCCTGATAACAATACCATGGACTATTGTCCTCATTTGACAGATGATAAAACTGAAGCTTATACAAGTTAAGTCCAATTCTACAAAGTTATTAGGTGTTATAGTCGGAGTTCAAACACAGATTTCTTTAGTGCCAAAGGCTATGAAAAATGGTGCACAATAAAAAGGAATAAAAGGATTACATTATTTTAAGGAGAACTTGATTCAGATGACCTTTAAAGTTTTGTTTATATTGAGCCAAACTCATTTGTATATGGGGAAAAAACCAGAAATTACATCAAATGGGAAACTCTAAAATTCTTCAGGTGAATAAAAAGTTAATTGGCTCTCTATTCCATAGATGACAAAGTGTTGGTTTCATTTTTTTCTCTCTTACTACACAGTTTCAAATTCTTGGCAGATTCTTGGAAACAAGTCAAGGATTCTGCCACTAACTACCCAGAGAGTTAATTCAAAAAAAATCTTTTGATCGTGTAGTGTGCATACAGCACTGTGGTAGTTTCTCAGATCTAGAAAGCAAGTGAGACAGTACCTGTTTGTAAGAGGCCACAATCTTTGGGACTAATGTGATACAAAAATAACAACACAGAGAAGCTTAAGCATCATTACAAGGCACAATGAATGCTTACTGAGGTTTGAATTTTCAAAAGACCAATCTTTAAAACACATTTCATGTTTATTAGGATAATTTAATGTGATAATGTCTGGAAATCAACATTAAACTAAGGGAGTCAGCCTCCTTCACTTTAATTTTTTCGAAGCAAGTTGGAAAACTCACAAAGAGGGTGACTTGCTCACCTTTCCACAAGTCTCTCAGTCAGGAACCACAGTTTTCTATGAAGGGTGGCAGAAAATCAGCCTTACCATGTTTCTGGAATGCAAGAATGAAGGAAGAGTGGTGGAAGTTCAAAGTCCAGGTAGGCTTCCATGGGAATGTAGGAATCACATCGGGACAAACAAAAGAGAGAGTAGAGTGGGTAGGGCAACAGGAGTTTAAGGATTGACTGGAATGAAAGAGTTAAGGTGACAATGCTGGGATAGAAAGGAAAGTGGGATCCCTCCTTACCGACAGGGAAGAAAGAAGCCCTCCTAGTGGAGTTGAAATGACAAAGTGTCCCCCTTCCCCATTTCACCCTGGGAAATTGTCCAGTGACAGTTGGAACTGATGGAAGAGCCTAAGGAGCCTATAGATACAGAGTATGTGCAAAAACTAGTTTCAGACCAAACTTTTTCCCTGGCCACTGCGCATGCTCAGCTTTGCTGCAGAAATGTAAACTCCGTGGCTCCAGATTTTAGCTCTGGCAGTTCGAGGGCGGGAGTGAAGAGCCGGAGTGGTTTCGTGGCAGAGTCCACAGGTGGAACCTGCAGTTTGAGTAAACTTGACCAGGAGGGTGTGAGACGAAGGGGCAGCTGGGCGTGGAGTCAATGGAAATTCATCAATGTGATTGGCCTTGAGCTGATCGGTAACCCTCCGTGAAGGACTGAGTTTGGTTATTCGGAGATGGGGATTGCGGTGCAAACAGTTAAAGAAGACAGGCAGGTCAGGGTTGCGGCCGAGGTCCAAGGGGAATGAGACGGGGGCCAGGGAATGGTCGTTACCACCCAATAGTGAGCTCCCAGGTCCTCCCCGGCTACTCCTTCTTGGGCTGTAAGGGGCAGGGAATTGCAGCAGAAACGCAGGAGCCGGTGGACGCGGCTCACCTGGCTTCCTCGACCTGCCCCTCTCTCCGCACCAGCTTGCACTAAGTCGCCAGGGGCCAACATCTGGCCCGGCTGGAACCGGCCCAGAAACTCACCTCAGCCAGCTCGTTTCTGCTCTAGGGCTGCTGGCCGGGAGCATCCACATCTGTGGGAATGTCGCAAACTCCCCGCCTCAGATGCTTTCGGCGGCACGGGGAGGGAGCCTGCCTCGCACTGTGTGCACACACTGCGGTGGCCGAAGCCTGCAGGCGCTGCCCGGGCGCCGGCGGGCACGGCAGGGCCGGGAGCGCGTGCGGGGCCGCTGCGGGCAGCGAGCTCACAAGCAAGCCGGGAAAGTAGCACCGAGGGCGGGGAAGCACCTCACACCCTCCCACACCGAGTCCCGTAGCTCCAGGCGCCCACGCCGCGCAAGGTACGCTCCGGGGCGCAGTCCCGCCTGACCCCGGAAGAGAAAGTTTTGGGGAAGGGGAGCAGGGAGAAGCGAAGGGAGCAAGTGAAGTAAAACTAAACATCCAGTTGTTCCGCTCCCCTCAGGACGCCCATGCCCCGCCTCATCTTTGCCCCAAGCCCCCCTCAGAGGTTGGCTTTCTCCACAGGGCGCGACGCCCCCGCGGGCCTCCCGCCCAGCCAGAGCTAGAGGGCAGCGAGCGGCCAGCCCGCGGGGCTCCCGACCCTCCGCGGATGCAAGTCGCCGGGAAAACCCGGAGCGGAGCGTCCCCCCGGCCGGGAAACGCCCTCCGCGCGCGCCCACTAGCGCGCATGCTCAGTGAGCGCGGCGGCTGCGGCGGCGAGTAGGAAGCTCCGCGCGGCGGCGGCGGCAGCAGCGGCGGCTGGAGGGTGGGAGGGGACGCGCCGGCTGGCGGGCGGGGGCGCTGGGACGCGGCGGGGGCTCCCGCCCAGGGCTCTCTGGAACGTTGGCGGCCGCGAAGCTCGGCGCGAGCAGCGCGTGAGCCGACGAGTCCACAACGAGCGCGGAGCGGGCAGCAGGCGGAGCGGCGCCGCCGGGCAGAGCGGGCTCGGAGCCCGGGTCTCCGCGGCGGCGGGGGCGGCGATGTTCCACTGCATCCCCCTGTGGCGGTGCAACCGTCATGTGGAGACCATCGACAAGCGCCACTGCTCGCTCGTCTACGTCCCCGAGGAGATCTACCGCTACGCCCGTAGCCTGGAGGAGCTGCTGCTGGACGCCAACCAGCTCCGCGAGCTGCCCGAGGTGAGTGTCCGGCCTCACCTGCGCGCCGCCGCCGCCCTCCCGGGGGCCCCGCCGGCCCTCGCCCACTCTTCTCTCCCTTCCCCTCCCTGCTCTGTCGTCCCCGCTCCCACCTCCAGGTCCCGGCCGGCCGGCCCGGCTGGAACCGCCGCTTCCTGCATTCACCTGCTTCTTCCTCCCCGCGTCGCTCCACCTCCATCCTCCCCCTGTAAAAAGTTCTTTTTCATTTTATACGAAGCGACTTGATGTTTTTCCAAGTCGTCGCTAGCACTGTGCGATAGGAGAAACGTCCCGGACTATTAAGTAGCTTCGGTAGACAGACGTCTGGATACCGACACACCTGGCACTTGTGCCCGGGCAGGTAAGAAGCCAGGTGGTTCGGGCTGTTGCCAGCTGGAGGCTTCTGAGCACCGATTGGGGGAGGGGGGCGTCCCCCTCCCCCCGGCGTTCCCCGACCACTGGCCGGGGCGCGACTGTCCTTTGGCCAAGGCAGGTCCGGGAGGACCTTGTGACCTGGGCAGCGCGCAGGCGAGCCGCAGTATCTGGTCATCTTGGGAGGAATGTGTTTCGGGCCTTATCGCGGGTGGTGGGCTGGGCCGGCCGGCCTGCCGTGGCTGGGTAGCGGGGTGGCGGCCGCGAGATGGGGGTGCAGGGTTCGGGGAACTGGGCCTGCGAGCTGGGGACAGGTGCGCAGTTGCCCGCCCTCCGTTCGGGCTCTCGTTGCGGGGACCTGTTGCGTGGTGGGAGCCGCGGCGAACGTCACCGGAGGCTCTGCCCGCGGGCCAGCCTTGCAGCCGCCTCTCCCGGGGCGGCCACTGAATTCTGCCCTTGCGGTGATGCGTTACCTCTTCAGGATTGTTTACGCAAATTAATCGCTCCTCTGCGGTCGAACTTGTCTGGCTACGTGTGCTGATAGTGCTTTAACAGAAGGGTTGCAGGGGGTAGTGGTGGGGGGGACTGGGAACTTTCAACCTTTGAGCTTGCCTCTGGAGTTTGGCTTGAATAACCCTTAAAGGAGGAAGGTATCCCGGACCCAGGTGTGTGCAGGAAGTCAGTGTAATAATCCAAAGGTGTGCAGGAAGTAGGGAGACTGCCGGGAGTCGGGTAGAGAGAGAGGAACTGATGAAGGCCTGAGCGTCAGAACTCAGATATCTTGCTTGTCCTGTAGTTGACACAAGCCAAGTCATTGTCACAGAGACATTAGTGAAATGTCCTGGCTTGTTAGAATGACCTGATCATTCTATCAGCGCCGACAGAGTGTTTTAAAAACCAGAACTGTGTGTTTTTCTCTATATTTTTTCTCAATATTTGTTATTCTTCTTGGATTAATTTTCTTTCCTTCGTGTGGAATTGATTGGATGGTTTGCTCCATGTAATCACAGAGATATTTAGCCCTAGGATCTTTGCAAAGCCCCCCAGGCTTTAATTTAGCTTAGAAGCAGAAGAGCCATCCAGTTCTCTCAGGCTTTTTATTACTTTGCAGGCATTTTCAAACACATGATTTTTGTCTGGCCTTTAGCTTCCTTAAATTTGTCTTAACAGTTATAAGCTGTTTGAAATGGTATAATTTTAGGCTTCGGTATCACCGGCAATATAGAATGTGTAATTTAATACTTTTCAAGGGCTTCAGATTGAAGTTATTAGAGATTGAGTGAAAAGTTATTTAACTAGAAATATTTCATTGCTCTTTGTGGTATTTGCTTTCTTTTGTAGAACTGGAAGATTTCTTTTGACTGGATTGGCTTTTCACTCCCTTCTGCAGAGTTTCTGGGTTTTCCTGTAATGGTGGGGAATTCAGTTTGGCATGGGAAATTATGGGTTTTGGAAGTGTCAGGTATTTCTACTGATTCTAAATGGGAACTTCTCAGAAGCCCCAAATACAGTCTGATGGAACTCTGTAAATACGGTAAATAAGCTTTTCAAAGGCCAGCGGTGGTCTTGCTAATGGGTGATTATTGCTCTGATAGCTCTTAAATTAGTATTAAAGTCTTTAGGTTGTGTACAGTCTATTTCTGCCTGACTTATGGTGTGTCTGGATGCCTGAGTGTTCATGCCAGACATGAACAGCCTTGAAAGCACAGGTATTTGTTTCATTCAGTCTTTCCTTGGGCTATCTGTTGTTTCACATCTGAGATCTGTATAACTCATTACCACTGCTCACTGCTACCCTGCCCCCAACCCCCTTCTCCTAACATGCCACAACTCCAGTGGGTCTCTTTTGCTGGCGAACCTCAAAGGTCCTTATTTTGGTGGCCACACTAGCTGTGTATTATCTCCAAAATCTCTTTGAAAGCACAGCTAAAGGGGAAGTCTGCACCCGGTATCAGCAAAGATAGACACTCCGGGCTTCAGGGTAATGACAAACACCTTCTCTCCACTGGAAGGCCTGAGACCTCTGGTTTGCACCAACATCCTCATTTTGCAAATTGAGATTCAGAATTGTAGTGACCTTCTCAGGGCTATCCAGCCAGTTAGATGCAGCTGCTGGTTGCATTCATTCAGGTGTCAGCCAACTGCAAGTGCTTCAGACACTCAGCAGGAATCTGGCCTATTCCAGTTCTCACACCCATCAAACCTTCAGTTATTCAGTCCCTCCTGTTTTACTCATGCCATTAAAACTTGGCTTCAAACATTTATGGAGCCTCCATTATTTTCAAATTTATTGGGAATATAGAGATTCAAGGACATATAAGTTCTGTGAGCTGTTCACAGCTTGTATGGGGACAGATGACTTTAATATTGATGTGGTGAGTGTACAGTGGAAAGGGCACCACAGTTAGACTGCTCCTGAGCTGTGGACTTGATGGTACTTCCCTAATCTTCTAACTTTTTGCTGAACCTGCAGCACCGTCGTCAGTGATGGTTCAACCTTGTGATAGCCTCTCAACACTGCTGCTCTGCAGAGAAGGCTTCAGATCCCTCATTGTTGGTTTGGTCCCATCCATCCACTCCTCCCCGCTCCCTGCAGTTCGAGCCTTTTGGGATCTGGACTAACAGAGACATTCTCGCTTTAACTTTCTTGACGTGCCTGCGTGTTTTCACTCACATGTGTGAGCACAGATCCTCACCCTTATGGCACCCAGTAGGTCTTGTTCAATAAAGTTATTTATTTATTTATTTTGAGACAGAGTCTCGCTTTGTTGCCCAGGCTAGAGTGAGTGCCGTGGCATCAGCCTGGCTCACAGCAACCTCAAACTCCTGGGCTCAAGTGATCCTCCTGCCTCAGCCTCCCAAGTAGCTGGGACTACAGGCATGCACCACCATGCCCTGCTAATTTTTTTCTGTATATATTAGTTGGCCAATTAATTTCTTTCGATTTATAGTAGAGACGGGGTCTTGCTCTTGCTCAGGCTGGTTTCGAACTCCTGACCTCGAGCAATCCGCCTGCCTTGGCCTCCCAGAGTGCTAGGATTACAGGCATGAGCCACCGCGCCCAGCCTAATAAGGTTATTTATCTGTTGAATGAATGTTGCTGAGTCTTATAAAATTCCTCTTCTTCTTTCTCTTCCTTCAAAGCATATGCCAGAGCATATCACTGTTTTGGCATCTATTTCAGTGTAGTCAGAGTATTGAAGTTGGAAGTGACTTCAGAAGTAAAGATCATCCAAGTGGTGAGGTTTTGTCTTGCCTGCCCTGTGGAATCCTTGGTTTTCCTGTTACTTGGTGTTTCATGTGCCATTGGCTTTCTCCTCATCGTGCACTAATTCTCAGATACCTCCAAATGTGTGTTTTACTGTGATCTCTCTAGCACCAATACAGTGCCTCATGTAGTAGACAGCGTATATTGAATGTGCTCAAGCCTTCATAGCTTAAAAAAACTTCATCTTGTCACCTCCTCTCAGAGTTTAGCTGATCTTTTATTGATTGTCTGATGACATTATCTCAAATACTCTTTCCCTCCCATCATTCTATCTTATATCTTGCTTTCCCCCCCCCCCTAGCCTTTAGAGCACCTAACTCCAGATTATATATTTGCTTACTTGCTGCATGTGGGCAGAGGTGTTCCTGGCTGAACCTATGACAGCATTTGGTACAAAGTGGGCACTTAAGTGCTTGTTGTATGAATGAATCCTCATGTGTGTCCTCCTGGGTAGGCTGTCCCTGTTTCTTAGCTATTGTGATTCCTCTATTATAATTCCTCTGCCTATGGTCAGACTTTCGTACACCAGTGTGTTGAAACTAGTGATGACACAAAGACTTCTTTCAGAATCCAGTGGCCTTATCTTGCCGGTCTTTGTTCTCCATCCCCTCTCTGTGGTGGACACCTTTGACCACCTTATATTTGAAAGACTTTTTATGTACTGTAAACATGTTTTCTATGAATATGACTTCAAGCCCAACATCTCCAGCTGTCATCTGTTAAGGGGATAGCCATTCCCACTTGGAGTAAATCCCTTTTGCCTTAAACCAACCATGTTTTGATTTAGGTCTTCCAAACTGGCTTCTCTTCCCCCCCAGTTCCATTTCTTGGGGGGGGGCAGGACACACATTCTTTCTGTCTCAAAGGACTTGTCTTTGATCCTTCCTTCTCTGCATCCATCTTGTCACCAAGTCCTGTCATTTCTTCCTCCACAGTGCCATCTTTCTCCTCTCAGTCTCCCACCTGGTGGTTTTCTTGTGGTTTCATATCGTCCTTTGCCGGTTGTCTTCTGCTGACACTCGTTAAGGCTTGTCTTGAAAAGGCAGAGAGCAGAGGTGCAGGATTCAAATAGTTCAAAATGCTGCGGCGCTGTCACGTAGATACGCTCTTCAAGCCTCAGTCTCCTTAGGTGTTAGAGTAGTACCTATCTTATAGGGTTATCCTGGGGATTAAAGACATCATGGGTGTAAAACGCTTAAAGTGTCAGCACAGAGTTAGATCTGAGATGCCTAAGATCTTTCTGAATACTGTGGCAAGACTCTTTTATTATAAAACAATGTTTCCTAAACTGGAGTTTGAAGACATTTTCCTGGTAGTTTTTGTAAGTTGTTTTTTAAAACCAGAATTCAATTTTTAATATTTTTTTCAATAATAAAAAAAATCACAGATTCTGTACCATTTACAAGACCTTGTAAGTTGAGTAGTGCTATAAGATTTCATTGACTCTATTTGGGCACTCCTTTAATTGTCTCTAGATAATAGGGGAAGAACAGATATGGACTTACTGCAGAAATGATGTGTTAAGGTCAGAGGATGGCTGGAAGTCGCACACAGTTTTCATGGTAATTTGTTAGAGAAAAGTGATGAGTAGCCAAAGGGGTCACAGCCCACAGTGATGTAGGCATGTAGAATGTGAATTCAAGCAACTGCCCTGTGGTAGTGTTGTATTTAATACATTGTGAACTGCCATGCAGTTTCTGCAAAATTGCATCATCATTATTTGTCATGTTAAATAAATGTTGGGTTCTCATTTATTGATTTTTATCAGATTTTAAAATTGTTTTTTTTTCTCTTCATTTTTTTTCTTGTTTTTATTTTAGCGTATTATGGGGGTACAAGTGTTAAGGTTACATATATTGCCCATGCCTCCTCTCCCCCCTTGAGTAAGAGCTTCAAGCATGTCCATCCCCCAAACATTGCACCTCTTACTTGTTGTGGTTGTATATACCCATCCCCTCCTCCCCATCCCACTCTCCTGACACCCGTTAAATGTTACTCCTATATGTCCACTTAGGTGTTGATCCGTTAATACCAATTTGCTGGTGAGTACATGTGGTGCTTGTTTTTCCATTCTTGAGATACTTCACTTAGTAGAATGGGTTCCAGTTCTATTTAAAATTGTTTTATTTTATAAGAGCTAAGGCATCTTTAACGTAGCTTTATGTTTGGACATAATTAGCATTTTAATAAGCATAATTTAAGTCAGTCCTTAGGGGAAAGGGGGTATTGTCCCTTTATAGTGTCAATTCACACATTTCTCAAATTAGGGAAACAATTCTCATATCTCAGATATCCTGTTATCATTATACAGTTGAGCGCATAGTTTCTTTCTCATTGTGTTTTGTGTTGGTCCTCTCCCCATGCCAATACCTTACCTCCACACCCAACTTTAAGGTGAGAAAACTGAGACAGAGAGAAGTTGTAATTTGCCCCGGGTTAGTGGAGATTAGAGTCTGATTAAGAAACATTTCATAAGTATCTGTGACATTTTAATAATAATGATAATGGGTTAGTGGAGATTAGAGTCTCTGATTAAGAAACATTTAGTATCTCTGACATATTAATAATATATCAGCTACCACTTACCGAGATTTTACTGAGTTTCAAACATTGTATTAAGTGCTCTATATAAATCATTTCCCTTAAACTGATTAATAGCCCACTTTAGCCATAACGATTTCAGCTTTGCAGATGTAGAAACGGAGACTTAAACTTATTTCAGAGGCTTAAGAGACTTAGTCAAGGTTTAGTTCTGGAGTGAGCATTAGATTCCCGCCCCATAGGAGAGTTGTCCCTGTGTTGTATTTCCACCTGGGAGCAAGGAGGCTTGATGGCGTGAGGATACTTAGGAGAGAGCCCCTGCAGAATGCTGTGACAGCCCAGAGGAGGCTCATAACTCTCATCAGAGGTTTTAACTCTGTGAGCATCCTGCCTTCTTGTCCAGTGCTCTTTCTAGTATCCCACCTTCTGTGTTGTGCTTACCCATCCCAGATACCTCACAATACTTGTGGGACATCAAGAACAAAGCATTTTACTCCTTTGTATGGACATATTTTCCATGATTGCAGGGTGTCCTTATGTTCAACTTGTAAATTGCTTGCCAAAACATGACAAGTTTTGTATGCAAGCATTGACTTGGGAAAAAAAATGGACAGCCAGATGCATTATGGGTGGGAAGAACTTGTTAAAAAATTTTTGTTTTTGTTCAGATAAATGTGGTCATCGAGTTTGTAAAAATGTACCCACAGTGATGCTGGTAACAATGTGGGTTCTATTTTTATGAGTAATACGAATGGATACTTGTGTGTGTTCTGTACCATGAACTTTGGTTTCATGAAACTCTGCTGATGCTTTAAAGGGTAAATACTTGGAGAATATTTATTATTCTAGAGGAACTTGGAAGTACACTCTTTGCTGGCATGTCTTTTTAAAAAGTAGCTCAAGTCTTCGAAAAAGAGTCAAATTATTGGCTTAATGAAACCTTTCTAGAGTTGACAAAGACTCAAGCTTTTGCTGTCAGTGTGGTAAAAAGCTTCCACAGTCCCCACTGCCCTCTTCCCAGGGCTTCCAGTGGGAAGGGAGTGCTTTGACTCCACCTCACAGCTTTCCAGCATGTTTTCCTCCCTGACAGGATTTGTATCTTCCGTACTGTGATAAGTAGTACTTGGGGTTTCCTTAAAATGGACCCTTTACCATAGACTTGAGATTTGAGGGGTAGGCCATTGCTGATGTTTACACAAGAGTATCAAATGCTGTCAACATTTCTTTGCAGTGATGACAGATCCCAGACATGGTCTTGCTGTGCCATGGAACAGAGGTGTTGGGTTCTTTTTGGGTGAGGATCCAGTGAGTGCGGCAGCCTTCTCGCTAGGCTCACCGAGGTCTAGGGAAAGTTTGCTTATTTTAGGACTCTACCCCGAATGCAGGGTTATAAATGTTTTGTCCTTTACTTCATAAGATAGTTATGAAGGCTGATGAGATCATGGGCCAGATCTTGGTAAATGCATAGGAGAAACTTCTGGATGTCTATTAACTTTCTCTTGGGTATTATTTAGTGGACAGCAATGGTAATTTACTATTGCATGTGGTATTTTAGAAGATTTAGTGTGTGTGTGTGTGTGTGTGTGTGTGTGTGTGTGTATGTGTTGTGTAAAATACCTTGGACTCCTAGAAGTAAGATGTAATATTTACAATTTTTTCCTGTCATCATTTTTTTTTTTTTGACAAGTTTCCTTATCTGGACTATAACTTCTAGATTCCAAAGAATTTGACTCAATTGGAAGAAATTTGGTATTTCTGTTTTCAAAAAGCCCAGGAATGGATTTATCATGTAGTGGAAGGAGGTGTTACATCTAATTACAGTGTGTTCTAGACTGAGTCCTTGGTTGTGTGGCCAGGTAGAGAGGACTCTGTTCACCTCAACCACTGTGATCACCTTTCTCTCCACAGTCCACACCTGCGTTTTTGGAAATGATAATCAGGAGGTGTTGTCAGCTGGCTTGTGGTGGGAACTGGAAGCTTGACTCAGAAAAGTAGTCTTGAGGGCCAGAAAGCAGCTTCTAGACCTCTCAGGATGTGATTCGGGCTGTGACTGCTTGACTTGGTCTGGAAGATGTTGAATAAATGTCTCTGAGCCTTATGCTATTAGTGCAACTGGTCTGATCTTGGGCGGTGGTGTCACCCTGTTTTTTTTTTTTATTTTCTACATAATTTATTGTGATGTTAATATCAAGTAAAACATTCATTTGCATCACTTGCTTCTGTTCATGTGTTTTCTTGACGTCTTTATTCCTTCTTCCAAAATGTTGCATGCCACACTTGAGCCAATGAAGAAATATTTTCAAAAACTGCAGCTGAAGTACACTCATCTGCAGCTGCCTGTCTTAATACATGCAGTGGTGGTCTTAGCTTTTTCACTGCCATCTTCTATAGGTTTTTGGAAAACATTTGTCACAATGACCTTCACATACCTTCAAAACTCATAGGCTTTTTCTCACCTCCAAGAGCCCAGCTACAGGCGCGCAAACTCGGACGCTGTCCTGCTGGCATAATGGACGTTCCTTCGCTATAACCTTAGCCCCTCGGCGGCAGCACGGAAAAAAGCGTCACCCTGTTTTTATCTGCTTACAGGAGTAATATGAGTAGTTGGATGCTTAAAATAATTCAAAGAACAAAAAAGAAAGGATTCCACCTATTCCCTTGACGTGATAGCAGCCATTAACAATTTTATTTTATTCAGACATTTTTTATCTTATTTAATTGACAATTGTATATCTTTATGGGATACAGTATGATGTTTTGATACATGTATGCATTGTGGAATGATCAAATCAGGCGAATTAATATATCTTTCACCTCATGTATTTATCATTTCTTTGTGGTAAAAACATTTAAAATTCACTTTTTTAAAAAGAACATTCTTATGGACTTTTTTCATGTCTTGTAAAGCAGAAAGAGAATTCCTGTGACATAAATTGCTTTGCTGCTTGCTCTTTTTACTTAACACTGTGTCTTGGTCATCTTCCATATCAGTATGTATACAAGTATAGAAGTGTTATAGCATTGATGCTAGTGCTGTAGTATTCCATTGTATTGGATACACCACCATCATTTATTTAGCCATTCTTCTGCTGAAAGTTTAGTTTCTAATTCTTTGCAGTGAAGAGCCATGCTGGATTAAATGTTCTTGTACAAATTACTTTGTATACCTGTGCAAATGTTTCCTTAAGATAACTTCCAAGAAGCATAATTGCTGCATAAAAGGGTATGTGCTTTATAAAATATTGTTAGATTGTCAGAGTGTGTGTCTGTATGTGTGATAATCAGAGTTGGGTGGAGGCCTGGAGAGTTTAGAAATCTAATTGTTTTATAGCTAAGAAAACTAAAGTCTGTGGGGGGAGGAGAGTAAAGTGATGTGTCAAAAAAGAATGAAGACATGGGTTGTACATCTCCAACTCATGACTCCAAGTCCTGTGCTCCTTGTAGGGGCTGGAAGAATAGGCCTACAGGCTGGCTTTGTCACCTCTGCTTCTTTTATTCTTGACAGCAGTTTTTTCCCCCATAGGTCTAGAAAAGCCCTTAGGTAAGCGTTAGCCAGTTGATCAGATATTTATGCCAGGTCTTTGGAAGACTAACATCTAATTCTTGCCTTGAGTGGTCTGCAGTCTTTAGTTGGGGATAGAAGTTTATCGTTCTGGAAGTCCTAATGTCATTGAGTGCCATGCAGATATGCAAACCATGCCTTGGAGGAGGCTTGTTGCATTTGAGGAGTCGGAAAGCAGGATTCTGGCTTTAGCTGTAGCTGGGCTCAGATGGGCTGGGGAGGGAGGATGGCATCGCAGACATTGAACTTCTGTGAGGTGACACGATGCTATGATGCTACTATGTTATGGAGCACAGACTCCCACTCTGGGTTGACCTGGCTCTCTTTCTGGAGCAGGAGCGCAAGGCAGTGTGCAGGATGTTTGGGAGCACAGAGATTGGGCTGTAGCTTAATGTGATGACTGTGTGGGTCAGCCGCTCCCCCTCCCTTCTAGTGAAGTCCGTTTCAGGCCCAAATCTCTTAACTGGAAGAGAAAGCATGCATTGTGGTTAGGAGACTGTCCCCTAAGAGGCCTTCATTGTGCTGTAATTTGCTTATCTGTAAAAAACGAAGGTAGTAATAGTCCCTACCTCCTGAAGTTGTATGAAAATTAAATGTGTTAATGTGTATGCAATGCTGAGAACAGTGTCTGGCAGATAGAAAGTACCCAATATAGGTTGGTAATTGTTACCAATATTGAATATTTTACGGTAGAGGCCCAAACTCTTTCATTCTTGCCTCCTTCAAATCCTTTCCAAATAAATGCTTGGTCAGTGATCGTTCTAAGACATAAATGTGAAGAGTGATTGCCTGCTGCAGGGGCCTCCCCACCCCTGCAGGACACAATTCGGGGAAACTGTTGTCCTCTGCCTACCTCTTCTACCTCATCTCCCCTCCAACCTTGTATTTCAGTGGCAGTTAGCTGCCCGTAGTTAGCGATGTATCCTTTCTTGCTTCTCTTTGTTTTCATTAGTACATTTACATTTACGGTGATGTCCTTTTCCCGTTTCTTTGTCTGGCTCCCTGCTTCTTGTCCCTTTGGGTAGAGCTCAGGAGATAACATTCCTCCAGGAAGCTGCTACTTCTCTCCACTGTGGTCTCTGGGGACACCTCTGACATTACTGTTGTCTCTTTGCAATGTCTCTGTCCTCCATCAAAGGGGATTCCTCAAAGCTACACACCTTTTCTTTGTGTTCCTGCTGCCTGATAGGGTAGTCAGCGCAGAGCAGACATTGAACATATATTTGAATGGCACGCTTGGGGACATCTTCAGCACTTATGGGGAATGGATTTAGAGTTGGGTTTGGACCACACCTATGAGTGAGAGCTTGCAGATTACATCAAGAAGAGATGAGCTCTCCGCAGTCCTGGTGTCTGTCGGTGGCATCATGATGGAGTGAGAATAGCACCGGCCTGGGTGTCAGTCCTGGGTTCTTGTCCTGGCCCTGTCCAACACTAGCATTGTGACCTTGGGCAGATCACATACTTTCATATGTTTCCTTATCTCAGTGATGAAGGGTGGGTGTGAGTGATGTCAATGTCCCTTTATATGGACCTTCTCTGATGTTAACTGTATGACTTAATGTCCCAGCATGAACCTCAGAGTGGTGCCACAGTTGTGCACATGCTCTGTGAGGTTGCTTAGTGAGGTTTAGACGAACCACAAGTCTAGGCTTAATCATTATAATCAAGGATTTGATAATAAGGAGAAGCTGTTCCAAACACTTACCCTTCCTGTGGTCAGTTGTTGATTCCCAGAACTAATTAAGGAAAAAAAAATCAGATTTTCTTTGGTTAAAACACATGCACACATTGCACACCCACCCACCCACCCAATAACCTTTGAATACTGAATTGTTTCCTTCTGTGTCAGTTGCATTTTCCCAGCTTTTAGAAGTGAGGTGAAATGGGCAATTTGGCTGGGACTTTTTGTGTCCTTATTAAATGAACCAGGCAATTCCAAGGTGGTTGTTTGAAACTTCCTTTTGAGTTGAAAACCTGAGAGATTGTATTTTGAGAAACATTGGGGACTGACCATTAAGAATATCTATGTATCAGTGTCAGACTGAGGTGGCTTTGTAAGGAGTGTGTTAGGAGCAAGGGCTGCAGCTCTCTACTCTCCTGAATAGCTGGCTTCTCTGATGGGACATTGGTGTCAGGCTTCAGAGGCATCTCAGTTCAGGAATGGGAACTTAGGGACAGGATAGGTCTCTGCTGGATCCTGGCAGGCCCTCCCTCCTCCTCCCCTCATTCATGCCACATATTTATTGAGTGCTGGCTGTGCCTAGGGCTTTGTTCTGTCTAGCAAGGCAGATACCATCTCTGTCCTTATGGAGCTTCCATTCTGTGTTAGGGAGAGAGCTGGTAAATGGGTAAGAAAATACGAATTTCAGATAATGATAAAAGCTATAAAGAAAACAAAACAGGGAAATGCTGTAGAGAGTGATGCAAGTGGAAGTTTCTATTTTAAGTCTGAGAAGGCCTCTCCAAGGAGGTGACATTTGCAGTGATGCAAGTGAGGCAGCCGTATGAATACGGCAGAGGTTCCTGCAAAGGCTTGGGGTGAGCTCTGAGAGTTTGTGGGCAGAAGGAAGGCCATTCTGACTGGGGTAAGGTGAGAGCTCATTGTTTTAGTTTGCATTTCCCTGATGATTAGTGATATATTGAGTGTTTTTTCATGCGTTTATTGGCCATTTGTCTGTCTTCTCTTGAGAAGCTTCTGTGTGTACAGAGGGAAGTAAAACTCAGTGGAAATCAACCAGGGGGGAATAGGGGAGGGGCAAAAACCTACCTATGAACACTATTTGTGTGATAGGCACACTTTTGGCTGGGACTCAAGCATTACAAAAGTGATCCGTGTAACCTAAAACATTTATACCTCCTTAGTATTTTGAAATTAAAATTGTTTTTTTTTTGACAGAATTGGACAGTAAAGCAATTAATCACAAGCCAAAGCAATATGAATAAAAATATAGTCTAACAGTGTGGTCCCCCCTCCCCCTCATGGACTGGTGCTGGTCTATGGCTTGTTAGGAACTGGGCCACACAGCAGGAGGTAAGTGGCAGGGCAGGCAGGTGAGCAAGCGAAGGTTCATCTATATTTACAGCTGCTCCCCATCACTCACATCACCACCTGAGCTCTACACCCCCCACCCCAAGTCTGTGGAATGATCGTCGTCCATAAAACTGGCTCCTGGTGCCAAAAAGGTTGGGGAGGGAGAGGCAGGGAGACCAGGAGAGGGGGCTGTTATTGAAAGATTCCGGGCAAGAGCTGAGGGTGACTTTTGTACGAGGGAGGTAGCAGTAAGTAGGGAAATACAGCTTGGGGATAAAGTAGGCGATACCTGCAGGATGTCGATTTTTGGTTTTATTAACTGGAGGGGAGGGCAGAACCGTTTACTGATTTAGGGAGGACTGGAAAAATGTGGAATTTTTAAATGAGATCTAGAATATAGGAGAGGAATCCTGGATGATGAGAATTATAATAAATATGGTCAACATTTTATGAGCAATTTGCCTCAGTCTGTCCTGAACACTTCCCATGAATAACTCATTTAATCCTCACAACCTCCATGCCCTTATTTTTACATAAATAGCTTTATTTTACAGATGAGGACACAGAGAGGTTGAATAACTTGCCAAGGCCACACAGCTACTAAGTAGCAGAGCTGTGATTAGAAGTGATGCAGTCTGGCTCAAGAGCTGGTGCTCCTAACCATTGGACCTTCCTGCCTCAAGGTCAATCATGAAGAGAAACAGTGTTGTTTGCACCCAAAGCTACCTGATAAATTGAGCAGTTGCATCTGTTCTGTGAAGGGGAACGGAGAGACCCCCATGAGCCTGGGTTATTTTTGCATAATTAAGAAAAAGAGCACTGAGCTGAAATATCGTTTTAAGAATCATGTCACCAAATAATGGGCTTATTCAACAGTTATCTTCCAAAGATTAGTGACATCCATCCTTTGGTGCTGGATTTCTTATCTTCAGGAAGTAACTAACAGTTGAATCCTTACACATTCTCAAAGTAAAAGTGCATCCATTTAGGAAAACAACAGGAGGCTTACTGAACATCATGAGGGCTTGTTTTATCAGCAGTGCTCCCATCATATTTCTGCTCACAATTATTCAGCTATTATACTATTTCTCCTTGTTCTTGAAGCATACCAAGTGATTAGCTTATAAGACAGTTATTAGTCTTGATATAAAGGTCAGTATAAAGAGGTACTAATGTACTTTCTAGAATTATACATATTTCAATACTGCTACAAATGCGTGCTAATAAAAGTTAATAGAAGATATGCATTTCACAATAGACCCACCTTACCTAATAGCATGTTGCACTTATTCTCATACCTTGATTTTTGATAACTTCATTGTGAAGAGGCAGGAGGAGAGAGGGGGAGGTGTTCTTTATGCCCCATGTCTCTGGTAACCGCGATACACTGAAAGCACACGCATGCCAGGACCGAAGCTAATCAGACCCCTACACTTCAACCTTTCCCACGCCACTCCTCTTTAGTGATATACTGTTTGAAAAGAAAATATGTGTAAAGATGTTTTTGGTAAGGCAGATATGGCAGAACATATTTACTTGTGATGTGTACTTTATGTAGCCTTTATAAAATTTATATAGTCTAAAGACATTTCAGGGTTTAGGTCCAAGGTAAATCTAGTCCAAGGGAAGCATCAAGTAACTCCTACAGTTTCAGTTCACTGGTAGTTTACCCTTAGTAGAGGGTTCAGCCCAGAATACTCTGGACTGCAAATAACAAAAATCTCAACCTAAAATGCCTTGAATGAAAGAGGTGTTTAGCGATCTCGCACATCGGGAAGCCTCAAGGTGGGGACGGTGCCGGGCACGGGTGTGACTTCTCTGTGACTTGCTGGGCGTTTCTCCTCTGCACCTGCTCATGTGTGGCATCCCAAGCAGACAGGAACGGCACCTATGGAGTCACAGGGCCATCGCTAGACCCCAGTGAGGCTGAGGATGACAATGTCCCGCTTTGAAATAAAATTTCGCCTGTATGGTGGGAGGCAGGTAGGCAAGGAACAGGAACAAGAGGGTTGGGAATGGGCGTGGGGCAGGCACTCTGCAGCGTCTTGGGCAGGAAGGAAGGCAGGCCCAAGAGCCCATGCAGTTCTTGACACTCTTTCCCAGCAGATAGATGTTATGTCTCTCGTTTAACCCTGCGGCTTCTGCCAAAAGCACAGGGGACCATCTGCTCAGGAAAAATCTCTAGTAGAAATGATTTCTATTTCAGAATATTCTTTTTAAAAAAGCTTGTACATGTAGACATGTGTTCCCTCGATTTTATTCTCGCCATGTGAGTAATTTTGAGAGAACACAAACATAAGTAAATACGATACTATAAAAGTTAAAGTGCCCAATACACTTATTTTCTTACTTGTTAAATTTCTGTGACTCAGTGGTCTTGGATTTCCAGGCCTCTGAGCCTTTGTCGGTGCTGCCTGTCCTGCTCAGAACACACTTTTTCCGGTGCAATTGCTGCCTGCTCTGGGCAGCCCACCCAGTCCTGCAGCCTGTCCGCATTCTCATTGTGTCTAACCACTCCCTTTTGGTGCCTTGGTATAATTAGTTATTCTGAGGGGCCAAAGATGCCTGGAGTCCAGCTTTAGTTTCTGTGTGAGCCTGGTGTCTGTCTTGAGGAGGAACTGTGTGGGCCAGACTGCAGCTGGCCCCGGCGAGCGTGTTGACATGTGTTTGCTGTCCACCTGAGAAGGGAGTTGGTATGGGTTGAGTCAGCAGGGCCTCCTGGCACAGGGTCCACAGTAGTGCAGAAAGATAACACATCATTAGTCCTGTTGACAGAAGGATGTTTCCTCTCCCTCCTGCCTATTAGCAGAGGTGCTAATGAGGAGAAATGGCCAAAAGGCAGGAGGTGTTTCTGAAGCCCAGGACCCGAGCTGCTCGCACACTGGACAACCTACCCTTTGCTCCAGGAAGAGCTGAGTAAAACCCGAGTTACAGTTTTTAAAACACCAGTAGCAGCTCTTTCGTAGCTGCCTATGGTATTTCAGGTGCAGGACTAGGCACTTGAACAGCTTTTGTTCAGTCCTCCCCGTCAGCCTTATGTGGGAGGCTTCTTAAAAGATGTAAATACCTTACAGATGGGAAAACTGAGGCTGAGCACTTGCCTCAGGACACTCAGGTGGGGAACCAGACTGGGCTGGGGTCGAGTCCAGGCCTGCCAGGCTGCAAAGGGTGAGGCTGTTTCACGTGATGTGCTAATCCGGCAGACCCCGTTGGATCTCCCCGTCGAGATCTCCCCGTGGCTGATATGTGCCAATGGCCCACTGTGTGCGTGAGACACTGCGGGTGCAAAAGCGAGCGCACAGCCTCTGCCTTTAGGTGTTGGAGTTTAGCGATGAAATCAGACACCTGAGCAGAGCAGATCAGGACACGTCCCAGGTTGTGGCACTAATACCGTCTTCTGGGAGGTAGGGGCCGCCTGCACAGGCAGGAGGCACAACAGCAAGGTGTTGGAAGCATGGGGTGTAAGGAGAGGGTGTCGAGATGCTGCAGGGCCCATGGTGCGTGGCCTCGAGTGCCAGGTTAAGGAGCTTGGCTTCTGCTTCGTACCTAGGTGGGTCAGTGTCTTGTCAGACATCAATTGAGAGAGCCCAGCCTGGTGGCAGCTTGTGGGTGGATTCAAGAGGAACGAGACTGGAGATGGGGCAATACTTAGAGGGCAGACGGGCAGTTTTGGAAACTGGATTTGAAGTGGAGAGTTGGGTTGGAAGAGTCAAGGATAACAGTTGGATTTTCCATTTGAGTGACTGGGTACCGTCCTAAGAGTTTGAGGAAAGAGGGCAAGGATGATACTTGCAGATAAATAAAAGATCAAGCCTGGTGGCTTTGGTTTTCTCAACTCAGGACGAGATAGGGCAGTCTGCTAGGCCAGAGGGTGGAGGTGCAGCACAGGCTGCTTCATGGGGCATGAAGGTGGGAGGGGAAGGAATGGAAGAGGGAGCCAACGGGATTGCTGCGGTTGGCATGAATTTTTGGTGGTGCCAGCCTTTGTGGGTTTTTTTTCCCCTCTATACAGGCTTAGGGTAGAGAAAGGTGGATCATGGCTGCCAGTTCCACCTACAGAGTAGGGGGCGTGGCAGGATAAAAGGGAATGAGGCCATCAAGCATCCTGATGAAAAGGTATGTGGGATGCTATTTAGGCTGGACAGAGAAAGAAGGGAGTTCCAGCAAGAAAGAGGGGCGAGAGAAAATGGGATGGCAGGCATAGCAGGGGTGCGACCATGGGAGAGGTTATGGCCAGATCCGGGATATCGGAGTTGCAGATTTGTGAAAGGAAGCAGCTCTGGGTGAGGCTGATATTCCAGGGTGTGACTCAGGAGTGGATGGATGAGTGGCGGGGTGTGGCGGTCATTGCCCTTTAGGAAGCCCAGGAGTTGCTGTGTTTGCTTATTGGGCAAATCAGCTTTGTCAGGAGCCACAAACTCACACACCTGTGGCAGGGCCCGGTGGGCAAATGGTAGGATGGGGTGGTTTGGCGACAGGCTACTCCATTTACAGGGGACAGCTGCCTCTGCCCAGCTCTGCCAGAGGAAAAGGGGGGTCTCCTGCTCCTGCCTCACTGGATGCTTCCCCCCCACCCCCAGAAATCAGTTTTTATGTACAGTCTCCTGGTTTTTATGTGTTCAACAATGAAAAACTGACAGTTATTCAGCAGTTTGAATCAAGCGTGGGCTGCAGTAATCAAGTGCATGCTGGGTTGGCTGCGTGGGCCACCTGTTTGCACGCTCTGATCTGCAGACACCTGGACGGTGGGTCCTAGGACTGGGCAGGGGGTGGAGTGGGGAGGCAGTTGTGAGTCGGGATCCCAGAGTCCTGGAACACCTTACTTTCTTGGTCATCTCATCTGTCTGGCTTGGAGGTTTTAAAGATAAGGAACTAAGTAAGTAGCTAATTACTAAGTAAGTAGTAGTTTTTCAGTGGGAGCTAATGGGCGATGATAATAATCTGAAGCCTGTGGCTAAAGGGAACTGCAGATTGTGATGAAAAATTTGCTGGTTCCTTCGGAAGCACTTGCATCCTCACGCTTTTTCTCTGCGTGGAGTCTCCCTCTTTGGCTCTTGTATTTGTTTCTTGACTTGTATCACTTTTTTGCATATTCACAGCATTTTCTTCCCTACGCTTTTTTTTTTTTCTTCTTTCTTCATTTACTTCTCTATGTCGAATGCTTACAGGGTTTGGCTCAAGTTAGTTGGCTAAAATAATGTGTAGGTCAAATATTTTTTGTATTGATTTAGTAAAACTTTATATTCTATTTTCTTAGGTTTTAAACTCAGTGAATTCACTATGTGAGTTGTGATTACCTGGTAGTGAAACTGTTTTAAATTAGCAGATAAAAAGGTACTTACACATTCAAATGCATGCCCTTCAAACTAATCACTTTGTGGATTTTACTCAACTTTCTAAACACCGGTGAAACTCTTTGGGTATTATCCTTATGCCACCCATGCATAACTCTGTCCCTTACTGGAGTTCGCAAAGTTTTGTCCCTTTGAAGGCATGTTTTATGATTGGGACAGACTAAGAACTAAGTCGAAAGAATAAGGTTATGGATCAGACTGGGAAATATCATAGTTATGTGTAAAAATGAGATGTGACTATGGAGTGCTGAACACAGTGTTTATTATTCTGATCAGGAATGAGACCCCAAGGTTGGTCTAAACAAGGAAGTGCACAGATGTTTGAACCATGCGGACTGGTTGGAGGATGTGCCACTTCTTTCTTACGTTTTCCGTGTGGCTTTAAAAACTTTGCTTCCAGACATGCTGTATTTATTAAGGGGATGACAGTCAAATGTTTTGATTTCCAAAGACATTTTAGTTAGACCTTCAATTAGTCTTTTGGAGATAAATGTGCAGTTTCTGTTGGCCTTTGAAATACTGAAATAGACTTTGAAACGTGCATTAGTGTCTTACTGGGCCCTTTGAGCTATGGAAACTTTAATGAGGAACCATTGAGGATATGAGTTCTCAAAGTGATGATTTTAAAGAATGATGTGCATGTGGATTTATAACAGCATGATTATTGAACAATATGCTCATCTAAATTGGTCTCATTGCCAAACCTCTTGTGTGTCTGTTAAAGAAGCAGGCTGCCTTTCTCTGGCCATTGGTGGGGTTTGGCCACAGTGGTTTGGACTTGGTCCTTTATCAGAAGCACCTGGGGAGTTCTTTAAAAAACACAGATTCTGGAGCCCCATCTCCAGGGATTCTGATCCATTTCCTTGAGATGGGGATGGGTGGGTGGGGCCAGGAATCTTGTAGTTTTAGCAAGTGCCCCAGGTGACTGCTGCTGTGGAAACAGGGGCCTATTACGAGAAACAGTGATGTGATAGGCTTTGGGGTTGAATCGACTTAGGTTCATGTCTTACCTCTACTCTCTGGTCGTTATATGTGATCTACTTATGATCTCTGAGCCTCGGTTTTCTCATCCTTTAAGTGAGAATGATGGTTCCATCAAGGGCGTTGTGAGGAGTGCAGTGAGTATATATATCAAGTACTCTGTCCTGTTTGGCACATGTTATTTTAGTTACCTGTGATTGGAAATACAGGGTCCCTATTCCTACTCTGAATTTCTGATACATTTATCAGAGGAAGTATCTAGCCCCCGAGAATAAGGATTACATTTTATACTTTTTTTGGTATCTTCTAACATCAGTACTAGTGTCTAGTACTATGTAGGGCCCATGGATGAAGGGGTCCCTCCCTCTCATTCTGTTTATTTAACACTGATGTCTGAAAATGACATGGCATGTAGTTCCAAGTCGTAAGTCTGCCTTGGGGCCCCTTAGTGGCTACTGCTTGAGATTTTCCTTTCTCTTGTTCTGTTTTCTACTCTAGCATAGGGTTTTTCCTTGACATAGTTGCGTGTGCATGTGTGGACTCCCACGCACACACGGCTGAGCATGTCCTGAGGAGCTGGTACCTGAGGCCTAGCCCAGGCTCAGTCCTCTCCTGTTAGGATATTGAAGTGTGGTGACAGTCCTTTGTCATCTTGGCCTGCCAAGGCTCTGGGACTCTCCAGGAGATTTAGCCTCTGCGAGTTGTTTCTGTAGGGAAATTAAGGCCTTCGTTTTCAGTGGACAAATTTAAGTAAGTTCTCTTTTCTCCTGTGTTCACACAGGAAGACAGGGTTCACTGTGCACAGATAGTCATCCCTGTGTTAGCCTTTGTTTTGGTCAATATCATCTTGATCTTCCTGCTGCAAGACAGGCAGGCCAGTTTAAAAAAAAATTATTTTTGTTTGTTTTTAATGCGAGCACTGAAAAATAATACTTTGGTTTTGGCCCAGGCTGCTGTCAAAACAAAATGCTTCCTGTATCAAGGATAGAAGCAGGTTTAACGAGTACCCAAGCCTGTAGCTGCTTTTAGTTTTCATCTCCCTTTTGTAACTTTTGAAGTGAAATTGCTCTGCATTCTTTTCCTGCTAATCGTTTAAAATTTTAATTGAAAGTTTTGCTTTTATAATGTGAGCTCTTTTGGCAAATGCATGAAGGTATACGTAATGTAATTCCATTTTCAGAAGCAGTTTTTAAGTAAAAGAGGCTTTAATCTTCAATGTCTTTAACATCAGGCTATTTATTAGATATTTTTAGCATATAAATTATAGTGAGGTTGGTACCAAACAGCACATTTTTTTCTTGTTTGGTATGTTTCTCATTCTTGGCTTGGTAATTATATTCAGGGTAATTTAGTCTTGGACTACAAAATAGATGTTGGGTCCATATTCTCTACTTCCTATACATTAATATTTCTGTGTTCATCACCTGACAGAATATATAGGTGTATTTTAGGATTGAAATCAATCTCCTTGGTATCTCTCCCCCAGAGCCTCTTGAATCTTGTGCAAAAGAAGCATGAGAAAGAGAAATCACTGAGATGGAAATGCCAAGTGTCTGGTGACTATAGAAATCAGTAAAAATCTTTTTTGTGTTCATTTTGAGTTACCAAAATCAAAACAGAGCTAAATTTGTAGTCATTGCCGTTGAATATTGCTTTATTACAATCAGAATATATAAATGGCAAGTTAAAGTTCCTTATTCAAGGTTTTATGTATTTTCTAGGATACTTTGTAAACTAAGTATCTCTTTGAAAGCGACCTTGTGAGGGCTAGAGGGAAGGATAAAGGACATAGATAGCACCTCTTCTTTCCTGTTATTTCTGATTCCTCTACCACTACTTGTGAATGCTTTCATGTATACCGAACAATATGAAACAGTCTGAACTTCCTCTAAAAATCTAGCTTTGCTTCCCTTTAAAACATTTCAGCACATTAGGTTCATTTAAGACAAAGCAGATAGCCAGAATTTTAATTAGTGCTTCAATGGATGAGCCAAAAAAAATTCATTTGGGTTGATATTTTTCAAGGCGGTCCCTCCCCCACTCCCCATTACGGAAATGTTATTGATGCTCCTTTTAGAAACCTTGACAAAGAAATGTTTAAAGAGGCAGAAGAAAAAAGGTCACCCATAATCACCCGTAAGGTTCCAGCCCCTAATCTCAGTTGAAGGTGCTGATTGTCATGCTTCACCTGTGTACCAACTGGCCAGCTCCTTAATGAGCCCAGAGAACCTCCTTCCCCAAGCATCATGGGTGCCACCTGGCATTTTGCATGTCTGGCATGCAGGTCTTTTTCTCTAAGGATTCTGAGTTTATTGAGGGAAGGGACTTTTTTTTTTTAAATAATACAATATGTTGACAAGTTATGATTGTATATATTTATGGGGTACAAAATGATTATTTTTGAATACAATGTGGCATGATTAAATCAATCTAATTAACATCCATCACTTCAAAATTTAACATGTTTTGTGATGAAACTATTTGGAATTTTACTCTTAGCATATTGAAATGTACGGTATTCAATTATTAGCCATATTCATCATGCTATGCAGTTGATCTCAGAATCAAACTTACTCTTTCTTACTGAGGAATTCCTTCTGTATTACTACCTTTTACCCTTTGACTAGCATGTCCTCATTCCCTTCACCCCCTCCAGCCTCTGATAACATTCTCTCTTTCTATAAGTTCAGTTGTTTTAGATTCTACAAACTATGAGTGAGACATACGATATTTATCTTTGTGTTTTGCTTTATTTCACCCAGCATACATAATGTTCTCCAATTCCATCACATTGTTGCAAATTGCCTTAATTTTTGTATTCCTAGAATCTAGTGTAGTGTATGTACTAAAAAATAATTGTTTAAGCTGAATTCTATGCATTTTAAGTTCACATCATTTAATTGCATAAAGCCAATGCTGTGTGTACTGTATGATCAGTACCTTTTTTGAGATGTATACAAATATTTTAAAGAGCATTTTATATTTTGCATGTGTGCATGTGTCGTGTAATACCATGGACATACTAACACATGAATACAGCACAAAAGGGGTACATACAGTGAAAAGTGATTGTTTCTTCCATCACTTTTCCAAGCCTACACTTCCCTTCCAAGAAGAAGTCACTCTTTGTGTCTTTTCAGAGATAGTCTTTGTACATAGAGGCAGTAACATAGATTATCTTTTACAGCGGTCTCCAACCCTTTTGGCACCAGGGACTGGTTTCATGGAAGACAATTTTCCCACAGAGGTGGGAGGGGTAGGGGCGGAGGGTTTGGAGCTCAGGTGGTGAGGCTAGGGATGGGGAGTGGCTGTAAGTACAGATGAAGCTTCACTGGCTCACCCACTGCTCACCTCCTGCTGTGTGCACCCCATTCTTAAGTTTCATGGAAGACAATTTTTCCATGGTGGGGGGTAAGGAGGGTGGTAGAGCTCTGTAGCCTGGTCCCTAACAGGCCTCAGACAGGTATTGATTGGTCCATGGCCAGGGGGTTGGGGACCACAGTTTTAAAGCACCTGCCTTTGGGATGGAGGGCAGTGGTGGACATGTGAATGATACAGCCCTTTTGGAAGTTATTCCAGCAGTATCTATTAAAATTGGAAATCTAGCTCAGTAATTCTAGTTCTGGCATTCTGTTTTATAAATAAAAGTACCAGTGTATCAAGACATAAATTGGAGGATTTTTATTAATAATATATTTTTGTGGTGGCAGAAAAAAAAAAAAGAAAAAAGTGAATGCCTGTCACTGAAATTGTTGAATGAATCATGGTGCATACATACCACAGTTATGGTGCAGTCCTTACAGAGATGAGGTAGAGCTTTATTAATTGTCACAGAGGAACTTTCTTGATATACTTTTATTTAAGAAAAAGATGCAGATAAGATTGTATAATATTCCATTTTTATTATATAAAACGATAAACCATGTGACTGTATGTGTGTTCATGTATGCTGTTACGAGCATGGACAAAGATATAGGCGGGAGGACTTAAGGGAAAAATGCTTTCTTTTTTTTTTTTTTTGAGACAGAGTCTCGCTTTGTTGCCCAGGCTAGAGTGAGTGCCGTGGCGTCAGCCTAGCTCACAGCAACCTCAAACTCCTGGGCTCCAGTGATCCTTCTGCCTCAGCCTCCCGGGTAGCTGGGACTACAGGCATGCGCCACCATGCCCGGCTAATTTTTTTTTTTTTTTATATATATATCAGTTGGCCAATTAATTTCTTTCTATTTATAGTAGAGACGGGGTCTCGCTCTTGCTCAGAGCTGGTTTTGAACTCCTGACCTTGAGCAATCCGCCCGCCTCGGCCTCCCAAGAGCTAGGATTACTGGCGTGAGCCACAGCGCCCGGCCTGGGAAAAATGCTTTCTAAATTAAATTTTTAAAAAAGGTGCTCTTCAGTCTTTCTCAGAATAGGCATCAATGGTCATTGAAGTGACTTGCCAAATCTGCTTCCTTTCCCTTCTAGGAAATGGCAGGTGGGTACTTAATCTCATTTATTTCATAAATACTTTTATCTTTTGGGGTGTGAGTCATCCAAGGCAGAGCATATAAACTCATGTAGAGCAGCTAAATTCTTTGATACCCCGGGTGTATCTTGGGTTTCAAGTAGTCAGGGAAGCACTGACCCTCTGCAGTAGTGGCTAAGACGGTGGGGGACTTGGCACCGTTAACTGCACTGCAGGCTGGGAGACCGGAGAGGTGGCAGCAGTGACCCACATGGGCGATGATGAGAGCCTTGATTAAGGCTTCAAAACAAGAAATACTAAGAGCTGTGGAAGAGAGAGAGGCCAGTTAAGGGCCAGATGATAACTTTGCCAGAAAGGTGAGTTAAGTGGCAGAGTGCTACAATGATGACGGTTAAAAATGGAAAGGCATTTTGGAGAAATGAAGTCCAGATGTCTTTTCTGGGTTTACATCTCAACACAGACCTTTGCTGCCCATCACATGTGTCTTATTATCCTTCCCTGGATTTATGCTTCTGGCAGGTAGAACTAGGAAGGAGGGAGGAGGGTAGATGTCATTCAAGGGGCCTTGGAAAGCACTTGAAGAAGACACCGTCTCCTTACCTGCTCTTCATAGAAATGCCTAAACATTTACTAAGGGAACATATAGTAAGGCCTGGGGAAACATCTAAATTGCTATTAGCAGAACCCTAAATTATTTAGTCTTGGATTGAGTAGGTTCTTTGTCTGTTTGGGCACCTGTAAAGAAGTAGGAGATCTCCACTCTGGACCACTGAAAGGTAAAGCCATGTGGGAAGAAAGAAGAGAGCACACCATGCGGGGGCTCTACGTATATTTTCTGAAGGATGTGTGCTGCCGTCCTCTCTGCTCTTAAACTCACCCCACCCACCTTCTATATAAACTCATCTGAGTTAAAGATTTTTCAGGTTCATTTGTTTTATCTGGTTATGCTCCTATAGAGATGTTAGATTTCACTGAAACCCTTCTTAAGATATGCTACCTCAAATGGGATTTATCTTCCTGGGTAGAGAACCATCACTTCCCTCCCTCATCCTGGGTATAATACATTTGTGACTGCAGTCCTAGATCACATGAGTGTGTGTGTGTGTGAGTATATGTGTGTATATATAAAACCATTGGATTCATGTTGAATTTATAGTTTAGTAGGTAGAGTTTGGGTATATAACTCTTGGATTCACTTTGAAGTTATATCTAAATCCATCCCAGCATGTTCATACATGCTACCTTTGGGCCAGGTCTCCATGATTCTGTTCAGTATTTTAGTTTTTTTGGCTCTAAATGCAAGACTTCACATTTCTCGGGCCTAAATATAATCTCATTAGATTAGCACATTTACTGCACCTGACTTTAAAGAGCTCTTTTCCCCTCTTTTTTTCATATAACATACTGGTTAGTTTCAGGAACCGTGAAAATGAAATAAATGTGTCATCCAATGGAAAGAAAGTAGGAGCTGGAGACTGAATTTAGACTTCTGTTCTGCTACTTGCTTGCTGTGTGACCTTCAGGAAGTTACTTACCTTTTTTTTTTTGAGAGTTCACAGGTATAAAGTGGAAAAATCTCTATCTCACAGGCTTGGTAAAAGGGTAAGTTGAGTCGGTGTGTACACAGAATCTGGTATGGAGCTTTGCATGTGGTAGGCCCAGTGCCGGTTGATGTCAGTGACTCAGGTTCATTAAGTACGGAACATGTGACGCCCTGCATCATACCCCACCAACCCCACCGTCTTTCCAACAAGCGGATCATGAGCAGATCAGCATTCTGTGACTTCACTTTGATTGCTTAACCAGTTTTTAATCCCCTCCCGCCCTTTCTGATTTTATCCTTCAGTCCCTATTGCTCCATTTTGCTCAGGATACTGTAGGAAGGGTTGACATGTACCTTAGTGAATTACATAGGAAATTGTTTGTGATGTAATATGATATTAAAAAGACACTGAAGGTGTACATATAGTAAAATCAAAACTTGGTAAATATTTTTTAAAAAGTGAAGTAAATATGACTGGGGAAAAAAGAGCGGATTGCAACACACTAGAACGTCCTAGATACGGGGGCACTGTGTGCTACCACTTCTTTGTATCCCACCCATGGTGCCAGCCACATAGAAGATCTGAAGAACTTGTTGACTTATTCTTGCTTTTCAGGTACCAGAGATCGTTCTCCCTTATTATTTCGGAGAGCACTTACAAATCTGTCACCTGCACCAGGCTTTCTTTGAACATCTGAAAGCAAAAATTACTTTTTCCCTTTACTTTATGCCTGTTGCAATATGCAGAGTTCACTGTTCAGCTTTCACTGCAGAAAAGCATTTGTGTTAACGCTGCACATCGTTTGAATGCCCTGTGGGTTCCTGTGTGTTTGACTTGGGCCCGGAGCAACTTGCCTTTCGAGCATCCACTTTTTCTCTAAGGATGGAGCCACATGCAGCAGCACTTTGCCTTCACGGGCTCCTTCTTCCATAAAAGCACACCACAAATTATATCTTAATGGCTACACTAGACAGATATCCAGGCTGGATTTGTTATGATGCATTCATTACTTATTTTTTCTTTATATTTTAAAAGAAATCAAAGAGTTTTTGAGGCCCCTGAAAGTGTTGTGGGCGCTCAGCACTGTGCCTCCTTTGCCCGAGCGAAGTCACCTGGCTCAGGGACTCAGCAGTGCCTGTCACCAAGATCCTGCTCTGCACGGTGAGGTGCACATGATTTTTTTTAATTTAAAAAGCATTTTTAGCTGCTTCCATGTTTTCAGGTAGCGTGTGATTTATGATCGCTGTGCTTCTTTGTTCTGTACCTTTATTTCCTCTCAGAATATTATCTGAGAAGTTATCACTTGCTTTTCTCTTCTTAATACATCTCTCTCTCTCTCTCTCCCCTTCCTGGGTTGTCCTGTGGTAGCCTTTCTCAGATTCTTTGGACTCCTCCTGCACTAGGAAAAATGCCTTCAAGGGGAGAATTTTTCAGTAACTGTTTTGGACCATGTTCTAGACATAACGTTGTGAGACCGACTTTGGAAAGAACACGAAGGTGTTCCAAATGCTTTGCTTTCTAATGCTAGTAATGCTAGAGTTTTCCTTTCCTTTCCTTTTCTTTTCTTTCCTTTTTTTTTTTTTTAGTTCAGTGAGATTGTTATGTTCTTTTGCTTTTTGAATAGGGCCAGTCAAAAGTGTTTAGGCCTCATCAGTGGTGATTTTGAAATAAAACTTGTTAAAGAAAATATAATTACTGCACTTGTCATGTGTTGAGAGACTGCTTCTCTTTGTTCTTACCCCAGCTGTGTATTTCTAGGTCCTATAAGAATAGCTCGTCCACTGTTCAAGCATCAGGTGGCTGGTAAGGGGTACCGATCCTTGACAAGAAGAACACAGCAATTGAGGGAGGAAAATTGCAGAGGAGTTTAGGGGAAGGATACAGCAACAGCAGAGGCTCAGATGCCAGAGAGAGACCAAGGAACACGTTTTAAACTTGCCTCTTTAGTGTTTAAACAGATGGGAAACTCTAAAATAAAGGTCCACACGAAGCCAGAGGAAAGTACATTTTAATGAAGTCCACCCTTGGAATGGTGGAGGTTGGGGAGAAATAAGACGAGATTCATTCCATCAGTGTTGCTTTAGTCCAGCCCAGGAGGGTAGCTTTAGCATTTTGAGAGCCAGGAAAGTTGTTGGCATTTCCACTGTCTTCATAAGTAAGTGGCTTGGAGCAGTGAAAGCGTGTCTTACTAAAGGTTGCTGGGGAGGGCAAGTTTCCAGTGCTTATGTAGGTGCTGGGCAGTCGGCCAGGCCCTACTAGACACAAGGACAGTGAAGTGGGGTTGGTTCACGTTTTTGACTGTGGTTCACATAGGATTACCAGACAAATGGCTGCCTCGTCTGTCACGGGCAAAGATTCGAAATCTCATTGACTGTAACTATATTCTCTTCCACTCCATTTTTTTTTTTTTTTTCATTCTAGGTCTTGGTGGAATACCTTCCTCCCTCCCTAATGTGGGGGAAGAATGGCTCCACAAGGAAGTCATTGTCTGTGACTTCTTGCAGACGTTTAACTCACATGTGCATTCTTGGAAGGTGCTGGCATATTCCTGTGAGTGAGGGAGGGCTGAGCCCAGTTAGCCGTGAGCCCTCCTTTGCCCTAGAAAGGGCTGTGTTAGAGCAAATACTGTCATACAATGCCATCTGGCTCTTCCAGCTCAGCCATCATAAATACACAAAAAAATAGCTCGGATGCTTGGACACATCTCCGAGGTTTAAGCTTTTAAGGTTTCCTGAATTCTCTGGTTCACCTGATCCTTACTGTGACTCCAGAGCCTGCTCTTGGTCTGAACATCCCAGCCCTTTACTCAGACATGTCATTGCCACTCAGGACACTGTTCTCATCTGTGAGGCTTGTATTTTAAGTTTAAAAATAAGCTGCTCTGGCCGGGCGCGGTGGCTCACGCCTGTAATCCTAGCTCTTGGGAGGCTGAGGCGGGTGGATTGCTCAAGGTCAGGAGTTCAAAACCAGCCTGAGCAAGAGCGAGACCCTGTCTCTACTATAAATAGAAAGAAATTAATTGGCCAACTGATATATATAGAAAAAATTAGCCGGGCATGGTGGCGCATGCCTGTAGTCCCAGCTACTCGGGAGGCTGAGGCAGAAGGATCGCTTGAGCTCAGGAGTTTGAGGTTGCTGTGAGCTAGGCTGACGCCACGGCACTCACTCTAGCCTGGACAACAAAGCGAGACTCTGTCTCAAAAAAAAAAAAAAAAAAAAAAATAAGCTGCTCTTAGCATGGAAAATATTGATGGAAATCAATTAAAATCACGTGTTTAAAAGTTCTTTGTAACTCTTGAGGGGAGGGCATGAAGTCTCTCGTAAAGAACTTAAGGTATCCTGGTGAAAAAGCCAAGCCGACAATTTTCTTGCAAAATTTTTCTTTTCTCCTTTTTCCCAATACTCACAAAAAGTAATGCTATATTTTTTTGCTACCTGATTTGGTCAATGGTTCCTTTATTTTTCTTCTAATTTACTGGGGGATGTGACATCATGTCCTCACCTCAATTTTGGATGCTGTCTTAGGACTCCAGAAAACCTGTAGATTGCTTTGCTGCTGCTTGCAAATTGCTGTGCTTGGTGCTAGTTAATGATAGACCAGAGTGCGTATCACATGCTCTTATCTAAGAACCTTGGTGAATTTTGAGTAGCGGGAGGAAGATGTGCATGGAAATTGAACTTGCAGAATACTGGGGTCAAGAGGACACTTTGTAGATATCAACTACCCATGTGGTTCTTCAGTTTCTTTCATAAAACCATACTAAGTGGTCACCTGGCCAGGGCTTGAACAGAGATTTTGCTGTACTCTCAAAGGACCCTGTCACATTTTAGCTCAGTATATAGGGGAACATTTTTCTTCCTTTAGTTCTCTGCTATTGGGCCATACCAAACAAGTCTAATTGTTTCACCATGTGACGGGCCTTAACCATTCATAGACTGATGTTCCCTGCAAATCTTCTCTTCTAAATCTCATCACTATCCTTGCCATTCTGGTTACTCTGTAGTGAATGTATTCCAATGTCTGGGGCACTTATTGCTGCTTGTAAACCGTGCATGGGGAAAGAGCATTGAATTTTCCTTTGAAATTTGCTATGTGTCGTTCTTAGGCACACTTCATAACGGCTGTAGGTTCCAAATCTTGACTAGGTAATGGCTGAGGAATGCACTTGGGATGTGGAATTTTGAGAGGCTGTGCAGAGGAAGAAATCTTTGAAAAGTGACCAAGTTCTAAAATTTGGCTGCCTTACCTTAAAGGTGTAGTTGTATAGCAGCCTGCTCATGTGGGCAGCCAGTCAGTCCTCTTAGGCTGGGGAGCCTGGGGCCATGTCAGCCTCCCCCTCTCCTGTTCAGTGAACACTCTCTACTGCCACTGTTTTGAAAATTAAACACTAGAAATTGGCAGAGAGGTCATCGGTATGGAAAATAGGGAGGCCTACTATAGGTGTGCTTTTTGTTCCTGGAGTTGTAGAAACAGGGAAGGGGACACTCTTCAAAGTTGATAGTGACTTCAGAGAAAAGGATATTTTTGCAACTAGGACTAGAATTGCACTGTTGGCACTCAGAAAAGGAGCAGCAGTCACTGAGGAGGTGGAAGACCTCTGTATGGGGAGGATGGGAGCTGGGTTCTCCTTTCAGTGCTGTCCTCCAGCCATCTGGTTTCCATATCTATAAAACCAGGCCCAGCCCTAAGTCTCCCAGACTTGGCTGCTCATAGTCACCTGAGAAGTTTGTAAACCGCAATGCATTGCCTCACTGTAGCCTACTGAATAAGCTCTCAGGGTGAGGCCCGGGAGTCCCATGGTGATCAGCAGACTAAGAACTAGTTTGCAGGAGGTGAGTGGGGCTCGGGAGATTGCCAGCTCTTAGAGCCATAGACTAGATAATCTTTAAGCTACTCTCTAGCTTTGAAGTTACATCCTTTTGATTCTACTTTCTACTGCTTTTTACGGTGTGTAACTTTTTATTGCCTTCCTCTTCTGTTGCTGTGTTCTTTCACTTTCCTTCTCTGGTTATTGTTGGCTTCTTTTACCCCTTTGAGTAACTTACTGGCTGAGTGTCCTGAAAGATTTTTTGAGCAGAGAAATGGCATGATCACAGTTTCCATTCCTGTCCTTGCTGGCCTGTGATGGCCATTCTCTCCATCAGTCTCAAAAGAATACACTTAGGTCAGGGCATCCTTTCACTGGGGCCACTGCCCCCTCCTGCAGACACTCTGTCTGCATGCTTGCTGGGGCATAATCTTTACGTCTCCTTCAAGTTACACCCCACTTTTCTTTTGGACTTCTGGTCATCACAGCTGGCCAGCCCCTGTGCCTTCGGAGGGGTCTGGATTTTTAATGTTAATTTCTAATCTTAACCCCAAAGAGGCTACACTTTCCTTCAACCTAGAGCCTCATTTGTTTGTTTGTTTAGAATAAAGGAGCCTCCTCAGTTCTTCCAAGCCATCTTGGAGCCCCTGGCTCAGAGATCTCAAAAGGAGAATAGAGAGGTCCCTAGCAGTTGCCATAGATAACATATTAAAAGCTTTTTTGATAAGGAGCCCTGTTCTGAGGATGCCCATGTATAGTTAGGCTCCAACATTCAAGGTTTGTATCATCTTTGAACTGCTCCTCACTTAGCAAATCTTTTCAATTCAGAGCAACTGCAGGACAAGTATGTGGGGTGAGGGGAAAATCTTTTATGCAAATACAAGAGTGATTGACTTTGTTCATCGTCTTAACCCAGAGTTCCTAAACCTAATTTTCATTAGGGCCCCCTCCCCCAGTCTCTTTAGACATATTTTTTGTAATCTCTCCTTCCATCATGAAATTCTAACATAACAGATGTACCATATATATCTACGTATATATTTTGTGGCCCTTTGGACAAATGCAAACCATTGTAATAACTAAACTTTTTTAACACCTTTCCTCCCCTTATCAGTATTGCCCCTACTAAATGCATGCTTTCACCCACGTGCCCAACCCTAACCCCACCTTGCAGAAGGTATACTTGGCTTCCACCAGGTGATTCTGATTTGCAGCCAGGATTGGGACCCAGAAATCTAACCTAGTGTTTCCAAAACTTGCAGTGTTCATGACAATCAACTGGGAGCCCTTGTTAAGCGATCAGAGTTCCAAACCCTTGCACCTGGAGATTATGTATTGACAAGTGGGCCTAGGAATTCATATGCTTGACAACTGCCCCAGTAATTCTTAAAGTCTGGTAGATTTGGTTCTCTCCATTCTGACACAAAAGCTGCTCTTCCCCGTTTTCCAGACTAGGAGTTGTTGGCGTTGGGGACGGAGTTGCTTACAAAGCACAGATCTGCTCTAAATATCCTGAGTTGGAACTTAGAATGCATTTTTGAATAAGCGTTTTAATAAAAAGTAGTCAAAATACTCGCGTTACTTCCCTGGACAACTGAGCATCCAGTATCTGTTGAGTAGCAGAACTGTGGTGGGTGTTCTGAGAGATGTAGTGGTGTGTTTAATATGGTTTATTACCACATGAGGCTTATTAATCTCATGAAGGGGCAGAGACAAAACGCTTTGGAGCTGCAGCCTTAATTTTGCCCAGGTAATTAGGTAAAAGCTTCATAGAGGTGGTGGCATTTGAGGGTGATTAAGACGCTGAGAGCTGGAGAAAGGTTGTTGGGGACAGTAAAGACATAATGAATAGCACATGCTTCACTGGGCTAGAGCATGGGGTGCACCGGCCTGTGGGTGTGGGAACTGAAGTCAGAAAGGCCACGGGCAGTTGCAGCGCAGAAGTTAGAAAAGACATTGGGGCTGGGCATGGTGGCTCGCTCCTGTAATCCTAGCACTCTGGGAGTCTGAGGTGGGCGGATTGCTCAAGGTCAGGAGTTCAAAACCAGCTTGAGCAAGAGCGAGACCCTGTCTGTACTGAAAAAAAAAAAAAAAAAAAAAAAACAGAAAGAAATTAATTGGACAACTAAAAATATATAGAAAAAACTAGCCGGCCATGGTGGCGCATGCCTGTAGTCCCAGCTACTGGGGAGGCTGAGGCAGAAGGATCGCTTGAGCCCAGGAGTTTGAGGTTGCTGTGAGATAGGCTGACACCACGGCACTCTAGCCTAAGCAACAGAGTGAGACTCTGTCTCAAAAAAAAAAAAAAAAAAAAAAAAAAAAAAAAGAAAGGACATTGTACTTGCAGCCAGGGAGGCTGGTCGAAGGTGTGGCCCTGGTGCTTTTCGTGCCATGTTGTCTTTCTAAAGTTCAGTTTGTAATAACTGACTGGTCACTGGGCAGGCAGATGTATTAGTGACATGAGATTTGAGCAAACACTTTATAAACTCTCAAAACCTGCAATAATGTTGATGATGATGTTAGAGAGTGCCAGGTTAGGAGAGCCCTGAATGCAAAGCTGAGGAGTTTGCACTTTGCTCTGTAGCCAGTGGACAGCCACTGGAAAGCTTTGAGTCATGTTTACACTGCATTAGGGGCCAAGTAGACTTTTATAGGCTTACTTGAAGACATAATCACAATATGTAATGTTCCCATGCACGCGGAAATGCATTCTGAGCTTCCAACTCTGACCTACAAATGAATGTTTGGAACAGAACCCACTGGAGAGTTGGAGGCTCTTGGTTCAAAGGCCAAGAAAAAGAAACATGGGTAAATTGTCTTACCTGCTTCCCTTCCTTTTTGTCATTAGAATCGCAGACTGTTGGCACTGGAAGGGAGCCCAGAGGTCCAGTTGAGTCTATTTGCCATCTCAGGTGCTCAGGGCTTTGCTAGATGGTGGCAGGGCGGGGATTAGGGCTGAGGAGTCCTGTCACAGGGCAGCTCCCATCTGCTCTGAGCCAGGCAGGCTGTCTCCCTAGGGGCTGGCCTCGCCTGGATTGTCTCCATCTTATAATGTGCACAGCAGTTTCTCCTGGGCAGGCTGCAGGCCTCCCCACCTGCCCCATGTTCCTTTCATGCTCAGTTTAGGTCCACCTTTCATTCAGTCTTCACTGACTTTGCACTATCTGAGTTCCTGAGCTTCCCTGAAATCCTTCCGTCCCTTTCAAATATGTTTGACTTCACTTTTGGCTTTGTTTTGTTTTTGATGAATTAGTTAGTATGAAAAACTTTTTTTTTTTTTTTTTGCATTTACTTGCTATGTTTGGGTATTAGCTCTGATGCTACTTGGTAAATTGGATTATTGGACTTGTTCACTAGTCTTGAGACCCTTTAAGCATTTGGCCCCAGCAGTCCGTTGACTTCTGTGTATAATGTTTTTTTGTTTGTGATCCTTTCCTGCTTTTGAAAATGAAAGAAGTCTTAAAATGTGTCTGTATGATTCTTGTTTAGCGCTTAGCTCCATCCTACCAGTATACTCCAAGGGCAGAAAGATATTATAACTGGATCTAAGTTTCTTACACATGGAAAGTTTTAGCAACTTGGATATATAGGAGGGTGTGTTATGTGGTAGTATAATACTAATAATTAGAGCTAACATTTATTAAACATTTCTCATGCTACACACTGCTCTGAATACTTACTTGTTCTGCAATTCTAGGAGGGATAGGTACTATTAATATCCTCCTTCTCTCTCTCCTATTCTCTTTCTAAATAGATGAGGAAACTGAGGCATAGAGAGAGGCTAAGTAATTAGTATGAGAGATCACACAGTAAATTTGGGAGTTAGGATTATATATTTTGGACTCTACAATGTATTATCTTTGCCCTGCTGTTTATAGTAGACAGGCTGGGGCTTTGAGCATGAGTCTGAATCCTGGCGCTCACGCAGGGATGTAATCCAGGCCCAGGCGTGTAGCCTCTCTGTGCTTCAGTTTCATCATCTGTGAAATCAAAGTAACTGCCTGGCTTAGGGTTGTCTTTAGGATTAAATAAGATTATGTATGTAGAGCCCCTGGCCTAGTGTCTGGCACATTAGAGTCATTTCTCATTATTTTAGAGCTGCTTTTGTAAAAGGAAGCGTTGTAAAGTTTTTTGAAATCAGACTTTCAGAGTCTGTCTGGCAATGATGCTTTTAATTTTAGATTGCTTTAACCCAAGCATACGTGATGTTCTTCCTTAAAAGAAGTCTTTGATGACTCGAGAACCTGGAATACCAGGTTGTGGCAGGTGCTTTTCCAGAGAGAAAAGGAGGCAGTGGTACCAGGACAGGGTCGGTCCTCATCGGCACTGATGATGTGATTATAGTGAGCTGGGGTGTGGGTGATCTCGTCTCCTTTTATTACACACATTTGGGTAAAAAGCTGGACTCTGGGCTAGGAGTTGGAGGCTGGGGAGGTGGTAGCCGAGAAGCTACTGGAACCAGTGAGCTACCTCAGAAAATTGCCCTGAGAACTTACAGAGAGTGAATCATGGCCATTTTGTCTGGATAACCTGGGAGCTGCTGCTTGTTTCCTAGAAGTCCAGGAGCTGAAGGAATGCTGGGATTATGCTCCGGAGTGTCCTATAGAATTCTTACATTCCCTTTTTCTTGAATATTTTTTTTTTGGTTGCATATCAGAAAGAGAGATTTCTGACTCTTAGAACTCTTGAGGTGATGTGCTGAAGAAGGCACTGACCGTATAGTGTTTGTACAGAGGAACCAGCTGGTTGGCACATAGAAGCATGCTGCCAGAATGTATTTAAAAGCTTAGTTGCAGTGGAAGAACTGTGTCCTTAGACAGATGCTGTGGTACAGGGCTGGCTTGTCATGTGGCTTACAGGCCACCACCCACCATTTCTGCAAATTCTTATATTAAGTGAATGCTAGGAATGTTAGTTTCATCTCTTACCTGTGTTGCTGGTAACCGGTAAAAATAAAATTCAAAGAATGTCAAAAAGAGCAGCTTCGAATGAAGTGGCTTTGAGAGAGCTTTTGCCTTTTCTAGTCATAAAGAAAGCAGACTTGATAGACTTTAGCATTTAATCAGGTCTAACTGTAGAACATGGAAGTTGAGTACGATCTGCTGGATACTAATGGTTTCTCTTGTTCCTTAAACAGTAGGATGATTCAAAAAGTTTGCAGTTAGGCTTTGTATTTGTGGTTCTTCATCTGGATTAGTATTAGAATTTAATATTTAGTTCCCTTTGTGGAGCTAAAATGTGACAATCAGCATGAGATCTGTTTTGTTTTTGCATAACTGTTGAGTTGCTAGGGAATATACTCTGTTTTTTCCATCTTGCTTTTTTACTTAACTGTTTTGGTCAGCCAGTAGGAAACTGTGAATTTAGTATGTGTGAGAAGTTTAAATATAAGAGAAGATTTATTTTGAAGATATAAGGCTGTCTCTTACAGGAGCTATAAACACTTTGGAATGTAAGACTGGGTGGAGAGAAACCCTTGTATTAAAGTTACACAATTTTAATCTTTAAATTGTGATTATAGAAATGCCACAATATATGTTGCAGCTTATGTAGATTTAGAATGTGTTAGAAAATGTTTTGGGGCAAGTTAAGCCCTTCTCCACTATTAAATTCTACAGCAATTATAATTAGATCATTATATTTCTAAATACCTGAAATCTGGTTAGGGCCAAACAATCTGAACAAACAGCATTACTCAATTAATCCAGTTCACATGACTTCTTAGTAGATGCAAAAACCAAGTTGCATATTTAAATTGTTTGAAATCTTGTGGGATTTAGATATGCTTGCATCTGATGCTTTGGATGATTTGTTCTTCTGGTGTTTGCTGTATTCTATTGCTTGACAATGCCCTCCCTCCTCTTTTGGAAAAGTACTTTGGCAATTCTTTGAAACAAACTCTCCAAAATAAATATATTAATAGCAACATCATGACTACCATTGCAAGGCTTAATCTGTTTTCAGTTTAAGAGATGAATTCTTGGCTGCAATATGTTGTATTAACTGGTTAGTCAGGTCCCTCCCCAACCCTTCAAAATCTCTTAATGATGGTTTAAAATAATTTGGTCTTCAGCATTTCTTTATCCTTCACTTACTGTTTGTGTACACTAAAAATGTCATTAACTGTTGCTTTAGAGGATCATGGGCCATTCTTGAGTGCTTGTAATCTAACTCAGATTAATTTTTTAAGTACTGTGCCATTGACTGAGTCGTCCGTTTCTTGCTTGCTATCCCAGAAGATCAAACCCTAGTTAGGGGCGGTATCTATTATAATATTTGTTTGACTTCTTGTTAGAAGAACTTTTTTTCTATATGTAAACTGATTATACCCCCATTTTTTTTTTCAAGTTTTGCTTGATAATACAATTAGTAAAAATGACAAAGAAAAACATCACTTTCTACAGATAAATAGAATCTTTGGTTTCCTGTGGTATAAAACATTAACACCAAAAAGTTGAATGATCCTCAGTCATTTGGCTTAAGTTCTTTTTTCTCAGCAGATTTACCTTTTTAAAGCAGTTTTTTTTTCCTGTAAAATTCCTATGACATTTTTAACAAAATAGGGATTATACTGTACTTATATACAATTTTACATTTTTTCCCCTTAATCCCAGAACACATGTATTTATCATACTGTTATTCTCCAGAAACATTTTTAATGGCCATATAATAGTTCACTGTTTGAATTTACCATCCTGTGTTTAATCATTGCCTTAGTGTTAATGTTTCAGTTTGATGTCTTTTCTCTCTCACTGTAGTTGATCTTTCCCCGTGCAACTCTACTCAGTCCAACTCTTGTCAACTCCCCATCTGTCCCCTCAGCCTTGTCCTCCCATGTCATTAGCTTGTCCCCTCATTCAAGTTCTCAGTAAAAGAATGCTGTCTTAGTCTCTTTTGCTTTTAGTAAACATTTATTTCTCCAAATGATTGCAAATGCCGCTACTAGCCTTATCCACTCAATCTTAGCACAGTACATAAAACATTCCCAGTTTCTTGATTTTCAAAGTGATTCACTCTGAAGCTATTTTAATTATGAGGGGGCAACCTTGGGGCATTTACATCTTTGTTAAGGATCGTTAATGGTGACAGCTTGATAATATGTGAAAACATTAAAATACATGAATAAATGAGAGGTTAAAATTACAAGTGGAGGCTAGAATAAAGAAAAATTAGAAAAAGAAATATTTTAAACAAAGTAAATGTAAGCATCCTTATTATAAATGCTCAAGCTCACACATGCTAACACTCAGCGGGAACTAATTTGCTTCTCTGAAATTTGGCTTACCTGTAGCTTGTTAGGGCCACATAAGGAAAGGAGTCAGCATTCTTTTGTTGTTGCATAAAAAGGGTACCTGTGCTGCTGAAACATGAACTTATTAAAATTATATTTTATAGCAGGAGAGACTTTTTTCCCCCTGTGCTGTGTTTCACTTATTTGTCTTCTGGGCAAAGAAAATACTTCTCCCTCTTTCAGATTATAGAGAAAATGGTTAGTTTTATTGAGAGATTAAACCCTTTATCTCTTTTCATATTTATTGTCTATTACCTGGCCCACTAGTATATGAATATAAGCTTTCTGTGTTGTGAATCAGTATTTCAGATTCTTAATTATTTGTGATTCTCTTTGGAATTCCATTCTGTGTCTCTGAAAATTGTTCAACATTATCAAAGTCTGATTCCAAGTTGAATACAGTGTCATGTTTTTCCTGAGTTTCACTATCCTGCTGCTCAGTGACTCCTCCCCCTCTGCCTCCAAAACCTGGACCTAGGGGAGCCTTTTTTCTTTGTATGCCCTTTTGCTGTATTATATTATAAACTTGTATCAAATTCTGTCTTTTGCTTTCCTTGTCTCTTTACGCCTTTCCTTGCCCAAGGCTTTATCTGGATGTTTGTTACGTCTCTGCGGCCACAATCCTCTAGAAATTGATTCATCTTATCTGTCTAGAGTTCTTTGGTGTCTACTCCCTCTGCCTGATTTGGATTGGCAGCAACCCCACTTATGTGCTCTCACTTGCAGGTTTCATTAGCATGCTCTTTTCTTTCCCTCACAACTCATCAATCAAGAGGTAATATAGGATCGGCATAATTTTAGTGGTTATTCCTTTCTTAGCTTAAGCTCCCCAGACCCCATGACTTAGCTTTGCTTAACTAATTAGAATATAATTTCACAAATGTTTCTTGTTTGCCGTATAGTTACTTGAGGATTTGTATTCTGTGAGCCTCCAAAATGGTTCTATTTTGGAATTTTTCTTAAAAAATGTTATTAACTGGTATGCAGTGCCAGGGAAGCCACTAAAGTTGCTGGACCTCAGTTTCCTTCTCTGTTAACTGGAGGCAAAAAACTTTGCCTCACTTGGTTATAGGGATTCAATTAAATAAAAGTGTCTGTGTATTTCTAGGTTAGTTTTTTGTTACCTAATAAGGCGTCCTTCGTTGTCGTGTACCAATTCTACGCATTTCTGGACATCTTTCTTGAGATATAATTTACATACCATACAGTTTGCCCATTTTAAAGCGCACAATTCGGTGGTTTTTAATGTAGTCACAGTTGTGTAGCCATTACCACAATCAATTTTAGAACATTTTCATGACCCCCAAAAAAGAAACCCCATATCCATTAGCAGTCATTTCCCATTTCCTAGGCAACCACTAATCTACTTTCTGTAATTTTATGCATTTTTAACTTCATGCTTAATATTATGTTGTGTGCTAACAGGATTTCCATTTTTCTTAGGGTGCACTGAAAGTATTTGAAATGCAATCCTATAATTTTTAGAACTAAAAAGGGCCCTTTGATCATTTAATGCTTATTTTTTTCACAAGGAATCAGAGGATCAGAGAAGTCAGGTGATTCACCAATGGACGTTTCTATGCTACATCTCTTTACCAAAACACACTGGAAAAAGTGTCTAATTAACACTTATTTAAGTAATAGTTTATTTTTGAGTGTTTGCTAAAACCCTTTCATATTCAAATTCTGGATGTGAGATATGATTTTTTGAATTCTCTGCTTTAACCAAACGGGTTCTTTACCTATTCTGTGAATATTTCTTGGGCTTTTTTCTTGTCTATAACCTCCAAAAATTCTTATTTTAGATTTATTAGGGATATATTATTTTATCTTTTAATTTCCATTATGAAAGTCATTACTCTGTGATCAATTATAGAATTTTATACATAATCTACCCAGTTTTTATATGTGTTCTTATGTGGCATATCTGAGATTTCTACCTCATTTTGTGATAGACTATTTAAATCTACCATTTTTTCCCACCGCATGTCTCTTTTTTTTTTTTAATTTTAAAATATTAAGGGGGTACAAGTGTTTTTTTTACATGGATAGCTTTTATAATGCTTAAGTCAGAGCTGCTTGTGTGCCCATCACCCAAATAGTGTTCATTGTACCTGTTAGGTACATTTTTACCCTGCTGCTCCTCGCTCTGCCCCCCTTCTTGATTTCTAAAGACTTTTACTTCTCTTTGTGCCCATATGTGCCCATCAATTAGTTTCAAATTATTAGAGGGTACATGTGATGGTTTTACATTCTTGAGCTACTTCGCTCAGGATAATGGTCTCTAGTTCCATACAAATTGCTGCTGAGACATTAATTCATTTCTTTTTATGGCTGAGTAGTACTCCATGGTATGTATACACACTACATTTTGTTAAACCACTCATGAATTGATGGGCACTTGGGTTGAGTCCACGTTTTTGTGATTGTGAATTATGCTTCAATAAACATTTGAGTGCAGGGTTGTTGGTTTTTTTTTTGATAAAGTGACATCTTTTCCTTTGGGTAGATACTCAGTAGTGGGATTGCTGGGTCGAATGGTAAGTCTATTTTTATTTCTTTGAGGAATCTCCATACTGTTTTCTATAGAGGTTATACTAATTTACAGTCTGCATCCATGCCAGCACCTATTGTTTTTTGACTTTTTAACAGTAGCCATTCTTATGGGTGTGAGGTGGTATCTCATTATGGTTTCAGTTTTGTATTTCCCTGATGATTAGTGATGTTGAGCATTTTTTCATATCATTGTTCACCATTTGTGTATCTTCTTTTGAAAAACAACTGTTCCTGACTTTTGCTCACTTTTTAATGGGGGTTTGTTGTTTTCCTGCTGATCTGAGTTCTTTGTAAATTCTGGATATTAGCCCTTTATCAGATGTATAGTTTCTCCCATTCTGTAGGTTGTCTATTCACTCTTATTATCTCCTTTGCTGTGCAGAATCTTTTAAATTTAATGACATCCCATATATTTATTTTTCATTATCCTCTTTTGGGGTAATGAAAGACCCCACTTGCTTTTGGGGTCTTAGTCATGAATTCTTTGCCTAGGCCGATGTCTAGAAGAGTTTTTCCTACATTTTCTTCTAAAATTTTTATGGTTTCATGCCTTACATTTAAGTCTTATCCATCTTAAATTAATTTTTGTAAATGGTGAGAGACAGGGATCCTACTTTATTCTTCTGCATGTGGCTATCCAATTTTCCCAGCACCATTTATTGAATAGGGCTTCTTTTCCCCAGTGTGTGGTGTTATCTGCTTTGTCAAAGATCAGTTGGTTATAGATAGCTGGTTTTATATCTGGGTTCTCTGTTCTGTTCCATTGGTATGTGTCTCTATTTTTGTACCAATACTATGCTTTTTGTTTACTATAGCCTTGTAGTATAATTTGAAGTCAGATAATGTGATACTTTCAGATTTGTTCTTTTTGCTTAAGATTGCTTTGGGTATTTGGGCTCTTTTTTGGTTCCAAATGAAGGCTAGGATTATTTTTTCTAGATCTGTGAAGTATGACACTGGTATTTTGATGGGAATTGCATTGAATCTATAAATAACCAAGCATTATGGACATTTTAACAATGCTGATTCTAGTAATCCATGAGCAGGGAATGTTTTTCCATTTGTTTGTGACATCTGCTATTTCTTTCATCAATGTTTTGTGGTTCTCCTTATAGAGACCTCTCACCTTCTTGGTTAAGTATATTTTTAAGTATTTTGTTTTCTTTGTAGCGATTGTGAATGATACTGAGTTTTTGATTTGACTCTCAGCCTGACTGTTATTGGTGTTACTGTTGTTTTGGTTATAACAATCACTTCACTTCTCTTTCTCCTCTAGTTCCAATGCTTTTGCTTTCATTATTATTAACTCTGATGAACTAAAGAATTTGATCTGCTTGGTGCTAATTGGTCTTTTCCTTCCTGATTAGTAAGTAGTCGAAAGCTTAAAATTTTTCTTTTTGGGAAATAAAACACATATATTGAAAAATGCTGAAAGCATAAATGTATACCTTATAGCAAATTATAAAGTGAACACTAATAACTACCATTTAGGTGAAGTCATTGTTCAAGGACTCCAGAAGCCCATTGCCTGCTCTTCCTGATTATAATTCTCTCCCTCACATCTAAAGGTAGCCACTAAGTTGATTTTATAGGAATTGCTTCTTTGCTTTTCTTTATAGGTTTTACCACCTCTGTGTGCCTCTGTAAACAAAATATGTAATCTTTTTAACATTCTGTCAGTGGAATAATATATATTCTTTGGTGTCTGGCTTCATTTGCTGAACATTAAGATTCATCCGTATTATGACTAGCAGTAAGCTTTTATATAATTTTTATTGCTGTGTGGAATTTCATTGTAAGAATGTATCTCTGTCAGATTTATAGGCATTTGGATTGTTTACAGTTTTGGGCTATTACAGATAATTTTGTCAAGCACATTCTTATATTTGTATTCTGGAAAATATATGTGAGAGATTTAATTCTAGGAGTAGAATTTCTGGATAATAAAGTCACAGTCACTTTGTAAGTTTCACAGGAAAAACAATGCCAGATTTGATGTATACTGTACTAAGTGTTAATCTTACCTTGATATTAGAATTATTGGTTTACCATATCTTGATAGGTAATTGGCCAGAAAGGCAGTCTGAGTTCTTGGGAATAGGATTTATGTAGGATGGAAAGGGGCCAAGATTTAGGTGACAGGTTGGAATGCCTCCAGAAGGGAAATCTGTGACTAAATTTGGTGTCGTCATTGTGAAGAGTCATACACTTTTCCAGGAGTTCATAACATCCTTTATACTACTGTCTCTCACATGATTCTGTAACAGTGGTTTATGTTTTCTCTTCATTATGGAGGAGAAGTTTGGGCAAATGACAGTCAATTGTCTGATCCTTGGCTATAAAGTAATAAAAAAGGAAACAGCTCTTTTAGGACTGAGATTTCATCTTTGACCCTTTCTAAAAAGCAAAAGGGGAGATACTAACACTCTACCAAGAAAGAAGGAAAAAGAATCTTGTTGGAAATGGAAAATGGGAAAAAGAAACATTTTTAACCAAATTAAAGACTGTATCTACTAAAAGCAATGGTGGCTATAAGAAGACTGGTGTAGCATAACAACCCAAGGCAATTTGGGTTTCTTTGCATGTAATTGTACAGAATGTGCTCTAAGTGGGTCAGTGAGCTATAATCAAACATGGTAGGGTTGAAGAATGGTGTCTGTGTGTTCTATCACGTGATTGCTCTGCACTAAGGCGCCCTGCCAAGACAGCTACAGGAATTGTTCTTCATGTGCTCTGGCTGATCTCAAAAGCAAGGCAGAAGGGTTTATAGCTTATTGAGTTCTTTTCCCACACTATCTGAAGAAGTTGAAAATTTGAGAATTCAATATCATTTCTGTGGCATTGCATTGATCTTATAAGAAAGTAGTTAATTTAAAGCATTTGGACACCATGTTAAGATCACATCAGTGTAATGAGGGGAGGAATGAGGAATTACTGGTTTCATTTTGGGATCATGTCAGATAGGGCTGTTTTTACATCTGGCATGTGCTTCCCAAGTTGAATAAAGTAGTATTTGTGGCAGGTTCAAGTTGAGGATGATTTTAGCATGTAGAACCAAACCTTAAATTTTCTTACTATTATGACTTTTATTGGATGTGAGGGTTTGTAGGCTATCCACATACATAAAGCTAATTAATTATTCACTGTAGATCTAAGTATGTTATTGACTTGATTTCTTGTGTTATTCCAGAATGGCCCCTAAATGTATGGAAATGGTGATAGGTTCTGTACTTTTGCTATTATGCCTTTCCTGTAAAACAAAGTGAGCTTTTCATGCTTGAGTAAACACATTGATGTATTATGAAACTGTCAGACTCTTTGAACAACTGGCATAAGCTCAATTATTCAAATATGTGACTCTTTTGAAAGGCTTTTGTGTTAGCTAATGCTTTAGTACAACCAGTATAAAGAAATTTCAATATCTTTCCTTAAGAAATTAAATCTCAACTATCTGATTAAAGAAATCCAAAGGATTAGTCCTTTTGTTGAGCACTTTCTTCATTATCATATAGAGCTAATTAGTAGCACTCATTTGCTGAGATTCATAGTTTATTTTATTTTAAAATATCTTGTCTCTCTTATTTAAAAAATTTGAGTCATTCATGCATTATTCTTGTCACCTAACATAACTGCTTTTCTCCCATGATCCTTTCCTGTCAGTCTACAGGCACACATGCTTTTTTATGTAGTATACCTGAAATTTTGTTTTCTTTTTTAGTTATTGCATTGTAAATCTTGTCTCAAGTTCAGTAGACTTTACAATAGTTTTTTTGTGTGTGGTTTATTACTATTTTTTTAAGATACAGGGTCTCACTCTGTTGCTCAGGCTGGAGTGCTGTGGGTGACATGATCATAGCTCACTGCAGCTTCAAATTCCTGGGCTCCAGCGATCTTCCCTCCTCAGCCTCAGGACTACAGTTGCTCACCACCATGACTGACTACTTTATTTTTTGTAGAGATGGGGTCTTGCTGTGTTGCCCAGGCTGCTCTTGAATTCCTGTCCTCGAGCAATCCTCCTGCCTCAGCTTCTGAAAGTGCTGGGATTATAGGCAGGAGTCACCATGCCTGGCCATAATATCTCTATTTATTGTTTGTATAGTATTGAATTATTTAATAACATGTGATCATTTCCTTTATTTGAAAGGTACATTTTCTAGTTTTTCATTTTATTGATAATAATGGAAAGATATATTTGCGCATTACTTTCAGTTATAAGGATAGATGCCCAGAAGTATGTCAGTAGCCTTGCTTTCCAAAAGGCAGTGCCTTCTTGTATGATTATATACATATATTGTATCCCTTTTACCAATAAAAAAGATGAAGCCTATTAAATGTTAGCATCCAACAAAATTAACATTTGGAGCGTCCTGTAATCTTGGTAGAGACTTTTTCCTTTGTAAATTCAATTACTATGTTTAGTAATATATATGTAAATGGTTTAATATTGTATATAGTTATACATATAATATACATATATAGTTAATATATATGTAAAAAGTAATATATGTAAATAGTTTAAAAAATGCAATAAGCTGTGTAGTGTGGCAATGAAGAACAGTAGCCTCTTGCCTTCTTCTTCCCCATTGAGTTTTTGGCCTTTGAGAACCCTAGCTTTTGGCTATTTCTACCAATATTTGCCCTCATATTGCCATTAATAAATGGCTTGCTTTTACAGCTTGATTTTCCCCCTTTATTTATAGTTATCTGTTGATTTCCTTTTATGGAAGATGATGCTTTAGCTCTTAACAGTTTCTTTCCTATTTTCTCAGTGTTGACACAAAATTTTGGTTTCATCAATACAGATATTGTGATTGTAAGTATTTATATAAATCTTACATCTTTTACTTTACAATCTATAGTATATAGAATATAAAGTATTTCCTGGAATTAATAACTCCCTCCCTTTTTGCTTGCTTTGTTTTTTCTCAGTTCTTATTTCTAATTTATCACCAAACATTCTGACAGAGTTATAAATCTCCTCTTGATTCTTTCAAACACACCAGGCAATGCCTGAGATATGTTTTGATTTACTTTTTGTTTTCGAAACTTCCTTCTGGGAGCCTTCCTATTTTGCTCCAGTGTAAACAGGTTGCTCTTAGGGCCTGATGCTCAGTTGGCATCTTGGAATTTCCTTCATGATTTTATCCTGAGAATTTCCTTTGTCTTTCTCTGTTTTGTGGCTTCTCTGTTTCCCTGGGTGTCAGATCCTTTCTCTTCTAAATTTACTAACACATTTTGGTGGATTCTAGAGAAAAGTGCAAGGAAGATAAACTTTTGAGACAATGCGTAACTGCAAATGTCTTTATTCTGTAATCATCCTTGGTTGATAGTTTGGCTGGGTATGCAATTTTAGCTTGGGGATAACGATTTCTTGGAATTTTGAAGGTATTGTTTCATTGCCTTCTTACTTTCAAGGTTGCTGTGGAATCCAGTGTCATTCTCATACTCAATTCTTTGTTATGACTTTTTCCCTTTATTTCCCTGTCTCTGGAAGCGTTTAGAATTTTATTTCTGGAATTCTGACAGATACCTTGGTATCTGTCTTTTTCCATTCTTTTTATTGGCCACATGGTGTGGGCCCTTTCAAACTAGAAAAGCATGTCCTGCAATTCTCTGTTTTCTCTTTTTGAACTAAATATTACTTGGATATAGTACCTTGTGAACCGATCCTTCATTTTTCCTGTCTTTTTTCTCCCATTTCCCCATCTCAGTGTCTTTTTATTCTACCTTCTGACAAATTTTATTAACTTTGTTTCTCACCTCTTTCATGAGATTCTTTTGTTGATTCTACAACATTTTTTAATTTCTAAGAGCTGCATTGGTTCCACAATGGAACTCACATTCGAAAATAACACAAAATTTCGACACATCCATGGTTTCACAAAAAATTGCTCTACAAAAGAAATGCGATAGATAATCACAAGCCGAAACCTGCATTGGAAAGACTAACAGTGTACCTTCACAATAAACATATAAAACAAGACGTGTCGAAATGAAATGTCAGAGATATCAACTATCAAACTTACTACTTAAGGAACTCAGACATTTCATACTTAATAACCTCATGATTCTTTTAGTCTTGCTTTTTGTGGCATTGTGCTGTTTCATCTTCTCTGAGGATATTGTAATTTTTGGTTGACAATGCTTTTTTTCTCCCTGCATCATGTTTGTTTTCTCTGAGGCGTGTGTGCAATGTACACACGCGCTTTCCTGCATGTTATGGATATTCCTTAAGTGTCCCGAGAACCTTGGCTCTGTTCAGAGATCCAGGCACTGGAAGTGCGGTGGGCAGGTGTGGAAGCCCCATGTGTGTGTGGGAGGCTCATAACGAGTCTATAGGTCTGTGCAAGCGAGGCTGGGATCTCCCTGATCAGGCTTTGACTCAGTTCCCTGTTTTTAGTGGGGTACCCTCCCCTGTGTTCAGTTGAGCTTGGAGTCAGCTCTCTGGAGAGGAAATTTCTAGGCTCCTACCTGGCTCTGCAGTGTAGAGAAGAGAATGTGGGGATTTAACTGTTCTTTATATAAATTCCCAGCCTGTTCTCCTTCCTCCAGAGGTACCTGGACTTAATTTCTTATTGGCTACTCACCTTACAGGCTTCAATTTCAGCTTTGTTTTGATTCTTTTATTAGTTACCATTCATCCATCTGTTTCCTAGCTTCAAGGATTTTGTTGCATATCTAGTTTGCTTTTTATCTCCTCTCATTTTTAATTGTTTTCATGGGTTTATTTCATGTTTTTAATATTTATGTCCATCTCTATATAAACTCCTATTTCGGTACATTTTTGAATGAGTGTGGGGAAGAAGCATACACTTTGTCTGCTGTGTTCGGCGGAAGTATCCAGTGCAGACTCTTTTTAGATTGGTCAAAAATATATTTTTTTTACCCGCACACATTTGTGAGATTTTTTTTTTTTTTTTTTTTTGAGACAGAGTCTCGCTTTGTTGTCCAGGCTAGAGTGAGTGCCGTGGCGTCAGCCTAGCTCACAGCAACCTCAAACTCCTGGGCTCGAGTGATCCTTCTGCCTCAGCCTCCCGAGTAGCTGGGACTACAGGCATGCGCCACCATGCCCGGCTAATTTTTTATATATATATCAGTTGGCCAATTAATTTCTTTCTATTTTTATAGTAGAGACGGCGTCTCGCTCTTGCTCAGGCTGGTTTTGAACTCCTGACCTTGAGCAATCCGCCTGCCTCGGCCTCCCAAGAGCTAGGATTACAGGCGTGAGCCACAGCGCCCGGCCCATTTGTGAGATTTTTATGTATGTTATGATGTATAATAATTTTAGAAATATTTTCTTCCAATTTTCACATATATTAACATTGTAGATTTAAACATCAATTTTCAGAAGCATTATAGAAGATGTGACTATTTATCGGATAGCTTAAAGGAATTTAACTGCTATTCCCATGAAGTTGATCATTAATTCTTAAAATGTCTTTATTTTGAAATAATTATTGGTTGATAGGAAGTTGTAAAAATAGTACTGAGAAGTTCTTTGTACCCAGTTTATCCCAATGGTAACATTTTCACAGGACTACAGTACACTATCAAAATTAGGAAATTGACATGGCACAGTCTTCATTAGTTTTTTTAAAACATGTTGTTTTAAATTTTATATTAGCCAAAAAGTTTATGGTGTAAATATATATGAAATTTATGTGAAATTATTTTGCCTTTCAGCAATTTTTCCAGCTAGTCAAATTACGAAAGCTTGGACTTAGTGATAATGAAATTCAGCGGCTCCCTCCGGAAATAGCAAACTTCATGCAGCTGGTGGAACTTGACGTGTCTCGAAATGGTAAGACAGACTCCCCTTGGATTATCTGTTTGTCTCTTCTCAAGCTGGGGGCATTTTTAGTAAATATAGCTGGATAAATGTTATTGGAGGTGCTTTTCCTGATAGTCATGGGAAAGGTATGGATTTTGGGGTGAAATTAACGCCATTTTTTTTTAATAGATCAGTCAACTTGAAGATATTTACCCCCAAAATTCCATAACACAATTTTTAGAAGACTTTCTCAAAGTAAATTCTGTCTGATTCCTAGAGTTAGAGAGTTGACTGAAAAATCATTTAACCTGGCCCACTCATTTTACCGAACATGATGCTGAGGGCCGGTGGCATGGTTATTTGTTCATTGCTTGGCTGCTGCTCGGGGGAGGGGACACCTTTCCTGGGGAAGGGTTGGATTCTCTGGACTGTGGCTGCGTTGATTGGTATGCTCTCCCTGCAGTGAACAGACCTGCTTGCAGTTTAGGCATCCTCTGTTATTTTAATGTTTCTCTAATTAGGCTGGTGGTGGTTTTGCTCACTTCAGTTTGAGTAGAATGTTTGTGAATTTATTTTTATATCCAGATGTCACTTTTATATTGATTCTTTTTATTGAACATTCTAATAGGGTATCCAAACATCTTTCACTTTTAAATGAGTACCTTGAGTTTTATACCCCTTAGAGCACGCTCCAGGTGGGCTGGTACCCTTACTTTTTATAGCACATTTAGCACATTACTCTGTGAGTTGTATATAACTCATGCTAGTTTTGAGCCCAGGGCCTCCCTCATGAAGCATATGTAACTCACACATCTCTTCACCTTGGGAGACACAAGAACTATTTTTCAAGTTGCATGTAACTCATACAACAGAAAAAAATCACAAATTTTTCATTAAATTAGAAAGGATCATTTTGTTTTCCAAGTTTTTATTCTATTTTTGTAATAAAACACCTTGGCCCCAAGGAATTTTTTTTTCCTAGTGTGGCAGTCATTGTATTAATTTATTAAGTTAAAGTGGCAGCTCCAGTGGTGGTCCTGTCTATTGATAGAGTTCAGTTCCTTTAAGTACCCTGGTATAATTTCCTCAGGATAGGCCCAAATATAGTCTGAATTATTTATATCATAAAAAGAATAATTCTTTTACTCTTTCATGTTACATACCTGTTTTGTGTTTTGCTTTTGCTTTCCTACAAAAGTCTGTAAGTTTCTTCTCAGTGAGCCTCAGATCTGTATATTTTAATCTGATATCTTCAACAGAAACCCAGGTCCTAGGTATGGCATTCTTTTGTGGATCATTGTTATAATGCAGCGATGATAATTAGTACTTGACTGAAAACATGGTCAAGAAAAATGATTTCCTGTCCCCCCCTCAACTTTTAACAGCTTTAAAATTGCTTCATCTATCACATCCTATAAATTAACCCTTTGCACTCAGATGTCGAGTGTGACTCGACACGGTTAGCAAAAATTATAGAGATTAAAATTACTCTTTGAATGTATCAATAATTTGAAATATAAAAATCCAAATAAATAAGTTTGTATGAAAAGAAACTCCAGTTTTTCATTCTACTGCTGCGCTTTGTAAAATCTGGGGTAATTAAAAAATTAAATCCCAAGTACAATAAAGGAGTCAAGAAAAAAGCAAGCAAGTGCAAAGGGTTAAAAACTGTCTTTTGGCCAAGCCATATGTTTTTGGCATAGTGTCTGCTTTTATTTTTCATGAAAATTATTTCTTACCTTGAGCGTACTGCAAAAAGTGAAAGAACCTTTTTTTGCTTTTTTAGACTGTCTTTTTTTTTTTTTTTAAAGAGAGAGAGTGGGAGAGCTGGAGTGTCTTAGTTGCTTGCAGGGAACCCCCATCTGTTTAGGTAAAGTGGATTTGATTGTGAGGATGGGGGCAGAACTGACATTCCAGAAGCATTGGCACCAGGTTTACATTTGACACTGTTTTGGAGGCTTCGTGGCCTCAGTCTTATAGTGTGTCTGCTTCCGGAGCGAGTACTGTGCTCCTCCCTCCTCACTGACCTGCTCTCTCAGGACTGGCTTGTGGTGGCTTCTCTCTGTGCACTTTTTGGCTTTTGCCCCTGCTATACCATTTGTTTGCCAGTGAAAAATTTCTCACTGAGAAATGGTTGACCCAGCTTTGTCTTTTCATTCCAACCGTAAGACGTAGGCTGCAGGTCAGTGGCCACCCTAAAGACTGGCTGCCCTTCGAGGGGGTGGCAAGCAGCACAAAGCATGGCCCTGCCCCTCAGCACAGAAGTTGCAGATGTTCTGCTTCCCTTACTCTGGAGTGTGGCGTGGGGAAGGGCATTTGAGGCCTGGCCAGGCCAGAATTGCTTCTACAGCATCCTATATAGTACTTATCTAAGGTATGTGTGATTGAAACAACTCTCTTGTCTTAGCAGTTGTCTCCGTTATAAGGAATAACTAGCTGTTAACTCTGCAAGGAAGCAGTGACTTTGTAAAATGGTCACCAAAAGCACAAAATATGAAGACATAAAATAGCAATTTTGAAACTGGCATTAGAAAGGAAAAATGAGCAGAGGTCCAGAAATACTTGAGAAAGAGAAGTATTGCCTTTTACTGTTCGGAAGGAGGGAAAACACAGAGCTTGAAAGTTCTCAGTCCCCTTATTAACTCTAATGGGATGCTTTCTGGGAAGCAAGTGCTGGTCAGCCGCCAGTTTTTCCAGTTCCCACATCAGCTCGCTCTTTTCAAACATTCATAGCCAGAAGGGCTCCGTGCCCCTTCTGTTTTCTACCTTTCAGCACGTTTATAAAAGAAGCTAAGCTTTCACTCAAGTCAGTGTCAGGATACAAAAATGTTTTGGCTCCTTGCAATACCTACGCTGCTCTTTGATTTCTTTCCTCAGTTTTCAACCTTCCCTTCTGCAAGTGTTGGAGTTTTGTGAAGGATCCTGAAGCTTTTTCCCACTCTTGGCAGGCTTTTTTAGAAATGCAGGGAAGGGAGTTAGCTGTCCCCTTCCCCTATTGGCAGAGCCTGCCTCTGGCTCCGTAGCATGAAGGGGTGTGTGTGTGTGTAGGGGGGAGGAGAAGAGGGGAAGACAGACTGGAACATGGTGGCTTCAGGGCTTTCTTTGAGGTTGTTAAGGAAAAAACACAAAAGCTACACAGATGACAGAGCAGAACAAGGTCACTGTTTACTATAACTCGCAGAACAGGGGTCTGGGGCCATTTCCAGGTCGGGCAAATTTCACTGAGCTTCCTCTCTCATTTTTTTGGCAGATAAAATCACATTACTGTGAATTTCCTAGGCAGCTGAGGTAAATAAAAGTCACAAAGCCTGTGAGAACCCTCCTTTGTGAGAACCCTCTTTTGTACAGATCCAGGCATTTGAAAAGCTTGGGGCTGGTGCCTGGAGGCCTGTTTGGGCCTCTGGTCTTCTGTCGTCCCAGCCGAGGATGCCACTCTGATCAGAGGCTGTTCCTTTGGGTCCCTGCCCAGCCTCCCTCCCCGGGTTGCAGCAGGGTTATAACTAGGGCTGGCCACTGTCACAGTAGGACTGTCATTGGCTTCCTCAGTTCTTGATTTCCCTAAAATCATTGCTTTGACCTTGGAGGAGGCAGGTAGGGTATTTGGCATCAGACCCCTCAAGTCCATTGGGTTAATGCTTGTCGCATTTGAGTGTGCAAGGAATTACCTGAGGATTTGGCTACAGTGCAGATTCTGATGCAGTAGGTCTGGAAGTGGGTCTCCAGATTCTGTATTATCGAGCAGCCCCTGGGAGTTGCCAACCCTGCTAAGTCTCCTGACCTCACACTGAGAAGCGAGATTTAGATGTCACCACCCACAAGCCCGCTGCTAACTTTCCTCCAGCAGTTTCACGTGGTTAGAGCCCTTGCACCTTCCCACGTGGAAGCAGGGAGGTCTTCAGACTATTCCTGGTTAGACGGTGAGATGCTCAAGCTAAATTAAGCCCAAGTTTACTTTGATTCCAGAAGCACAATTAGACCTTTCCTGATGTTTCCACGCTCAGTTGAGGGAGAAAAAGACAAGTTCTGTGTTCCTCTCCAAAAAAATCGGTAAATGAGGAGAGAGAAAGAAGTTTTTACAGGCTCATTTCCTGGCCCAACAAGAACTGCCAAGATCGCCAGACACTGACTTCTGTGGCTTTGTTTTCTGATATTTCAGGCACAAAGTCAAGGGAATTGCGTGCTATGTTAAAAAAGAGTGAGTTTAAGGAGAAAGAGGGCTGCACTTATGGATAATCTAGATTGTGAGGATTTTTTCTGAGGTATAAGTAAGGAGGTTTGGGAGGAGCACAGTACATGTGGTTTCATCTCTAGAATGACTGGATGTGCTCAGCAGAGAGGGCCCTGGGTTGGGGCCCAGTCAGCTGTGGGCAGACCCCTTTTGACGCTGCCAGGCCTTGTTTTGAGAAAGAGTGGGACAAAGCCTTGCTTCCTTTGCAAGTCCAGGGAGAGTCGAGGAGAGTTAGGACACTTCTCATGTCCTAACTTGGTGGGTTATTCTTTTTTTCGAACAGGCAAATGGCTAACGTATATATGGGGAAAAAAGAAACTAGTTTTCCCTGAACGAAATTGGTATCTGAATAAGCTGCTAAAATTTTGTCTACAAAAAGCGTATGGGCTTAGAATGAAGTTCTGGAGCAGTTTTCTGTGGTGAAACGCATGTGCGTCAGTGCCTGGGCTTAAAGTCTGTTTGAGGAAGGTGACCTCTGATTGTGCGAGGGGAGGTATTACCCCATAGTAGGATCTCGCTATCCAAGAATCTAGGGCAGACTTTCTTAATGCATCATGAATCCTGCCCCAAGGGTTAGTAATTTAGATTTTATAGTCTATGCTGTAATTTGACTTGCATCACAGTACTGTATCATTATCCATTTAGTTCAGTTTTCCCCAAAGCATAAGGCGTACGCAAGCGGCACTGCTAGGGATGATTTTAAGTGGTACTGCAAAACATCAGTTTAGATAGTGAATCATGGTGAGAATGTTTTCTCTTTTCCCCCCAGTTTTATCTTTTTTTTGGATTGCTTCTGTAAAATTTGAGAATGCTATATTGTATTTATGCTGTATTTGTTTTTTTTTTTATATATATCTAGTGGTGATAATAGCGTTGAATTCATGTTAGTGATTTAAAACAATTTGCCTCCTTTGAAAAATAGTTGTTATTCATGATTAAAAAGTAGTTTAAGAATGAGACAGATAATAATAAAGAATGAGACAAATAATAAAGAAGATAGGGGCTATACCAGTATAGCAAAAATTGTGGGGGTGGCATAGGGATGGCCGGAGTTAAGGAAACACTGATTAGCATTAATGTTAGCATACAATGCTGAAGAGGTTATGGGTTTATTTCTCTTATGGGGTAAATGGCGCTACATAGAGACCAAAAGACGGCCAGAGACTGCATACCTTTGCAAATCGTCACCAGCACCAAGGCAACACTTGAGAGTATGTGGACTTAAATGCTTGGGTTGTTTGTCCTCTGTCTGACCATGAGATGCTGATCAGTGTCTGTGGTCTTTGGCTGTGGTTGGGTTTAATGAAATCTAAAACCAATCTCGAAGCCTGCTGAAATGATAGCATCAAATCTTGGTGCTTCTGAGTATGGCCTGAAAAAAGCCCTTTCTGGCAAGCAGTAAATCTAGTATGCCTAAAAGTCCTCCTACTTAGTTATGAACAATTAGCCTTTTTTTTTTTTATTTTTTATAATAACTACGTGCACCCACACCCGAAGTGTGGCAGAAGCCAGTTTTTACCCATGCAGACTTGTCACAGTCAAGCTATTGTCCTCTCCTTTCTTGCTGCCTAATTTGGGCCCACGGTTAGCATTCTGTTTAGCAAACTGCCTCAGTGTCTGGACTCAGTACATTATGGTAGGAGGGTTTCCTTGTCACTGTTAAGATTTTTACAGGAGACATGCAGCAAAGGGAAGCATGCTACTGCACTCAATCTACCTTATGGCTGGCCGGCTGACCGGTATTCAGCCCAGGGCTTGCTTTCTTGCCTTTGCAAGTACTTCTGCTTTCCTATCCTGAGGCTTCTCTCCATCTTAACTTTTTTTACCTTCTCTTTTTTTTAGGAAGAAGGATTGATATAGAAAAAATGCGATTGCCTTCTCACATTTTAAATTCCAGATTATAGTAATTATTTTTAAAGTGGAGGAGGAAAGCAGTTGGGCTTCTGTGATGTTTTCTGACCACCTTTCCATTCTGCAGACAGTTTAAGGGAGCTTTGTTTAAATGTGGAAATGTATAGAAACCATTTTAAACACTGGAGAAGTTGTGACAAACTTTACAGATAGATCCCTTTTGGTGAGCATATTTCACACTTTTTGCTTGTTTCCTCTTGCCATTAACTAGTCCTTTTATGGCTCCCATCTTTCTGGGTCTTTCTGGGCTGCCTGTCTTGCTTTGTCAGAACATATGTATAGGAGAGCAAACTATTGTTACTCTCTTTATTCTGTTAATATGGCTACTATTCCATTATTAGGAAAGTTGTGACAATACTGAATAAGTTGTAGGTTTATATAACTTTTTCATCTCTTGCTTTTTTTTTCTTTTCTCTTAAAGTTAGCAGGTCTGTAATAGACCTGAGTTTGAGAACAGCACCTCTGAATATATTTTTTAAGGTCAACAGGTTCTTCATTCAGTTATAGGTTCTCTAAATGTTTTGTCTGTTTTAAGTAGCTTCTCATCTTCCTTTCTCTCTGTCCCTCTCTAACTCATTCATTCGGTCTTTACATGTTATGCTTTGTGTTAGATCCTGAATTTTCCAAAACAACGACGAATTTACATCTGGCAGGCTATATTATGGAAGCAAAAATAATTGCAGTGTTTTTTTTCTGAAATAAAATGAAACCCCAACATATCAGATGGAAGTGTCTGCTCATTTTTTAATTCAGCGATATCTGTGGGTATGAGGTTGATAGTTTCTGCCTCTAAAAGTGCTTAAGAATGAGCAGCCACATTGCTTGCTTCATTGTGATTTTGAGGTCACCTATTTTGTCATGTGAATCTGGCTTGAGCCAAGTGGTGCTTAGCCTTCGGGCAGCTGAAGGCTGGATGGCATCTTTTTTTCAGGATGGTGACAGCAACATGCTGCCACTGCTGTAAACAGTGTTCTCTGCTTATTAAGCTAGAAAAGACAAACCTCGGAAAGGGAGCAGCCAAGAGGGAAAGAGGAAATGAGGAGCAGTACTAAGAACTGCAATTTGAGGGTTAAATATAGAAGTGATTTGATTTTTAAATTAGATTTATAAGTGTTGAATAAGTCCTCAATCTAATAAAGATGTCTGCTTAAAGTCAATAATGAAAACGATTCTGGATTCTTTTCAGTTTGTAAAAGTTAACTTTGCTTATAGTTAACCATGACTTGTAATAATAATAATAATTATTATTTTTTTACTTCAAGCAACATTTATTGAGTACCTACTAAGTGTAACGCTCTGAGCTATTTAATAAATTCTTCTATCCCTTAAGGAAGTAAATCTACAGACACAATAGACAAATGTAAGGAACTACACATTAATGAATATTATACTATGGTATAAATAAAGTGCTCGTGACACACAGAAAGGTGTCAGTAACTGATGTCAGTGAGGGCTGTTAGTAGCAACTGATTTGAAAGAAGCTTGAAAGAAGAATAAGGCATTTTTGCTTTGATGTTGAAACCAGGCAGTCTTATACATATAGTTGCAAATTTGGAGTCAATGAGTGGATTTATCAGCTGGGTTGTCATTAGTTAGAAATTTATTTCAAATGTTTCTTGTAGTTTTATGGTGTCAACAATATCATTAAAAATGAAAATATCTCAGTGCTTTGTATGTTAGCTATTTACTGAAAATTTTAAGATCCATCAAAAATCAAAGAAGTACCCAGCACATAGAAATCACTGAAACTATGTGAATTGTCATAGGATTCTTTCTCTTTTGATTGTATAGCTGACTACTGTGTTGCAAAGAGTTTGCTCTGGTGGGTGAAACTATAAGCTGTATGCGTTAGTCAGGGTAGACCAATTATTGATAATCTCAGTGGCTCAACACAATGAGGAATTTTATTACTGTGCAGTTTACAGGAGTGTGTGTGTGTGTGTGTGTGTGTGTGTGTGTGTGTGTTGGTGGGTGGGTGGGTGGATCAGTATGGGGAAGTAGGTGGTGAGAGGCTCCATACAGTCATTCAGGGATCTAGGCTTCTTCCTTCTTTTGATGTTGCATCTTCATTTGACTAGTGGCCTCCAAGGTCTTTGTGGGAGGGGAAGAAACTGGAGGATTGCATGCGGGAAGATTTTTAATTTATTTTTTATTTTATTTTTTCAGAGACAGGGTCTTTGGTACCCAGGCTGGAGTGCAGTGATGCAATCATAGCTCACTGCAGCCTCGAACTCCTGTGCTCAAGCAATTCTCCTGCCTCAGCTTTCCAAATAGCTGAGACTACAGATGTGTCCACCACCATGCCCAGCTAACTTTTCTTATTTTTTTTGTAGAGCTGAGTTCTCCCTGTGTTGCCCAGGCTGGTCTCAGTCTCTTAGCTTTAAGCAATTCTCCCACAATGGTTTCCCATATTGCTGGGATTGCAGGTGTGAGTCATCATGCCTGGCCTCTGAATTTTTAATAACTACATACTTTAAAATATATTTTAAAAACTAGAGGTTTATATTTGAGGAATCCCTGAAGCACTTGCTGTAGATAATATGGAATCATTAGAAGTTTTTGAGCCAGGGATCGCTACCTTGGACAAGTTACTTAACCTCTCTGTGCCTCAGTTTCTTCATCTGTAAAATGAAGATTATAATAGCACCTACTTAGAGAATTGTTCTGACAATTCTTAAAAGAAGCCGTGTAGGAAAAGTGATTAGAACAGTGCCTTGTGTAGGATGAACACTCAGTGTTAGCTGCTGTAATCTTATCTCATTTTGAATCATAAAGATCTGAACTAGGACTGTGAGAGAATACAGGGTAGGGTTGAGGACACAAGTAGGTATGAGGGATAGAGGAATCTAGCTGGGGTTTCTGCACAAGGTGACTTCTAGAGACTGTGCACCACAGGCCAGGCATTGTGCTACTTCATCACGTGCCATTTTATCCAACCCATATACCGATCCGTATGTGGGTATTAGCATCTCAGGATGACTGGTGAGGAAACTGAGACTTGAAGAAGTTGTGAAATGCCCCAAATCATACTCCTAGGGACGGGTGGAGCTGATATAAGAAACCTAGGAGGAGTGGTACTTTTCATTGTTCTTGGAGCATATTGAAGATAATAAAGGCAGGGCCGATAGTTTTATTCTATTTTGAGAGAAAGGTTGTGGACAATGTTTATATTAGGTGCCCTCTGAATTTGGAGTTGAAAACTGGAAAAAAAGTCACCCTAAGACATTAAACTTTCAAAAAACTGCGTAGTGAATGAATTCACCACCTGTAGAAATGGCCCACTTTAAGAGGTGGTGTCCTAGTCTGTTCTATATGCTATTACAAAATACCTTAGACTAGGTAATTTACAAACTACTGAAATGTATTGCTGACATTTCTGGAGGCTGGGAAGTCCAAGTTCAAGGCACTGGCAGATTCAGTGTCTGGTGAGGGCTTATTCTCTGCTTCAAAGACAGCACTGTGTTGCTGGGTTTTCACATGATGGAAGAGGCAAGGGAGCTCACTGGAACCCCCTTTCATAAGGGCACTAATCTGATTCATGAGTGTAGAGCCCTCATGACTTATTCACTTCCCAAAGGTTCTGCCTCTTAATATCATTGCACTGGGTATTAGGTTCCAATGTATGAATTTTGGGAGGTATAAGATACCAACATTCAGACCATAGCAGGTGGTTTGTAATTCTTTTATGGCCACTAATGGGGTATCAGCCAGTGAAAGGTAGCAAGGCTTTCTCAGATCTGACCTAACACTTGTGAGATAATTTTTTCATGTCTTGGCAAAAGATTGGTGTGCTGTCAGAAGTGTAAAATCAGGAGAAACAAAAACTAAGAATGTATGGAGTTTTCCTTTTGAAAGAAAAGTAAAGAGATTAGACAACATGAATGTCCCAAGTCCCTTGGATACAGATGCACCTCTCACCTATGGAGATGACTTTGTCCATCTCTGATTGCTGATGTCTAAGATCATCCCCATTCACTAAGCATGGCGATGGAGCATTTACTTTTCTCATATGGCCACTGAGGAGATAGGTTGACGTGAGGACGTCAGTATCTTGTTTCATTGGCATTCACATTCATTGCTTAGTTGCATGTGAATTTTCTGAGTGTGGCATGTTTCCATAGTTACATCTTTCCTGGGCAAGCTGTCACTGATCTGGCTGCTGGTTGACTGACCTGGTTAGTCACCACGTTTCGTCTCACTGGTGGGGTACTACACGAAGCTCTGCTTCAAGCAGCCAGTGAGTTTCTGTCTTTGAAGTTCTTCTTTGCAACATAGAGTAGCATTAATTCATCAGGCTTCCTTTTTTTTTTTTTTTTAACTTGCTATAGGTGAAGTGAATTACACTTGACTTATCCCTGAGAAGACTAAGAAGAGCACCCTGAGAAGGGCAGAGAAATGAGTTATTAGGATCACTTATTTTCTGGTTTGTTTTTTTAGTACATGTTCATTGTTGAGAATTTACAGTAGTGAAATATAAAGAAATATTGTTGAAAAACAGAGAAGACTGAATCTTTCTCATCAACATGTTTACTGAGTGCCTACTGTGTACCAAGTATGAGGCTAAGTACTTCATCTGTATTATCTCATTTAATCCTCAAACTGTCTCCAAGAAATAAGCTTACATCTTCTTTTTACAAGTGAGAAAACTGAGTTTTAGGTTAAAAACTTTGTCTTTGGTTGCATGACTTGTGTGTAGCAAAACTGATACTTGATCTCGTGTGTTCAATTCCAAAATCACAATTCTGTCTCCCCAGTTTAAAAATTTAATATCCCACTACCCAGAAATAGTAATCATTAATGTTTTGTGTATTTTATTTATCTTTTTCCCTTTTTCATTACCAAGTTTACAAAATTGGGATTATTCAGCAAATGGATATTTCTGTCTTTTATTCACTTAATATAGGTTATCAACATTTCCTGTGTTGTTATTTGCACTTAAACACGGTTTTTAAAAACGCAGGTTAATTGATAACTCTTGCCTTTTCATTTTTCTAGAGAAAACATGAACAGATAGGTAACTTTAACACCAACAGGAAGCTATAGGTTTCAAAGGCAAGGTGGGTGTAGTAGTGTATTGATAACTGACAAGACAGGGGAATTTCCAGAAGGTTATGGTAAGTTAAAAGCCAGCCAGCCAGACTGAAGGAAGAAGTGAGTAAGCAGTTTAGAAATCTCTGCCTGATTTAGAATTCTGGTGTTGAAATAAGTCAGGGAGGCACAGTTAGCCCTACAGCCATGTAGCTGCAGAGGTACATAGGGAAGGAATGTGGGCAGAAGCAGGCCAGGCATAAATGTGCAGCTTTTTTTTTTTTTAGGCCCTCTGAAGCAATCAGTTCTATATTTACCTAACATATTTCATTTGTGAAAGTGGTTGGTGAAAGTACCATGCACATTAACAGTTGACATCTTAAAGTATTTAACCTTGTTGTTCAACCTTTGTTTGATGTTGTCACAGAATGTTAAACAATAGGCCTTCAATTCAGCAAGGCTCATGAGTGCTGGGTTAAGATGAACAAGTGAGTCTGAGCAAATTAGACAAAACTGGGTGCCAATAACTTAGCACGCCTCCAACACGAAAGGCTGCCCAGAGCCATTGGGGAAGCCAGGTAACATCAATGGGCTGAAAGAGGGTACTGAGATCTCACTACAGAGGCCTAAACTGAGTCAGTGAGGCAGCGGGCACTCAAGGGAACTGAGCGACTCATTGACCTTCTTACTTCTAACACAGAATATGCTACCTGTGTTGTGGTCTGCCTGTTTGCCTGGATAGGAACTGATGGGTCACAGCATGGCAAGGACCGGTGCTTATTTAAAGTTAGCTCTAAGTTGAGTCAGATGCCATAGAAATGTACTTAACGCAATCACAGGGCCTTTGGTTTAAGAAGTGTCCCCACCCCCTTAAATCTTTGGTCTATTTGGAAGCTTTTGCATGTTGGTCATTAAGAGAAAAAAATAGCTGCTTTTGCTCTTCCTCCAGATCAGGACCTCTACCTTTGGCTCTTGTCACTGACTGGTCAGCCTTCAGGTTTGACCAGCTGGAGCATGGCAAAGAGATCTTCTTGTAGCCCATTGACATTTTCTAAGCAGATGCATCTATCTTTGGAGCCCTTTCTCACTGCCAGTCAAGTTTATTCTTATCTTCAAAATCCCTCTTTCCTGTACTAGCAACTGTTGTGTCTTTCCTTAGGTATCCAAATGGAAAGAGAGAAACTCAAACAAGATACCCTAAAAAGACTGCGTATTCCGTTGTGACTAGCACAGCAAGTTCTAGTGTCTTGGCTAGAGCGTATGTTTCACTGAGATAAGGGGTGTAGGGGCTGAAACAGATTTTTAGAATGAGTTTTATTCATTTCTCTTTTTAAAATTTGTACAGATTTATTGTGCAGTTTTGTTACGTGCATAGATGGTGTAGCGGTCAAGTCAGGGCTTTTAGGGTTTCCGTCACCCACATAACGTACATTGTATCCATTAACTAATTTATCATCCACTTCCCTCCCACCCCCTCTCCATTCTTAGTCTCCATTGTCAATCATTCCACTGTCTCCATTCATGTATGCACATTTTTTTAGCACTCATTAATGAGTGAGAAAATAGGATACTTGATTATCTGTGCCTGGTTTGTTTCCACTTAAGATAACCATCTGTAGTTCCATCTATGTTGCTGCAAAAGGGCATGATTTCATCCTTTCTTTAATGGCTGAATAGTATCCAGTGTGTGTGTGTGTGTGTATTTTTTTTTTCTTTATCCATTCATCTATTGATGAACACTTAGGTTGTTTACATATCTGTGCTATTGTATTAAGGTCATTAAATATGAAATGTTTGATTTTGAATAAGAAGTTTAGTTTATTATATCTCAAACAAGAAGCAGTACAATTAATCAAAGTATGTGCCTAAACTGTCCTTGCAGTGTTGGCATCTTAACGGTAGCTTGTTTATGCCAACAGTGAAAGAAGCCTAGAGAGTGAGTGGCGATGAAATTGTGAATTGTGTTTTCCACAGCTTGTTGAGAATTGAATTTTTTTTCTTGCAAGAAGTGATCCAAAGCCTGGAAGAAGTGGTGTAGTAGTCAGTGGTGCAAGGTCTGGTGAATACGGTGGATGACAGAGAGTTTTTAAGTCCAGCCTCTGTAGTTTGAGCAGTGTTGTTTGTGCGACGTGGTTGATTGTTGTCTTGCAAGAGGATTGGCCTGTCTGTATTGACCAATCTCAGCTGATTAATCATGATCATCCTCCTCGTTTCATCCAGTTGGTTGCAGTAGACATCTACTATGATCGATTGACTAGGTTTCATGAAGCTGTAGTGGATAATACCAGTGCAGGACTGCCAAACAGACACATTAGCATTTTTGATAAATATTTGGTTTTGGACTGTGTTTTGATACTTCATCTTTATCCAGCCATTGTACTGAATGCTTCCCATTGTCAAAAATAATCTATTTATCATCACACGTAACAATGGGGTGTAGAAATGATTTGCCTTTATGTCGTGACAGCAAAGAAAAGCAAGATTCGAGACCATTTCCCTTCTGATCCTCATTTAATTCTTGCAGAACCCATTTATCTGTCCAGCTTCTTTACCCTGCCCATCTGTTTCAAGTGGTCCAATATTGTTGGAATAGTAACATCAGACCTTGCTGCTAATTCACATGTAGGTTGAGATGGATTTGCTTCCACTACAGTTTCAGTTTATTGTTATCCACCTTGGTCTCAGGTCACCCACGTGGCTTATTTTCAAGAGGAAAATTACCAAAATGGAATTTCTCAAACCATTGATGTACTGTGCATTCATTAGTAACATCCTTCCCAAATACTTTATTGATATTTCAAGCTGTCACTGCATTGGTTCCACAATGGAACTCATATTCAAAAATAACACAAAGTTTTGACTTATCTATGGTTTTACAAAAATTGCTCTAAAAAACAATTTGAAATGTTAATCACAAGCCAAACCATGCATTTGAAAGACTGAGGATGTACCTCCTTCACAATAAAAACAAAACAAGAAGTGTCAAAGTGAAACGTCAGAGATAACAACTTAGTCAAACTTAGTACTTAAGAAAATAGGACATTTCATACTTAATAACCTAATACTGTTGCAGCAAACATGTGTACAGATATCTTTTTCATATATAGATTTCCTTTTGGTAGAAACCCAGAAGTAGGATTGCTGGATCAAATGACAGTTCTGTTTTTATTTGTTTGGGAAATGTCTGAACTATTTTCCATGGGGGCTATAGTAATTTACATTCCCACCAACAGTTTATAAGAGTTCCCTTTTCTTCACATCCTCAACAATATCTGTTAGTTTTTGTCTTTTTAATAATAACAGTCTGACTAGAGTGAGAGGTTATCTCAATAATTTGCATTTCTTTGGTGATTAGTGATGTTGAGCATTTTTCATATACCTGTTGGCCATTTGTACATCTTCTTTTGTAAAATGTCTATTCGTGTCCTTTGCCTTCTTTTTAATGGGATTTTTAAAAATTGTTGTGTTGAGTTCATTGCATATTCTGGATATTAGTGACCTGTTGGATGCATAGTTTTCAAATATTTTCTTCCATTCCACAGGTTGTCTCTTCACTCTATTGATTATTTCTTTTGCTAGAAAGAAGATCTTTAATTAAGTCCCATTTGTCTATTTTTGTTTTTGCTGGTTCTTTGAGGTCTTAGTCATAAACTCTTTGCTTAGACCAATGTCCAGAAAAGTTTTCCCTAAGTTTTCTCTTAGTATTTTTATAGTTTTGGGTTTTACATTTAAGTCTTTAATCCATCTCAAGTTCGTTTTTGTATATGGTGAGATATAGGGGTCCAGCTATTCTGTATATGGCAAATTTTCCCAACACCATTTATTGAAGAGTGTGTCCTTTCCCTAATGTGTCAGCTTTGTCAGCTGACAAAGATCAGTTGGCTATATAAATATGTTGCTTTGTTTCTGGGTTCTCTATTCTGGACAATAGGGAACTTGGAGGATGCTGATGTAAAGAATGTGTGTTCTGTGGTGTTTGGGTGGAATGTTCTCAAAGTATCTGTTGAGTCCATTTGGTCTAAAGTCCAGTTCAAGTCCAATGTTGTTTTGTTGATTTTCTGTCTAGATGATCTGTTTAATGCTGTCAATGGGGTGTTGGAGTCCCCCACTGTAATTGTATTGCTGTCTGTCTGTCTTTATAGGTCTAGTAATAATTTGTTTTGTGAATCTAGGTGCTACAGTGTTGGCTGCATATATATTTAGAATTGTTATATCCTCTTGTCAACCAGCACCAGGTATTTGGGTTCTGTGCTAGGAGCTAGAGATAAGTCCATTTAGAATGGCTCTTGAGAGTTTTGGAGCAGAAGGGTGGAAGGACCCAGTCTGTCCCTGACAACAGGTCATTGTGCAAAGTCCCATCTTAGAGGTATGGCTGAAGGAGCCCGGGGCAGGGGTCTCTATCATTTTTGGGGAAGAAGCAGTTATCAAGAAGACTTCCTGGGAAAGATGACAGTTACTCAGACTCTGAGGGACAGGTAGCAGGTAGAGACAAATGTGGGAAGGACATTTCTGAGCAGATGAAAAAGCATTGAATGTCTTTCTGGAGGTTTGAAGTAGCATGATGAATTTGGGGGGAATGCATGATATTACTGGAGCCACTGGCAAGAGATGAAGCCAGAGAGGTAGATGGCAGCAAGAGCATGAAAAGCCTGTGTGTTAAGTAAAGAATGGTTTCTCGAAAGCTGTGGGGTGTCAGGCAGGGGAGCGGCTCACATGTCACCCTGGCACTAGGAAGGGAGCATGAAGTCGATTAAGGACAGTCTGGATGCAGGACTCTGGGCATCCATGTCAGAGGACTGGGGAGGGGAGAGGAGATGCTGGACCAAGGTTGAGAGCAAGTAGCTGGTGGGTTGCTGGATGTAGAGACGGGGAGGGCAAGTGAGAGGTCCAGACCTGGGATAAACCCCCACTTCCTGCCACAGGAAAGATGGGAGATGCTGCAGGAAAGGCCGAGCTAGAGAATGACAGAGCGGTGGTCATCAGGTTAAACCTTACGGAGGTGATCCATCTCAGTGGCTGGAGCTAAAACTTGCAGATTAACGGATGGGGCTGTCGTCATAGATGAAATTGTCCAGGCACAGCCTGTAGGAAGATCATCAGGCCTGAGGGGAGAAGATGAGTTTATTTGTTGGCATGTGGAAGGTGAGATGCCTTTGGGATTTCCAAACAGATGTTCAACAGGCAGCTGAGTATAAGGGTCTGAGGCTCAGGGGAGGAATTTTAGCAGGAGATACAGGTTTGAGAGTCATTCTTCTGTTGGTAGCTATTGAAGCTGCGGGTATTGAGGCAGTCAGGGAAAGGACGTGGAGTTGGAAGGGCAGACGAGCATGCAGAACATCCTTGTCTGAGGGAAAACAAAGGAAGAGTGATTCTTTGAGTTCCTGGGAAGGAACAGCAGAAACAGCAGTGTGACTGGTGCTGTGGGAAAGGCTGAGCTAGGAAATGACAGAGCAGTGGTCATCAGGTTAAACCTTATGGAGGTGATTGATCTTAAGGGCTGGAGCTACAGCTTGCAGATTAGAGGATGAAGCTGGTGTCATGGATGAACCTGTCCAGGCACAGCCTGTAGAAAGGCAGAACTGTGGCAAGCACCGTTGTTAAAGGGCTGGTGAAAAGAAACTTTGAGGGACTGGGGAGTGGGGAACAGGCAGAGAAAAAGGGAGATTTGCGAAAGTTCATCATGGAACTGACAGCTGGGAAGCACATCCAGAAGGGCTACAGTGTAAAATGGGGCAGAGTGGTCCATAAACGTGCACTGAAAAGTTTCCATTAGATTTGGCATTTGAGAGGTCATTTGTGACGTCAAACGCAATGTCAGAAGTGGTTTACAGCACACATTGCTTGTTGTTTCATGCTTTTCCCCTCGACACTCTTTGAGAGATCAGAGGAAGTCTTGAAATACATCAGCCATCACCATTTTCTGGAGGAAATAGCAGCAATCACTGTTTCCTGCTGGATCTGCCAGTTGTAAGGGATGTGAGCAATTATGCTGATGGTGTGTGTCTTGGACAGCTAATGATGATATAATTAATGGAGGAATTTCATAATGCCTTGCTCATAATGTGTGTGCATTTGAACAGTGTCTGGCATGGGAGTGAGCCATCCTGGCATTACTGCTGCCGCAGTGAGGCAGACACAGTGGGCAAAAGGTGGGGTAACCGGTCACCAGTATTATCTTTCTAGAATCTGGTCTTTGACTATGATTGGGACCAGGGTGGGTTCTGGCGATTTTAGGCCTGTTATTAATCCATGTTAAGTGTTGAGGACCCCAGGTAGATATTGTTCCCTCCCTCTAAGACTCTTTAATATTGCATTTATCTCATTATGTTTCCAAGTTTATTTCACTTGTTATTTGTTTTCATATAAAAGAAGTACATGGTCATTATAAAAATTCAATGAAGGTAAGTAAAGGAAAAGTCAACAACCTGCCCTTCCCACTTCCAGACTTTCGCCTGCCCTGATGGAGGCTTGTCAACGTTGTTGTCTCAATGTATTGGTCTTATTTTTATGATAACCCTCTCTTGCACCATGTTTTGAGATCATAATGGGCACAGACTGTGCCTCTCTTACTCACCTTTGCCTCCTTTCCTTCTGCCGCATGGCTTGACATAAATAATCAGAGCCTATTAAATATTAGTTGCTTAAATAATCAGATAAATGAATAAGTGAGTGAATGGAGTGATCTCCCATCAGCTTTAACCTTGGGACCATTGTTTCCATCCCTTCCATCATAATTTCAGAGAGAAACTGGATACAGGAGAGGAGATCCTTTTTTGTCACTTTTGATTTGTAGGAGTGCAGATTATATGGATGATGTATGTGCCAAGGTGTAGGGTCTGTAGCTCCTTTTCCAGCCTAGAGGTACAGACTTATGTAGATAAAGTTAATCCTGTTCAGAAACTACTAGACGAATGGCAGAGAGAATAAATCAGAGATGATGGGTTTAGCACCACCACGGAATTATAAGGAATTATAAAGAAATAGAATGCATTTTAAGTTCTTAAAAAGAGGCACGCCAGGACTTCTACAGTAAGTGCAGCCTGGAAGTTTTTACTCTGCACTCTCTGTATGTTAGGCACTGGGATGTTATCACAAGTATAGCAGAGGGAAGAATCCTGGCCAAGAGAGGACAGGATACAGTCTACTCCCAGAGATGTTCAAACCATATGGGCAAAACCATATTTGTAGGTTTCAACGGGAAGATAGAGAAAAACATCTTGAAGGTCAGCACATCAGAGTGCCCTGCCAATCATCAGACCAAAGAGAAAGGGGCTTTCAGGAATGATGGAAGGAAGCATTCTTTTTACCTAGAAATTTAGACTTTGGATTATGGTTTGTTTTCATTCACTTTTAGCAGCTATGTCTCCAGGTATGTTCTAGGACCACCTACACAGAATCCTTATTAAAATTGCATATTTCCACCTTATCTGAAGACTGTGTGATCAGGATTTCCAGAGCAGGAGCCCAGGACTCTGCCCTTTAATCTCCAAGAGAATTCATGCAACTTTAAGTTGGAGCTGGCAACCATTCATGTAAGAACCTAGGAGAACCTAAGCAGTTCCTGCCTGAGTCAGGATCCTAAACAGCATCTAGGCCAAAGGGATGTCTTTACAATATGACCTTTTCCAGCTAACTCCATGGAACAATGACTTTACTAAGTACAGAAAATGATTTTTGCTCAGTTCCAGAGTCAAGCGTCCATTACCTGGATTACCCCTCAGCAAAAGCAAGCATTTCACCTTGTCTCTTTCATTCACCCTAAATTTGGATGGGGGTACCACCACATATCATCTTCAGGGTGAGATTCAACTGAGACACAATGTATATTTTATTCTGATTCTTAGGCTTGAATTTTCTGTAATTCATATAAAACAGCACGGGTTCTGCAAAATTTCCTTTTAACATTGTTATGAGAAATGATCATTGAAATTCTAAAAAGAAAAAAACACCTCCAAAACATTCATCCAGTGGCAACACCTGAAGAATACGTGTGCATACCACATGTGATGAATGCTTTGAAGGGGAGAATGCCAACTGCAGTGTGTAAGTTCTGATATGTTTCTTTTTAAGAAGTTTAAACGTGTTATAAATATTTTACCTTTTCATCTGTCAGTTGACAACTTATGATTTTTAAGCTCTTAAGCTCTTTATCTACAGTACTTCTTTGAATAATGTAAACAGGTTTTTGAGTTCTTTAGAATGCCTTTCACATCCCGTTTTCTGATTTAACCTCTTATTTTTTTTTTTTTTTTTTTTTTTTTTTTTGAGACAGAGTCTCGCTTTGTTGCCCAGGCTAGAGTGAGTGCCGTGGCGTCAGCCTAGCTCACAGCAACCTCAAACTCCTGGGCTCGAGTGATCCTTCTGCCTCAGCCTCCCGGGTAGCTGGGACTACAGGCATGCGCCACCATGCCCGGCTAATTTTTTATATATATATCAGTTGACCAATTAATTTCTTTCTATTTTTTATAGTAGAGACGGGGTCTCACTCTTGCTCAGGCTGGTTTTGAACTCCTGACCTTGAGCAATCCGCCCGCCTCGGCCTCCCAAGAGCTAGGATTACAGGCGTGAGCCACAGCGCCCGGCCTAACCTCTTATTTTTAATGGTTACTTTTGAAAAAGTATACTTGTATTACTGGAGAGGGATTTAAAAAAAATAGATTTTATTTAAAAATGAGGAGGCAGTTAAGTTAGATCCAAACAGGCCCTCTTTCCATGCTTTTCCCACGTGCTTTCCCCACCCTCAACTAAACAACAAAACAGCTTGCCCTTGTCAGATTGCTGTTTTTTCCTCCCATTGGAGGCAGTCTAACAAAGCCAAATGCAAGAGCAGAAATATGAATAGCTGTATTGTGGAGTGAACCGTGGAACCATGAGTAATTGTCAGAAACCACACTAGAATGGCCCGGGCCTCATCAACAGTGGTTCTCAACCTGACTGCATGTTAGATTTCACCTGAAGGTGGGTTTTATTGCTTTTTAACAAAGCCCAAAAAATCCCACCGCAGGCTGACTTTTGGAATGCTCAGGTGATGGTGGTCCAGGCGATTCTGATATGCGGCCAGGCTGAGACCACTAAAGTTAAATGCCCCAGTGTTTCTCAGGTCCTCTTAACCTCTTTTGGCTGAGTCTCCAGGAGTGCTGTGTTAAATGTAGAATCCTTCTCCCAACTCTAGATCTGCTGAATCAGTTGCTAGGAGTGGGACCAGACCTTTCTGTAAGAGGGCCAGGTGATTCTTGTGTGCTCTGAAGTCTGAGAATCCCCAGCCTCTGGGATACTCGGCTTATATTAGACCTGGGTTAGGGATGTGCCTTGGAAAACAGTGGTGAGACTGTTGAGAATCGGTGTTCTGGCTCGTTTTTCTGGGCCAGATGGCTTCTCCTGCACTTCTGGAAAACTGTGTTCACACCTAGCCCTGTGCCTTCTCACCTACTCCGTGTGTGTTACCCACCCAGAGTGACCCATTCAGCCTGTGGTTGAGTCTCTAATTCACAGACACGGTGGTGTGAGGGTGTGTGAGGAGAACACATTTAGGAGGGTGTTTATCTCATTGGACAAGAACCACAGATCCTAACTGGAAAGATAAGTAAGGAATACTTAAGTAACACAGGAGAACATGGTAACTGGCACTGTAGAATTCATGCCAAGAATGAGCCAGACCACAGGGGCTTATTTGCAGTTCACAGATAAGATTTTGTGATCTAAGGAAGTGGAAGACTTGGGGGGAAAGTTAAAGACTTAATTTCTGGATCGAAGCCTGCATCCATGGAGAGACTTTGTTTCTCTAGAATTTTGATATATGAACACCAGTAGTTGTAATTTTGTTCATATTAAATGGGAATAATTAAAATGAGCTGTAGTTTTGAGTGAAAAGTGAAATATCTGATGAATACTACTTTTTAAAATTTTTTTTTATACTTGATTGCTGTTTTCTTGAAGTATAAGTAGCCATCAATTGGAATCATATTTTTTTTGTTTGTTCTGGAAGGAGGCTGTGAAAAGAGTGCCAAATTGTTCACATTTTTTTTCCCTTCACATTATTCCATATGAGACCTAACATTTAATATTCTGAATTCTTTTTTACTTTTTGGTTAAAATATTTTGTTTGTTTGTGTGAATCAGCATGTTGTGCCTCAAGACATGTTTGTGTTTCTTTAAGCCAACTCTGCTGGGGAGGAAAAGCTGAGATGTAAAAGTTATTTTGGTAATTGTGGCTGAAATGAGGTGAAAACCTTCTGGGTTGGGAAAATTTTTTGCCAGCAGAGGTGCCAAGACTTGTACAAGACATGAACAAAATAACATTTTCTAAGGGGTCCCTCCTGTGCCATGCAGAGACCCATGCCAGTCAGCCTCCAAGGGCGCTGAAAAGGCTGCTTGGAATTACGGCTTTGTCTGCAAGCTGGCTGCCTCCTGGGCGAGAGAGTGGTGGTTGGAATAATATGATAAATGGGATGCATTTGAAAAAATTCTCCATTTAGCGTATTTTTCTGCACACCCAGAACAGCAGCTGTGGCAGCAAATGCAGACTTGGCCCATGCATTCATATTTAGCCTTGTTTGACAATCCCAGATATTTTTAAGCAGGATTGAGTCAGGCAGCCCACAGTACAGCACTCAGACTGTCTTAATCAGCCAGCCTGTTTGGCACACAAGGACCTTGTTTTATCCTAGTAGTAAATAATTCTAAATGAAGCAATATGATGTACTGAATGTACCCAGAGTCACAGCATTCAGTATTTTACTACAGCCTGTCAGCATCTCTTTTTACATTGCTTGTTCTGTTCACTGCTAGTTGTTTTATTCCTTGTATCTTGTGAATTCTGTCTTTGGCCAGGTCTTGATTCATGGTTTTTATACATAATAGGATCCTGTGTTTCCAGTGTGGCCCTCCCTTTCTCTGTCCCTCCCTCCAAAGAGCATTGCCAAGTAGGTACAGTTTTCATTTTTGCCCAGAAGTGTTTCATATTGTGGCCGCTCATTTCCATCTTAAGGTCCTGGGATTTTGTCATTTGCCTTTCTTGTGGATTGGTGGATCTAGTCTCAAAACCTGCTCTCCATTTATGGGGTTTCTTACACTGTTCCAGGCCTTCTGCCTCAGGATCCTCTTCCCTCTCCTATCCATACATGGGATTCTGAAGTCTTCACATGCAAATCCTCCCCTCGACTGTGGGGCTCTTGTTCTGGTGCCTTCCGAGGCAGGATTTCTTTCTGACTGTCTACCTCTCTGCTGACTGCTGGTATTTTTCAGATAAACAAATCAGACCCAAACACATTAGAATAAATTTTCCTTGACCTTGTTATTATCCTCAAGCTATTCACTCCTTTTCTAATTGCCAGGCTTTTTGAAGGCATACTCTACACCAGGTTCTCAGACTTGGAGATTAAATGGAGCAGTGTAATTTTTTTAATGGGGTCCTGATACAGGCTTGCTCTTTTGATAAGAAAAACTATCACTGTCATTTGGTAAAAGACAGATTTCAACCCACCAGTCAGTATAATAATCTCAGATTAAACAGCAGTCTTTTTAAATAAATAAATTCGGCTCCATCATCAGAAAGCCTTGTCACATTCTCTCTGTTCCTCCCATTTTGCCACCTGTGAATACTGTGTCCCAGACTAGAATTTGGCAGCTACTGTTTTACACTCACTCCATCTACCTCCTCTATATCCACTGGCTTCTCAACCTTTGCCGTTTAGCTTCCCCCAAACTGTTCTGCTCTCGTTCTCTCTGAGATGACAGTGAATTCCTAGCAGCCAAGTTCACATCTGTCTTACCTGTGGCATTGACGCATGCCCACCCTCCGGGTGGCGTTCATTGCTCTCTTGACTTCTCTGTTGCTCCCTAGTGCTCTTACCCTCTGCCTGCGGGGTCTCCACGGAATCCTGTGCCTTGAGCCCCACCTTGTAACAGCAGGCTCCCTGCTGGGCTCTCTTGCTTCCTCCCAGACTGCTCATCCACCCCCATCTCTGTGAGACGACTGCCCAGTGCTGTCTCGGATCCGAAGGCTTGTGTTTCTGACTACTTTGTTTCTCCATGCATATTCCTCCCACATCTCTAATCCCTATAGCATCTCTGATTCCTACAGTATGTCTGGAGCTGTGCAGACCCTCAACCACTCCTTTGCAGTCTTCCTTGGCCATGAGGTAGACAGATTGGAATTTCAAAGCCCTGCTCTTTCACATGTCAGCGGAGTGACCTTGGACAGTTTATTTAATGCCTCTGAGCCTGCTTATGCATCTGTCAGTGGGACTCTGACTATCCATCTCTGTATTTATTGCAAGGATTAGAGGTGATGCATGCAAAATGCCAGTTACGATACCTCCCGCATAACAGGTTCTCAAAAATGGCAGCTATTTGTAGTCATATAGTCAAGTGGGCTTGGAAGAAAGTATGACACTTCCTCTTTTCACTTTTCCTGATCTGAGTCTGTCCCCTGCTCATTTCCTAGTGCCTAGGACTTACCACTTGTGTCTTAGGTGGCAGTGATAACAGCTATCAGGTGACTAATTTCAACAGAGGCTTCTCTGACCAATTGGTAGTCAGGTAGCAACTTCAAATTTTTACTTAAAGTAAAAAATGTCACACTAAAAAATATGAAGTGTCTGTGTGGCTGAAAGGAGGTAATTGTGTGTGCACCCTTCGTACTAGGGTGGCCAGCTGGGGCACTGGTGTCAGCTCGGCATTGCTAGAATGAGCCATAGTGCATGTTTTCTTAGTAGAAGTTGCTCTAGCATTTTGAGAATTCAATGTGTGAGCAAGAATATTAATCTATGTTACTTCCTCTCCTCTCATAGGGAACGGTATTGGGTGGGAAAATCAAATTTTATATAATCTTATATTTTGCTCTTGCATCATTCATAGCATTTTAATATTATTAACTATAGAAGATTCTCAATGCAAATGTTAATAGTTTCCATGAGAAGGAAAGTAGGTCACATCTTGTACATTTTCTCTTTATAGACCAAAAATACAAATGTAATTAAACTCAAATAGGGAAATTGTTTATCTTGAACAAGTCTTGAGGTGATATAAAGAATGTTGATATGGAATATTAAGTCTCTGACATCCACGTGATGACTTATGAGTTGCTGGTTCCTGTTATGGTTGCCTCTGTCTCTGGACCTCTTTGTGGGGCAGTTCATGGGGTAGTTTTATTTGTGACAGTACCATTTGTTTATGCCATGTAATTTTTTGGGTCTCTGATTGGGTTTAACATTGGTGATAGGGCAGTGAAGTACTGTCTTCCAATTCTTGATTGCTTATGCAGTTTCATGTTTCTTCATCTAAGATAGGATACTAATGACAGAGTACTTAAAGACTCAGTTCCTCTATATTGACAGAGTTCTTGATATTTTTCCCCTCTGGTTTGAATGTGTGTCCATAGTGAGAGAAGGCCAAGAAAGCAAAAGCTCCAGGCCTCAACATTTGATATGAAAAGTGACCCACACTTAAAACAAGCCTGAGTCCCTTGGGGAAATTGCCTTCCTCTCTCCTTGTTTAGTCCTTTACATTGGTGTATTTTACCGACTTATTATGTATATTCTCATTTCACTTCTCAATGGGCTTGTGAGGTGGATGAGACAGAGATTCCAAAGTCCATTTCACAAGGACACAGAAGCCCAGAGTGGACGAAGTTTATCTGTATTAAATGAGGGTGTTGGCTGTGGAATCTTTCTTGGTTCCAGACGCAGGGGGGCTAGCCAGTACCTACTGTTGCGTGCCCGCTGAGGTCCACACTGTGTGAGGGTGGGGCATAGCAGAGAGCAGTGTAGGTCTGGTCCCTGACCTAGTGGAGAGTAGGAACATCCAGGGGGAAAGTTACTAAGTTTTTATATATAATCACTGCTGAGCTCAATGATTAAAACAAGAAGTATTGGGCACTATGAGAGGTCTACTCTATTTGGGGGATGCATGGAAGATTTAATTGAAATTTTATGACACTAAATTGCATTTTTGTCATTAGTGCTACATTAAGCAAGAAATAAATATGAAATATGCACTTAACTACTATACTTAATTTTAATACTATGCTGTAACGAAACGTTGATAAAGATTAACCACACCAAAGAATTAAATAGTTAGAATTTTCATTTTAATGTTTCCTCTTTGTCACTTTGATATTTTTATGTATCTTGAAAATGAATCTTAGTTTAGCTAGTTTAATCAGAAGAATTAGGCAGAGAAAAAATTTAAATCTGCCCTAAGTCAGACCAGATAGTGTGCTTCCTCCCTGGTTCCCTTAGGTTGAGATGCTCAAGATTCAGAGACTGTTTTATCCTTGGTTTCCACAGGTGGCGTCTGTCTTCTAACCCCCACTCCTTTTTAGAGACAAGATGGCTTTGTGGCAAAGGTCCTGGGATCTGGGGTGAGATGGCCTAGGGCCAAGTCCTGGCTTTCCTCCTTACAACAAGCTGCATAAAACTTGGGCAAGGCTCTTACCCTTTTGTTGCCTCAGTTTCCTCCTTCAGAGAATGGAGATCAGTCCCTTAGAGTTGTGAAGATTTTTTTTTTTTTTTTTTTGAGACAGAGTCTCACTTTGTTGCCTGGGCTAGAGTGCTGTGGCATCAGCCTAGCTCACAGCAACCTCAGCCTCAACCTCCTGGGCTCAAGTGATCCTTCTGCCTCAGCCTCCCAAGTAGCTGGGACTACAGGCATGTGCCACCATGCCCGGCTAATTTTTTCTATGTGTATTATTATTATTATTTTTTTAGTTGGCCAATTTGTTTCTATTTTTAGTAGAGATGGGGTCTCGCTCTTGCTCAGGCTGGTTTCGAACTCCTGACCTTGAGTGATCGGCACACCTCGACCTCCCAGAGTACTAGGATTATTGGTGTGAGCCACCAGAGTTGTGAAGATTTAAATGTGTTCGTTGTGCCAAGTGTTCAGAGCTGTGCCTGACAGTAAGCACTCAGTACTGTTCTGCTGCTGCTGTTTTAGTTTAACAATGGTAAAGGGTCCTCTGAGTGCAGTGAGGCTGGAACCTGGTCTATGTTGAGACCAAATCTAGGATCCTGGCCTTGTTAGCACCTTGTAGTAATTAAGCGAACACATCCATCTTACGGTGGGGACGGTAATGCTGATGCAGTCAATGTAGATGGTTACTTACATTGCTCTTGCTCTATTTTTGAACTTGCCCTGTAATAGCTCCTGAGGTTTAAAATATTGTTGTGATTTTACAAAAGACAAATTAATTGATGGCGGTAATAATTTGCTTTCTTTAAGTGGTTTTAGTCTTTTTAAACTTTGTATTGCCAAGTGCCATCAACATGAATTAGATAATCTTGGAGAATAAGACTTAAGTTTTCTTTTGCTTTGCGTTTTGTGTTATTCCCAGTGCAGAGAACCTAGTGTTATAACTTACTGACATCAGATAGGTCTTGAAGTCAGGAGGAAAAGAGAGGCTATTTATATAGAACAGGAAGAAATGCCAGTGAGTAATTGATTTATTCAAAAAGAATTTATTGTGCTATCATAGACCAAACAGGCTGTCTGCCCATGGGCCTCCATGGAAGGAAATGCCCGGCAGTTTCTAAACTCACATGTGCTTAGAAGGAACTGGAGAGGTCACTCGGTGCGATCTTTCTCCATCACAACAGGGGCCCTAAAATGGTGACAGCTTTTCAGGATAGGTCGTGTGGTCCACCTTGAGGATTCTGGGGCTGTGGGAAGAAAGCCTTGATTTCTTAACAGAATCCTGATCCTGTAGGCTAAGTGCATGTGTTACTTTTGGGGTAGAGTCGGGTGGAATCTCAGCTGGCTGTTATAAAAATCGATGCTGAGAAAAGAATATTAAGTGCCAGGAGGGGCAAGGAATGTCCTTTTAAATCGCTTTTTTAAATGACAGTATCTGTTGTGAAAGTTGTATTCTGTCTCAGAAGCCCTCTGGGAAATGGTGCCAGGGTTGTGATCTCCCCCATAGCGTGGAAGGAGACCTTTCCACTGACAGAGCTCAGGGCTGATTATGAATTTCCCGTGTACAGGCTGTAGTCATGGTTATACTGGTAAACTGCAGGTTTTGTGTTTCTGTCTTTAAAGTGCAGCTAAAAATCTCACTGATTCAAAGCAATTCTAATTCAGAATAATGAAATGACAGTTTAGAGTGGGTCAGAAGTAAAGAGTAACTTGAGAAAGTTGTAGGGAAAAGATCAATTTTTTTTGAATATTGATTTATTTTATTTTAATTTTATTTTATTTTTTTATTTTAGTGTATTATAGGGGTACAAGTGTTAAGGTTACATATATTGCCCATGCCCCCCTCCCCCCTCGAGTACGAACTTCAAGCGTGTCCATCTCCCAAATGTTGCACATCTTACTCCTTGTGGTTGTATATACCCATTTCCTCCTCCCCCCTCCCACCCTCCCGACATCCGATAAATGTTACTCCTATATGTCCACTTAGGTGTTGATCCGTTAATACCAATTTGCTGGTGAGTACATGTGGTGCTGGTTTTTCCATTCTTGAGATGCTTCACTTAGTAGAATGGGTTCCAGCTGTATCCAGGAATATGCAAGAAGTGCTATATCACCATTGTTTGTTAAAGCTGAGTAGGACTCCATGGTATGCATATACCACATTTTATTAATCCACTCATGAATTGATGGGCACTTGGGTTGTTTCCACAGCTTTGCAGTTGTGAGTTGTGCTGCTATAAACATTCGAGTGCATGTGTCTGTTTCATAAAGTGACTTTTGATCTTTTGGGTAGGTGCCCAGTAGTAGAATTGCTGGATAAAATGGTAGATCTACTTGTATCGCTTTGAGGTATCTCCATATTGCTTTCCACAGAGATTGAACTAGTTTGCAGTCCCACCAGCAGTGTAGGAGTGTTCCTGTCTCTCCGCATCCACACCAGCATTTGTTGTTTGGGGACTTTTTGAAAAAGGCCATTCTCACTGGAGTTAAGTGATATCTCATTGTGGTTTTGATTTGCATTTCCCTGATGATTAGAAATGTTGAGCATTTTTTCATATGTTTGTGGGCCATTATTCTGTCTTCTTTTGAGAAGTTTCTGTTCATGTCCTTTGCCCATTTTTTGATAGGGTTGTTTGATTTTTTCCTGCTGATTTTCCTGAGTTCTAAATAGATTCTAGTTATCAGTCCTTTATCAGATGTGTAGCTTGCAAAAATTTTCTCCCATTCTGTGTGTTGTCTGTTTGCTCTCTTGACAGTTTCTATGGCTGTGCAGAAGCTTTTTAATTTGATCAGGTCCCATTTGTTTATTTTTGTTGCTGTTGTGATTGCCTTTGGGGTCTTCTTCATAAATTCTTTGCCGAGGCCGATGTCTAGAAGGGTATTTCCAACATTGTCCTCTAGAATTCTAATAGTTTCACACCTAAGGTTTAAGTCTGTTACCCAGCGTGAGTTGATTTTTGTGAGAGGTGAAAGGTGTGGGTCTTGTTTTAGTCTTCTACATGTGGCTATCCAGTTTTCCCAGCACCATTTATTGAATAAGGATTCTTTTCCCCAGTGTATGTTTTTGTCTGCTTTGTCAAAGATTAGTTGGCTGTATGAGGATGGTTTTATATCTGGGTTCTCTGTTCTGTTCCACTGGTCAATGTCCCTGTTCTTGTGCCAGTCCCAAGCTGTTTTAATGACTGTAGCCTTGTTAGTATAGTTTGAAGTCTGGCAAATTGATACCTCCTATTTTGTTTTTATTGTCTAGGATTGATTTAGCTATACGGGGTCTTCTCTGGTTCCATACGAAGCGTACGATTAAAACTTGAGTGTCAAGTAGAAGTTTTGGCTTATATTCCTTAATTAGTAGGTGAAAATCTCAATAATACTAAGTATTGTTATATACTAAGTGTATTAATAATATGTAGTAATATTTCTAATACTTGTATGTAAATAGATGCTTATTCAGGATTTAATCATTATTGTTTCTCAAATAGTTAATAGCAAAAACCCTCAATCTTATTTCTATTATTGACACTACTCTTCTTCAAATTATTTGGCCTCGAATGGAAAACAGTGGTCATCTCTATTGTTCCCCCAACCAGTATTTAAGTGTGCTGTTTATTTTATCCCCTTTATCCTTTTAATAAAGACCCTAAGTTGGAGGTATGATTATCCCTTTTTTCTAGAAGAGGGAACTCCTTATCTAGCAAATTAACTGTGAACAGTGCAACCTGGCATATGGTAATCTGCTGTCAAGAGACCTTTCCAGCCTTCTCTTTAGATATTCCCATTTTCATATTCTGAAGTTCAGGCGTATTGTGCTGCTGTGCCCCAGGGCTCACGCTCGCCTCACTTTGCATCAAATGTCACATTGCTGCCTGTGCTTCTCCTTCCTTCCTATTTCATTTGGTTCAAAGCGTAACAGCATCCTTCTTTGTCTTGTTTTTCTCCCTTCTCAACTTCTGCAGCACTTACATAATGATGCTCTGGCAATATTTAAAACTGCCCATCAATGATCTGTTTTACAGATAAGGAAATTGAGGCACAGATGGGTTAAGCAGTTTGCCCAAGGTTACAAACCTAGTAAATGCGGAAAACCGGTGCAGATGTTGCTCTTATGGCTGTTTGCATTTGTCGGAGGACAAGTTGAATTCGGACAGAAAAAGATGGCTGGGAAAAGTAATTAGAGAATAACAAAAGGATTTGGCAATAGAATGTGAGTATCTAAGAGTGGGGAAAGATTCAAATTACAATTTTTTTAATAAGGTAGGTGGTCAGGCTAGGCCTCATTGAGAAGGTGATTGTTTTTTCATACATTTGATATTAAATCTCACATTTGTCCCTAGCAGAATATTTGGGAATCAGTTAAAGGTGATTTCAGCTGGAAATAACCTGCAAGCTTTTATAGTATTTCTTGTAAGAAATCTAGGAAGGACCAAGTGGTTTTCTTACCTATAAAATAAGAGATAATACGTGCCAAGTGAAAGACCAATCATCCTCATAGAGGCTTTGTAATGTTAGTTTCTCATGCATTTGTTCAATGCCTACAAGCTGCTTATGTTATGCTTAATATTGTGCTGTCCCTGGAGAATAAGCAACTGACAAGGCCAACATGGTCTCTCTTCCCAGTGAGCTTGGAGTTTAATAAGGGAGATTGACCATCACCAAACAGTTGTTTAATTAAAACTGTAACAGATCTCACAAAGTTAAAGCCCATGGAACTTGGGAACAGGAGAACCCAACCTAATCTTGGGGTTCAAGGAAAGTGTCCCCAAGGATGTGACATGTTAGCTGAGTATTTCAGGGTAGGTTAACTTGATTGGAGCAAACCAGTAATCAGGACTCTTTAAACCCCACTATTGCCTTTCTTTTCTAATGCCTTCATTTTTACAGGCAAATGTATTCAAAAGATCAAGTCAGGAACATGCATGTGATAGAAAGAAATGGTGTTGGAAGTCAGGACACCTGTGTTCTGTTTGTTGTCTGCCACTTTATGTATGCAAACAGTTTAGCCTAGAGAGGGATTGACTACCTTCCTATAAACCAGACCTATGGGCCAGCTCTGTGTGGACTTAGTCCAGCTGGGTTCTCTGGCAATTGGCTTTTGCTATCCTCTAGTCTCTGAATTCCAGACCAGCCCTAAGCAGAGTTTCTTACAGCCACTATTTCTCAGGCCTCAGTGATGTTTCTGATACTCCAAGTGATATTGAAGACTTACAGCTGACTGATAGACCTTTCCTCTTTATCCTCTGCTGCTTTGATTTCTTTTTTCCTTTTATAGATTAGCAAGCCATAATAGAATTTGTATTTTAACATGTGACTTGATCTTCTTCCTTGGTACTTCTGAGACACCTCTTTTTTTAATTTTAATTTTTTGTTTTCTCTGTGCTATAATTTATGAGGAGGCATCTTCTTTTTTCAAGTTTTATTTTTAATTGACATATAATAATTGTACCTATTTATGAGGTACAATGTGGTGGTTTGACACATGTGTACAATGTGTAATGATCAAATCAGGGTAATTAGCATATCTATCACCACTAGCATTTTTCATTTCTATTTGGTGAGAACAATCAAAACCCTCTCTTCTAGCTATATTGAAATATACAATATATTATTGTTAATTGTAGTTAATATGCATACTGTGCAATGAAAGACTAGAATTTATTCCTCCTGTCTAACTGTAACTTTGTACCCATTAGTGCTTTCCTTCCTACCCTCCCCAGCTTTTGGTAACCACTATCCTGCTTTCTACTTCTGTGAGATCATCTTTTTTAGATCTCACTCATACCACCTACGAGTGAGATCATGTAGCATTTCTCTTTGTGAGCTTGGCTTATTTCATTTATTAATAATGTCCTCCAGGCTCATCCATGTTGTCATGAATGACAGGATTTCATTCTTTTTTATGGCTGAATAGTATTCCATTGTGTGTGTGTGTGTGTGTGTGTGTGTATGTGTATACATACACACACACACCACATTTTCTTTCTCCATCCATTCATAGTTACCTAGGTTGATTCCATATCTTGGCTATTGTGAATAGTGCTATAGTAAACATGGGAGTGCAGACATCTCTTTGACATACTGATTTTATTTCCTTGGCATATATACTAAGTAGTGGGATTGCCGGATCATATGGTAATTCTATTTTTAATTTTTTGAGGAACCTTCATACTGTTTTCCATAATGGCTGTACTACTTTACATTCCTATCAGTAGCGTATAAGTGTTCCCTTTTCTCTGCATCCTTGCCAGTATTTGTTATTTTTTATCTTTTTGCTAATAGCCATTCTAATTGGCATACGATGACATCTCATTGTGGTTTTGATTTGCATTTCTCTGATTGGTGATTTTTCATGTACCTGTTGGCCAATTTGTATGTCTTTTTTTTTGAGAAATGTTTATTCAAATCTTTTGACCATCTTTAAATTGGATTTTTTTTTTTTTTGGTTAATGAGTTGAGTTCTTTATATTAATATATTCTGGATATTTAATCCCTTGTCAGATGCATAGTTTCCAAATATTTTCTCTTGTTCTCTAGGTTCTCTCTTTGCTCTCTTGATTGCTTCCTTTGCTGTGGAAAAGCTTTTTAGTTTGACAAAATCTCATCTGTTCATTTTTGCTTTTGTTGCCTGTGCTTTTGTGGTCTTATCCAAAAAACCCTTGCCCAGACCAATGTCATGAAGTATTTCTCCTGTTTTCTTTTAGTAGTTTCATAGTTTTGGGTCTTACATTTAGGTCTTTTTTTTTTTTTTTTTTGAGACAGAGTCTCACTTTCTTGCCCAGGCTAGAGTGAGTGCCATGGCGTCAGCCTAGTTCACAGCAACCTCAATCTCCTGGGCTCAGCGATCCTACTGCCTCAGCCTCCCTAGTAGCTGGGACTACAGGCATGCGCCACCATGCCCGGCTAATTTTTTTTTGTATATATATTTTTAGTTAGTCAATTAATTTCTTTCTGTATTTTGGTAGAGACGGGGTCTTGCTCAGGCTGGTTTTGAACTCCTGACCTCGAGCAATCCGCCCGCCTCGGCCTCCCAGAGTGCTAGGATTACAGGTGTGAGCCACCGCGCCTGGCCACATTTAGGTCTTTGATCCACTTTCAGTTGGTTTTTTTTAAGTGGTAAGATAGCAGGGGTCTAGTTTCATTCTTCTGAATGTGGATACCCAGCACCATTTACTGAAGTGGGTGTCCTTTCCCCAGTGTTTTTTTCTTGAAGTCTTTGTCAAAAATCAGTTGGCTGTAGATATATGGCTTTATTTCTGAGTTCTCTATTCCATTCTCCCTGTGTCTGTTCTTATGCTAGAACCATACTGTTTTGTTTACTATCGCTTTGTAGTATATTTTAAAGTCAGCTACTGTGTGATACCTCTAGCTTTGTTCCTTTTGGTCAGGATTGCTTTGGATATTTGGAGTTTTTTTGTGGTTCCATGTGAATTATAGGATTCTTTTGTCTATTTCTATGAAGAATGTCATCGGTATTTTAATGGAGATTGCAATGAATCTGTAAATTTCTTTGGATAGTGTGGACATCTTAACAATGTTAATTCTTCTAAGCAGAATATCTTTCCATTTATTGGTGTTCTCTTATTAATTTTCATGAATGTTTTATAGCTTTCATTGTAGATATCTTTCACTAGCTTGGTTTAATTTATTCCTAGGTGGTTTTTTTTTTTTTTTTTGTAGTTTTTGTACATGGGATTGATTTCTTGATTTCTTTTTCAGATAGTTCACTATTGGTGTATAGAAACACTACTGATGTTTTTCTATATTGATTTTGGTATCCTGCAGCTTTAATGAATTCATTTATTCTAACAGGTTTTTGGTGGAGTCTTTAGAGTTTTCTGTAATATAAGATTATGTCGTCTGCAAACAGGGACAGTTTGACTTTCTTCTTTTCAATTTGGATGCCCTTTATTTCTTTTTCTTGCCTAATTGCTCTGGCTAGGACTTCTAGTACTATGTTGAATAAAAGTGGTGAGAGTGGGCATCCTTGTCTTGTCAGATCTTAGAAGAAAAGCTTTCAGCTTTCCCCAGTTCAGTATGTTAGCTGTGGGTTTGTCATTTGTGGCCTTTATTGTGTTGAGCTAGCAAGGCACCTCCTTTCTGAGCCTTATAGATTGCCCCCCAGGACTGGAAGTAGTGGCAGGAAGAGGGACTGACATGGAGTGTCCAGCACAACCAGCACTTTTCAGACCAAGGTGTGGCATATTGCTGCCTTGCTTTCCCTAACGGTGCTAATCCCGTAAGAGATTTATGTATGTCCATTCTTGAAGCATGGCATTGCTGTGACTGCAGCTGGGAAGGCCAGCACTCAGTGAAATGGGCCTGTAGTGACAGGCGAGGCACTTCATCTCTCTGAGCCTCAGTGTCTGTTTTGTATAATGAAAGTTAACATAATTTATTTTTGAGGGGATTAAATAAGATGATATATATTAATATAAAATAGGGTACCGCTGTATTTGTACTTCAGGGCTCCACAAATGTTCATGAGTTTTAAAAATCAATTCCAGATTTAACTGTAGACAAGCTGTGTGTGTGTGTATCTTTATGAAACTAGGATCATAATATTTGTTTTTCACTATTTATATGACCGTGCAAGGCAGAGAATAGTGTGAGGAAAATATTACCCACAGATTCAGATGTTTTAGGCTTTTAAATTTTAACTGAAAGCTTTTATGCAGCATCTGATTCCTTTGAGGTTGTTGTAGCAGGGCCTTCATTTTTCCTTTATTTCTCCCTTCTCCGCACCACCTCCAATTTAGAAATATTAAATATATTTTGGCTCAGCTTGTGTCAGTTGAAGAAGCAGCTTGGGAACAGGAGAACCTTCTCTCTTTTAGCCTTTCTTAATGTTAAAATGTCCAAAATAAATGTATTCTTGAAATTAAATGCTATGGACTAACCTTTTGAAGGCCTTAAATGCTATAATCTCAGGTTTTGTACCAAAAGAAAAAGGAATTTAAAATAACAAATTTGGTCATTTTAAAATCACAACATTTTAGTGGCCAGTAAACATGGAGAAAATATTCACCCTCAGTAATAAAAGGAATATAAAATAAAATGTTGGCAGACTAGTTTGCCAGTAAGATTGGCATTTTTTAAAATGTAAAAAGAAAGAAAAGAGGAGAGATTTTGAATCAAGTACCTTGTATAGGTGGATAAAAGTATAAATAGGTATAACCTGCCCCCCTTAAAGCAATTTAACAGTATTTTTAAAGTACTGTAGAGATGGTAATGCTTTTGACACAGTAATTCCAATTCTTTGAACTTAGCCTAAGGAAATAATCAGAAATGGGAATAAATATAATTATAGCATCAGGAACGCTGAAACAACCTAAATGTCCAACAATGGGGTATTGATTTAATGAGGCATAAAAATATATGAAATATGCTTTTCTGCCATTAAGAATGGCAAACTACTTGGAAAAATGGTAGAGGAAAAAAGTTTGTAAAGTAATGTAAAATGAAAAAAAAATCGTCACGGACCTAGTATTGTGAAATAGAATCTATACACACAGTATGTGTTTGTGAGCACAAGCATGTAAAAAATATATCAGACAACTAAAAAAATATATCAGAATAAAAGATTATCTCTGGGTGATAGGAATGTTGGTGAGTTTTATTTTCTTCTTTGTACTTTTTCGTATCTTCCAAATTCTTAAGTTTATAATCAGAAGACAATCTATTATTTAAAAATGTACTACTGTAGCATACCTGGTACTGATACAAGTATATGAAAACATAAAAAGTCTCGTGGGAATTATAACAGAATGCCATAGGTGACACTCGATAGAATGGTGGAACTGGGTGATAGTAGTGGTGGTTTTTAATATTTTTATTAAATATTAATATTTAATGTGCTTCTGTTGAGAGTGTATCTTCTATTAAGAAAGCAAATATAAATAAGTGTAGAAAAATGCTTTATGAATCCATGCCATATTTGAATGGAGGTAGTAATTTTTGGATATTGTCTCGTGACCGTGGTCCATCTTGAGAATGATGAAAACTGTTAATAATGGTGGTAAATGACAGACATTTTCTTTACTCCTACAGATATTCCTGAAATTCCAGAAAGCATCTCATTCTGTAAAGCACTACAGATAGCTGACTTCAGCGGAAACCCACTGACTAGGTAATCTTTCTGCTTGCTTCTCTATCTGTAGTACTAAGGACATATTCTTTGATAGCCAAGCAAAGAATGCAGCCAGGTTACCCATCTTGGAGGCGCCCACATGGATCGCTGTCTTTATCAAGGATGGTTAATTTTCGCACATATTTATTTATAAATAGCCCTGTGCAAAAAAGGGACACTATGCTATTGATAGAAACATTAAAGGGATTGTTGTTGGGATAAGGGAGGCACAGGGGAGTGTACTTTTAAAACAGTGCATTATGAAGAATTGTAGTTTATAAATCTCAATTGATCTGTCCTGTCTTGTGGGATAAGACTGAGTTCTAAACTGAGAGCTTCCACCAGAGTTATTCAAGGAGAAGTCCTGTTAGAGTTGGTTTGTTCCACTCCAGTTATGAAACATACTTACTGTCTCAGCTTGCCTCTAACGGTCCTTAAAAAAAAACACACACACACAACCCTATCAACATTATTTTCCTTACTTTAGCAATAGCTGTGGGGATTTCTTTGGGTTTATCCCTCCAACTAAAGCCACCTGTCACTGTTTTACTACTTATTCCAGCTTTGCCCTTCCTGGTATGACACAGCATGTTGCCCAGGCATGGCTGAGTGGTGTTGCTGTGAGCTTTTCCCTGTAGTTCCTGGCTTAGTCGTGAGTCCACTGACCACTGGCTTCCAGGCATCAGTGTTGTCAGGGTAATTGGTGCCTACCTGGCCATGCAGAAACAGGGCTGGGAGTCTGTTCTAGAGGTCACTCTGGGCCAGGTGGGTCCATTTCTGAGATTTCTCAAGATGCTATAAGCAACTTTAGAAGAAAGGTACTCTTTTCTTTTCTTTTCTTTTCTTTTCTTTTCTTTTCTTTTCTTTTCTTTTCTTTTCTTTTCTTTTCTTTTCTTTTCTTTTCTTTTCTTTTCTTTTCTTTTCTTTTCTTATGTAGGAAAATTGAGATTAAAATTTGTAATTTACTTCACCATTTCAGAATTCCTTGGGACTTCTTGGGTATGGAGTGCTAGAGAATGCCCTAGTTTTATTTTTCCTGTACCTTCTTATTTTTAAGAAGTAAATATGTTTTTAAAAATGGTTTTTTTTTTCTTCTCTGAATTTCAGTGATTAAATTACTTATAACACTTGTTACTGAAAAATAGTAGTCTGGTAAGCTGTAACCTGATAGCTTTTTCAAGTTTTATCCTCTTTCCTAACCATCTTCCATGTAATTGTCTCTCTTCCTAAAACCTGTCTGTAGCTCCATGCCCCTCTGAGCTCCTTGGTATGCTATGTGAGCCTCCCCTACTCCCTGTATCTGACCTTGGTCTGTCTCTCCACTCTCATTGCCTGTGTCAGACATCATTCTCTGCTGTAATGTAGTGCTTGTCGTTAGTTCATTTCACACTTCTCTCTTCTTGGCTGTACCTACCCTTTCACCCTCCTTTAAGATGCAGCTCTGAGCATTACACATTTTCAGGATGCCTTTCCCAGTTTCTCTCCCCGGGCCCCTCTTCTGGGCTTCTGTAACACTCTCTCTGTAGATGTTTCGTAACACTTGAAACTTACACTTAAATTATCCCTTTGACCAAAACTCTTGAACTGGACTGAGAAATTTACTTGTATTCCTGTATTATTTATTATCATATCTCCAACCCTACTGTGATTCCTGGAATGAAGTAAGCATTCAGTGAATGTTTGTTGAACTAATCCTTAAGGCAGTTTCTAAGATTAGGTAAGTTGGGAAATACTCATTATGCTGCTATTGAGTTTTTAAACCACTCAGTGGCTTAATCCCATTTTCTGTTTCTTAATTTTCCTTTTCAAATGTCTGCTGACATTTGACTTTACCATTATCTCAAGACTCTCAACTCAACTAGAACACGCCTCGATTGTATGAGCTTTTACTCATTTTTTATCCTGGCCTCATATTTGGCAGGTTTCTTAAAGCCATTTTTATTTGGCAAGCGTGATGTTTTTTAAGAATTAAGAGGATATCTATAAGTTGAAAGGATTTAAAAGTTATTTACCTTGGCCAACTTATTTAATGGTTGAAAAAACTGAGGAACAAATAGGTTAAATTACCTTTCAGGGGAAAAGCGTGGACTATAGTTCATTTCTCTTGACCTCAAGTCTCGACTTCCTCATCACAGCTATATTAGTTTGGCTCTTAATGTTAACAGACAATCAAAAAGAAAATAAGCTGTTTAAAAATACATTTTACTTATGTTTAAGAACATTTTTTCTCGTTTTAAAAATTATAAAATGATACATACTTTCTGGTAAAAACCTAGGCAGAACAGATAAATTGCATCTTTTGAATCATAAGTAACAATCTTGCCACTGTTAGTTCCTAAGAACATATTTCAGTGATTATGAACATTCCAGTTAATACGTTGATCTTGTGGGCCTGGATTTGATTTTGAAGTTTAAAATTAACCTATATTAAATGGATTATGTTATAATTATAACATAGGATTTTTTTAAAAAAGGAACCCAGAAAGAGAAAAATGAAAGTTTTAATCTAGAGACTATCACTAAAGGTAGAAGTTTCTCCCCCATTGAAAAAAGTGACAGTTATGTGTTCTGTTGTCTATAGTAGGAGATGTATGTGTAAGCACCTTCAACATTTTAGAGGCAATGAGATCCTTTTGCCTTTGGTTAGGTTTTTTTTTTCCCCTCTCTAAATACTGGTAACCATAGAAATATTGAAACTAAACTTTCTTTGTAAATTTTAAATAATGATTTTATTTTGAAGCCTTTGGTATTCTGGAGAGTTTAAGGGACATATAAAAAAATCCTTTTTTTGTGTAGAACACATTGAAACATACAGTTATTTCAAGCGATTGGCATCTTGAGTAGAATTAAAAGAAAGTGAAGAAAGTGACAATTGTCAGCTGATCAAGTCTAAGTAATCTGTAGCTTTGCTCTGGGTATTATGAACTAGAAGAAGAAAAATTATTGAGCAGCTGTCATCTGTTTTATCATAATCTCATGGGCTGACAACATTTTCTCTTTATTTTCTGCTAATCAATAAAGCATTTTCACTCTTATGCACTTGTAGCTGCAGCAGTAATTTACCATTTCTTTCATAGAGCGTTCTGTAGTCTTGAAACATTTTTTCCCCTTTGTTCATAGAGCTTGCTTGTCTTCTTTATTTCAGGCTCACCATATCAACAGGTATTTCCTCCTGTACTTTTATTATGTAGATGAAGTCTTTGTTTTTTTCCCTTATATGTGTCTTGTATATAGGAAGACAAAGCAAACATGCCATATATAATGTCATTTTTAGAAGATTATTTTAACTAGCATATGGAGGAAATCATTATATTTATGTTTAGTATACACTATATAAGCGCTTTCTTTTTAACTTTACAACATTTTTTTGTTTTAGGTTACCAGAAAGCTTTCCTGAATTACAGAACTTAACATGTCTTTCTGTAAATGACATCTCACTGCAGTCCCTGCCTGAAAATATTGGCAAGTAAGTTTTTACGTGAAGTTTGTGTGTGTATCAGGGTAAAAGGGCGTTCATCTCATTGGCTCCACCCTCTTTCCCTTTTACAGCTCAGTTTTCCTTCTACTCCGAAAGTCATGTAGTCATCCTTCAGTGTTTAAGAAAGATCATAGCCAGCTTTCCATGTTTTTGCATCTAATGGTCCCTAAATTTTAATGGCTGAAAAGGGTGCTGCTACTTGTTACTAGTAAAAACCCTAATTTGTTTAGAAGCTCTTTTTAAACTGATGGATTACAAGGTAGTTGATTTAAGCAACACAGCATGTGTCATATAGGTGGCTAATAAATACTGTTAGAAACTACCACTTGGTAATTTAAATCATGCCAGGGAGGAAGTGCCAACAAATGACTCTGCTGAGAACTTGGAGTTTGTGCCCCTAGAGAACAGCTATTCTGACAGTGTTGTGAGCTGTGGACCTGAGACCACGGGTGAGATGGTGTGTTTGGAGAGCAGGAGTGGAATTAGGAGAGGGGTGGAATGACATGGGCACATTTCCACTTCACTGGCTTAGAGGTCAGGGAGGACCTTGCCATGGCAAAAAGTAGAAGCCTTTAAAGAAAATGTATGTTGGTGAATAAATGTTCGGTTGTACGTTCCCACAGATTGATTAATTGACTTATCTTAGCAAACCTTTTTCACTTCCTTAAGACATACAGTGGGTTAAATCAGACTGATGGAGTGGCTCGTGCCTACCAGCTTAAAATGAGAGCCCCACTTAGCTGATCTGACATTGTAAATGATGTTCCCTTGTGTTTACCTGTCCTGCCCACGTTCCAAAACAAAACAGAGACTTGCTCTTTGAGAACCAAGTAAGCAGTTGAGCACAGTCTGACACATCTGTTCTGACAAAGTTCTCTTTCCAGAGGTCTATGAGAGTTTTCGAGACAGCTTTGCCCCTCCCTTCCCCTCCTGTATAGGCAGAAGGCAACTGGTAGACCCTGATTTCAGCCAGCAAGTTGGTGTTTTTCTGAGGAGCACACTGATGTTTTAGCTTTAGGCCAATAGACTTGCCAATTAAGAATTGGGCCCTTGGCCAAGTGCGGTGGCTCACGCCTGTAATCCTAGCACTCTGGGAGGCCGAGGCAGGAGGATTGCTTGAGTTTAAGACCGACCTGAGCAAGAGCAAGACCCCGTCTCTACTATACATAGAAAGAAATTAGCCAAACAACTAAAAATAGAAGAAAAAAAAAATTAGCCGAGCACGGTGGCATGTGCTGATAGTCCCATGTACTTGGGAGGCTGAGGCAGGAGGATTGCTTGAGCCCAGGAGTTTGAGGTTGCTGTGAGCTAGGCTGATGCCACGGCACTCTAGCCCAGGCAAGAGAGTGAGATTCTGTCTCAAAAAAAAAAACCAAGAATTGAGCCCTTAAATTTTCTGGAGGGGAAGAGACAAGAAGCCACCAGTACACCCTGGGTTTATGGTGTCAGTTGTAAAGGAAACACTAATATTCTGTGGATTTCATGCACTTTACTTTTGCTGTATCCAGTTTCATATATTTATAATTTAAAAATCCTTAAATACAGTAACCATTTAAACACCCAAACAGATACTGCCCTCCTCCTCCTCAGGGTCTCTGGAACTAAAGCCCTTGGTACCCTCCCTGTCATTCATCTCAGTGCACTGCTGCCCAGGTGGCTGTCCCTTCTAGGCCCTGATTCCTGCCCTCCTTTTTAAACAGGTTTAATGCTTTGACAGAAAGCATGTTCTTAGTAAACCAGAGTGCCTCTCTCACCCTCTACTGCACTATTTTTATGGAAACTGTTATTTAATAATTATTTTAGAATAAATTACAATATTAATTATCCCATATCTTCTGTTGTTGTCTGTACCTGTTTTTGTCAATATTCAGGATTTCTTGTGTATCTGCACTTTCTATCAATAATAAGGGTAGTGTGTTTTTTGTTTTTAGACTTAATCAGCCTGTGTTACTATTATAACATTATGTATACCAACTGTGCACATGTAAAATGCCACGTTGAGCTTGAAATTAATTGAGTATTATTAGGTCAGTTTGTGAAATTAAATGAGAAATAGAGAGTTTCCTGTTCCTGGTTGTTAATACTTTTTGTTATCATAGTAAGAAACTCTGTGATTTCTTCCCATTGAATTTAGATTTATGCATGCTCAAGTAACAGCCTGTTCTCACTTAGTAGAAAGAAACAATTGAAGAGTAAACTCTTCCTTGGAGAAAATTGAATATTCCTGGTGTTCTAGACCATGCTGAAAAGGCACTTGAAACAGAATAGTGAATTGTTGAGGAAATCTCATAAATGCATAAGTATACTACATTTTAAGCAAATCATTATTTAAAACTTATGAAATTTCCTCATAGAAAGCAATCTTCAGTTTCTCAAAGGATTCCCAAATGGTTTCTTTAGAGCATTTAACACATTTATTAATAATTAACCAAATATTTAGTAACCAGTCCAACTGAGAGATAATACGGGTTTTTTTTTTTTTTTTTTAAGAAAGCACACCTATTTGATATTCCAAAAAATTTGAAAGGGCATGAAATGGCCATTTGAATGGTTGATATTTACTGTCATTTTTGTGGAGTCTAGAGTGGAGCTTTTGCATAAGTGAACCCCACTTTTGTGGTCGTAGGAGTAAGCCACATTGGCATCAGCCTTTTGAGCATCAGTGAAGACAGGGCTTCTCTTTTTCTTCTTGGCACCTAGCTCAGTACTTGGCATTAACTGGGAAAGCTATGGATTTCTGAAAGACCTGGGCCTCATCAGGGTGGGCAGGAGTGCCCACACAGAGAGGGGAAGGCCAAAGCCTTTACCCAGGACGGAGCAGACTCACAGTGCCTTGAAGCTGGGGCCACCTGCAAGTATCTCTCCCATCATGTGTTCCATTTGCCCCAGGTCAGTTAATTTGAAGAGTTTTTGGGAGTTGATGACAGAGCTGGAACTGAAATATGGTCCCAAGTCCTGTGCTTTTCCACTTCTTTATCCTGCCTTTACTGTAGGACAGTTGGTTCTAGGACCCTTAGGGGCTCAGTGTCTTTATCTTAGTGCTCCTAGAAATGGCTAACAGTTAATTCATTAGTTAGGTCCAAACATATTAGTAAGTATTTATGCCCTAACAATCTAGTGGGTGTCTGAAAAAAATAATACGTATAAATTGAAAGAATAAATATTTTTATTTCATTCTTAAGTATTTCTAATTATTTACAGTAAGTTCTTATGTAACATCATTAATACGTGCTTGGAAATGGCAACTTTAAGCGAAATGGCATATAATGAAACTTATTTTATCAAACGCTAGCTGATAACAGACAAGAGTTAAATTCCTACAGTGTATCATCAAACTTCTAAATAAAGACCCCAAACACTTCTGATATTAAATATTGAAATGTGAGCTAGACATACATTTATGAGAGGTTAAGACAAGTAAGACAATTATTTACCTAATTTTTGCTGAAGGATGGCATTCATGGGGTGATGGGTTAAATCAAGGAGTAAATGTTTGCAAAATAAAAATTGTCAGGAGCTCTTCCTACCACCATGCAGTTCAAAACCAGTAACAGATATTGTGGGCTTGTGGAGTGCTTTCATGGTGCATTGTTTACTGTCGTGCATTTGTGTGATTGTTCTAAACTTTACAAATTTTGACTTTACAGTAATTTGTGTTCATTCATTCATTTTCTAACCCACTTGCTCCAGTTCAGATGAACTTTAAAACTTTTTATGTGCCTTTTTCTCATTTACTGATTGAAATTATGCCTCTTTTCATCATGCTTTCCCCAGTGATTGGAAGAGATGAAATAAATCCCAAACTCACAGGTTCCCTGACCTCCCTTTTACTCCCTGCTAATAAGCACTTTGTTCTTTTTTCTATACACAGAAGTCTAGTTGTTTAATGTTTATGGGGGGGTGTTGTGTGTATATATAGTGAGTGTGCGTAACTGGATCACCTTTTACTCTGATGCAGCAGGGATCTTGGTTGTCCAACTCTCTTTGTGTCTCTACCTCCTTGGCATTGTTCTAACACACTAAACAAATACACGTGACAAGGCACACAGTATTGCTGACTGTGTCCACTTGTTTCCATTGTGAAATCCTAGGTAATTAAGGTCCAGTTCTGGAAGCTTTGTGCTAGGACTCCATTAGCCTGTTCCTGCATAGGCACTTTTTTGGCCTAATGCTGTATGCCCAGTTTCTATAAAAAGTTGTTATAAAGTAACAACTATGAAAAATACAGCTTTTGGTACTTATCTAAAACCTTCTAATGAAGAGTTATTGTCTGTTGCTTAACTTCTGTGATATAAGGAGCTGTTAGGGAGAGAAAAAAGATATTTTTTTAAGGGGGGGGGGAACCTTACCAAAAGAACTGATAAGCTTTTTCCCTTTTAACAACAGTTCTGGCATTTGTCACATTTACTTTTTCTGCCTTTGCTTCCAGGAAGCTCAGAGCTAATTCCCATAATCAGTGAGAGCAGCAGTACCCCTTTCTGTGTGGTGAAGGGGACTGAGGCCTTCGGGAGAGGTGCTGCTGGCCGTTGCAGCGGAGTGGGGGCTCTGGGGGGTGCATACACTGTGTCATCACAACACCCTTACTCTTAAGTTCAGCGTTAACTGTAGGTAAGCTTCATCACCTTCCCCTGTGAAATGGAGATAAGTAGTCTGCCCAGGTGTGTGTCGCTGCTGGGTGGTAGAGCTGACGCAGGAACTTAGTTTCTTCCTTGAAGATGCTATGCTTTCTTTCCTGCACGCTTCTCACGACGAGCACATTAGTTTCTTCCTCCCTTTAATGGTCCCAACTTACTGTTTCATGAACCTTTTTTGCATATTTGCAATTTTTAAATCCCTTTTAGAAAAAGTTGGGGTAAAATTAAGTAAGTGACTTTATATATCACTGGAGATGCTAGTTAGCATGGAAGGGCAGCAGTGGAGGAGGAGGGGGGGAGTGTAGTGCGGGTCTTAGAGTTCCAAGTCTTGGACAGCCTTTAAGAAAACTATCTGAATATAAACTTTGATATTTTAGATATGCCCTTGAAAACAGTGTCTAGCGAACAATGGCTTTGTACTTTACTATCACTAAAAACACTTGGAAGCCTCCATTGATAAACTCAGGGAGGACAATTTTGCTTTAAGGAGGCTTCAAATCTTGGTACAATGTGTGAATGAATTTGTCTTCCAAAACAGCATTTTATACTGAAAATATTTTTCTTCAGATGAGTAGTAGTAGTTTCTACTCAAGTAAGGCACACCCTGTATTTTTTACTTTTTAAAAGTGAGTTATTCTGTGGATGACATTTTCTTGTATATAGAAAATCCGAAGGAATCTACTAAAAAAAAAAAAAACTATTATATCTAATGATTTCAGCAAGATTGCAGGATATAAGATATACAGAAAGCAACTGTGTTTCTCTACACCAACATTAAACAATTCAATTTATGAAGCACCAGAAAGAATAAAATACTTAGGATAAATTTAACAGCAGAAGTATAAGAAATATACACTGCAGACTAAAAAAGATCATTGAGAGACATTAAAGAAGACCTAAATAAATGGAGAGACCTTTATTGTGTGTTATGGGTTGGAAGACTTAATATTGTTAGGTAGCTATACTGCTGATGTTGATCTACAGACTTAATCCCCATTATAAACCTAGCTGGCTTTTTTGCAGAAGTTGACAGAAAAATCCAAAAATTCATGTGGAAATAGAATAGCCAAAACAATCTTAAGAAGAGTGAAGTTAGAGGACTCACACTTCCTGATTTCAGAACTTTTCAAAGCTACAGTAAATAAGATTGTGTGGTATAAGCGTAAGGATAGACATAGAGATCAATGGCATAGAATTGAGAATCCAGAAATACACCCATACATTTACGGCTAATTGATTTTGACAAAGGTGTCAAAACAGTTCAATGGGGGAAATAATAGTCTTTTCAACAAATGCTGTTGGGACAACTGAGTGTCCATATGCAAAAGAATGAAGTGATACCCCTACCTCACACCACATAACAGAGATTAACTCAAAATGGATCAGACATCTAAATAATGAGAACTAAAAATAGAAAACTCTTGTAAGAAAACAGAGGTAAGTCTTTGTGACATTGGATTAGGGAATGGTTTCTTAGCTATGACACCAAAAGTCTACGTAACAAAAGAAAAAATAGATAAATTGGACTTTATCAAAATTAAAAACTTGCATGTACTGAGGGACACTGTCAAGAAAGTGAAGACAGCACACACAATAGGAGAAAATTTTTGCAAATTGTATATCTGATGAAGTCTTCTAGTAACTGGAATACATTTAATATTTTTACAACTCAGTAAAAAGACAAGTCAGTTAAAAATGGGCAAAGGAATTGAATAGACATTTCTCTAAAGAAGATACACAAATGGCCAATAAGCACATGAAAAGATGTTCAACATCATTAGTCATCAGGGAAATGCAAGTCAGAACCACGATGAGAGACCACTTCACAGGATGATTATAAAAAAGACGAATGATAACAGGTGTTGTGTAGAATGTGGAGAAATTGAAACCCTCATATGTTGGTGGGCACTGTAAAATGGTACAACCATTTATAAAACAGTTTGTGCAGGTCCTCCCTCAAAAAACTGAACATAGTTACCATATGACCTAGCAATTCCCCTCCTACTTATATATTCACAAAAGAATTGAAAACATCCACACAAAAGCTTGTACATGAGTGTTTATTGCAGCAGCATTATTCATAATAGCCAAAAGGTTAGAAATAACTTGAATTTTCATCAGTGGCTGAATGGATAAACAAAATGTGGTATATCCCCACAATGAAATCTTATTCAGGCATAAAAAGGAATAAAGTACCACTATATGTTAACATGGATGAACCTTGAAAAAGTGCTGAGTGAAAGAAGCCAGACACAAAAGGTCATGTAGTGTATGATTCCATTTATACGAAATGTCTAGCATAGTCAAATCCTTAGAGACAGAAATTCAATTATTGGTTACTAGGGTCTGAAAATTAGGAGGAGGAGATAAGGAATGACTTCTAATGACTTCTTTTGGGGGTGATGAAAATCTTCTGGAATTAGTGGTAATGTTTATATACCTTGTAAGTAAACATACTAACAACTGCATTTGTATCCTTTAAAAAGGAAAATTTTTATAGTTTGTGAATTATATATCAGTGGAAAATTAAAGAATGGACGTTCGGCAAACTTGAAGGCTGGTACTGCCGAAGGATGATGGCACCTGGGGGACGGAATGTGTGTGTGGGGGGGCCTGCAGCCTCAAGGCCACATGTGGCCCTCCGGATCCCAAGTGCAGCCCCTCAGCCGAGTCCAGACTTCACAGAACAAATCACTTTAATAAAGAGATTTAATAAAAAAATTTGGATTCAGTCAAAAGGCTGCACTCAACGATCCAGAAGGCCACATGTGGCCCCGAGACTGTGAGTTCCCCACCCCTGGGACACGCTGCTTTGTCTTTACTTTGTGTAACTCTCTCTGTGTGATTCCCTATTCTTTGCCATTAAAGAAATAAATATCCTCAAAAAAGAAGTTAGCCTAGGCCGGGTGCGGTGGCTCACGCCTGTAATCCTAGCTTTCAAGGAGGCCTAGGCGGGAGGATCGCTCAAGGTCAGGAGTTCGAAACCAGCCTGAGCAAGAGCGAGACCCCGTCTCTACTAAAAATAAAAAGAAATTAATTGGCCAACTAAAAATATGTAAAAAAAAACTAGCTGGGCATAGTGTGGTACATGCTGTAGTCCCAGTTTTTTGGGAGGCTGAGGCAGGAGGATCACTTGAGCCCAGGAGTTTGAGGTTGCTGTGAGCAAGGCTGATGTCATGGCACTCTAGCTCGGGCAACAGAGTAAGGCTCTGTCTCAAAAAAAAAAAAAAAAAAAAGTTAGCCTAAACATCTTTACCCCCTGTTTCAGTTTTCTCCTAAAAAAAAAAAAAATAGCATTCTTAGAGAAGAGCATTCTTAGAGAAGAAGGAATATATGTAATGAATTAGTATAGGGCCTGAAACAATTATCATTCACTGAGTGGTTAGTCTCAAATTAACATTTAATTGTGACAATTTGCTGATAGAAGTGGAGCAAGTGAGTGGGCCCTGGGTTCTCTGGCAGATGGAACTAGAGCGTGTGGGTCTGATTTTGTGTCTCCTGCCTATGGGAATGGTGACCTTAATTTGAGGGAACTTGAACTAAGAGAGCCATGTGGCCTTGCTCACCAGCCCTGGGTGCTGGGTTGCTTAGCTATATTGTGTTAGGAGTTCGCACTGCCTAAGGAGGAATAAATCTTTTTTTGCAAATTGTTTCTGTATTTAATGCTCTTTTTTTTGAGGCCTGGGAATTACTACAAACTGTTTATTATTTCAAGAACAAAAAATAAAAATTTACTTAAAAAAGTTTTCCAGAGCAAGGCCACTGGAAGGAAATTTGTAACCAAAGATTTTTTACATACTAATGTGATGTTGAAAGAGCGGAACTATTACGAACGTATAAGCAGCTCCCCTTTCCCCATTAATGTTGTTTTCCCCAGTCAGATGTTGTTGCCATAAATGTTTGCCGGTTTTATATTTTAATGGTTTTACTGTGTACTGCCATTTGCTTGGTATAGCTTAACTTATTTTACTCTTCATTTTCTTAATGATTTTGGCCACCAAAATGGAAAAAGAAAAATCCAAGTGGATTAAAAGGGTTTTTAAAACACAGTGGAGAACAGATGTAAATTCCTAAAAGTAACCACTCATCTAGTCCCTGAAATAGAATCCTAAAAATACAGTTGGCCTACATTCTGACTTACAAGAGCGTATAACTTTTGTACCCGCTATTATGAACTGTGCGAAACATTAAGTGTTAGTGTGCTGAGAAGAAATACTTCGTGCACTCTTTTCCTGCAGGAGCTTGTTAGGGGTTGTCCCCCTCCCCCTCTGGTGCTAGAATGGTAAGAGTTGGCAGGGAGAATAGAAAATCATATTTTTTGTAAGAGGAGGAGGAGGAAGGTTATTCCAGCAGTGTTACTTAGAAATTAATTTGTCAGAAATTAAAATTGAAGGGTGAAATGACTTAATAGGGTTTTCGTTGAAAAAAGTATATATAGACAGTGAGATGCTATGCACTTGTTGAAAAAAATACTGGAATTTATGAATAAGAAATGAGACAGAAATATGTCAGGTAAGGAAAGCAAAGTGCCCGATGTGTATAGATGCTACCTTTTTAGTTAAAAAAAAAAAGGGGGGGACTATATATTCATACCTCCTTGTCTTTGCATAAAAGAAAGCACAAAAGCCCTGGATGAATACATACAAACTTTTTTAAAACATTGATTTCCTGTGAGAATGGTTTTGGTGGCGGGAAGCTGGATTGATGGGGGTTGAGGGACAGAGGTGGCAGGAAAACTTTTACTGGGTATGTTGTTTTAAATGGATATAAACGTATTACCTATTCACAAAATTGACTTTTACCATTTCGAGTGAGAAGCAGCGGAACATAGTGGTTAAGAATGCAGGTTCCCTAGTGAAGCCTAACTTTCCACTCAGCAATTTTGTGAGACCTTGTTCAAGCTCCTTCTCTGTGCCTTAGTTTCCCTATCCATGAAGTTAATTCTTGTAAAGCAGTTACAACATCCGTCGTATAGTAAGTTACCAATATCATTATTACTAGTAGGACTGTTGAAGACCAGTACTTCTCATACTGCATCTCAAATGTTTTAATTTTATCACATTTTTAAAAGTATTAGAAATACCTAATTCTTTTTTGTGTCTCTATGATATAATATTTTAACTGAAGTTAACAGATAAATGCATGTGAAATTTGGATTTCCATGTCTGTCTTGGCCTAATGACTAAGTGTTTGGGTCCTGAAGTACACAGAATTAGGTGCAAATCTCCCATCCAGCACTTCTCAGCAGCATGTTCTTTGTTAGGTGCTGTAAGAGAAACAAAGATAATTGAATAGCTTGCCTTGATGGGAAAGGGACTGTCTGAAGTCTTGACTGAAGAAGCTATATTCTGAAAGACCAGGCAAGGAGATTGTTCATTCATTCACCTTTATATTATAATGTCTCTAGTCTGATTCCACAGTTAGGCAGATTCTGTTTTATGGCAGCTGTTACTACAACAGTCTGGAGCACCACATTCTAGAGTGGGCTGGTGGGTTCTGCATTTTGGTCTAGGACTATCCAAAGCAAGCTACTGATGAGAACCAAACTCATGGTTTCATTCTAGAATAAGTTAATGGTACTCTAAACTGAGAAAAATTGTCTAAGGTTTGGATGTTCAGAGGTTTGGGCTCATATGGGAGGTAGGAAGGAGTCTATAGTCCAAGCCGTTTCTTTGCTTTCTGTTTCTCCTTGTTCAATGGGTCACCAATTATGGACAGCGTGTGGTAAGTTAAAGATTGGCTGATGTAAGCTGTAGTGTCTTCCAAGGAGGTTTTCAATGGTGAGGGTGGCTACTGTGACTAATAGCATCTTATAGCGATCTTTCTGGAGACCCAGACTCAAGGCACTGACATTGTGAGGTACCCAGCTGCACTTAGGGACAAGAGCTGTCTTAAGGAAATAAGGTAGAAAATGGGCTCTGTTAACTTGAAAGTATAGTATGCTCTAATTGCCATGATAGATATGATTATGTTTATTTTAGGGAAAATTGTGTAGTGAAGCATCTCAGCCAAGCAAGCCCAGCTAGTTAGTGAGGGGCAGGCGAGGATTCAAGCCTGAGCCTCGGGCTTCTCAGGCTGTGTGTTCTCTTTAGAGTGGCTTTCCTCCGTGGCCCAGAGAGTTTAATTATGACAACCAAGCTTCTTTATTTTAAACAGTTTAAAATGAGACAGTCTATTCTTTTATATACACATCGAGCATCCCAAACGCAAAATTTCAAGATCCAAAATACTCCAAAATCCAAAACTTTTTTGAGTGCCAACATGTCACTCAAAGGAAATGCTTATTGGAGCATTTTGGATTTCAGATTAAGTAGATTGCAAATATTCCAAAATCTGAGAAGATCTAAAATCCAAAACCCTTCCAGTCCCAACCCTTTCAGAGAAGGGATATTTGACCTATGGTGTATTTGAAGTTAATTTTTAGTTTTGAAAGGTTACAAAAATATGACTTTTTTTTGTTGTTAAGGTGTTCACATTTTTACTACTTTCCCAAAACAGCAGAAACTATGAGGTTTTGTAGGCAGAACCTTTATATCTGGGTGTTAGCATGATGAGGGTGGGAACTGTGCCGTAAATCTGTGGGCATTTTGGCAGTATTTTTGCTCCAGCATTGTTTGCTTATAAGTAACCTGTGCTTTGGGTCAGATTTTGACAGGCAGTGGCAATGCTGCCTCACACGCACAAATTATGTCCACTCTGGCACAACATTGGTTCAGAACATAAGCAACTTGTCTGTTACCCCGACAGAGCTATGTGTTTTACCCTTACGGCAAAATTTAAATGTGTATCACATTCTTAAAAATAACATAAAACTGCAAAATCTCAGTGTTTCTTGGTGTGTTTAAGAAGGTAAGACTTATGTATGCACCTAAAATTGAGAGGTGTTTTTAAAACTTAAATGAGAGAGTTCCAGAGAAATGGGGACCCATGGGGGGGACACTCTCACAGTGAGGTGGGGACAAGAGCTTTGGTGTTCTGCTAGGTTCCCAGTTGTGGCTTTGCCTTTTGCTAACTAGTGGACTTCACACAAAGCTTCCTTTGCTAATGGTGTCATGGTAGCTTCACCAGGATGCTGGGTGGTGATTGGAGCGAGGAAATCCCCCCCCCCTTAGGAACCGTTTCTCCCCTGCATCTCCTGTCTGTGCTATGGGCAGGAGATGCCCAGACCCAAGCTGCGGGGACCTGGCCCCACACTCAGCATGGAGCCCTGTGTGAAACTGCTTCCTAAGATGCTTTTACCGATGCCCAACGAGTAAAGTTTTTGAAGCAACGAAGGACTTTTTCCCTCCTTTTATTAGTGGATGTCTTAGTTTGTCAAAATAGGTACGTTGTCAAAATAATGAATGTTAAATAGAGAAGATGACAGTCCTGGCATTGATTTTTAACATTTAAATGTGAAAATAGCTAAGGGATTACCACCTCTCCAGTAAAACTGGCTAGGGGTTACAGGAAAATTTAAAACTGAAAACAGAGCCTTTTGGTTTTAAACTTTCCCTTTTTCAGGTGTAACTTCTCTCCATTGTCTACAGGCTGCTTTTGGAGGTAGGGACTGGGTGGTGTACTGCTTACCCTCCTCCCCTTCTCCTTGTTATTTCTTCTACATAAACACTTGGTCAAGAGATAGTAGAACTAGATGACTGCAACTACCCACCTAAGTTACATTTTATTTGAAACATGTTATTAAATTCATGATTACTTATTAGTGAGGATTTGGGGTTTTTTTTAAAAGAAATATCTGAAAGTTTTATTTGCTTACTTTTGCTTTAATTTCGAAAGCTATTATTAGTTTTCTAAAATTGGACAAGGAGATACAGAATTTGACCACTTCATAGTACAGTTAAAATAGATTTCTCTGGCAAGCAGGTTTTAAATGTTTATATATACTGTTCACTTAAATTTACATTTTCCAGGGTTATGAAACCAGCTTCGATAGTACATGTGATTCCAGCTTTTTTTGTGGGAAAGAGGGAGAATAGAGGATTAAGGCAGATTAGAGTGTTGGGATAATGTCTGATAACTTGTGTTCTGTATGCTCAGAAATAAAATTCCTCCAAATCTGGATGTTACTATGTTGATATCAGTAAAATGTGAGTTTTTAGTTGGTGTAGAGTTTAGTACAGTGCCTGTTGGGGTAACAGACAGGTTACTTACTCTCTGAACCAATATACTGCGCCAGTGCTGACATAAACTTGTGTGTGTGAGGGTTTGTGATGATGCAGAATTGGCACTGCCTGTCAAGATTTGACCCAAATAATCAGTGTCTGGGGAGAACATCTGTCTCATTCCATTGTGCTCCTAATAGACAGGATTACACCCCGGAGGCAGGAGAATCTGCTGAAAAGAGCATCATTCTGGAGTTTAATGAGACTAAAAGCAACATTATTGTAGCTACCATGTATTAAATCAGTCTTGTGTTCCAGGCACTGTGCAAGGCGCATTATTGCATTATCCCTGATGCATTTAAATGAAAGTTATTCCCCTAGAACTGCTGCCACTTGCTGTATGAATTTATGATCTTAAGAGAGCAGTTGGGCTCTCTTGAGATATACCCACTGCTTTAAAACAGAGATGGTTTCTTGTTGGTGTTTGGAAGAAGAGCTCTGAGCTCTGTGAGATTAAAGGCATTACTGTTTTTATGGTAACAGCACATTTTTGACATTCTAAAATGTAGAAGCACATATTCAGCTTCTATCTTGGTCCCTGGGAGTGGTTGTTTTTTGGTGGCTGGTGAGTTATTTCCACATATCACATGTACAAGGTATTTGAGTGAGGGTGCCTTGTAGTCATGACATACCACTCTTTTATTAATTATTAATATTTTAAGATTGAAATTTAGGAGGTAGAGATTCTGTTGTTTGTAATGGGGGTGGGAGGGGGTGGTGGGAGGTATTTTTGCCCTGGAAAGTGACATACAGGGTTTTATTAAGTGTTGCTGCTTGTGAGTGTGTGTATGGGGGAGGGGGAACAGGAGGAATCTCAGGAATTTGCCTTATGCTTTCTTTCTTCTGTTCATTTCTAGTCTTTATAACCTGGCTTCACTGGAACTGAGAGAGAATCTTCTTACATACCTTCCTGAGTGAGTCTCTGGGGCAAATAAGAGGAGGTTTTGTACAGAATGAATTTAAGTATTACAAAAAAGAAAAAAAAAAAAAGGACTACAGTATTATGTCAAAAAAGATCTGTGTTCTTTAGAAGGGTTGGGAGATGCCAGCTTCCTCTTAATGGTCCTTCCTATGCAATATTTTCTACCACAAAATTCCAAATGGATCTTAATTTTGGAAACCAGTACAAGTGAGGAATGCTATTAATATATTGCTCAGCATTTCTAAATACTCTCTAAGTGCTTTTTTTTGTTTGTTTTTTTTTTTTTTAAATAGCTCTCTTACCCAGCTACGGAGACTAGAAGAACTTGATTTAGGAAACAATGAAATATATAATTTGGTAAGTCTGTATCAAAGAGAGATTTGAATTTAACTTTGTGTCCTTAGTTATGATCACAAAATATTTTGGGAAGTTCTATAGGGGTGCTTGTGAAGTCAGTATTTCCACAAACACAGCTTGGGAACATTAGAGAATATGCTTTGGTGTCACACAGGTTAAGAATTATGATTTGGGGGTGGGAAGTCAGAGCTAGAGGTGATGGGCATAGCTGGAAACAGCTGGCATTCTTGGGGAACGTTTGGGGCACTTTTAGGAAGGGGGCTTGATATTAGAGAAGTATCAGCAACCATCCGCTATGGTACACAATTATTAACTGATAAATTAGGATTCTTTCTTAATGGAAGACTGAAAATTGGATCTTTTGTTACCATAACATTATTTTTTTTGTTTCAGCCAGAATCAATCGGAGCTCTCTTACATCTAAAGGATCTCTGGTTGGATGGAAATCAACTGTCAGAATTACCTCAGGTAAGTGGTAATTTCACAGGGTCTCCCCCAAAACACAGAACAACAACAACAACAAACCTTGTGTATTCCTTGCCTCTACATAAGATTTTCTTGAAAACCAAATACATTGATTGAAAAAAGCACATTTGGAACAACATTGAGCATTCATCATTCTACATGGCCATAGAAAAACCTCAACCCACCATTTCTAAAGATAGTAAATATATCCTTTAGTTTGTGAAGTCTGTATTTTATTCCATCCTTGCTACCCATGCAGCTTACATCAAGCCCGGCAGATTGGTAAATTACTGGTACCCATGATTCTGATGGTATTGCTGTATGAATTTCTGCCACTCTACATTTTTGCTACTCTTCGTGATGTGCCAAGTGCTTTGGGATAATCTTGACCACATTTTGCCCTGTAATAGCGCATGTAAAATCAATGTTAAATGCTCTTATTTCATATTTTTTCCAAACATTGCTTATGGTTTTGCTGGCATGTCATGGTGTTCAGGCTTTTCCTGCTGTTGCCAAGTGTGAGAACCATGTTCCAAATGAAATGGAGTCTTGTGTAGACTTCTGAGTACATAGTCATTGTGTGGAGTCCTAACAAACAGGCCCACCTTCTGAGAGAAAAACTGAGAAACCTAAATAAACAAACAAAAAAAACCAGTGAGCGTTTCTCCCTTCTATTTTGCTTTTCTCCGACTGTTTTACAACTAATTTTATTCTTTGGTGTATCTTACAGCTACTTTTTACAATCAGTATGTTTCATGATAACTGAGAGTAAATTTTTAAATTGTTGCAGTTATTGCACTGAAGTTACCATGATGTCACTTAACGACTAACAGAACTAAGGAACTAATTTACGGTCTGATCTTGGCTGCAGTTGGGAAAAGGAGACAGATCAGCAAATGTTGTGGCTATGATTTGATTAATTCTTAGGTTTTTCTAGGAAATGTGTGACAAATGCTCGTTGAGAGAATGCTTTGGGGGTCAAATGATGGGGAAAATGGCATTAAATTATCAGGAGAGTAATAAAACATCACCTATGGGACATGAAGGGGAAAGAATATATGTATGTACAGGTGTGTGTAAATGACTGTGTGCAAAATGTGATATCCTAAATGCAAAGAAATTAAAGCTCTAATGATTATATTATAAATATTTAAAAATCTCATTTTCTTCTATAGTATAAACTTATATTAAACCAGCACTAAACATGCTAAAAAGTCTCAATCAGAATGATTTTCTTGTCTTCACTGATGATAGAAAGGAGAAGATACAAAGACATTGTTAAAAGGAATTAATGAAAAGTAGGACAACTTCAGAGGTCTGGCCTGAAATTAGTAGAAATGTCTGGTTTCCTATAGACAGGAAATACAGGGGCAGGATCATAAAGCATGTATTAGGTAGGAGATAAACTGGAAAAAATAGATCAGACCAAATTAAATATAGATTGATGAATTTGTACTTATGTAGACATAAGGGAGCCACTAGATATTTTTTGAGTAGAAAGGGGGTGGTATGATTATATGACTAGAGCTAGCTATGTTTTCAGGAAGGAAATTAGGAAGCTCTGTTTGTAGAATGGACTCAGGAAGGGGGAGTCAAGACCAAAATCCGAGAGGCAGGGGCTAACAATCAAGAGGGTAACGAGAGTAGGAATTTAATATAGGGAACTGGGAATGGAAAAATGGCGGCAGTTATAATAAAGTGCGTGTTTTGGGGGAATGTAAGGTAAGATAGCTTTTGAATAGAATACTAGACTCAGTCAGGTACCTTTCCCAATCTGGGGTAGACTATTTTCATTAAAAGAAATATGTTTTTCTTTTCTGTTGATGTTAAAGATATTGATGGGTCTTTATGCTTCAGTTTTGCTGGTGAGCAAGTGCTTTGATGTTTGTGGTAACAAGTACTACCTGTCATGGAAGGAAATGTAAAGTAGGTGGTTTCTTACCAGAGAAAGTCCCAGGGCCACTCTGCAGTGTGAATGATTCCTTGCCTATCTGAATGAGGGTGAAGGGCTTAGCATCCCTCCCACTCTGTGTGTGTGTGAGTCATACAACTTCCTGTTTGCAATGGAAAGGGGTCTAGACATTTGCTCCTGCCTTGACATTTGGATATATGCTAAAGATTCCTACTTTGGAATTTGTGAAAAAATCACTGTCACAAATTCCTCTGTACTATGACAGGTTTAAGTATGAGTTTCCTTTTCGTTGTCATCGTTCTAGGAAATAGGAAATCTGAAGAACCTGCTGTGCTTAGATGTCTCTGAAAACAGGTTGGAAAGACTTCCTGAAGAAATCAGTGGCCTGACTTCATTGACAGATTTAGTCATTTCCCAGAACTTACTAGAAACAATTCCGGATGGCATCGGTAAGCACTGAACATAACCAACTACTAAAGGTACTGCACACGCTGGTCCTTTGGCTACCTCTTTCAGGGGGAAAGTCTCCTCATTGTTTGCTTTGAAAAAAGAAAAGCAAAGAAAATTTATTTAAATACAATTTAAGTTTCCCTGTGTGCAAGTGCTCCTGTCATTCTGGTTTGGTGTCAGTTATAGATATCGTTACTCTTAAGCATCGGGTCATATCTGCTTCATCCACATCTTGTCTCAGTGATTTCAGGAGGATTGGCCCAGATAAGAAAATGTGTTTTAGGCATACGAGCAACCAAGAAGTAAGTTCTAACTTGAAATCCTAAATAGTTTGTGAGAAAATAACTTCAACCTTATTGTATGACCTAGGGCAGGTTCTATTAAAGGAAGAGAGTGGTATGATTGAGTTGAGCCTTTTCTAGTACATTGAGAACAATGAGCAATCCTTTAGCCATTCTATGTTATTTTCTTAAAAAAAAAAAAAAAAATCAGTCCAGACATTTCCTTTACTATAAAGGAACTCCGTCTAGCGTGAGAAATTAAACACAAACAGAGAAGATATAAACAGACACGGACTGGCAGCTCCACTGTAGCAAAGCCACTTAGAAGTCATAAGAAACTATATTTAACCACAGAGTTGTCATAGGATTTGCTGTCTTTAACTTTTATTCAACACATCAAAGGGCATTTTTGAAAAGTTTTCAATAGGTGGAGAAGCTGTATGATAGAGGACCACTTCCGCTTTGGTATTTTGTCAAGATGAAAATGGTAACTGATGATAGCAGCTCTGTAGGGATACAGACACTGCGTCTTGGTCAAAGCCAGTTGGCAGATTGGCGGGGATTTTGGCTCTGTGTAGAGAGATTCACTGAGAATCATCTGTGGCGTCCGCAGGGGGTTGTGGAAGCTGGGCGTGTTTTGTTGGTCGGATGGGAAGCAGCAGCAGGCATGAGACGTCTGGCTTCGAGCATTCGAAGGAATGTCTGCAGGAGGAGTAGGTCTATTCTATCTTCTAGTTCAAATGAGCAAAACGAAAGGATTGTGGAGCCCAGTTTTGCTTGAGAAAAAGCTTTAAAAAACAAAGAAATCTGTTACAAATCAGTTTGAGCTGCTTAGTGAAGAAATGAGTATGCCATCACTGGAAATATTTGAGGGGAGGCTGCAGGACTCCTTGCCAGCAATATTGTTAAGGAGACTCCTCTGTTGGGGAGAGATGTTTCCGCACTCGGTGTATGATTCGCTGTACCTACCCTGTAGAGAAAGCTAATATGCTTCCTGACAGGACAAGTGGAAACTCTCTAGGGACAGTGTTAGTAGCTTAGTGATTATGCTAAATGAAGAGCTTAAGAATTGGTTCGTCCTCCTACCTTGTGCTGTGGTTGCACGCAAGGCAAGATAATCCTTTCAATTTTCCTTTCTCCAGCTTTATGTCTCTGTTAGAATAGAGGCTGTTTTCTGATTTAATGAGGAGTGTCATCATGTTAGCCACTCTCAGTGGGCAATGAAGGGCATCTGCTCTGTAGGCTTAGTTCCCTGACTTGTAGTTGAAAGTGGAAATCTGAATGATTTAGGATTTCCATCACTCAATAGGGACCCTGGGGGGGGGGCGGGCTGCTGTAAGACTTACTCTTCTCTACCATGGGTGGTGGGCATCGCCAGTAAGTCAAGTCTTCCTGCCCTGAGTGGAATAGACTTAGTCCTTTAATACAGCTTTTCAGAGATGACTGCTGTGTTCTGCATGTACAGAAGAACTTAATTGTAGGCATCTTCACTGAGTCATTTTCATTCATAGGTGATTTAACAAACTACACTTTATTATTCTTAATAAGGATTATTCTTGGAATAAAATGAAAATCTCCTCCGTGCACAAACCCCCTACTGCTCCAAAGATCCATCGAGAGCCAGCTGCTTGTTTTTCTTTAAATTTTCTGGCTTTAGTACATTTTTATGCCTTACAATGATTTGTTTCTACTTGCTGACTGTTTTTGATGTTCTGAACAATTATTTTAACCTTTAGCGATCTAAACGAGAAGACCATAGTTCCATAATTTTAGAAACTGGATGAAGAAAAAATAAGTAACTGTTTAAGACGAAAAAGAACAGCAGCTAGGAAACACCAAGTGGTGATTAGGAAAACAATTGGAACTAATGAGTTTAAATAATACGCTTTTACAGGAAAGCTAAAGAAACTGTCAATCTTGAAGGTGGATCAGAACCGACTCACGCAGTTGCCTGAAGCGGTTGGGGATTGTGAAAGTCTCACGGAGTTAGTTCTTACGGAAAATCGGCTCCTGGTGAGTTTGGTTTGCACGTTATTGTAAAGACTCCTTGTTAGGACAGATTCTACTTCCTTGTGTTTGAGCGCACTAAATGGAAATTTCATGTTACATCTCAGAAAGGGACTGAACAAAGCAAATGCAGGTTTAATGATTGGTTTTTAACCTGCTTTAAGCAAAGAAAACAGCCTTTAGGCTCCCCTATCAGAGCCTGTGCCCCAGTTATGCTTACGGTACAGGGACTGAACTGACCTCACAGTGGTCCCCGGTGAGGCGTGGGGATAAGCCATTGTCACTGGGCATGTTGACATCTGTGCCATGGTGTCCAGAGACCCTCAGTGGGAACGTTCTTTGGGGATTCCTCTGGCCTCTTTCTGGGTTCTTTGAGCAAATGGGAGGAGCGAGGAGGGAAGGGGAAGAGATGGAGGTTGGCCAGGGGAAGGCCTTGGTGGGATTGGGGCTGGGCAGTGCTCTTTATGGGGCAGCCGGAGGATGGTGTCTGAGGGGCTTTGATTGGGCTGCTGCTTACGTCATCCTAGAACTTGGGGATAGAGGTGGCTGCAGGTGTCCCCCAGGCTGCCCCACCCAGGGCAGAGGCAGTGCATGGCGTGCCTTCTCTTGCCCTGCTGCCCTCTGCCCTCATCAGCCCTTCTTCTCCCTCACTCCTTAGAGCCACTCCCTTTTCCTCAGTTTACTTTCCTCCCTTTCTCTTCTCTTTTCTTCATCTTTACTTTGTCACTTTATTTTCTTTATTCTCTCTCCATTTCTCTCTTTAGTTGCCTTTCTCTTTTTGCTTTATGTAGAGTAAGTGACATTCTTTAGGTGAAAAAGAGCAGAAAGAGACAGCAAGAGTGGATCAAGGCACAGATGTGGGTGGGGAGCCCAGCAGTGTGTCTCTCCAGGTAGCTCAAGCAGCCTTCCTCTGGCTGGTGTGGTGGGAGTTATCGAATCTTCCTGTCCTAGTTTGTGGTTTTAGGCTTACAAATAGTAATCACAGCAATTGTAAAAATGATGTTCACCCCTGGCTTCCACCGGCGTGTTGAAGACCTGCACGCGGGCCTCAGCCTGGGTCTACTAGGGGTGCGTGCCCCACGCCTGCCCGATCACCTTTCCTCCTGGCAGTGCACTACCTGTGCTCAGGGTGCTGAAGAGTGCTAGTTCTCTGCCCCGGCCCTGCCCCAGGATGGTCCTGAAAGGTGCAGGCAGTCCAGGGATGAATCTTGAAAATTCATCTGCAATTTGCAAATCTGCAAATTCCCACTTACTTGAGTTGAAGAATATTCATTTCCTGTTTATCAGGGTGTTTCCCTGTTCCCAGGTCTCTACTTTCGACTTAATTTTTTGAAACATACTACCATTTCAGCAAAAATTAAAAATATTTAGGCTGGGCGTGGTGGCTCATGCCTGTAATCCTAACACTTTAGGAGGCTGAGGCAGGAGCATCGCTTGAGGCCAGGGGTTCCAGACCAGCCCGAGCAAGAGCAAGATACCATCTCTACCAAAAATAGAAAAAATTAGCCGGGCTTTGTGGTAGCCTGTAGTCCCAGCTACTCGGGAGGCTGAGGCAGGAGGATCGCTTACACACAGGAGTTTGAGGTTGCTGTGAGCTAGGCGTATGCCATGGCACTCTAGCCCAGGCAACAGAGTTAGACTCTCAAAAAAAATAAAAATAGATAGATAGATAAATAAATAATTCTATATCCCTTGAGTGAACATCTAATATTCAGAAAGAACTATTGTTCATCTTGCTGGATGAGATACATTCTTCAAGTCCTTGCAAAGATCTATTTTACTGTGAACCACGTTAAAAATATGTGTTAAATTAATAATAAAATTGTTGTTTTAACAGACCTTACCTAAAAGCATTGGAAAACTAAAGAAGTTGAGCAACTTGAATGCAGACAGAAATAAATTAATGTCTTTACCAAAAGAGGTACGTGCTTTTAGAGAAATAATAATGATAACAATTATAAAGACATAGTAACACCTAAGGGATCAAAAATGTCAGATGCCTTGAAGAGACTTACGTGTTGCTTTCTAAAGGTGTGAATGCTCACCTGTGAGTGTAGAGCTGGTTGGAGGAATTATAGAATGGTCATTAGTAACATTAGAGAGAGTTGGGAAAGGTGATTTGATAGGATTTTAAATGGGAGAAAGAGATTGACATTTTGGTTGTGACATAAAATGGTGATGCCGTTGACAGCAATGGATAATTTAGGAGTCTGGCAGAGAAAGTGGGTGACTTTGTATTTTACTGTAGAGCTTAATGTGAAGTTAAGCTCTGTCCCAGAAGCCATTGGAATTATAAAAATGGATCTCCATGTGGCTGTATTTCTGGGCTGAGATTTACGTTGGACCGTGTCCAGGATGAGAGTGAATGAACTCTTCACAAAGGCATACACGTAGAGGAAGGAGAACAGGAGGCTAAGGCCAGGTTCCTAGGATGATTTTTTTTTTTTTTTTTTTTTTTGTCGTCAGTGCTCTAAGCAGGAGAAAAGAGACAGTCGTCGTCCGTTGTGGAGAGTAGTTGTGTGGACTTAGAGGCATTTGAATTCTGGCAAGGGAGGTAGAAATGCTGACATCGAAGAAGACCACAGTAGATCAAACGAGGACGGATCTAGTGTGTTGCTTAAAAAGAAGGCCTACTCTCTACTGGGAACTGGAGAAGCTTGATTGGAGAAGAGTAATATTGAGCTTGATTTTTTTTTTTTTTTAATTAGTGATATAAGTTAAAACTAAGTTTAAGCTGCCTTTGCCCCACTCTCCTCATCAAATGAGCTGATGAGCCTTCCCCTTTGCTGGGTCCTCCAGGGTATGGTATTTCTCCTTGTACGATACGGTCACTGGCCAGGTGCAGTTTTCTTCATGTTTCTCTTCTGACCCTTTGTAGCATCTATCTTGGACTAATTTCAAAGCTGCCATCCAACCAGCCAGGGCATGAGCGATTCTCACTTTCCCAGGGCCACATCTCAGGGTGTCTGAACTTGGCCTGGCTTCCTCTTTCCTTTCTTCCTCCTCTTGGTGTTCTTCCCATGGTGGTCCCAGGCTTCTCCCTGGGTAAGGTGGCTGGCCTTCCCGAATGGAAACACGAGCATATTTATTATGAATGCGACCATATTCTGACACACCCTCAAGCTGTTTCCTGCAGAAAGATTTAAGTCTCTCTCAGCTAACCTGGGGACACAACTAAGATTCTCTGTAAACCAGAACGTTTTGGTTCCAGTTTCTAAGCAGTAAACCAAAACACCAGGGCTGATGTTCTGAACATTAATTTTACTCTTGCAGAATAGCACTTGTAGATGGGTAATTGATTGGGTACGTAAACATACAGACAGAAGTAGAAAAGATTCATTACTTACTTTCTCAGTGCCAGGCACCGTACTAGGTGATTTCAAGTATTTGTTGTACTTGTTGAATCCTCACAATGGCATCTGAAGTCCTGATGATTTCCTCATTTCACAGATGAGGAAACTGAGGCCAGTGGGTTTTCCTTACCAGGGCTCACTTAGCTAGGAGTCGGTAGCCAGGCTCCAAAGATGAGTCTCCCAGCGGCCAGCCCACGGCGCGCGGATTGGCCGATGGAAATACGGCAATGCAGGTAATGCAGACTCAGTCCAGCCTTTTCATCTGTGTCAACTTGAGGTAAGGCGAGACGCTTATTTGATAAGGAAAGGCCAAATTATCTTTAGTTTGGACATTTCAGAAAATTAATACATTTTAGGAATATTTCCAAGGCAAACGCCGAGGAGAGCAAATTTACATTTGCTCAACATTTCACATTGATCCCCAGCAAGTTTGTCCACCTATCCCCAGCTTCCCCGCCCCTCTCTTTGATTCTCTCCTTCACAGGAACGCGTCCTAGACAAGGATTTATTTTCTTAAAATGTTCGCCATCGTTTCTGCATCAGTCCTCTCTTTACTTTTATTTTTATTTTATTTATTTTTTTTTTTTAAACCCAATTTGAGAATCTCAACTCTTCACTTTTAAAAGAATGAAACTCACCCTCAGTGTTTCTGGTTAGAGGGGTGCACCTAGTCCGTGCCGTGTGTCCTCTTACATTTGCTAGAGCAGCTTTTCAGGATGCGAAAAGCGAAAATATCGTGGAAACCTTTCTAGCTTCAAAACGTTTTTTAGCTGTCACGTCTTGTCCATTTTCTGAGAAGGTATGCTTGGTTTCTCTGGCATCTGGAGTTTTATCCAGGAATAAAGTCTGAGCCTTTTCCTTCAGCTGCCTGATGAAGCAAGAATGTTTAGGCTTTTAGGAGTTTTCTAACATACCTCCCCTCCTCACACACACATGCTCGGCTCCTGGAGTTGGGCGCGAGCTGAGCGCGTGCCTCCAGTTCTGCTAAGGGGCACGCACGGTTTGGTGCCCGGCAGAAATGGTTGAGCTCTGGCTGGCGTCTGACCGCCAGGGCTGAGCAGCCAAACCACGGGGAGCCTCCTGACCCCTCAGTGTGTCACGCTGGCTGAGCAGAACCGTGGCGCGGTGTCTGTGCAGTGAGCGTGGCAGGGCCTGTGGCCGTGCGTGTGTTAGCTCTGTCCCCACGCCTGTTGCCATTTGATCAAATCCTGCGTTTTCCTGATTGGATTCTTTCAAAACTTTATTACTTTCCCTCTTGAATAGTTAAGTCACATATATATAGCTAAACTGGAATGTCGAGCAATCCAGTTCCTATTCCCAAAAGTCCATAGTTGTATTGATTGCCATTGGTCTTTGTGTGCTGTGTAGTTCTTCCTGTATTTTGTCCTTTAAAAAAAAAAAAATTTGGTAGTATTAACCTATTGTCAGTTTTGTGGCACAACTCCATAGTCTGTAGCAGCATTTTTTGCATTTTTTTTTTTCTCCAAATGGTTGAAGGGAAAATGTTTGTACTGTGTGGGTCACAATAATAGATTCTGTTTGTATTTTGTGGTGGTATTTGTAGTAAATGTCTGTGAATCAATGAACGTCTCTTGTTTTCTTAATTGTTAGCTGCTTGGAAATTTAGAAAAGTCAGGTAAACTTGTTAACTTGTAAGTATTGTTCAGACCACAGTTCCATCTCTGACTTCCATTTTGCTTCTTAAATGCATGGAGATTCAAATCGGCTGACTGCTTTGTGTGTTCTTCATTGTAAAATATTGGGCATTTTTGTCTAAATTCAATTTTTTTTTTAATGACTGCATGGCCGGCCTAGAACCTTATTTTATGTGTTTTTCATATTTGTTGAGATTATTCTCTCTCAAAAATATGCTTTTCTGTGAATTACGTTTTAAGTTATTCAGAAATTCCGAAAGGCATCACTTGGCAGCTCCTCTGTTTTCCCTAAATTGTAGTTTGTTGGCACAGTTCTGTCTTTAATGGAAAGGCTACATTGGCTTCATTTGCTACATGTGGCATGCTTCTGATTTTTCAAGCCACTTATTTGTGTCTTTTATTTCTCGTCCTGTTGCTTAAGTATATATACTTCTGGGAAAAGGAGGTTCCCTTAAAAACTCAAATTTTTGGTGGAGGGAAGAATTAAGGGGGAGAGACTGGGCAGTAGTGTGATTCAGAGATAGACAAGGAGTTGGTTTGTGTGTGATCGTGGGTAAGATGAATGAGAGCCAGAAACCTCCTCATAATCCCCCAGCCAAATCTCATCTTTAAACAACCCTGCCCATAACAAGTTTCTGGCTTGGAAAAACTGAGCATATATCCAAGTTTCGAATTCAGGTTTTTGATCCCCATTAAATCAAATGAAAGTGACACTAACTACTCCACACCAATCCAGTCAAATGAGACAAAATAGAATTTGCAGATCATTCCTCAAAGCTTTTCTTTATCAGGTAACCTATGAATATTTATTACCTATAAATATCATTGGGATGCTTAGAAATGGCCATGGTGATAGATTTTATGGATCGCTTTCTGCTTTCTTATTACAATTTAAAATTCTTTTACTGTAAGTTTCCATTACATTATAAAATGAATTCTTGATAAAAGATGATATAGAACTTAAAGTATCAATAATATTATTATATAACAGGATAAAATATAGTTGACTGTCAGATCTCACGGTGGTAAAGGCATTCCCAAACTAAGTGGAAATAAGTCATAAAAAAAACAATTGATGGATTTGTCTATGTGAAAATTAGATTTCTGACCTTCAAGAAGAAAAAACATCCTGAGGGCAGGGAGACATTTACAACATCTAAAATGAGGGAAATCTGTCCTTACTCTATTAGACGTTCTGTTACATCATTGAGGAAAAGATGTACCTAATATAGAAAAGACTAAAACAAAGAACCTCCTACAAAACCTAATAATAAGTGACTCACAGAAAAAAATAGAAATGGAAATTAATGTGGAACAATTTCAGCCTGATATTCACAAAAATATCAATTAAAACGTTTTAACTTACCAAGTTTTCAAGATTTTAAAAAAAGTACCAAATGTTGGCAAGGGTATAGGGAAGTATATGTTATCATGTAAGTATAGGCTATCATGGAATTTCTGAAAGGGAATATGGTAATATTACTAAAAACTTTAGAAACATACATGCCCTTTGATTCTGCAATTCCACGTCTAGGAATTCATCCCAAGAAAACATTTGTAGGTATACACTAAGAACGATGCACAGGACTATTTCTCATATTATATGTAGGAGCAGCTAACATGTTCCAGGCACCATACCATGCATGTTTAGGGGAAGCTAACATTCGCTAGGCACTGTGACACGTGCTGTTATACTGATTTTTATCTAATTTTCACAATAGTTCTACGAGGTATAGGTAAGTCATTATTAATATCCAGCAAATTGTGAAACAGACTGAGAGAGGTTAAGTAACTTGTGCAGGATCACACAGCAAAGAAGTGGCAGAACTTACTAGCATTGTCTAATGTGGGCAATTTGTTAAGTAATCTGTGATACATCCATATAAGGAAATAATTATATGGTCAATAAAACTCCTTTTAGAAACATAATAACATGGGGAAATGTTCTTGATTTCATATGTAAACAGGTGCTAAAGATCATAGTATTTATCCTAATTTTGTTGAGGTGGGTATGTATGATCATGAAGGCATAGCAATGATAATACATTATTGTACCTCAGAATGTTAATACATGATTATCCTGTTGTGGTGGGATTTATTTTTTTTCATCATGCTTTCCTATGTGTGTATGTATGGTTTTTATTTTCCAGTAAGTTACTTTTTTATAATCGGTAAAAAGAATGCCATAGCTATTAGTGGATATTTTGATGTCAGTGGCCCAAAATTCAAGGAATCCAAAAAGCCACATGATTTCCAAAAATATTTATGAAGTAGGGAATATTTGAATAATATGCCACAGATGATAGGATTCTAAAATTGTGCATTATATTATTTGTATTCAAATTACATTTTGGCCAGATTTTGCTTATTGTATGTTTTTCTTTTTTGGCAATGGAATATGGATTCAGTTCTGTTACAAATTACATTGAAGATACTGAAGGAAAATGAAAGTTCTTCGGCACTTGGGTCAGGCATTTGCAAAGTGGGATGTAAACTGACAAAGGTGACTGACACAGGCATTTTCTTTGAATCATTCTGATTATCTCTCCTCGCGTGATACAGCTGCATGTAATGAATACTTAGTGAAAGTTGACAGAGCAGAGGTTTGCAATGAACTTCAGGTTCTGGCTCCTTGAGATGTTAGATCAGTGCCAAGCAGTTAAGGACAGTATCATTTTGAATTGAGAGAGACACAAAACAGCTAAGCACGGGTTCACAGCTATATTCTGTAATTCCCAGAGAATCCAAATCCACCCCCTTGTATTCTGGGAAGGTGCTATTATGTGGTTTAAGGGAGGTTTAAAAATACCAGCTTCCTACATAACTGGTGATAAGTTATTTAAACAGTGACACTGCTTCCCAGAAGTTCTAAGTGATATAGACATTGTATCCTGACAACTGCTAATGAGCCTGTTCTTCCTCCTGAACCCAAAAGAGAAAACCAAAATACATACGAATGATATGTATAATACAGTACTGAACTTATATCAGTTCTTATTACTACAAAATGTCACTGTGACACATTAGCAGGGAGACAGTTATTTAAGATGCTAAGGTAAATTCAGGAAAGAGATTGCATGTGCATCAGCACAGTTCGAAGAACACAGTAGGTACTCAAGGGTCGATTGTACTCGTCATTTGGATCTAGGATTTTTCACTTGGAGGAAAAAAATAGCTACCACGTTTACTTGGCAGCAGCTATAGGCCAGGTTCTGTGATAGGCGCTAAATTATATATGTGGTTTCGTTTAATTTAATCCTGTTGTTACTTTTGGTTGAAGTAACATATCCAGACCCACAAAACACATGACTGAACCCAGGTCTGTACGGTCTCAAAGCATCCACTCCCTCCACCGCACCGCACCAACCTCTGACGTCCGTGACAAACTGCATCTTTTGGGTTATGGTTTTGGATGCTTGATAATCTTTTCTGACAACCCAACGTCTGTGCCACCCCTTCCTGGCTGATCTGGAAATAGGGCTCTGTTTGTGTGAACGATCGCGTGGGACAGCATGTGCCTTTGTAGGTGATTAAGGCATCCCCGGCACTCTCTGTGACAACATGTGCTCTTTGTGGGGTATTGTTTTCCAAAAACCATAGACAATAGAGATCAGGAGGTCACACTGCCTGTTTTGACAACCCAGAGGGCCTAAGAGGCTCTTGAATATAATTGCTTCCCCACCCTTTGACGTCCCAAATGGGTGTGATGTTAGAATGGGAAAGGAAAAAGAAACAAAAAAAAAAACCCCGAGACTATAAACACAGTAGACAGCTCACGTACTCCATCGGAAGTTTACACTATTTTCCTCTAAATACTTAAGGGATGTTAACTTGTCTGGAACTTTTAGAGCCCTCTCTGACCCACTTTAATTATTAATAGCTAGATAATTTGTTTTACTAGTAATATATGCACGTGATACAAACTGAAAATGTTCACATGGTATAGTGGTAGGGCCCGAAAACAGATACCTTACAGATGGCTGGGGCAGTGAACAGCTTCATGACTAGAGTCTCAGCTCTGAATGTCCTCTAGGAGCTTATTGTCCCATCAAGAGGATCAAACGAAGAGCTGATTTTATCTGGTTTGCCTCCTTGAGGTACCCATAAGTCCTGTCTCCTCAAAGCTAGGCCAGGATGGCAGGGTCGAGAGGTGTCCAGCCTGAGTCAGGTGCTCACCTGGAAGAACCTTCTTGTGGCCCACCACTGAACCCAGGCCTCTGGCAGAAGCCCTTCCATGTGGAGCAGGGCTAGGGAGTGCCCCAGTGGGACCTTGGATATTCCTTCCTATGAGTAGGTCTTTGTTGGGATTATCTAAATTTGTTAGAATCTGGTAATGTCTCCAATCCTCAAAATGATCAGCGTTTTGATTGCTTTCCTTCCATGATATTCCTGAGCATCTGAGTAAAATTGATAATTCCTTTCTTCAAGGGAGGGAAGAAACGCTAAGCTACGCGAGAGATTGTGTTGTACATCTCTTCTAGGGCACAGTCCTGGGGCCCTATATTTATAAAACCTAAGAGAGGCTAACCTGGTGATTTTTGCTAGAACAAAGAAGAGTTTTGTTGTCTACATTGCTGCACACAGAAGCAGATAACTTTTAATTAGTAGTCTTCCACAGATAAGTAAGTAAAGTGTATAAGCATACCTAGATGAGAAATTTGATAGATAGGATGGGTATATTATACACGCCAAGTGCCCTGATTGCATGTGCAGATTAAGCAAATGACCTTAGGACTCTTCATCAGGTATTTTGTGCTGTCAGAGGCTTAGATCATAATTATGAAAAGAATGAGAAGGCAATCTATCATATGGTCCGGGGGGCTCTGGGAAGACTTTATGGAGGAATAGAGGATGCTTAGCTAATTTCAAATGATTGGTAGGATTTAGAAAGACAGAAACAAGAAAGGCATTTCTATAAGAAACAGTGAGACCAAAAATACAAGATGTATTTTAGAGTACAGTGAAGAAACTATTTTTGCTGGGATGGGAAATGTGAATAAAAGAATACTGAGAAATAAAGGAGACAGTCTAAAAGCCTTTCTGCATATGTGGGTGCTTTCCGCACATGATCAGAGACAAATATTAGTCCATGTTTTCTTGTATATTTATTTTTCTTTTATATTCATTACAGTTAAATATACTTTTGGTTGAAGTAAAATATCCAGACCCACAAAACACATGCCTGAACCTAACACTGTAGGATCTCAAAGCATCCACTGCCTCCATTGCATTACCGCCCCCTCTGATCTCTATGACAAACTACATTTTTAACGTTATGGTTTTGAATGCTTAATAATCTCTTCCAACAACCGAAGGTCTGTGCCACCCCTTCCTGGCTGATTTGGAAATAGGGCTCTGTTTGTGTGAACGCTTGCCTGGGACAGCATGCGCCTTTGTCGGTGATTAAGGCATCCCCGGCACACTCAATATATCACTTTGAAATCTTTACGTTAACCTCTTAAGGGAGGAAATAAAAAGATGGTGCATGAAGGTAATTATGTAGCAATTTCATAAATATGGGTTCTGCTTTTTAGGATATTATATGCATATATTAAGTACATGTATAAATAGAAAAGGGCAGAAAATATATTAAGATATCATTGACCATTCAAGTCTTGTGCTCTTCCTCGAGTGGGAAGCTGTGGAGTCATGCTTTTCCCTGTGTCAGAGAGACATCAATAGGTTCCTTCATGAGCCTTTTCCAACACTCAGTCTTCGTCAGGATAGTGAGAACAGGAAGAATGTAGTACTTCATGGAGTCTTGCAGAGTGTTGTGTCTGGGATTGAATTATTTTTCCACCCTCTTGCTTCAGCTTTCCCGACTGTAAAAACCACAGCGAATTTGTTCAAGGGAATCATTGAATTCTTTTGTGTTTATGTCCTTTTTTGAAGACCAGACTCATACAGAGCTCAGTTATCTTTGAATTGCTTGCTTTAAAAAAAAAAAAGATAGTAATCAAATTTGGTGTGGATACAGATATTGAATTATATGTTTTTACCGGCAGGTCATAGCTGAGGAGATGAATGCATATATTTACCAAATTTGCTTTTTTGGCTAAGACGCTGTTGATTTTGCATTCGTAAAAGGAAAGCGAATTTGCCAAACTAATTTATGAATGACCAAATGTTATTGAAAGATGTATGGTGGAAATTAATGTCCTACATCATCTATCAGATATCCTTTAAAAAAAAAAAAAGAAACTGGAACACTGAGAACACTGAAGTTAATAAAATGGGCAGGTCTTGAATTGTGTGTGTAATATCAGTATCATCTTTGGCCTAAACATTTGAAACTAGGATTGTTAAACGCCCGTATTACCAAATAATATTTGTCTGGGCTTGTGTAGGTTGGGTAACATATTTAACAGATGCAGTTGCTTTAGAGATCCACAGTTGAAAATGACTTCCTTTTCAGAATGAGATTTTTAAACTATACTGTTGATTTTCTTGATTTAATTTAGAACATGTCTGTTTAACATTTTGCAGAGATTTTTATAAACCGATAGAACTGTTTTGTGTGATTTAAATTAATATTATGGGTCATCAGTGAGACTTAAAATTATGTGGCATAAGCTTATGTATCCTTTTCATGTCATTCGATAAACAAGTTGCTCCGGTCTCACTCCATCTCTCCCCCAAAACTAGAAAAAAGATGTATTTCTTTCCCACTGTAGATTGGCGGGTGCAGCAGCCTCACTGTGTTCTGCGTGCGTGACAACAGACTAACTCGGTTACCTGCAGAGGTGTCACAGGCGACGGAACTTCATGTCCTTGACGTGGCAGGCAACAGGTAAGCCTGTTCTAGTTCGCTTTGCTTGGGAGAAATACATACACGCACCCCCAGTCTTTGCTGTGCGTCTTCACGTTCTTGCCTTTGCTCCGTCTTACAGAACAGGGTACCAATTAGTCAAATGACCCAGGCCCCAGGGAGTTCTGAACATGGGAGCTGGAGTGCTTGAGCCTGGTGGAGTAGAGAAGGTCGGGAACAGCACGGGGATACTTTAAAGTTTAAGTGGACACTTCCATGGAAACACTTCCTAGAGTGACGGTACAGCGATACAAGGGAAAGAGTGCTGGCCTGAGAATGGGGAGGCGTAGTTTGTACCTTAGCTTTTGTAAGTAGCTATTGTAAGTCACCGTGGGCCTCAGAGTGCCCTCAGCTGCAAAAGGAGCTGGATTGAGTCTGAACAAGATTTTAACCAGGGAGCTTCATATGCTCTGCTGGTGACTCCAAATCCTCTGAAATTACAAATGAAATTGTGTATTCAGAGACGTTTTCACAGATAACGTCAGAATCTCCAAATGATTCATAATCCAAAAAAGAGTCAAGAGCTACCAGACTCTTATCCCCAAGGTCACAGCAGCACTGTTTCTTCAGTTCTGGAGCACAGGCTGTGTTGGACTCCTGACCGTTTTCTGGAATATGCCTGTTCTTCACCATCATGGACTACAGGTTTGTTTGAGCCATTCTGGACTAACTTCAGCCCTCCATGTGTCTGTCGTATGCACCCTCTGCCCACCCCCATCTTAAGCCTACACTGTTGTTTCTATCTCGGACCCTCTTCTCGGCCTCACTGCCTCTTTTCTTCATCACTCTTGTGTTGTTTATTTAGCAACTCTTGTGTTGTGTTTGTTTATTCTCTAGGAAGCCTTCACTCAGAATCTGCATTTGAGGAATTTCCTCTGCCATAGCACTCACAGCACCATTAATTACCTGTTTACATGTGTGTGACCCTCCTAAACATGATGTTACCTGAAGTTAGGTATTCTGGCATATGTGCCATTGTATCACTCATCCCTTCACACCACCTGGCACCTAATAGATGCCTGGTAAATATTTGCCTAAGGAATGCAGACGCTGATAGTTTTGCAGGATGACCACTGCAAAATGTCTTGTATCACAGGCTTCATTGCCAAAAGGGACTTAAAAGTTGGTGTTGAGTGTGATACAGTTATATAGGAGAAAACGTGTTCAACCAGGGTAAGATGATCAATGATCTTAAAAGGTAAAGGCCAGCAGTCTAGAGAGTATTTGGGGGACTGCCTCCTAAGTACCATTTAACTGGTCACTTTGGACAGGCACAAGCCACCATTTTTCATTCTCGCTAATGGATTATAGACAGCAGGGCTAAATAAACAGCAGCGCTCAGCTGGAATCGGGAGGTGAGTTATGGCCTCAGGGAATGCTCACCTTTTTAAAGTTACTGCTTTCAGGACATCTTGATAGGTTAAGACCACTAACTGGTCGCAGGAAACTCAGGATTAATTTGAGTTAAATGTTGAATTTCTGCTGGACTAAGCATAATAAGAGCTTTTACAGCATGAGAAGGACAGTTCTTTCCTGATCTTTTTTTTCCCCCCTCCTTTTTTTTTTCCTATAAGTATATTTTTCCTGTGGATACTATTCTGTAAAGTGTTTTCTTTTACGTTTTAGTTGTAAAATAGGCATAACATGAAATTTACTACTGTAATAAGTCTACAGTTTCAGTAGTGTTAAGTACATTCACATCCTTGTGCAACCAGTCTCCAGAACACTTTTTGTCTTGCAAAAATGAAATTCTGCGTGGCTTCTGGGGGGAGGGGTGCTCCAGGAGCATGCTGTGGCTTGGACCCACACTGCATTCTCCTCTCGGTTCCACCCGTGGGAACTCCCTAGCCTTCCAAGATTAGTTCACAAATCTCCTTTCTGTGCCTCTGAGCAACACAGTTGAGTCCCAGGGGTATGCGATCTGGCTTGAGGGCCCATCCCCTGGCTCCCCAAGTTCAGTCTTTGTGCTAGGGAGAAGTGTACTGGTCCCGAGTTGCCCATGGAGTGCTCAGGCAAGCTTAATGTCCCTCCACTACGGGGCATACCCTGCTGGAGCAGCCACACAGGCAGCACTGGGGAGGGGGCGGGTGGGTAGGGAGCTCACAGTCCTGACAGTCAGTTACAGGTCTTTAAGAGGAGAGATGTGAGCCCCAGTCTCCGTGGGTGCTCTATGTAGTGGACTCACCAACTGAAGGGAAGAAGCTGTTCCTGAGAGCCCCAGCTCTCAATCATCCCTTGGGTCACCCATGCCCTCAGCAGCAGTGGGCAGGGGAGGAGGAGGAAAAGAGTCTGAATGGAGGATAGCTGGCACTCTGGTCCCCTTTGTCCCTCTCTCCTGAAGGCAGCCCGACTGGAATGTCCAAGCTCTGGGATCACACAGTTCCCCAGGACCCCCTGGCCTCCCGTGGCTACCATAGTCTGGGCAGGAGTTGGGAAATGTTTGTGTGGGGACTAGTGACATGAAAACTGGAGGGGTGAAGTTCCCTGGAGAAGACAAAGGCACACGATCAGTGGAAACTCAGTATGGCTCAGCTCTGTCGTGAGGAGGAGTGACCCCGAGGGGACTGACAGCCCAGTGCTTTGGTCTCAAGAAGCTCCCAGTTCACCGGCAGCGGCAGCTTTGGGGTTCATAGAGTAGATAGAGAAGCTCTCCAACAGTTCGCGAGCCTGTAGTCTGCCGGAGGTGTGAGGAGAGGAGAAACAAAACCCCCACCTACCTTTTCCACGGGGCTCCATGTTCCTCAGGGGAACGATCACTGCTGAAATCTTGCTCCTTCCTGTTCTGCTCCGCAACTTCTTCCTGTGGAGTCTCCAGTAGATACTGGCCCTTTCCCCTCAGAATGACACCTGAGCTATGTTTTTTCATCTAAAGCTTTTCCTCCTTTCTGAGATGATCTAGCCACCACTGTCTCTTTTCCTGACCTTTCACCTCCAGCAGTAGAAACGCAATGACTCTAAATGTTCCCTGGTTCTTGCCACTCTAGTGAGCATAAATTCGCATCACTAATTCTTGAGCCAAAAAGATGGCCCTGATGTCTAAAAAACTGTTTTTCACATGAGTGAAACCCTCATTTTCTTCTTTCATTGCAGAAGAGGAGAAAGTTAAATTTTTATTATGCTTGGGCTAGGGTAGAGAAAACCCAGTTAAAAAGTCCACTTACATAGCTGCCATCTGAGTCAGTTAAGTGTGTCATTTAGCCCATGCGTATATAGATTCATAGCCGAATTTTAAGCTTATTAAAAATTTACTCACTACTTATTTAAAGTACCAGTATAGAAACTAATAATAATAAAAAAGACTACCTTGTCAGCCTTTTAGCTTACAGCAGTGTCACACCATGGGAAATCATACCAAATACAAAAGTTTCTGCCTCTTCTCTCAAGCATATAAAAATAGCACAATGCGTCAGGGGGACCACATTGTTAGTTTCCAGAAACTTTCTTTTTCTAGTTCGATAGGATAAGTTAGAGCAAGAATGACTATAAAGTGCCCCTTGGAAACTAAGTATCAAACCCTCTAGGACAGTAAGGAAGAAGGTGTCTTGTATCATCAGTTACTCAGGGGCACTAACTTTCCTAATTCTTAGACTCTCTCCCATAGGAATATCCACCAAGTACACAAACGTGGGTATTTGAGGAACTTCCTTACTTTATAGTATTAGTAGTACCGAATACCAGGAACAATTGGAAAATTGTTTACACCTTTGATTTTTATACTATGTATTACCTAATCCAAAGAATTAAATTTAAAAAATATTCAAAGACAACAGCATAGCCATACTGTGGAATACTAAGCCAAGAATGAGATATTTCTCTGTTTGGTGACACAGAAGGTGACCCATGATAATGAGTGAAAAGAGCAAGTATTGAATGATATATAATGTTCTCACTTTTGTTTTATAAAAAAGTTACCTGTGCATTACACCAGAATATTAATAGTAGCTCCCCTAGGGGAGGAGTGGAGACTTGAGGTTATGGGGGTAGGGAGGCTTTCATTTTAGTTATTCTGGTATCATTCAATTTTTTTCACTGATTATGTTCTCAATTTATATGTATTTTTTTAACATTTTTGAAAATTTTGCTTAAAACTAAAAATTGTAATAGGAGGTAATAAACAGGTGAAACATTACATTGTAAGAAGTATCCAGCCATAGGTTAAGTTAATATTACATTAATCAGTGGGCCATGCTTAGGTATTTAATGAATTTGACAAAGCAATTGCTAGAGCAGTTCAGAGGCAGGAAGGTCACTTTGGGCTGGGTTGGCCATAGACATAACTGGAGATGAGAGGCTCACAGTTTGGTTGTTCATTTGCTTTGGTCCTTGTGTCACTGGTATGAATAGTAACCACAGGCTTTTGATTTCTGGGGGGATGTAGTCATAAATAGAACATAGAGATGTGTACAAGTGGGGCTGTGGTTTCCTGTGTTGATTAATCTTATTCTGTGGTGTACAGAAGGTACCAGAATAAACAAAAAATGTGTTAACTCCTCTGGAATGCAGGAATATTTTTAATCTATTTTCTGACTTGTAGCTGAGATGGTTCACCCAAGAGAAACAGAGGAGTGTGTGTGTGTGTGTGTGTGTGTGTGTGTGTGTGTGTGTACATTTTTCCCCAGTTTGCAGGGAGTGAGAAGGGTCGGCCCAGCCCGCAGAGCCTCTGTGTGTAGACTTCACAGGGAACAGGGCCTTTTTTGCTCTTTGACACCACTGGTAACTCTTCTATCTGCAAGACAGTGGACAGCTTGTGTGTGATGTGGCCTCTGTCAACAGCAGCCATTCCTCAAGCTGGCACTCTGATTCTTTGCAGAACTGGTGTGTTTGGCAGCTCATTAATCTGAGTTGAAATATGATTATAAGATTTGTTGTAGAGTTTAGTAATTTATTTTAGCCTTTATTGTGTGATGTGTCATCCGTAGAAGCTGTTATTTATTACTGATGCTCTTTTTAGCCTTTTATTTATACCTTTGCTTTAGCATTCATCTGGGAAGCCAGTTATTACCTGAGAAGTTACGATGACCATGTTTGAGTATCTGTGTTTTGTGCCAGTTTTTAGGTCTTGATATTTTTTGTTGTTGTTGTTATGGTCTCATGGTTAAGAAAGGTAGAGATGCTGACTGTAAGTTTCTTGCCCAAGACTTGAAACTATAAATGTTCTGGAGGATGTTAGCTTAACTCCTGTTTTAATAGAAATAGGAAAAAAGCATACTCTTTTCAGTAAAATGAAGGAGTTTGATGTACTTAAAACTTTCACAGTGTATAATGGCTGTTCTTTAAAAAAAAAATCCTGGTCACAGTGCCTGGCCAATTCATGTTTTAACTTCCTTATGATAGCCATTGGGTGGAAGGAGAAATAATTTTTGTATAAGCACAAGGGGTTTCACTTTCTATCCCATCAAAGAACAAATCCCTCAAAGTAGGGAGAGATGGAGTTGTGAATCTGCCATTCCCTCATATTTCCATGGGAGTCCTTCTCTTGGTATGAGCATATTACCATACTGGGTAGATTCTAGGATTTAAAAATACATATTTCTTACCCAGTGTGGCCCTCATTAGTGAAATACTGTAATCTGTGATACACAGAATCTTTCAAGGCTATTTTAACATATGCAGTTTTCATGGATCCATTGGCTCTAGAACCTCACTCCCACATAAATAACAATTTCAGAGTGCTTAGTACCGGACTCAATATATATGGATGGGATAGATCAGCCTTTACTGGGTTAATTGTTAAGGAAAAGAAAATATTTTCTTATCTCTGTGACTAATTCATTAGAAATCTTTTGCAACACATATTGTTATTGTGAAAAGTTTGTTAATAATGCATTGTTTGTTAAAACTTTCTATGTGCCCTTTGATATTTAATTTATCCAGTTTATGCCTACATTTTACTCAGTTTTATTATTGGGATAAAACTTCTTTTCATATCTCTACATAGAGTTCCAGCTTATTTCCCATAATATCTGTCAATTCAAATGGTTTGTATGTCTGATAATGCAGTATTAATCTGTTAGTAAGATGTATAGGTATATTTCCCATATATGTAACTGGACATAGGTGTATATCTCTCTTAGGAAGTCATTTCTGTGATTGATCCATAATTTAATAACATGGAGCCATCCTTACAGTGAAAAAAATATTTGATGAAATATATATATATAACCTTAAATACCTTAAACTTTAAATTACTGATATCCACAGAGGTTTGGCTGTTTTCAAAGCGAATTAGTCAACTAGTGTGAGGCACTGGTTTTTACTATAGCAGGAATTCCATCCTTGGCACTGTTGCATTTGGGGCCAGATACTTCTTTGTGGCAGGGGCTGTCCTGTGCACTGTGGGGTATTGAGCAGCATCCCTGGCCTCTGCCCACCAGTTGCCCATAGCACACACCCCCACCCCACACAACCCCCTGGTAGTGACAACCCAAACTGTCTCCAGACATTGCCAAATGTCCCCTAGGGGCAAAGTCGTCCCTGGCTAAGAATCACTGCACTCAAGCAATTTTTTGCAAGTACGATGTACATATGATTTCTGGCAGTGGTCTTTTCCTAAATAGAACTTACTGGTTGCGGCCAATCTGTCAAATCTTTGTCCAAGCCTACATATAAAACGAATCTTTAGGTGTCACATTACAGTGTTTAAAGTGCTTTCGTATGTACCACCCCATTTGAAACTGAAACAGTCTGATGTGGATGTTAATTATCACCTAGGAGCCTGAGAAGTGGGAGCTTCTAGAAACTGAAAGATAAAAGTTGAAAATGGAATACCTGAAATAATCTCCCTAGAGACAGCAAACAGAGTCCACGCAAAAATGGTTTTTAATCTATATTTTAACAACAACTTAAACTCTTTGGCACTCCAGGCATCTCCCTCCTTTCCTTGTGCTCCTGGGAACAGGTAATCCATCCCCTGGTGGCCCTCCTACCCCCTCTGCCAGTGAGGCCGCTGCCCCGGAGGTGGGAAGAACTCTTCTGGGTCCTTCTGCAATCATGCTGACTTTTTCCCCCCATTTTAAAATTGAAACCCAGTACAAGATCTAATAATGTGTCCTGTAATTTCCTCTTTTTTTTTTTTTTTTTTTTTTGCCCCTGTGGCCTGGAGGTTCTAATGAGAGAAGTGATAGTGGAAAAGGGAAGCACAGTAACCTTCTGAAGAATCTACTTGCAAAGAGTATATCAAGTATCTTATTATAAAGCTTTTTTTTTTTTAAACATTTTGAACCAAATCTCAGGAAACTCCTTTTAATTTTTTTCCTGTTTTTATTGACAGGAATTGATTGAATTACAAAATTTGAGGTTGTGGTGTCTCCTTCTGTTTAAAACTAGGTTGTTGCATCTGCCTTTATCCCTGACGGCCTTGAAGTTGAAGGCTCTGTGGTTATCCGACAACCAGTCCCAGCCTCTGCTCACGTTCCAGACAGACACAGACCACACCACAGGGGAGAAGATTTTAACCTGTGTCTTACTTCCTCAGCTGCCTTCTGAACCTACTTGCCAAGGTGAGTTTAATATAAGGACAGTATTCACATGGCCACGGGAATGCGTGGAAGCTGACATCCGTAAGGCCACGCGTGGTTACACTTGGTCTGATCTGCACCTAGAGCCAGCTCAGGTGAGGTCACTGTGGGACTCCTCTGGGAAGGTTCTCCTGCATCCTTGCAGAAAAAAGGCCACTCACACTCATTTGTCATGTCTGAAATTCCATAAACGGCCTTTTGGTTTTGAATCACAGCAAAGGCTGAAAATGCAACACTTCTAGAAAAAGTAACAGAGTCTCTTGAAAACCAAACTGATAGTTCAGAGGATTGGCAGTTAACACCACTGGCATGCCGTTTTCAAGCCAGTGAGTTATTTTGAGTCACTGTATATATGTATTTTATAAATTGTGTGGTTTTTAAAAAAATATTCACTCTAACATCAGAATGCTATTATAAAAGCCTTTGCTGAGACCTGGGTTTGATAGAGGAGAACTGGGGTGCCCTGGGGAAATGGGGAGTCCAAGCCAGAAGGCCCCAAAGCCACTGTGCCAGTCCCAGCTATAAGAGCGCTTCTTAGAGCTGTTAGTTGAGCTTCTAAGGCTCTAAGAGAAAAAAATGTGGTAGCAGTGTTACTGTTAGCTTTATCACTGTCCCAGAAAATTTCTGAAGTTACTGCGTAAAAGAAAATTATGAAAAAAGGACTCTAAATTATTATGATGGTCTGTAATAAAATGTTTAAACATGAATTTAGCAGATATTTTATATAATCTTAAATAGAATTATATATATACATCATTAAAAAAGAAGAGGCAACCCCGTCCCAGGTCTTTTTCTTTTTGTTTTTTAAAGCCAAAACTTAGAGATTCAGACAGTGGTTTGCCCTGCTTATTTCTGATTATGTGCCCCTGGCACGCCGTATGGGTCCTGCCCAGTCGGCCACGCGGTTGCTATAGAGCAGTTGCCAGGTTCATGAGCCAGAGTTCCCTGCTGATGTGATCCTCGTACCTGCAGAGAATCTGCCTCGTTGTGGCGCGCTGGAGAGCTTGGTAAACGACGTCTCAGATGAAGCCTGGAACGAGCGTGCTGTAAACAGAGTCAGTGCGATCCGATTTTTGGAAGATGAAAAAGATGAAGAAGACAATGAAACGGTATGCTAACGGTGATCCTTTTGCCTTTGTGGAAGTTCAGAGTTAAAAGATTGTGTATGACATCTCATAAGGGTTATCTTTATTTTCAAATAGCATGTTCTCTGTTTTGCATTCAGCATTTAGGGATTTTTTAGAAGACAAAACTAGGTGCTTCCAAGTACTGAGTCACAAAAGGCAAATAAGGCAAATGGAATTTCTGTTGTTTTTTTGTTTGTTTGTTTGAATAATTTATTTCAAATTTTTGCTTCTTTGTGATAGTTTTCCTCTCCCACTCCCTCTGTTTTCTTAAAATTGGGAATCTTTTTTTTATTGTTCCAAATGAATGAGTCTCTTCCCACCCTCCCCCACCATTTATGGCTGCGCCATGTTGACTCCATTCACTTGTCATAATGTGACTTAGCAATAGACTTATCTCTCTTCTTCATGTAAGCAAGTTACCTTAACCTTTGTGTGCAGCATCTGTGATCTTAGCTGGATTCTCTTTTAACAAGTTTTTGTTCAGAAATCGGGAATAGAGTTGAGAGTACCGCTCACTCTCACTTTCATCCATACCTTGACGATGGCTCTCAGACACCCATCATCTCTCAGCGCTGGTGACAGCTCTTGACATCTTCCTACCGGTTGACTTTGGCCCCTTCAGCTCCTTGCAGTGATTGAGGTTTTCATCAGCAGAGCTTAGAGGGAGGACTTGCAGCCCCCAAACAAAGGGCAGTTGTAAAATTACTGCCTATAGTCTTTGTTATTCCAGCTGTCACCAGATGGGATTTTAGGCATTTACAGTAGTGGAGTGCAAAATGGGAACTAGGGATGACAAAATAGCTTCAACATAGATGCTTCTTTAATGCTTACCTCAAGACTTGTGTAGAGTGTGATTATTTCACCAGTTACTTCATTATTTATTCACTTTATGAACCTAGTTTGGTTCCTCCTGAAGCTCCTGGATAGACCCTTTAAAAGACGCAAATGTTCTTTTATGTGCTAAAGATCATGCAACCTATTAAATAAGACAGCGTTTTAAAATTTGCCCATATCCCGTTACTCATCTTCCAGCACTGTGGTCTTTTTAGAAGAAAATGTGAACTTTCATCATTAGGTCATATAAATAGCACTGCAGCCAAATAAGAAAAGAAATCCTTCTCTCTTTCTTCCCTTTTCCTTCAACGCCCATGCCTCAAGGGTTGAAGAAAGCCAGAATCACTTTGGGTAATAGAAGGACATTATAGTGATGTTAATTTAGAATTAGAATTTTTTTATTTACTTCATTTTTTTTGTTGTTTCTCCACATCTCATAATTATATCTTAAATTAAAAAAAATGTTTTCCTAGAGTTTATGGAAACTTATTTTTATTTTATACTAATATCATATTTTTAAAAGTATTCTTTTATTCTAGAAGTAATCCTTTTATCGTGACTAGATAAGTTATATGAAACACTTTCATCTTCCATTGACTACCAGTGAGCGGTTGATAAACGCACTTATCTCCAAAGAAAGCTTTTCCACCCACCTTAACTCCTAATTTCTAAGAGGGGTGAGATTCGTACAGGAATGCTAACGCCTTAAAGCTGCACGTTCTGAAAAAGTAATGGAATAAAACCAAAAACGCTCCACTGTTTGTTTTCAGAGAACGCTTCTAAGGCGAGCCACTCCACACCCAGGGGAGTTAAAGAACATGAAAAAGACAGTGGAGAACTTACGGAATGATATGAATGCTGCTAAAGGACTGGATTCAAACAAAAACGAGGTCAATCATGCCGTTGACCGAGTGACCACTTCTGTGTAGAATTGCGCCTGCAGGTGTTACCTCCCGTGTCTTCCTCTGCTGTCGAGATGTTCCCATCTGCTTCTGAGGAGCCTCCCGAGGTCCTCGTCACCAGCACCTTCGCGTCATGCCCCCATGTCGAGCGTCAGGATGCTGCTGTCTCCCAGGAAGTGCCTTACTCTCATCCCTCAACCAGTCATCGCACCAGTGGTTTCCCGGCATGATTTGTTTTTTAAATTCCAGTCGTTTGTAATAAGTAGAATACACTACTGTAAACATCTGACCTTTGTTTTTTGTCTTCTGTTGGGGTAAGGGAGAGCAGGAAGGGGAATTTGTACCCTCCTCCCTTCCATCCAGTGCTGGGACATTTTGAACCCAAGTTTCTCTTGGACCTACTGATAATAAGAGATAGTTTTGTGTATGGGGAAAAATTGATAACTTTTTAAACCTTTTCTGGCAGCTCAGATGGTGTAAATTTAAAAAATTTTGTATAGGTATTTTGTAACAAAAAAATATGTATTCTTTTTTGTTATTTTATCTTGAAAACGGTACATATTTTAGTATTTGTGAAGAAAAGCAAGTCCTAAAGTATTTGTTTTTATCTGTACCATCCACTTGTGCCTTACTGTACCCTGTGTCATGTCCAACCAGTTGTGAATGACGGCAGCCTTGAGCAGTGAGATGAGAATGGGAATGTGGTACTTTTAAAGCAGTGTTGCATTTTAATCAGTAATCTACCTGGTGGATTTGTTTTTAACCAAAAAGATGAATTACCGTCGATTTGTAAATTATATCAGTTGATTTTTTTTTTTTTGAGAAGATGAACCAAAGGATTGGACTGCTAAATTTTATTTCTTACATTTTCCCTTTTCACGAATAAGTTTCTTGTGATTAGTGCAGTTTCAGACTGCACAAAGGAAATTATGACTCTGAAGATGTGTGCCATTTGTAAAATAAAATAGAGCAAGAAAGCACAAAAAGAGAAAAACTGTTTCAGAAATTCAGTGAGTAAATAAATTATGTACTACAAACAAAAGTATGATTTTTATTCAAGAGAGCTTTAAAAGTTTTATGTCCAGATATAAAACCACAATAAAGCAAAATAACCTATCATAATAGAAATGTTGCTATCTTTATAAGTGCAATTTAATTTGTAAATAGAGTTTGAATCAAAGTATAACAACATACTGCTTCAAGATTTAATTTTAAAATCAGCTAATTTAAGGGGTATTTGGATAAATTTTGGTGTGTTTATGTTGATTTCTTTTTTCTATGCTGTGATAAAGAGAAATGAAAAGTGCCAGTCACTGTGTTGTTTCTAGGAAAACCATGTTGGTTTTCCCCCCTCCACTCTGAAATAAATTCACCCTTGATGTTGGCCATACAGCTTTTTAAAATTAATTATTTTGTATGTTCAAATGATAGTAGATAGCTGAATTCTTTGACGATGTATCCATTAAATATCCAAATTACTGCTCAGTTTTGAGTAACCTCCTGTGGGACTCACATTCACATGTTCTTCACACAGGGCAGGACCAAGAATTGCCTTCACTTATACCTCATAATTTTGGGTTGTGGCTATCTGGGCAATTGGACTCTTTAGAAACCCATTTTCAAGCAATTAAATGCAGTACCTTTAACTTCTATCCATTTATTTATTGAGTTTACTAAGCTGTTTAGGTTGTATATATGTATGTGTGTGCATTTTTAAAACTATTTATTGAGCTGAAAGTCCATGGCACATATGGCTGGTTTTCAGCTAGTCAGTTTTATACCTTGCTCCTTATTTGATGGGGTACCTGTTTTACGATTTTGGCATCCTCTGTTTTAAGTGTATAAAGATGATGCCACTAACTCATGGGCCAATTATATGTAAGCAAATTGGTTTTATTTCACAAGAGTTGTCTGGACATTGAACAAATAGAACTTGCATGGTATTTTTGGTTTGTTTTTATATAAAGCCGACCCTTTCCTACTCAGTTTATCGTGGCTTTAGTGTGCCAGAAGTGGACAGATTGGTGTGTGAATACTTAACTTTTTCTAGGAAATTTTTATGTTTCCTTTGGCCTGTCTCCTTTAGTTCACGTTCACCTGGTTGGTTTGGTTTGCTTTTTGTTTTAGTTTCTGTTTGTTTTCCTCCTCCCTTTGGGAAGGGAGCGCTACTTTCATCTTAGGCTTTTATACCACACGATGCCATAATGCTGTTTTAACTTCAGGATGCTAGAATCAAACTTAAACTTCACAATAGAAACAGCACCAACCAAACAATTCCAACTTGAGGACACACCAAGCCTTTTTCAAGGCTTATAGTTATAAGAAAAACTTATGTAAAAAGATACCCTTCCCTTGTGAGCCAGGTGACAAAAGTTCCAGACCTTGTTTCAGCAGAGAGTTACACAGTGCTGTCAGCTACCCCCCCACCCCCCCCACACCTCCCCCACACCCCCGCCTGGCTGTCCGTTTGGGAGAAGGAGGAGGACGGTTGGTATACAGCCTGTTTGTCTTGTGGGAATGACATGCAAAACCAGGAAAGGAGGTTAGTGTGACCTGTTCACCCATTTTTTGTTCATAGCGCTTTATTTCCTCGTTTGAGCAAGGAAGTTATGCCTCAGTGGATAAAATAGCCAAAAAAAATTAAAGGGGGGGTGAAATCATCAAAGTCATCAATGATGAAAGAGGGATGGGTAAGAAATCATAACATGTTTGCCTGGATGTTGGGGTCCTTTCCTGGAACATTTGGAGGAGTGGTCCTGACCAACCCAATCTTGCTGAACATTTGCTAGCTGGCTATCAGGGAGGCTAGGGAGCGAGGTGGGATCATTCCCACCAGCCTCACACAGCAGGGCTACTGCCTTTTGCAAAACCTACCACGCCTGAGGAGACACACTTAGAGGGTGGGTGGAGGCTGGGAAAATTCTGTGTGTCCGCGAGCAGCGAGCCCTTCCCTTGTAGAAGTGACACTCTGCCGGGGGCACGCTGCTGGTGTGCGGTAAGGCTGCACAGATGCTTTCTAGCAACGGACTGTGCACGGAAGCCACTTACTAAGAGAAGGTGAGCAGGGATGTCGGAGCTCAGTGACATCCACAGAGAATTGAAATCTCCCTTCACCAATTATAGTTGTCTTACCTCATCCAACTTTCCAAAGACCCAATTAAAAAAACTTTTTTTTTTTTTTTTTTTTTTTTTTTGAGACAGAGTCTCTGTCACCTGGGCTAGAGTGACATGGCGTCAGCCTAGCTCACAGCAACCTCAAACTCATGGGCTCAAGCGATTCTCCTGCCTCAGCCTCCCGAGTAGCTGGGACTACAGGCATGTGCCACCATGCCTGGCTAATTTTTCTATATATTTTTAGTTGTCCAATTAATTTTTTTTTTTAGTAGAGACAGGGTCTCACTCTTGCTCAGGCTGGTCTCAAACTCCTGACCTTGAGTGATCCACCCGCCTCAGCCTCCCAGAGGATTACAGGCAAGCCACCGTGCCCAGCCCCAAACTACTTTTTATTATGGAAAATTCAAAACATCCAAAAAGAATTTTATAATGGACCCTCCTATACCTAGCACTGACCTTCCACAAGGCCAGTACTATAAGCCATTTAAAAGGAACCAAGTGATGTTTTAAAATACATCTGTAAGAAGGTGGCTGTACAATGAAATTTTTTTTTTAAAGAAGCTCAGGAAAAGTGAGCGTGTCCTTTAAAGCAGTACTTTTGGAGTTAAAATCTTTTGTGAGTCCACAGAGCATGCCACTGGAATTACATGCATATGGACAGGGGTTCGAATTCCCGCCCTGTCACGTGGGTTTGAGCAAGATATTTAACTTGTCTGGGCCTCAGGTGCTTCATCCTTGAAATGGGGCAGTAATACTGCTTACAGGCTTAGAGTGAGGATTAAATGGGATACATAAAACAAGCTCTCAGGCAGTGGGTGGATGCTGTTATTACAGGTCTTGCTATTATTATAGCAGTGTCATTAGCAGCTCTGCAGTGCCTACCACCAAGCCAACGGTATGTGATCAGACGGGTGGTGTTCTCAGGAACGAGGACACATTCTAGTCCGACAGGGAAAACTTTATCCGAAAATGTTTTCACCTGCGGTTTTATATATAGACTCCTGAGTTAAGTAATGAATGATGGACATTTTAATTTGTCCAGTGGGTTTACTTAATGGCAAGTTTAGCCAGTGTGTTCACACTCCTAACACACTGAGTAGTCTCATGGGGTAACCCCCTCTTTGTAACTGGACTGAGTAACTACCATCCTCAAGGTAAAACTAGTTCCTACCAAAGAAGCCATTACACATCTGGTTGAGAAAAGGGTCTCTTTTTTTTTTTTCACAAAACACCCCTCTCTTTGCATGTCCTCGATTTTCTAGTTTTTGGTGTGTACTGCTTGTTTTGTCTTCTCCCCCTTTATTTCATCTTGGATTTTTCACAACTTTCTCCGTTTTCACCTCTTGCTGTGTGTTCCGTCTCCCGTCTCTCAAAGGGAGGCCCCCGTATCAGAAGGGACAAGTTGATTTAAGCCATGGATCATCCAAGGAGAGAAAAACCTGCTGCAACAGATACCTGAGCGCAGCCCGGCTCGGGCTGTGTCGAGCACACTCCCATCTTGCTGGAGTGCCTTCTTGTTTTAAAAGCAGACAGCTGGCGGGGAAAGAGAATCCAACCAGAAGAACCTGATCTGGTTAACTTTTGTTCAGCAGGCTGCGTGAAAGGTTGGCCACGAGGTTTTGTGTCTAGGAGTTGGCCGGGAGGAGTTAAAGTTACGGTGTAACTTGAAACTACGAGAGTGGGCACTCACTCTGACAGGCGTGGATTTTAGCCAAGGGCTCTTGAGTTCTGGCTGGGCAAGAGTCCAGCTCGGTTGATCCTCCAAGTTTCTTTTGAGGCACCAACATTGAACATCTAAACAAAAATGAGCTGCCCTTTTTGATAGTAAGATAGTGCTAGAAACGATGAGCCATTCATTGAGCCATTCACTCAGCACTTGCTGTGTGCCCTACACCAACCTCACTGAACACAGCCTCAATTTCCCAGAATAACCCCATGAAGTAGGTGGTGGCCATTTCCATTGTGCAGTGAAGAGGATTAAGACTCAAAAGAGTTTTGATGATTTGCACAAGATCAACCAGTAAGTGACTAAGTTGGAATTCAAATGCACATCTCCAGTGTCTAGCACCACAACTCCATCACTCCTTTGCTTTGCTCCCCTCCCCTCCCCTCTCTCTCCTTTCCTCCCCTCTCCTCTCTCCTCCCCTCTCCTCTCTCCTCCCCTCTCCTCTCTCCTCCCCTCCTCTTGCCAAAATACCGTGAACCTGTAATTACATTTAGAATTGTATTTGTTGCAGTGGTAATGGTTCTGGTCTTATTTATTAAGAAGATTTAAGTCTAAGTTATAGACAGAGATGAGTATGGAACTGAGTGAAATTTATGCAGAATTGGGCCTTCGTTTGTGTCTGTTAATACTTGTGGTTGCAAATGCTATAAATCTGCACCCTCCAGCCCTCCCACTCCCCTCCCCTCCCTATCATGCCCAATGGTAAGTGCCATGGAAATGTTTGTGGGTTCTTTGCCATCTCAAACTGTGTGCAAATCCTACAAACCTTAGGAGGTAAATTATTTGGTTAGTGGGTGACCAGAAAAAAAATGGATACGTTTTCAGCATGAACTGGAGTGAGAGTTTAGTAACCGGCTCTCCGAGAGAGCTTTAACATGTTCCGAAAATTGGCAGTTAGCTCTAGAGTGAGCTAATTAGTTCGGAATGATTCTCTATCCGCACTGCCTTTAATAGCCTACCCTTGGAGAAAAGACAAATCATGAACACTTGGGGAACTATGGTGCTGCAACTTGACCTTCATGCAGTTTGGGGGAAATAAGAAAGGTGACTCATGATTCGTTATTTAAAGTCATCCCTTTAGAAAGGGTTATTGTGAAAGATTTGATAAACAATGATTGCTCCTATTTAGGAACTACCATTTGAGCAGAGAAGCAGAAAACAGGAAGAATAGAAAACGTGGATGACTAAGCGATGTTCAATATTATTTGAAACTGGCTCTAGCACCCCGGTGGTGGAAAGAGAAGACCCTGTGCAGTCTACACGTGACAAACAAACTGGGTTTACACCAGGGCATGATAGAATGACACCCCACACCAGATCTCCTGTAAATTCAGAGTCTGCAAATGCTTTTCTTTAGATGCTTTCTCAAGGTAAGTCATAAGTGAAGTCTTGCAATTTGAAAAAGCAGTTTGCAAACAGTTGCTGAAGCTCCCCATGGGACTGCACTTAACTGAGGACCTGAAGGAGATATTCACAGGAAACGGGCTGTCCTGGGAGACAGTTTGTTCCTGTCTGGATCCCCCGTGTCCTGTGCTCTCGTTCATGCACCTGGCTGTTGCTTCCCGCCCCCTTCCTCAGCTAAAGATGTGAGTGCTTGTTTTTTAAACCTCGCTCAGCACTGCTTGAAAAAACAAAACAACACACTTACTTGTCTGGGCATTGAATGTTCTTCTTGAATTTTGGTCCTGCCCATTGGCCCAGAGGCATAATGGGTGGGGTGAGTTTCGGTGTTAGTTTGGGAAGTTTCGAGAACAGGGCTGGGTCTGTTAGGTTGGGGTTGCTCTTGGTGTTAATCATTTTGGAACATCTGAGGGTCAGGAATATTGCCATTGATGGCTGTGGGAGTTGTCATGCTCCGGCTCGGCCTCTTTCTCACAGATGACAGCAGATGTCCGCATTTTACAGGTCCCTGACAGATGCAAAGTAAGCCTCATGCATGTTGTGCTCTCACCTGGACACCTGAAAAGTATGCAGTATAGACAAATCTCCAGTTAGGTGAAATACCTGCTTAATGTCAATTCCCTTCCCAACAGTGACTGTCCACCTTCATTTTGATGCGTGCCAGCAGGAAAAAGTCATGCTCCAGGGGCCTGGGTGGAGGTAGTCCTTTGGAAACCCAGAGTTTGTCACCTATGGTGACTTGACCCTGGGCAAATTACCTACCTTTTATTCCACATCTCAAGTGTAGCAAATCCATGGAGCGGATAGGTTGTTAGAAGAAACAATGTCAGCAACCAAACATGAAGCTTCTCTTACATTTCGTTTCCTCTGTTCACAGCTACTTGTGCTTTAAAGAACTGGTATGAGTTCCTTAGAAAAATCCGTGCAGGCTGCCCTGTCTCTACCCTTAGCTCCGTAGATTTCTCCAGGATGCTCGGTGTGGCTGAGCTTATCTTGCTCACCATCTTATAACCTAGCATCTACTGTACTATTTTTCTTGAAGGCAACATTGTGCAATTGTTCCCAACCCTGAGAATCCTCTGGTGGCATTGTTAAAGCAGGTTGCTGGGCCCCACTCCCAGAGTCTCTGATTTGGCAGGTCTTGGGTGGGGGAATCCTGAGAATTTGCATTTCTAACCAGTGTTTAGCTGCTGCTGCTGTTGCTACTGGTCCAGAGAAACACAGCTGCAGTGTACTGGAAAAAGCAGCAGCTTTGGCGTTCAGCAGAGCTGGATCTAAGTGCTATGGCCCTTAATATTGTAACCTTGGGAGGTTTTTCTTAATTTTCCCAAGTCTCACTTAACTCATCTGCAAAATGGAAATAATATGTAGAGCTAGATGACAAATAGAGCACATAGAAGGTTTGCAATAAATACCAGCTTTTTTTGCTAAGCTGAAATGTGTGCAAAGTTGCTCCACGTGTAGGAGGCATAAGAGCATTTTGGTCTCTTTAGTCATGTGCTGACCTTCAGGCTCCTTGTGTTAATATATATAAACTCATGGGGGTTAGAGGAAGTGCTCACAGAAGCAGAAAGTATGCTCACCTGTGGGTGAGTGCCTAAGGGGAAGGCTGGAAATGCTGATGGCTAGATGTGGTGGGAATGTATTAACATCAGCCCACTCGCTGTGGACTTCCAATGGGCAGGACCCAAGTCTTTCTCATTTGTGTGTCTGTGCCTGAAGTCTGCAAACACACAATCTTCCCTTACACCTGAGCTGTTGAAAGAAATCCCCCAACCATTGGTATCTCAGACTGGGAAACACCCAACCTGAGACACCCAACTTCAGGATCCCAAACCTCACCTGCGTCATTAATGTAGCACAACAACCATTTTAGTGGCCTTAGGAAATAAGTTGCCTTATTCAACCGTTCCAGGGTTTCATTACTCTCCCCAAATTCATTATCCCCCTTGACACCAAAAGGATGATCCTCCAAATAGGTAACTGGTATGGAAATATACAGTAATATATAGATTAATAAATAAATTTTAAAAGAGATCCATTTTTATTGTCTAAAGCAAAATTGTATATTATTAAATATAAAACTACTTTTCTAGAGATCTGAGTAGTAGTGCTAATTATTTATCATATAATTAATTTCCAAACAATTTGTGCATCTTTTTTTTTTTTTTTTGAGACAGAGTCTCACTTTGTTGCCCAGGCTAGAGTGAGTGCCATGGCGTCAGCCTAGCTCACAGCAACCTCAATCTTCTGGGCTCAAGCAATCCTGCTGCCTCAGCCTCCCGAGTAGCTGGGACTACAGGCATGCGCCACCATGCCCAGCTAATTTTTTCTATATATATTAGTTGGCCAATTAATTTCGTTCGATTTATAGTAGAGACGGGGTCTCGCTCTTGCTCAGGCTGGTTTCGAACTCCTGACCTCGAGCAATCCGCCCGCCTTGGCCTCCCAGAGTGCTAGGATTACAGGCGTGAGCCACCGCACCCGGCTTGTAATACATTTTTTTTTTTTTTTTTTTTTGAGACAGGGTCTCACTCTGTTGCCCAGGCTACAGTGCCTTGGCGTCAGCCTAGCTCACAGCAACCTCAAACTCCTGGGCTCAAGCAATCCTTCTGCCTCAGCCTCCTGAGTAGCTGGGACTACACGCATGCACCACCATGCCCGGCTAATTTTTTCTGTATATTTTTAGTTGGCCAATTAATTTCTTTGTATTTTTAGTAGAGACGGGGTCTCACTCTTGCTCAGGCTGCTTTCAAAATCCTGACCTTGAGCGCTCCGCCCGCCTCGGCCTTCCAGAGTGGTAGGATTACAGGCGTGAGCCACCACGCCCGGCCCAATTTGTACATCTTTAGGACTTGTTTAATGTAGTGGTCAATAAATGATGCCCTTCCCTGAGCCATGATTTGCTTTGGAAATATCAAACGTTTTCAATAATATTCCTATTAAAATAGTCAATTCCAGGGGTTCTTAAACTATGAACCACTGCCTGTTTTCATAAATAAAGTTTTCTTGGGACATGGCCATGCCCATTTTTAAATGACTAGAGATGAAATGGCCCTCAAAGCCTGAAATATTTATTCTCGGGCCCTTTATAGACAAAGTTTGCAGGGGTTTCTGCTTCTACGGTTAATAGGTGCAACCTACTCCTTGTAGCCACCAGAGGGCGTGGCATGTGCTCCCTCCTTATCACAGCCAGACACCTGTCTGGACGCTCTGGCTTTCCAAATGTACTGAACTCAGAGAGCCTGTGCATTGGTCCTCACTGACAGCATAGTCTGCCCTGCCACTTGCTCGACCACCATTGGTAGAGCCACGCCCTCCTGCCTGGGCCCCATTGCTATCATAGGCCTGGCTGAGCAATATCACTGCATGGCTTGTAAATTTCATTATTGAAACTACTTAGCATCCTATAGGAAGGGATTCAGTATTTAAAAAATGGTTGAGGCAGCACATTTAGATGCTGTCTATCAGCCTTATTTATGGGGAAAATAAAGACTTTTACAAGTGAATTGGCAGTTTCCATTCCCCTCTACATGCACCCACAGTGTACTCGTGCTGGACCCTCTTGTTCCCAGACCTCACTTCCTTGTGACAGCTAGCTCCTCAGCCACACTCTGATCCTTTTTCTTTCGGAGCTTGCTCTATCGGTGATCCACTTTGCCCCATATCTCAGCCGTTTTCTATAAACATGTTTAAATCCCATCCTAAATAAGCAAAAATCCTTGATCTTAAGTCCCCTCTGTAGCTGTCTCCCTTTTATTCTTTTCTACCAAGGTTCTTGAAAAAGAGGTCTATTCTTGTCCCTCCCTTCTAAATTTCCAGACACCCCTCTTCCCATCACCGTGGGGACTCAGTCTGCAATACACAGCACCGTGGATCTGCTCTGGCCAGGTCCCCAGGCCTTTGTGTGACCACATCCAATGGACACTGATCCAGCTCTTGCCCTTCTAGAACCTCTCTGCTCCATTGGACTCCGTGGACAGCTCCCTCCTTCTCAAAATGTCTACCTCAGTGCTTTCCAACTTTTTTGACTGCAACTCAAGGAAGGAGACTTTAACATAGCAACCCAGTAAACTCATGGACACAGCTGAAATGAAAGTTTCCCAGCACAGCACTTATCCTTAGCTATGTGCAAGGAACTCTGACATTTCCAACTTCATTCTTTTTCAGTGCTGATCACAACCAACTAAAATTGATCTCATGACTCAGTGATGGGTTAGTCTTGCAGCTTGAACCCTTATGCCTTCGCCTTCCATGACTCTCTTTCCTCCGTTAATGAGTAATGAAGCCTCTAGGAAGCTTCTTGCCAGTTGATTAGCGTCTATGAGATAGTTCGACTGGCAAGAAGCTGTGTTGGAGCAAACTCTTTAGCTAGGGTGAGGGTGGGAGGAAGGTAGAGGGAAAATGAGATATAATAGATGTTTGTGGGTGTTGATGAGGTGAGGAAGGGCAGTGACAGAGAGGAAGATTGGGTTTGTAAATAGGACACGTAGGGAGATAAAGAGCAAGATTACAAAAGAAGAGGAAAGAAATTTGCCTAGTTGACAGGTCTATTGTGCAAAATTAACTCTGGAAGTGAAAAATGCAGTTTCATAGTACCTATTATACTTCTGGATCATTAAGGAATAAGGATCACATGTGGTTTTTCTCTTCCCTATGAAAGATCTAAGGAAAAAGCCTCACCAAACCCAGAGCATTTGCAGTGGAAATCCCCATTTTCTTTGCACTGGATGATGTATTCAGACAAGATGTCTCCATTACATGTACGCATTACACCTAGTTAAACATTGGAGATCTCTGCACGTTTCTCAGGTCCTCAGCATTGCAGGCAGAACAGAAGCAGGCTAAGAAACTGCAGATTTTCCAGCACTGTGGCTGAGATCACTAACCCATTAACCTAGACCCTCAGCACAGCCCCTTTTCTGAGCACATGCATGGGCATTGTTCCTACATCCCTGTGGCTGCTTGTGACTCAACTTTCACTGTCTGAAACTTTCACTTTCTTTACCATTTTCAAATGATAAGTGGGGAAATTGTTTCCTCATTACTACCTGAAAACTTGTTTCTAAAAGTCAATTTACTTTTGGTTTTTGCCTGACTGTTGCTGTACATTGAGTCCCCAGGGAACAGATTCTGAGATGGAGGTTTTCACGTGGGAGGTTTAAGGGGGGTGGTGATCTCGGCAACACTTACAAGGAGTGAGGAAAGCAGGGCTGGGCAGTGGGAAAAGTTTCACTGCAATATAATTGCAAGAGAGGCTTTGGCTGCTCCAACAGGGAGCTCAGGATCCCAACAGAGGCAAGGAGGAAGGGCTTTGTACCCCACAGCCAGTAATTAGATGTGGGCTGCCACTAGAAAGGAGGCATAAACTTGGGCAAGGCAGCTTCCTTCAGTTTAGGGACTCGGGGGTGAGCACTTAGCATTCAACCCACTCAACTGGGCAGTAAGTGCCTGAGTTCTGAAGGCAGATCTGGGCTGCACACTACATCAGCCACCACTGATGTTTGTCTACTCCCATAATCTTAAATCTGATTATTTTCTGATCTTGTACTCAATTTTAAATAATTTCTTTCTTAAGACTCGGTTTTCTAAAAACTCACTTTTTATTAGTACTTATTGTCTTATGACAGGAGATTAGGAATCATTAATTTATTAAATTAAACTGTCTCCAGATTCCAAATACCCTAAAGTGTCTTGTGACCCTAAAGTACATAGCTTATATTTTTTTCCCCACTTTTTTGTTGCTACATAGTCTAATTTCTAATCCAGTGAAGGCCTCTGCCTTTGTAGGACCAAACCATTCATGATGCATTTTATTATCAATAGTTTCAGTGAATCAAAGGGCTAGAGAAGCAGGATGATTTTACTTTTTTTACAGAGAATTTTTTCAAAAATTAATGTGACAAAATGACATACAGTTGACTGACCCTATATTCTCTTGATTTGCTATATTTCTTATTTCCCCACCATCATCAAATTAAAAATATACAATGTGTGCCTTCAGAATTTTGCTTGAGATATATCAGGAGAAATAGAGAAATAATCCGTTTCATCCTGAGGAAAAGTCCTGAAAAGCACGACCCCTTTGACTTTTATCAATTATGTATAGATTACAAGTGTATCTCAAGCAATGTCCTACACAATTGAGCTTTACTTTATGCACAAAAATTTAAATAATTCTAATCATCCCTTAGCCCTCTCCCCACAAAAAAAGCAGGCTAGTTGAATAAATATGTTTGTTCTATTTTCTCTTCACAGCAAAAGTTATCTTGCAAACAGAAATAGCTGCTCTCCTCTGCACAATCATGTGAACCACAGTGTTGGTCACGAGCGTGGATACTGCTTCAAGGAATTCTACTGACTCCTGTCTCTATGAAATAGATGGAAACCTTTTTTATGTCCCATAACAATACATTATACAAGCATTGACTGTATGATGGTGCTCATGCTAGAAAACGTTTCCCAAATCAATCAAAATTTGGTGCAGAAGATGGGATAAGGTGTTGTAAAAAAGGCCAACAGCATCTATCATAATTGAGAAGAAAATTCTCTGAAAAATACTAGAGCTAATACTTAGAAAACAAAAGGCAGCGGTAAAACAGGTACACTCTAAATTCGCAAATTTTTTTTTGTATAGCCAGGTAAGGTGACCACTGCATTGTAATACTGATCCAATCCTAATGAAGCTCTGAGTTCACAATATCTGTATATTGCTCTTTGGGGAGACATCTCCCCTAATTTAAATTTATTTCTGTTTGAAAAATTGGCTTATGTGAGTCTTGAAGTGTCTGATACTTTAAGGTCTGATTTTTTTGTTTTGTTTTGTTTGGATACTTCAAGTTTTTGTTGTTGTTTTGTTTTAAATTTTTGACTGTGCTAATTCCTTGACTTGTAAATTGTTTTTGTGTCATTTGTAAGAGACAAAGATGCAGCAGGTCTAGAAAGGGCTATAGAACCAAGGGAGAAAGATGGGAAGAAAAGGAAGAGAAGTGAAGGAGAAGGCAGAGAAACTCGGGAAGGTATAACTGGTAGGAGACATCCTGAAGACCAAGAAGAGCAATGGCACTAAGAAAGCAGCCGCTGAACACCAGGTGAGGCAGGTGAGGCAGTCTGGCTGGCGGAAAGTGTTCTGACTTTGGTTCAAACTGGGCTTAGCTCTTCATTTTGCAGCTGTAAGTTTGTTAACCCATCAGCCAATATTTACTGAGTTCCTGATGTGTGCTGGGCACTGTGACAATCATGGTGAGACCTACAGAGTGTCCTGGACAAATGACTTCCAGGCTCTGAACCTCATTTCTACATCATGAAGATGATCGTGCCTATTGTATAGGGTTCTTAGGTTCTTAGGAGGAATGGGAGTGACACATGTCATGTTACACACTTAGACATTATAAGCGTTTCCAGTCTCAGTGATGTTTTTGGTTGGCTACATCTGACATGTTATTTGTATCCAGACTTCAAGGATCTCACTTTTTTTACGTCCATTCCCAATGGATTATCAAAGGGGTCTTTCAAATGTAAAGAAAGCCTGTTTTCTTGAGTGTGCTTAGGGTGTTCATTTCCTGTCCCTTTTTCTTCCTTTTCCTGTTGAATAAGCAGATACTTCAAATATAATCTGCCCCGAAATAGTCAAATTTTCTCCACTCCCCAACTCTGCTGCTTTCTCGAGTGTGTTTCTGTTCAATCAACAGCACGTCCACACGCAGAGTCCTGCCAGCCCGAAGCCAGGGTCCCCACAGTCCCTGCCTGTCCATCCTCCACTCTCTTTGTCTCTCCACCCCCATTGCTACTTTCTACCCACGGCCTCATCACTCCTCACGCAAGACCATGGTGAGATATGGGGCCACCATGGACACCTGAAATGTTTGGGGACCCTTCTAACTGATGTTCTACATTTCTGATCACTTGTTTTGGAAGATGGGGCTGTGTGGGAGAAGAGTGGGAAGGAGAGCTGTTGACACATCTGGCTTCTGTAAGCCCCGCACTTCCTTACCCTCTTAGCACACCAACCAGTAATGAACTTAGACCATCCTCTATACACCTTACAGGGCAATTTATGGTTCAGGCATACCCCTCAGGCATCTCACTACACAGTAGCTCTCAAAATGTTTGTCCCAACTTTGCTGAATTTTCTCACGGAGAAGAGTGTGGGTGAATATTTTGTTTTCCCCAGCTTACAAAACTTCAGTGGATGTGTTAACACCTGGAGCAGACTACTAACCTGCCCACTTGTGTGCATGCTCCTTCTTTCCTCTTTTACTGCACTTTATAAAATCTGAGATACCATCACTGAAAGGTCCACCAAGTTTGACTCACCACTAAGACACCCAAGAATGGGGAGTCTAAGAACAAACCCCCAAGCAAAGGTGGGACCCCAGGGACTGTACCTCAGTGAAGGGAAAAGGAAAAGTATGCCCCACCTCTCACCAAAAAAGGAGGTGGGAAAGAAACATGTCTCATCTGCGGAGATAAGAAAAAGAGAAGTTTCCCTTGAGAACTTAAACCAGGAGCTCTTACTCATATAGGGTTGTGGTCTGAATGCATACTGTGGTTTTTGAAAAAATCTAAGGCAGAGAAATTTAATTTAAAATAGTCTCATGTTGGAAATGCCCCTAGATTACTAGAAAAAAACATATGCAAATCAACTCTGGGAAAAGACAACTTCAATCCAGGCTGGCAGTGGTGGTAAGATGAATCCTGGTGTCAGAGATGTCAGTATGTGAACATGTATGTCTTAGAGTAAGTTGTCATGGTGATGAGTTTCAGCTGGACCTGTGGCCAGGCGGCCAGAGTCTGCATTTCTTAGCCTTCCCTGCAGCTAGGGGGTGTCGGGTGACTCACAAGCTTGAGAGCAGGCTTGGGGCCTGCCCCTTTTCCATGGCTGGAAACTGGTGACCACTGCAGCAACCTCCCTGGACCCAGTGTGGAAGGTCCCAGTTGGAGATGACCGAGCTCACCCCCCAGCCGGGGTCCCTGGATGGGTGGAGACTTGGAGACAACACTTTGCTCTAGACCAGGGGTTGGGTGGGTAGTAAAGGATCACACAGCAATTTTTAGGCTTTTCTGGCCATAAGGTCTCTGTTATACTACTCAACTTCACCTGTTGCAGAGGAAAAGCTGGTATAGACAACAGGGAAATGAGTGGGCATGGCTGGGTCTCTATAAAACTTTATTTACAAAGCAGGCAGCAGTCTGGATTTGGCCCCTAGGCTGTCATTGGCTGACCCCTGTTTGGAACACTATATGAAATTTATGCTACTCTATTTTGGGTTTGCTTGTTATAGCATCTTAGCCTGCATCCTAACTAATGCAGCCTCCCTTATAGATAAACTCCCAAGTAATTTTTCAACTGGCCCAACTCTTAATCCAGTTCTATTCTCACCCAAGCTGGCAGTGGTCTTCACTTGGTGATCTGCTTTCAGTCTCAGAATCCTGTGTGGAAAGACATATATATTTCCAAAATATATATATCTCATTTTCTTCCTCCTTATAATGCTCCTTGCTTTTTCAAGCAAAAGGGGAGGTACAATCTCCTAGAGAGCCAGAGGAGAACCCAATGCAGCTGCCCCTACCTACCCCTGCAGCTTATGCCCCAGGCTCTGTTCACCTGCAGAGAGGGTGTCAATTGTGCAGCTCCCTCTAGCTGGCATGGCCTTCCAACATGTGCACGCCAGTCATCCGTCTGTCAGGACTTAGTACCAGGGTCCCCTTCTTTGACGGGCCTTCTAGATTCTCTCCCTCCTGAGAAATGAATTGCCTGTAAGTAGGGACTGTATCTTGTTGGTTTTTCTTCCTCCTAAATCTAGCACAGAGCAACCTCTGTTCATGCCTTGAATGAGTGATTCTTCCCTCTTCTGTCACTGCTGGTAATTAAAAAGATCTCTTTACCTAGGAAACATAATATTTATCAAATCAGAGAGCAGAACAGACCACTTCATTTAGACATGATAAAAGGAGGCCCACAGACTAAGGATATTACACAAGGTTTATTTACCTTTTATTTTTTCACCGTCATATCCCACCTGTTGTGAAATCCTACCCTCCTCCTTTTACAGTCCTACTCCTACCCATCTCTACAATTAAAATCCTTTCTTATGTATTCACTCACTTTTGCCTTGAGATCTGCAATGCTCTTTGAAAGCACTGTTGCTCAGACCATGTCCTGGTTGGATAAGATCTCACTCTGTCATTCCTCATATTATACATCCAGTTGCCTTGCACAAACAAGTCATGCCATCCCTTATATTATATATCCAGTTGCCTTACTCTTTACCTGGTGGAAGAGGATGTTAAGTGAAATGGTTGCCTGAGATCCTTATCAGAGTAAGTTGTGAGACAGACCACCCTCTTTGTAGGACTGGTGAAAAGTTTGTGAGTCAGAGCTGGACTGATGACTTCTAAACCTCATTCCCACACCAAGCGCATGAGATGGTGGGTGATCAGAGAGCAGGGGGAGGGGAGGGCGTGTGGAGGAGGTGTGCAGAGAGAGCTGCAAGTGTGCTGGGAGTCTGCCCTTCCCCCACCAGCACCCCCAGTGAGGAGGAGTGGGGATGTCTGCTCCTGTCTTCAAGCCCTGCAGTGGAGGCTGCAACAGACCACCCCAGAGAGCTGGATATGCACCTCTTAGAGCAGGTGTCCTCAAACGACAGCCCATGGGCCACATGCGGCCCGCCGAGGACATTTATCCGGCCCGCCAGGTGTTTTTGCTGCCGCTGCCTGTCCTGCTTAGCAGCCGACTTGTCCCGGGCCCACAGTGCGCATGTGTGGAATGTGTGCCGCACTCTCCAACGGCCCTCCAACCGTCTGAGGGACAGTGAACTGCCCTGCTGTTTAAAAAGTTTGAGGACCCCTGTCTTAGAGTGATAGGGCTGGCGTGGCCTGAAGACTGTCATTGTCTCGAGGAGTCTCGCGGCCAGAGACTGGGTGGGCAGCGGCGCGAAGGAGAGCTACTCTGGGGTTGGCATGGACCAGACCTGCCACAGATTGTCCTGAGTACTACCCTGGATGACATCTGGGTGCAGGTGAAAGATGCAGCATGGGGTCACCTCAAATCTTGTCCAAGGGGGCCACCTCTCAGCAGAGAGAAGCTGAAGATGGGACTAGATTCCTAGGAGCCTCGAGCAACCAGTAGAAATAGAGATGCACGTGCCTGAGGAAAGAGCCACATTGATGAGGAGGTCACCAAAAAAGTCCACAAAAGCATCAGCAAGAGAAACAACTCTACCCCGGGGTGCACAAAGCCAGCGTACCATAGTGCCAACCAGGGCAGAACTTTTCCTCCCCCCTGACCTCCCCTCCCTCTCTCTTCAACCCCGGAGGGGTAGACTGACCCCAGCAAGCAAGCTGGCAGAGGTGGAGGTGACAGAGGAGAAGTGCTGACGCTGCCCGTTCTGCAGGGCTGGAGCCCTGCCTGAGGCCGGGCCTTGCTGGAGGAAAGGAGGAAGGCAAAACTGTACATCCTGTGCCCACTTGGTCTCTGATACTGGCCCGGAGTTTCAGATTTCTGCACCGAGGATGTTTGCATTGGCTGTGAATGACCAGAAACATCTCAGGGACACCCTGCATTTTCAACAGGGGCCTGGGGGAGGTGGAGGCCATGAACACAAAACTGTTGTACGATTACGTTTCCCCACATCAGGCTTGATCAATACATTAAAATTTGTTCACCTACATTTTTAACTTGTGAAGACAGTGACGTGTGTATCATTCCCAAATCTTTGCCAAAATTAAAGGAAAAGTTGGAAGGCAAAATGGCGTGCTTTGGGAACTGAGGTTATACTGGGAACTAGGGTGTTATTTGCTAAAAGTGAAAAAAACTACCACGCAAGGAAATTAAGAACCGAGCCCGTTTTCTTGTTAACTACGTTCTCAGGCACTTTAATAGCATTTCATAAAAGTGCCTTTCACACTTGAGATATCTCAGGATTAGGAATATGTTATTTTCCACTCCTCGTCTGCAGCTTTTTGGAGAGGGAAGCAGGCAGGATCACAGGGAGTCTATTCTGTTCGTGAGAATCCTGTCCGAGTGCAGAAGACACCCTGGTTAGGATGGAAACCCCCCGAGGAGGAGTGAGGCTTTGAGTTTTCAGGTTCTCCCTAGCGCTGACATCTGTTGGAAGCCAGAATCCTGCAGAGGGTAAAATACCTTCAGAATTAGCCTTCGCTGGGCTGTTACAAGGAGCCAAGTGGAAGAAAACTGGCCATCTGGAATATTACAGCTGAGGTTGCTGGCCGCGCAGGTGTGGGAGTGACGATGACGTCAGCGGCCGGGGCATCACCCTCGTCTTGCCACAAATCACTGGCAAAATGGCTTTCCTTGTTCACAACAAGGTATGTGTGGAATAAATATACTCCTGTTGCTGCAGAATTAGACGCAGGGAAGCTCAGCTACAGAGACCGAGGTCTGGGTTTTGGAGGGGAGGCTCCATAGCAGTGAGTGGGAAAGGAAGAGCTTTGTGTAAGGGCGACTAATTTGTACCATGGGTGGGGTCACCCCATGCTTCTGGGAATGCAAGAGGAGGCGTCCACAGACGTCCACAGTGACAGTTTGGATGTGGCTGCGGGAGCCAGCTGGTGTCCATCCTTTCTAAGAATATTCCTTACCTCTAAGTTTATTTTTATGTCAATAAATATGCACACTAGAGTTTATTTATGTGTATATCTAAAACAATAGCAATAAAAATAAAATGAGCACCTGCATACATCCCATCCAGCTCAGAACACAGAACATTGCCAATATTTTTGAATTCCTCTGCACACCACGTACTGTCCGTGTAACTGACCAAATACTCATCTGTGGTCTATGTCCCTGTTCCAGAGGGGACCACCATGCTCCAGAATTTTTGATTATCAATCCCTGACCTCTCTTGTTAATTTTACCTCACATGCATATATCACTGATTGATACATTGTTTAATTTTGCCTGATTTTGAACTTTGTATAATAACTAGAATATATAATATATAATATAAAGTATTATATAAATGTATAATATGTTATTATTTTTATTATATTATTATTTATACATTTTATGTATAAAATATATTTTAATATATACTTATATAAATATATAAAATATATAATATAATATAAAGGTCTCTGCACTTTTATATCTTGCTCTTTCACACATTTATTTTTGAGATTCATTATGTCTATATGTGTAACTGGACTTATTCCCACCGCTGGGTAATGTTCTGTGGCATGGATATATATCAAAATTGGTATATTAGTTCTACTCTTGGTTGACATCAAGATAGTGACATTTTTTTCTATTATGAATAATGCTCCTGTGATCCTTCTTGAACATAGTTTCTGCAATGCATCTGTAAGAGTTTCTTTTCGGTTGCAATCCTTGGGATAGGATTACTGAATGGAAATGGAGTGGAAGAGTATGTGAATGTCCGATTTATAGGGCATGCCAAGACATTTTCCAAAGTACATGTTCCAATTTATAATCATACCAGCAGTGTATAAGAATTACCATTGCTGCACATCCTTGATTACTGTTGGTACTATCAGACTTTACATTTTTATCAGTCTGGTGGGTATGACATGATATATATATATATAAATATATATATATCAAAATACATATATAAAATGATATTTGGTATCTCATATGTATGTGAAATGATATCTGATATTTAATTTGCATTTTCCTGACAATTATAATTCCTGACCTAGTAAGTTTGAGTATCTTTTCAGAAATCATAGATATTCTTTTCTCCTGTGAAATTCGTATTCCTGTCTTTGGCCCACTTTGTAAAGCTTGTTTTTCCTTATTGTGCCATAGGCATTTCTTATTTGCAATATTTTGTCAGATGTATTGCAAATATTATCTCCCAGTTTGTGGCCTGCCTTTTTACTTTCTTTGTTGTATCTTTGATGATGAATAGGACAAATAGAAGCTTTAAAAAATTTAATGTAGTCAAATATACCAATACTTTCCTTCATGGTTTTACATTAGGAAATCCTTCCCTACTCTGAAGTCATAAATCAATTCTCCTAGATTCTCTGCTAAATGTTTGAAAAATTTTACCTTTAACATTTCAATTTCTCAATCCATGTGGAATGTATGTTTGTGTACGTTTATGTGTATAAATGCTCCAAATGCTTGCTCAGTTGCCTGAATAGGCCCTCCTGGGACCAGGATTCAGGACAGGAAGCATTGCATGCCAGCAGGGCACCTCTGTGCACTCTGCAGTGGGAGTACACCCAGCACTGTAGCCACCATTCTTTAGCTCAACAGTGACAGTTTAGATGTGGGGAAGAACACTACTACCATGTTTCCCCGAAAATAAGACAGGGTCTTATATTTAGTTTTCCTCAAGAAGACACACACCCTAGGGCTTATTTTCAGGGCATGTGTTATTTTTTTTTTTAAGTGCGGAACAACAATCTACATTTATTCAAATATAGTTAAGTTGTCTTTTTCTGGAACATCGTCATAACTCTCCAAACCCCGAATTCCATCCTGAATTTCTTGCGACTCTATTTCCTTTAGAACCATGGGCCCCAATCTCTCATGTCAAGCACTAGAGCTCTCATGGGGCAGATGAGAAGGGCTGCTCGTCTTCTTTACTGCTCTGCAACGAAATGCATGGGTTGTGCAGATACGCTGCGTAGCCACGCCCATCACTAGGTCTTATTTTCGGGGTAGGGCTTATATTGCGCAAATGCTTCGAAATCCTGCTAGGGCTTATTTTATGGGTAGGTCTTATTTTCGGGGAAACATGGTACAGTGGCTGAGAAGTCCCCAGCTCTGTAGGAACTGTGTAACCACAGCCGTAGCTTCCAGGTTCTGGCAAAGGAAATGCCTAGTTACAAGTTACATGGCATGAAGAAAGCTTCCCACCAGACGTTTATGATTCATTCAGTCTTCTCAGGCTAGATGAAGTTTGTCAACCAGAGATCATTTTTATCATAAGGCATTGCTGCCTGTCAACACACCTGACATTTCTGCCTATAAGGGTTTTGTTAACTCTTTGTCTTCCCTCACTTTGTGAGTGTGTGTGTGTGTATGTGTGTGTGATGAGTGTTGGGATCCATTTGTATTATTTTCCATGTAGATAACTAGTTCTCCCCAGCACCATTCGCTGAATAAGCCATCTTTTCTCAGTGATCTTCCATGCACGCTCAGTCATTTTTTTCAGGTTTCACTATATATGTGAGTCTATTTATTAGCCATCTATTCTGTTTCAATTCTGTTTTGTGCTACTCACTACCACACAGTCCTAATGAATATAGCCTTATCAGAAGCCTTGATATTCACACAGCCTACCTATTTCGGCAGATTATATTTTGTCTGTTTGTGATGGCTCTTTTAATCTGTCAGCTTGGCTAGGCTACAAGCCAGTTATGCAAACACTAACCTAAGGTGTTGGCATGAAAGAACTTTGCAGAAGTAATTAAAGCTCCTGATCAGTTGTCTTTGAGTAAGAAAGATTATTCTGGATTATCTGAGTGGGTCTGAATGAAAGTGTCATAAGGCCTTAAATGCAGGACTAAGGTTTCCCCAAGAGAGAGAAGAAATTCCACCTGTGGATGGGAACTTTGGCCTGTAACTGTGTGGTCCCATTGTGCTCATGACTGCGTCCCCTGGGACCACTGAATCAGCCCCTACAGCCATGTAAGCCAATTCCTTGGAATAAATCTCTATGTCTGTCTGTTTCTCTATGTCTCTGTGTCTGTCTGCCTCTGTGTGTGTGTGTGTGTGTGTGTGTGTGTATTCTGGTTCTGCTTCTCTTTTTGAACCTTGACTTATATATTATTCTTCTCTCTTTCATATAAACTACAAAATCCATTCGTCAAGCTGCACAAAAATACATGTTGGGATTTTGATTTATATTACATTGAATCTATATGTTAATGTGGATGGAACTGATGTCTTCGCAAAATGGAATCTTTTTATCCATGTTTTGTCAATTTAGGTCTTTTTGATACCTTTCCATACAGAGTTACAATTGCCTGCAAAAATCCTTATACTAGTAGCTATGACAAATGTCAGTTTTTAAACCTTGTTCTTATTAAATGAAACACATATATACAAATTGCACAGTCTAACGAATTATTATAAAGTAAACACTCTTATAATCACTACTCAGGTCAAGTAACTGAACATTGTCTGAAACTCGCTGAGTGCCCTCCCTGTTCGCAAGCCCCTTCCTCTACTTGAGAACATGGTTATTATTCTGACCTTGTGGAAATCCCTCCCTTTCTCTCTTCCTTCCATAGTTTTGCCATTCTTGTAAGAATTTCTAGGTAATATGGTTTAGAACTTTCTATAAATGGAATTAGGTAGCAGTGTAAGGCTATATTATTATTTAAACTTTACCTTTTCCGGTAAAATACATGTTTATCATTATAAAATGTCCTTCTTTATCTCTTAAACTCTTTTTTTCCTTAAAGTCTATGTTGTCTGATATTAATACAGCACACTGGCTTTGTCCCTGTCCTTTTATGTTCTACCTTTCTGAATCCCTATTTTTGATGACTGCTACAGTTTTCCATCTTTTTTATCTTTGCTGAGAATCCTTTACTATTTTATTGTCCTGCAAACTACAAAATATTATGTATTTGGTACAGATTTTCTTGTTATTTTAAGTAGGGTGGTTAGTGCAAATTAAATTCACCTCATCTGCCATTATCAGAAGCAGTCTCCAGTAGTATCTTCTTTTAAATTGCTTTTTCTTTGTGGCTGGCTTATAAAATCAAATAGTTTTTGTGCATTGATCTTACATCCTGTAGACTTGCTAAACTGATTAATTTTAGCTTTCTATGTATAAATGCTTTTGAATTTCTGCATAATCATATTATTAGCAAACAATAAGAGATTTTTATTATTTCCAATGCTTACACTATATATTTCTTTTTCTTGTCTTGCATTGGCAAGTATCTGTAATATAATGAGTAGAAAATAACAATAGTGGGCATCTTTGTCTAGTTTCTGATTTTAAAGAGAATCCTTTTAATGTTTGACCATTAAGCAAGATATTTTCATGGATTTTTTAACAGATAAACTTTATCAGATCAAGTAGGTTCCCTTCTATTCCTAGTTTGCTAAGATTTTTAAAAAAATTATAAATGATTATTGAATTTTTTGGAGCTTACTCTGCCTCCATTAAGATGATCATATGGTTTCTCTCTTTGAATCTGTTATTGTTGTGAATTGCATCTTTAGATTTTTTGAATATTGAACCAGTTTTGCACCTTTAAATAAATTCAACTTGAACATGATGCACCATCATTTTTAATACATTTCTTGACTTGGTTTGCTAATGGTTTATTTGGAACTTTTGCATCTATGTTCCTAAGTGGCCTAGAATTTAACTTTCTCATAATGTTCATGTCTGGTTTTGGCACCAAGTTTACACAAGCCTCATAAAATGAGTTGGGGAATGTTTCTTTGAAAGAACTAGTATAAGCTTGGAATTACCTGTTCTTTGAATACACGGGAGAACTCACTTCTAAGCCATCTGGGTCTTGTGTGTTCTTTGTGGGAAGATTGTAAGTACTGATTTAATTTATAGGCTGGATCTGCAATCATTAAAGGTTCCCGCCATGGGAGTACCTGCTGTGCCAGCAGGGCAGGCCCTGTCTGACCGCTGGCGGGCCACTCACTGCCAGCTTGCTGTCCTCCTGTCCCTCTCGGTTTGCTTGAGGGACAAATCCACAGGGGCTGCAGCTCCCCCTGGTGGCCACAGAAGAGAAGCTCTGAAGGAGAGCTTAGCGGTGGACTGCCGCAGCCTGGGGAGCCACAGTGGCTCTGGGTGAAATGAGGACAGGGAGGGACAAGTGAGTGAGAGCCAGGGACAGAGGGCTGGAGGGGCTGGTGTGAAAGCAGGCTCCTGTTCTTCCGCACACTGACATTTAGTTGCTTTATCTGGGGACATCCCAGGAAAGGGAAAGCAGTGGCAGGGCTGTGTGTGTGTATGTGAGGGTGGTGCCTGATTAGGGGGTGGCTCAGGGCAGCAGCTTTTTTTTTTTTTTTTTGAGACACAGTCTCACTCTGTTGCCCGGACTAGAGTGCTGTGGAGTCAGCCTGGCTCACAGCAACCTCAAACTCCTAGGCTCAAGCAATCCTTCTGCCTCAGCCTCCCGAGTAGCTGGGACTACAGGCATGCGCCACCGTGCCCGGCTTGTTTTTTCTATATATTTTTAGTCGTTCAACTAATTTCTCTCTATTTTTAGTAGAGACGGGGTCTCGCTCTTGCTCAGGCTGGTCTCGAACTCCCGACCTCGAGCGATCCTCCTGCCTCAGCCTCCCAGAGTGCTAAGATCACAGTCGTGAGCCACCCCCCCCCAGCCTTGTGCAGCAGCTTTTTACCAACAAGTAAGGAAGTTTCTTGAAATCGTAATGCCTGCTACTGCTGTTCTACTGTGCAGCACCTCTGAGCACTGGATATAGATTTTTGGATTGACTCAGCTCTTTGAAGACATTATATCACAGGCTTCAGGCTTTATTATCTGTGAGAAGTTAGCTGTTAGTCAAGCTGTAAATTCTTTTGTAGGTCATTTGTCTTTGCTCTCTAACAACTTTAAGATTTTAAGATGTTTTCCCTCTTCTGGCGTTTTGCAGTTTCATCACATAGCTAAGTATTGTTTCTTTTTATGTATCCTATTGGGCTTGCTGATGCTGAGGACTGGGATCTTTCATCAGCGTTGGAAAGTTGCCAGATACTGTCTCCTGGAACGTTGTCCCTCCACGTTCCCTCAGTTATCTCCCCCTGGGTAGTATAGTGTTGCCTTCTCACTTTTCTCTCATATTTTCTCATCGTTTCTCTGTGATGCCTTCAAGCTAATTTCTTCAGATCTAAATCTCTTCTCTCATCAACCATATCTAATGTGTTGTTTAACCTACATACAGATTTTCATTTCTACAAGTTCTATTTGGTCCTTTTTCAGAAACGTCTGGTAAACTTAGATCGTTTCTTGTTTCTTCATCATACTTCCAGTAATCTTTTATTTCTCTGAAATCTTAAACATGCTCATTTTAAATCTTATATGATGATTCCAATATTTGAAGTGTTTGAGGGTCTACTTCTATAATTTATCACTCTGCCGATTCTCATTCAAGCAGCTTATTTTCCTCTGTGTTTGCTTATTTTGTACTGTAAAGTCTGATTTTTTTTTTTACAACTTTGTGAGAAATATTTGAGGTTCCAGATTTGAAGTGTTTGCTTGGGTCAGGAACCAAAGCTATATTTTCATATTGGGGATTTTGGGGAATCCTATAAGTAGTATGAATTCTAGACCTAAACTCATTTTATTGTGAACTTACAGTTAATTTTGAGGGAAAGATTGCTCCACTCCTACCAGAGGCAAGGCAAAAATAGCCAAGGAGAAGATTACAACCTGCTTTTCCTGTGGAGGAGGGAGGTTAGAGAGGCTGTTTTACTGGCTGCAGATGTCGACCTTGAGAATCTCGGCACTGGGAGTCGTGGTTCTCTTATTCAGTCTCTATACTCCACCCTGTCTTGGGTTACAGATGTTCTCTAGCACTGGTGCTTGCTTAATTTTACCCAGGTTGTCCTGTGCACTGTACCAGGTAAGGTTTCACCTCATGTCTAGCAGTCATGTTGATGTTGGAAAGGAACGTTCCTTTTTTTCTCCCCTTTCCTCCCTCTCTTGGCCTCAACTCCCCCCTTATCTGGCAGGCTGTGGGGCCCCAGCTGGGGTACTGACTCTCCTCCCATCCCACCAACCCTTACTTCAGGAACAGTTTTAGTACCTAATAATGAAAGGACGCCTAACCTAGGCGTCCTTGTTGTTGTCACCTAGATTAGAGTGCAGTGGCATCATCATAGGTCATTGCAGCCTCAAACTCCTGGGCTCCAATGATCCTCCCGCCTCAGCCTCCAGAGTAGTCAGGACTATAGGTACTCACCACCATGCCTGCCTAATTATAATTATTTAAATTTCTGAAGGGCTCCAGCAATCCTGTTCGGTCCAATTTATTATAAGACACACACACAGAGCACCTACTGTATACTAGGCATTGTTCTAAGTGCTTTAGAAATATTCACTCCTTTAGTCCTTGTAATAACCCCGGGAGATAAGTAGAAATGTCCTTCTCATTTGGCAGTTAGGAACTGGAGGCTCACAGAGATTGAGAAACTTGCCCAGGATCATAGAATTAGTAAGCGGTGGAGCTGGGATTGAGATCTAGGCAGCTGATTCTACCGACCCAGTGCTTAAACCGAATGCAAGGCAGCCCTATGGTAATTCTTCATTAATTCTTGATCTGCTTCCACCATTGTTCTGATGGATTTTCTAAACCGTTTTTTTCCCTGGGTATTACAAATTTTTGGAAATAATCCCAGAAAACTCTCTCACTATTCTGCAAACTTCTTGATGTATTAGCCTGATTTAAGGTACCACATAGGAAACCACAAAAAAGTGAAGCTGGGAGAAGGGAAATGGAGTTCTGCTGATAATTCAATTGGAAAGGACAATACTGCAGGAAGGTGACCAGAAAGCCTCCTCTCCAAGCGCCTTGAGAAGTTTTCTGGATGAATGATAGTTAATGGGAATGTCAGCAGAAACAAAGGGACAGTCCCTTATCCTGGTGCTTTACAACAGTCATCTTTTTTTGTTGTTGTCACCTAGATTAGAGTGCAGTGGTATCATCATAGGTCATTGCAACCTCAAACTCCTGGGCTCCAATGATCCTCCCACCTCAGCCTCCAGAGTAGTCAGAACTATAGGTGCTCACCACCATGCCTGCCTAATTTTTAAATTTTTCTGTAGAGATGGAGTCCTTCTCTTGCTCAGGCTAGTCTCAAACTCCTGGCCTCAAGTTATCGTCCCACCTTAGCCTCCCAAAGTACTGGGAGTACACGTGTGAGCCACTGGGCTTGGCTGGTCACCTCTTTTTAACATCCTTTGGGGCTTAGAAGCTCCAGATGAACTATCAATAGTTTACGCACTACCCACCACCCTCCACTTTTTTTCAGTTTCTAAAATTGACTGAATATAGTATTGTGATACTATAGAAAATATTTTTGATGTGGATTAGAAGACCAGCAATCTAAATTCTACTTTTCCCTGGGTGTGTGGGTTTGTAATTCAATCCTTTTAAACCTCAGTATCCTCGTTTACAAAAAGGAAATGAGAATAGCTTTCCTGCTTCCCTACAAGATTTGTGCTTGTGTATGTAATTATTGTTAATAATAGTAATGGCATCTTATAGTCACCTACCTATAAACAGTGATAAGGGGAGTAAAGGAGTAAAGGAATGAAGTAAAATTCGAGTCGGTGAGTTTTGCTGCTTATCAAAAAGTTTCAGTGCATCTTTTGGATTCAGTGGTTTTATTTTCTTTCTTATGTTTTCTGCTATCAAGCCCACTTCCAGTATGTCACTAAATTTGTTTCCAAGATATAGGTTTTTAATTTTTATAGTGTGTAGTAATTTATGACATCCCTAGATAAATGTGCATTTTGTCCCTTATAGACTATGCTCATAGTTTTAGGGGTGTCACAGACCTCCTGTATATCATCCATCTCCTAAGGATCATGGGCTATGACTCATTTCCAAGGCTCCCATAGTTTCACCTGAAATGGACCAAAGTGAATAAGAATCTTCCCTGAGTTTGCAGATGAATTTGACAGGTTGGTGGCTGTTGGGCATCTGGCAGCTGGGAACTGCATAAATTTTAGGGTATCAGCTTTTTGATCATTTTGATGAAAGGAACTACATACTTGAACTATATAGTCTTTTCTTTATTAGCTACGAATATTTTTATCTAACATTATTAACTTTATAATATTCTCCAGAGAATTTCTCTTCTGGCCTAAAGAAGCATGTTTGTGAGTTGGTGGTGGTTAAGTGTTTAGAATTTCAGAATTGGATAAAAACCTATATATTTTCCATTCTTTGAAATTACAAGAAAAATAATCATAATGGCTAACTTGTAATATGGCATTAGGCAACCTAATTTCTGTTTTTAGGAATTTTTTTTTATGTCCTAAGAAACTGAGATGCAAATTATGAGATTAGCAACTTGTTCATTTATATGTATGATGTTAGTGTGAAATAGCTTTTAAAAAGTAGCTAGAGTCTTGTGTGAGTGTGTGTGTGTTTACTAAAACTGATTAAATGGTAAGCTTTCAATTTGTATATTTCACTGTATGTAAATTTTACTGTAAAAATTGCAAACAAATATGGAATTCTAGTATGGTGTATATGTGGAAGCATTTAAGGTGAAGTGTGCTGATGTTTATAACCTACTTTGAAATATATCAAAAAAATCAGATAGATTGACAAAAGGATAGCTGGATAGATCTGTGATAAAGTGAATAGAAAAAACCTGAAGAATCTAGGTGGTGTAGCCTTAGCTTGTTCAGGCTGCTATAACAGAATACCATAGACTTAGTGGCTTATGAACAACAGAAATTTATTTCTTGTATTTCTGGAGGCTGGGTAGTCCAAGATCAATGTATAAGATCAGGATCACAAAAGCAAGACTAAAGAATGAAAGAGCTCTCTAGGGTCTATTTTATAAGGGCGATGATTCCATTCATGAGAACTCCATCCTTATGATCTAATCACCAACCCCAAACCCCACCTCCTACTACCATCACATTGGTGACTGGGATTTCAACAGATGAATTTTGCAGGAGAGGGGGGAGAACACGCTGTATAGCACAGGAATATGGTATCCATTGTATAATTCTTTCAATTTTTAATGTTTGCATATTTTCATAATTAAATGTAGTCACAATGGGGAGAAAAGTAGCTGGGTAGATCCTTACATGATTGTATGTTCCTTTCAAATGTCTGAATTCTTACTTTTGTCAGCAAATATACTTAATATAGCAGTCTGTACACACAGCTGGCTCCTGAAACAGAAAACTCACACATAGACAGGAAGCAGGAACTCCATGAATCCCCAGAATTCAAAGTTATGAGCCTGGAATACCCTAATAAAACAATGCAGCCATTTATTTGGTGCCAGCATGTGTCAAGTTCTGCCCTAAAAACTTTTGAATGTCCCCAACTTTAAATCTTCCCAGCCATCCTCCAGGTGGGGAAAGGTAGAAGGCATTATTTTTACATTACAGATAAAGAAACTGAAGATAAGGGAGGGCAGTTCTCTCCCGGATTTTAAGAGGCCAGAATGATGTGATCGGTGTTAGGTAAGGATGCTTTTGTCGTGAGAGAGACCTTACTCAGTCAGATATTTGGTAACAGCAGTAGCTCACGTTTCATCAACATTTCGCTTTAGCGCCTAGCCAGTGATTATCTTTCAAGGAAATTAAACAAGAAAGAAAGAACAATCGGTCAGAACTTTTAGGAGCCTGAATCTTGGAGCTTCGTAGTATGGTCGACGGAAGCAGTCATTGATCCATTCATTCAGCAAATATTTACTGAGCACCTTCTATGTGCCAAGCACTATTCTAGGTGCAGGGGATATAGCAGTAAACAAAACAGATAAAGTCCATTGTGTGTGGACGTTCTAGTAGACATCTGAAATGTTAGTGATGGGCAGCCTCAACTCTAGGAGGAAACTCTTTGTTGAGGTCACATGAAAGAAGAGATTTCTTCTCCAGCAAATCATCTTTGTGCCCCTAGGACCTAGCATGGAGCTCATGTACAGTGGCTTCTAGGATGAAATTAAGGACTTTAGAGGCTCTGAACATCCAGAAGTTTACAGTGCTCCCTAACCCCATTGGCCATATATAATTCAAAAGAAAACAATACAAATATGAAAAAATATGGATGAAAAAGTCTATCCAAGTTTAGATTTTTCCTGAGATGGTTACATTTCTGTGAAATACTCAAGCCTTCCTCACCACAGCCTGACCAACACACACATTTTCTGTATGTGTTCTTGTGTGGCTGGTTCTCTAAGCATGGGTTTACTAAGCCACTTGGGCAGTCCAGCGCTGGCAGGCACCCATTCACATTTGCTAATTACAGAAAAAGGAATTTTAGAAGGTTCTCTCTCCTGTAGGTTGGTATCTGCCGAATTTCATCTCAACCGAAAATATCTTTTATCACTAGCTAGACAAATTAATCATCACATTCTCATGAAAGCCCTTCTCTGCTTGAAAAACTGGCTACTTTCTGTGTATCCACTTATTTTAATATTTTGTAATTTTTTTATTGCCTTGCCCTGCTTACCTCCGTCACTTATTAAAATTACTCTTGCAAAACCCCAAGCGTCTTATTGGTTTCCCAGGGGCAGAAGCAAATCCTTGTGTCATATGATCTGCATAGAGAGGGAAGAAGCACCTCTCTGATTTCTTTCTCTGTCTTGTATCCAGTTTTGCTGCCACCCCAAGCGATCAGCCATGCTCTAAAAAGCTTTATTTTTCGTTCTGGTATTTTACTTTTCTTGTTGATTTTTAGTGTTTCTGTTTAATCAGAATGCTATTTCAGCATTTGAATAATATTGATTATTAAGTGTGGTTTTGATACGTATGGGGAGCAATGTAGTGGGTCTGCCTTCTCCTCCCATCCCTCTCCTTGGACCTTCCTCCTGCCCTGTCAATCAAGTGGAGGAGCCATGTTCCTTCACATAGCCATAGTTGCCTGGATGGAACTAAGCTAGGCCAGTCAGAGATGGAACCAAAAGATGCAGGGATCAGTTGTCCTGGTTTTTCAAATAACCACAATGCAAACTTAGGATATTGACCATGGCTGTTTTCCTCCCAGGGGTCTGGGAAGCAGAAGAAGCCTGGCTTCCCAATTCCATTAGAAACCTTCCTGTTGGAAAGCTTGTGTGGATCCCTTTGGTGAATCACATGTCAAAATTATAGTGGGATGGTAGGTTGGCCGCAATTGGTTTCAATTGGGAGGTACCCAGGCATGAAAGTGTGTGAAGAATCTTTGGTTATCATCCATCAATGCTGTCTTTGCTAAGGGAATCACATTTTTTCCCCAGAAACTAGACTATGCTATCCTCATATGCAACATGTGAGGTTTGTGGGGTGATAGCTAGGAAAAGATTTTTGAAACTTGAATAGTACATGCAACTCTTTAAAAAAATTGTCATTTACCCATGTTGACTGAGCAGTGTTTTGGCATACATGTAATTATTACAATATATACAAACATTAAACTCATTATATACTCCTTATATGAGTTACATGCTCACTTATGTTTATAAGTATTAGATGACTATAAAACTAAATAAAATCTACAAATTAGACTCTTTGAAGTGGATAATAGTCATACTTGCAAGCATTTCCTATGTTCAAGGTACAGTCTAAGTGCTTTACATACATTTTAGCCCATTTAATTATCACAGAGGCAGGTACCATTATGATCTCATCTGCTTTACAGATGAGAAACTGAGGCATTAAAAGCCACTCAGCTATTAAATGTTGGAACTTTGCTTTGAACCCAGGAAATTTGGCTTCAGAGAATGTGCACTTAACAATTACACTAAGCTGCCTCTCGAAAAGCCGATGAATAACATGAAAGTGAAAGATGTCATTGATCTGTTAACATTAATTTGCAGGTGGTTGGTTTAATTGGGGCGAAAGGTATGTATGTATCAATTTGAATCTTTTAATTTAGAATTATGGCTCATCATCTGAGTCACTGTTATGACTCCCGTCATTATTTTCTCTTTTTAACGATGAATGCTTTAAACTGTGCATCTGTTATTTGTTAGTAGTGCACTACAAAACACAATTTGGTAAAACTAAAAAAAAAAAAAATGGTGTAAAATAGATGTGATTAGAGGAACACATTCACACATTCTGGACCCAGTGTTCTGTATTACAGCTGATTTTTCTGGAACCACATATTTAGAAACTACTAATTATTTTCAGTCTTCAAAAATGAAATTTTCTTAGGCTGATAATCTAATATAGAGATGTTTATCTTGCACTCTTAACATCTGACATGAGGTTATGGATGTCTTGTCTCCACTGACACCCAGAAATTTCTTTATTTTTCTGTCACTTTCCATACACCCATCTAAATCGAGGATGGCAAGACCAGAACTGGTGCAGGAGATGACAGATATGTCTTTGTCTGACATTAATTACTGATTGGCTGTGTTTCCTGAAATGGGTACCATAGCTGCTCTAGATTTTAGTCTCCAATTCTTTGATTTAGATCCACATGGTGTCTTATTCCTCTCTTTAGCCTTAGGTTTCATAGGTCCCAGAATCTATAGGAAATAAAGATGTTTTCTCCCAAGTTATTCAAGTTCTAGAACTGGCAACCATTTATAGGAACGATATATAAATATAGACGACATCATTATATTGAGTTTTATAAAACCTTTTCAGAAATCCATGCATGGGCTGACTTGCATGGTTGCCTCATTTCTATTCTGACTGTTTTCTCACTTAGGAATAAGCTCTGGACATAAGAACCTCTGCAAAATCTTCTAGGTCTGTTAGAAAAATGCTGACTCAAATTAGCTGCAAGGGAGAGAAGATTGAGAGTTGCTTTTTGTTATTTCTTTATTAAATTCTTAGTGACCAGAATTATGAGGGGTGGAGAGGGAGGGAAAAAGTAAGGGAGGGGAGGGGAGAGTTTTTGCTGCTTAAATAAAACCAATGTATTTTGTTCATATCATAATTTAGAAAATATTTTGCGTAAGTTTCCTCTTCAATGAAGTATTTATAGCTACTGTAAGCATTTTGAATTGAAGCAGAATTCTCAATGTAGAAAAGGTTAATTTATAATGAAAACTAAAGAAATTAAGAAAGAGAGGAATGCATGAGTAGGAGAGTCAAAGAAGAGTAGGAGCTAATTAATTCGGTTTTATAGACAACAAAATTTTAATATCAATCAAACCTTCTATATTATCCTTCTTATATCATATGTATTAAAGCTTGAACCTAGCTAGAGTGTTTTGAGACAGGTGATGATATACTTTGCTGATCCATTGAAGGTGGTGTGAGCTTTTCAGAAAGCAATTTGGGACTGGGTGCGGTGGCTCACGCCTGTAATCCTAGCACTCTGGGAGACCGAGGTGGGAGGATGACTCGAGATCAAGAGTTCAAAACCAGCCTGAGCAAGAGCGAGACCCGTCTCTACTAAAAATACAAAGAAATTAATTGGCCAATTAAAAATATATATAGAAAAAATTAGCCGGCCATGGTGGCACATGCCTGTAGTCCTAGCTACTCAGGGGGCTGAGGCAGAAGGATTGCGTGGGCCCAGGAGTTTCAGGTTGCTGTGAGCTAGGCTGACACCATGGCACTCTAGCCTAGGCAACAGAGTGATAATATGTCTGAAAAAAAAAAAAAAGAAAACAGAAAGCAATTTGGCAACATGCATCAATCATTAAAACAATTCATGGAAACAACCCAAGTGGCCATTGATACATGAATGGATGAACAAAATGTGGTATATGTATACCATGGAGTTCTACTCAACCACCCAAAACAATGGTGATCTAGCACCTCTTGTATTATCCTGGATAGAGCTGGAGCCCATTCTTCTAAGTGAAGTATCACAAGAAGAACAAGCACCACATATACTCACTATCAAATTGGTACTAATTGATCAACACTTACATACACAAATGGAAGTAACATTCAATGGGCATCGGGCAGGTAGGATGAGGAGGAGAGGATGGGTACATGGACACTTAATGGGTGCGGTACACGCCATCTAAGGGTGGGCACGCTTGTAACTCTGACTCGGGTGGGACAAAGGCAATATACGTAACCTAAACACTTGCACCCCTGTGTTATTTTGAAATAAAAATAAATAAATACATAAATATTCATACTATTTGACCTAATAATTCTATTTTTAGAAATCTATCCTAAGGAAAAACTATAAAAATTGGAGAAAGAATTATGTATAAAAGATACTTATTGCTAGGCTATTTTTCATATCAATCTGTCCTCTTATGTTTTTACTTTGTTTCTCTCCAGGCTAGATTCCATAATCTATTATTATAATCATTCTCTTGCACATCCCTCATTTCTCTTGTCCACTCCCCTGTCTCACTCACCTGGGTAACCCTAACACTGAATGAACCCAACTATCTCTTACTCTCTATTTTCAACCTTGTTGGAGAGAACCACAATCATGCAGAATAGCAGCACTATAGACTGACGATTTCCAACCTCAGACACTATTTATTAGTGTGCTTGATATATATGCCAAGCACAGCGACAATTTCTACCCCTTCTCTTAATGGATCTGAGAACCAACATTCCTTTTCCCACGAAACACCCTGAAACTTCCTCTGGCTTCTGTAGCGTCATAGTTTCCATGTTTCCCCATTGCCTCTCTGGGATTGGCACCCTTTTCTTTTACCTGGCCTTTATGGTTTCCATTTCTTCAGACCTTGGTCTTTGAGCTTTTCTTTCTTTACTGTGTTCTCTTTCTCTTAGTGACTGTGTATATCCCTTTGGCTTTAAATGCAACCTGTATGCTGTAGACATCCGAGTGTGTATCTTCAGTCCAGCCCTCCCTCCATAGTTTCAGATTCCAGTATCCAAATATGTATGTGTCAGAGCCACTTGGCCATCCACTAGCATCGCTGACTTTCTATATTCCTCCACGTCTGCTCTTCTTTTAGAAAATGCAGATTCCACATAAAGAAATTATCAAGTTCCCTTAATATTTTGATCACTCTCCTTTTAGATTAAATGACAGCTATTTGTGAGGAGAAATACAGATGTTAGGAAAGAAATCAACTTAGAACCAAAAAACCTGAGAAATTTCTTATCCAAATTCATGACTTGTGTGTTTGCAGAATTTGTTAAGCTTCCAGTTTAATAAATACAAATGTTAGAAAATATACAACATGAAACACTGTTAAGAGTTAATAGTGTACCTAATGGTAACTTGAATATGATTTAAAATACACAGAACAAACCCTTGCCAGTTTCCTAGGTGTTTATATCCATAATTTAGACAAACAAAAGCACGGCAGATGTAAAAGTGGTTATTTCTCAGAGGAATAGATTCACAGATATCCTCATTGGCAGAAATTCACCCAGGATCAGTAGCATTAGTGTAGATATTCCACTTATGTATATATATTTTTAAAATACCCTGAGGAAAAGCAACTGCTTCTATTTTGTGTGGCTGTCCTTTGGGAGAAGCAGAGTCGATATGTGAACATTAACTAGATGGATTCACTTTGAAAAGTAGATCAGCTCGAAATTGTGAGTCACAAACAATTTTCTAGCTCAGTGGTTCTGAGCCTTTGGAAATATGAGAAGACTTTTAAAAAGATGTTTTAAATTATTATGGGTACATAATAGTTGTATGTCTTTACAGGGTACAGGTGATGATAGAGACATACAATGTGAATTAATCAAATCAGGGTAATTGGGGTATCCATCACCTCAGGCATTTATCATTTCTTTGTGTTAGGAACGTTCTAATTTCACTCTTTGAGTTATTTTAAAGTATACCCTAACTTATGGTTGATTATTGTCACTTTGTTGTGCTGTCAAAAATTGTTCATTCTAACTATATTTTGTACCCATTAACCATTCCCACTTTATTCCCTCCTGTCCCTGCTACCCTTCTCATCCTCTGGTAACCATCATTCTACTCTCTGTCTCCATGAGAGCAATTGTTTTTAATATTTAGCTCCCACATATGAGCGAGAACAAGTGAGATTTGTCTATCTGTGCTTGGCTTATTTCACTTCGCATAATGGAGAGCACCTTTTTAACATTAAGGAAAAGTTACAGAGATCTCCTTTCCACAAACACAAAGCAACATTAAACAAAAACCTCCCAAAAAATCATGGTAGCAAATGACGTTTTTTATTTCTTTCAATTGAGGAAATAAAGTGACAAAAAGGTTACCATGAATCTGGTAATTCTTTAAGAAACTTGTATTCCTTCTCTTTTCCCTTGATTTTCTTCCATATTCATCTTCACTTTTTTGGTTAAATACAATATTTTTGCTATGTCACTTCAAATTCTTTGTGGTAAGAGTATATTTATTAATAAGGACATTAATTTAGGAATTTTTCATGGAATAAGTTTTCTTAAGATTATGAATACTTAAAAGCTTCATATGAGTATAGTTCAAGAAATCAGAAACTCTATAAGGATTCCAATGAAAAACAGCAATCCACTGGGACCCCATCCATCTTCCCCAATTTCCACTTCTCTGTAGAAATCACTTTCAACAAATAGAGCTATTTTTTATATCACTTATTTCAATATCTCTATATAACAGATTATATTGTTACTTCTTTTGCTACAAGTTTATTGTTGCTAAACTTTTGCAGTGTTAGTCAGAATATATTGCTTGATACTTTTGCTTGATACTTTCTCTTTTGACCTATCATACATGTTTACTTCCTTCCCTCTGTCATCCTCCCAATAAAGAGAGCACAAGTTTGATTAGATCAATATTTAGTATTATTTGGGTTATAAAAATACTATTTACAGATAAGCCAAGTGGTATACTATGATTACTTTTTTTTCCTTGTAAAATACTTTATTTTCCTTGGAGTTAATAATTGTTTCCTTATTTTATATGCTTGTCACCAATTCAATTCCAAATGCTCTGACAGTTGCCCAAATGCAATCAGCCAAATTAAGTTCTGTCTAGTCATCTTGAAAAATCCCCGTTGGTTCCTTCCAACTTATTTTTAACTCTCCTAGTTGCTCTCAAGACTTGGTCCAGAGTTATATCCTTGGGAGTCCCCAGAACCATCTTTCTACAGATTTCCTAAACTTCTCTATTATGTTGGTTAACTTGTATTTTTATTACTCTGTCTTCCTATTTCTTAGTTTACTCCTTTGTTCTGGTGAAACATTTTCTTTGGTAGTTTTCTGAGAAAGGTATATTTGAGAAAATATTTTTTTCAGATCTTATATTATCAGAAAATATATTTACTCTGACATCTAATTGATAGTTTAGGTATAGAACTCTAGATTGGAAATCTTTTTCCCTCATAATTTTGGTTTCTACTTTCCAGAGTTGTTGTTGAGTGGTCCAGTGCTACTCTGATTCTTGATATTTTATAAGGAAAAAGAAATATTTTTCTATTATTCTGATCATTAACCTACAAGACTTTTCTAATTTTTATTTCCATTTTCCATCTTTTTGTCTTTTTGTTTTACTTTCTGGAAGATTTCTTCTTCTTTCTACTAAGTTTTTAAAATTTCTGCATTCATATTTTTGATTTCTCAGAACTCCTTTTTGTTTTCTGCATATATTTTTAATAGCATCTTGTTTTTGCTTCATGGGTGTGATGCATACTCTTAGGGGTGATCAAAGAACTCTTAAGAAGGGTGATGTGTGATACTATTCTTTAAGGTTTTCTATCTATGTTGTAATGTCCTTCCCTTAGTCACAAGTCATCTATAGAAGCCAGTTGCACACAACTAAGTTGTGTTATTGGTCCAGTGGGGAATGAAGATGATGCCAAGGGAGAAAGACTGCAGAGTGTAATCTTTTAAAATTTTTCCTTATTAATGTGTTTCCCAATGCATTCAGAATTCACTGACAACATTAAATTAAGTGCCTGAGTATTTTTAGAATTTATGGGAAGGACTTAGGCCTATTTTTTAAAACAGAAGTAATTTCTTGCCTTAGACATATTATGTATTAAAAATAGAAATGAAAAATGATTGGCATGTATTTTATTTTATTTTTTTAAAGTGCAGATAGCCAAATCTGGCAATCACTTTATACAGATTAGCTATATAAACATGTATGTAAATTCCTTATATTAATAAATTACACCTGTATTTATAAATATTCATACAAACTATAGTATCTACGTTTGCCTTGAAAGTTGTTAAAATGAAATCCTATCCCTGTAGACAGATGTCCTATAAGCTTCTAAAATGCTTTTTCTCATTCCTTTAAAAAGTTAAACATTCTTATTAGGGATTATTGGAAAATAAAAATAATTCAAAAAGAATAAAGTTATCTATAACAACATACTTAGAGATGACTGGAATTATGTAGAATTTTAGAATTGGAAGGGTCCCTCTGTGGTAACCACATGCCCATAATTTTTAGAACTTCTTGTTTTCCTGACTTCCAGCCCTCCACACATTTGTTCATTGATTTAGACCAAAAGATTGGCATTAATTGTCATCTTTTATGACTTTGAGTAGTTCTCCGGGGGTTCCAGCAAGATGGTGGCTGAGAATAACCACCAATCAGAGTGTCTCTGTAAGAAAGATAGATTTTAGAAGAAAGTAAAAAAAAAATAAACAGGCAGACAAACATAGATCAGATGAGGGTCAGAAGGAAGGGTACCTGAAAATACAGGAGACTCCATGGGAAGAAGTTGTGGAGGAGAACTGAAAGGAGAAAAGCCCCCAAGAAGCTTGGAGACCAGTGACAAGGGTAGGTGGAATGGTTAAATTTATCCTCCCTTGCCTCTCAGACTGCTGGTGGGCTCCTGAATGGTTGGAGAGACATGCCAACACCAGCCCAGAGACAGCTGCCACCAGTGAGTGGTGACCCTCTTGAGGATAGGGCACCAGGCTCCCAGTTCCATCAGGATACCTCCCAGCCTGCAGACCTGAACAGATCAGCAGGTGTCATATTGGTTCATTCTCCCCTTCCCCTACCCTACCCACGGCTGCTGAGAGAGACAATGTAGCCAGCACCTGGAGGCATCTGCAGGGAATGGGACCTTTTCTTTAGGGGCCCTACAGCAGACTGAGGGATACTCAGACTGAGAGCTCCCTACCTGCCAGCCTTCCCAGGTGCATCTTGCCTGGTGACTCCAGGAGAATGGGGAAAATCCTGAGGCAGAGAGACATTGATCCAGCTTGGGCAGCCCGTGGGTGACTTGAGACCAGTACTCGGCCGCCTGGCAGGGTCAGGGATTGATCTCCAGGGCCCAGGGGACAGGCCTGCAGACCAGATTCTGTACACCCAGGTCTTGATTGCATTGCCTAGGGCCACAGAAGGGATATTTGTGGATCAGCCTACTAAGGTGTGTGCACCTTCAGGGGAAGATCAGTGTGCTTGAGAGGCAATCCTCCTCCAATGGAAGGGCTGCGCACCCAGCCCAGGCTGTGATCCTGGGCAGGGAACCTCCCAGCCCACATCATGGCTAGGGGAGATCCACTGGCTTGAAGCCCTGCCTGCTTGCAGAGGCCCAGGAGAAGCTGCGGAGTGGGGGAAGGTAGAAAGGAGTGAGGCCTGCTTCAGACTGAAGGTCTCAGACAGCCCTATTCCCACATGCAGACTTTTTGTCTGAGTGGGGCCATTTAAGCTCCTCCTGGAAGATTTTCCCAGAAGCAGAGAATAGACCTTTGACCCCTGCTAACAGCATTCATGGTGCTTAAGGGCAGGCTCACCCAACCCAGTTCAGACTCATTCTCCCAATTGCTCCCACTGAGGTGGAGAATAAGGACACACCTGGAAGTCCCAGGAACCTACCCACCACCTGAGGCACTAGAGAGTCCCTCTCCAGAGGAACAAGAGCTGGTTACAGGACCCAAGAACAACACTGCAGCCTGCTCCTCCCAGAAAGCACCACCTACTGACAGGGAGGTCATTCTGCATACCCTTTTACTGCATCTACTGACTCATCATAAAGGGTGTGGTCGAATCTCACCCACAAACACCACTTACTGGCTCAGAGACTAGACAGAGCATGTCATTATTCAAATGAAAATCTAAAGGTAAGAAACAATAGCTGGTCCAGATGGCAAGGAACCAGCGAAAGAACTCTGGAAGCATGAAGAATCAAAAGGAAAGCACATCACCAAAAGGGAACACTAGCTCTCTAGCAATGGACATCAACCAAATTCAGAACACTAAAATGACAGAAGAAGAATTTCAACATGGATTGTAAGAAAACTCAATGATATGCAACTAAAAACAGATAACAAACACAAAGAAACCACACACAAAAAATCAAGGACTTGGAAGAAAAATTCACTAAAGAAGTTGAAATATTAAAGAAAAATCAAACAGAACTGCTGGAAATGAAGAATTTATTTAAGAAATTACAAAACACAGTGGAAAGCCTCAAGAACAGGGTGGATCAAACAGAAGAAAGAACCTCAGGGATTGAAGATAACATCTTTTAATTAAATAAGTCAGTCACAGAGGTAGAGCAGAGAAAAGAGCAAAGCCTACAAGAAATGTGGGATTATGTGAAGAGGCCTAACGTGAGAATCATAGACATCCCTGAGGGTGAAGAAGAAAACACACAAGGATTGGAGAAGCTATTTGAGGATATAATAGAGGAAAATTTCCTAGACCTTGCTAAATATCTCGATATCCAGGTACAAGAAGCTCAAAGGACTCCTTGGAGATTCATCACAAATAAGAAGACACTATCACACAGTCATCTGACCAAAATAACCACCAAAGAAGCCCTCCTATGAGCTGTAAGGTGAAAGAAGCAGGTAACCTACAAAGGAAAACCCAACAGAATAATGTCAGACTTCTGAGACCTTACAAGCAAGAAGAGATTGGGGCCCCATTCTCACTCTTCTCAAACAGAATAATGCCCAGCCTAGAATCTTGTACCCTGCAAAATTAAGTTTTGTATACCAAGGAGAAATAAAGACCTTCTCAGACAAGCAAAGACTGAGGGAATTCATTAAGACAAAACCTGCCCTCCAGAAAGTACTCAAAACAGTGTTACACACAGATCAGCACAATAAACACTCATGAATGTAAAATCATCCAAAAGCTAAATGCCAAAGGCCTAGTACCACAATGGCTCAAGACAGAAAACAAAACAACAAAGTTCAACTCAACAGGATGAACAGAAATCTGCCCCACTTATCAATTCTCTCAAGCCTATGTGAACTGTCCACATAGGCTGGCCAAATGGTTAAATATACACAAGCCAAGTATCTGCTGTATTCAAGAAACACATCTAAACCACAAGGATGCATTCAGACTCAAGGTGAAGGAATGGAAAACAATATTTCAAGCAAACAGAAGCCAAAAGAAAGCTGGTGTGGCAGTTCTGATTTCAGATAACTTAGTCTTCAAATCAACAAAAGTAATGAAAGACAAAAAGGGTCACTATATAATGGTGAAGGGTACAATCCAACAAGAAGATGTAACAATTCTAAATATTTATGCACTTAACTGAGGTGCACCCAGATTCATAAAGCAAATCCTACTTGATCTAAATAAAATGATAAACAGCAACACTATGATAGCTGGGGACTTCAATATTCCTCTGACAGAACAGAACAGATCCTCCAAACAGAAAATAAACAAAGAAACAGTGAACTTAAACAGAACTCTAGAACAAATGGGACTAACTGACATTTACAGAACATTCTATTTCAAAATCACTGAACATACATTTTTCTCATCAGCTTATGGGACATTCTCTAAGATTGACCATATCCTAGGCCACAAAGCATGTCTCAAAAAATTTTTAAAAAAGTAGAAATTATACCAAGCATCTTCTCAGACCACAATAAAATTAGAAATAAAATTAGAATGAAATTAGAGTAAAATTAGAAATCAACTCCAACAGAAACTCTCATCTCTACACAAAGTCATGGAAACTAAATAACCATCTGCTGAACGATTATTATGTTAAGGAGGAAATCAAGATGGAAATCAAAAGGTTCTTTGAACTAAATGATAAAAGAGACACAAGTTATCAAAATCTGTGGGACACAGCTAAAGCAATCCTGAGAGGAAAATTTATATCCATAAAAGCCCATATCCAAAAGACAGAAAGATTGCAAATAATCCATCTAATGAATCATCTCAAAGAACTGGAAAAGGATGAGTAAACCCACTCCAAACCCAACAGAAGAAAAGAAAAAACAAAGATCAGAGCAGAACTAAATGAAATTGATAACAAAAAACTATATGGGAGATTAATAAAACAAAGAGTTGGTTCTTTGAAAAAATAAACAAAATTGACATGCCTCTGGCTAGATTAATGAGAAGCAGAAAAGAAATAACTCTAATAAGCTCCATCAGGAATGAAAAAGGAGAAATTACAACTGACGCTGCAGAAATACAAAATATCATCTAAAGCCCTCCATGCACAGAAACTGGAAAATTTGGAGGAAATGGACAAATTCTTAGAAACACACAGCCTCCCTAGGCTCAATCAGGAAGAAACAGAATTCATGAACAGATCAATATCACCTTGAATGGTTCTCCATCGTTCTCATTGTGTAGACAAAGAGGGCCAAACTCGTTCTTTGAAGAACCTTTGTGCTGTGTGTGTGTCTTTTTTTTTTTTTTTTTTTTTTACCATCTTTCTTGATATAGACAGTCCCTGACTTGCAATGGGTTCAAATTACAATTTTTCAACTTTACTATGGTGTGAAAGCCATATGCATTCACTGAAACTGTACCTTGAATCATGGTCATTTCCTGGGTTAGTGGTATGTGGTACACACTTGTGATGCTGGGTCGTGGCATGGAGCTGCTGCTACCAGTCAGCTAGGAGATCACCAGGGTAACAATCATTCTGCTTTTAGTACAGTAGTCAGTATATTACATGAGATATTCAACACTTTATTATACCAGTCCTAGCTGCTACCAGTCAGCTAGGAGATCACCAGGGTAACAATCATTCACTTTTAGTACAGTAGTCAGTATATTACATGAGATATTCAACACTTTATTATAAAATAGGCTTTGTGTCAGGTGATTTTGCCCAACTGTAGGCTAACATAACTGTTCTGATCATGTTTGAGGTAGGCTAGACTAAGCTGTGACATTCAGTAGGTTAGGTGTATTAAATTCATTTTTTACTTACACTATTTTCCACTTGCAATGGGTTTATCAGGACCTAACACATTGTAAGTCAAGGAGCACCTGTGTCTATTGATTCTACTCTGTGAATTCATCCCCTCCTCTGGCTTCCATCATTTGAGGATCCCCAACCTATTTTTCAAGCTCAGATTTCTTTTTTGCAATAGTTTTATATCTGCATCTGCCCTTTTGAGATTTCTTTTTGGATGTTGTTCTAGTTCTTCAAACTCTTATGTCCAGAATGGAATTCTGGTTTCCTCCTGTCTGTTTCAAAAAAGTTTGGGTCTCCTGATTTGTAACACTAGTACCACTATTCTTCTTGTCACTCAGGCTATCTTCTGACTCCCTCTCTCATCGCTAATCTGTTATCAAGGTCCCTTGATAGTTCTCTCATGCAAACGTCTGATTCTTTTCTTTTTTAAATTACTAATCCACTTGCACCTAGATCGTTGCAATAGTCCAATGAATGGCCTTCCTACCTTGAGTCTCTCTTCCCCTCCACACCTCACTTCCAAGTGCTATAGAATTAACCTTGTAAAGATGCTACTCTCATTCTGTCCAGGAACACTTGGAGAGTTCCAATTGATATAAGGGTAAAATCCATAATCTTTGTTTTGATTCTCAGCTCTTCTACAATGGGCTATCCATCTCTCAACCTCATCTCTCTTTTTCTTTCAATGAAAAAAATATCACTCTAGCTGGGATGTATTCCTTCTGCTCCCCCGAATTCTCCTGGTTTATTCTCCTCTTCATGGCTCTCCTTGTGTTAAAGACTCTCCTCTCCCTCTTCAAGTCTCATTTCAGATGTTAAAATTGTGTGTCCTCTGAATAACATTTTCGAATCAACCAACTTGCAGCTATTTCTCCCTCATTTAAGCTTCTAAAAGCACTTCCTGTCCCCTATATTTGGCACTTAATCATAGGATAATAACAGCCACTCTCTGAGTACCTACTATGTGCCAGGTATTATTCTAAGTTACTCTCTTTTTTTTTTTTTTTTAGAAACTCATGTTTATTTTCCATCAACCTTATTTCCATTTTTAAGAGTTTGTAGAAGAACTTAAGACCACTCAGTGGTTGTTCCCACCCATTCAGTGGCCTGAGCAGTGGGAGCTGCAGACCAGTCTTCCGTGGCAGGCTGGGTGCTCCAGTCTTCAGTGGGGAACTGCTGAATAGGCACACAGGGCACCTGCACGCCTTCACACCAGTCTGCAACCTCGGGCTGAGTAGCAGTAAACTCAGGAGCTGGAGCAGTGCATTCACCCTGAAACTCCTCTTTGGTCACAGCTTTCTCGGCGGCAGCTTGCTCTTCCTTTTCCATCTCTTCAGGATCTCTGTAGAAGTAGAGATCAGGCATGACCTCCCACGGGTGTTCATGGGAGATGGTGTCACGCATGCGGAGAACTTCCGGGGCCAGCATCCAGCACATCAGACCCACAGAGTGAGCCCTCTTGTTGTTGCATGGGATGGCAATGCCCACCTAACGCAGAGGAGAATCTGTGTTACACAGAGCAATGGTAGGCAGGTTAACATAAGACGCCTCTGTGAGGGGCTGGTGGTCAGCCCTGGGGTCAGTAACCACCAGAAGACGCGGCTCCCAGAATGCTGCCTAGATCTGGCTAGTGAAGGTTCCAGGAGTGAAGTGGCCAGCAATAGGAGTGGCTCCAGTGGCAGCAGCAAACTTCAGCCCAGCTCGCTGGCCGGTATCCCTGGAGGATATGACACTGACATCAGCAGGGTTTTCAATGGCAACAATGGCACAAGCTGCCAACAGAAGCTTCTCCCAGGTCCTCTTCAGATTTATGATGTAGATGCCATCAGTTTTCCTTTTGTAGATGTCCTGTTCCATTTGGAAGTCAAGATTGGTGCCACCTAAGTGGGTTCCTGCTGTAAGGAATTTGAGGACATCCTCCTCCTTCATTTGCAGGACATCAAGGGCTCTAGACATTGTGAAAGTTTCCCTTTAAGTTACGATGGGAATCCAGAACGGGAATCCATATGGGCCCCTTCCGTGGGTAGCGTGGAAAGCTAAGTTACTCTTAACTCATTTAATCATCACACAATCAGAAGAAGTAAGTATGGTCATTATGTTCATTTTACAGTTGAGGAAAACAGAGGCACAGACAGGTTAAGTAACTTACCCAAGGTCGTAGGGTGGTAGAGCCAAGATTGGAATCCAAACCGTGTGGTCAGATCCCTCCCCTGTATCCACCCATTACTGCTTCTTCGCCTACATTGTCTTAGATTGCTGTTTTATTGCCTCTGTTTGTGCTCATTTTTATGTGGGTTGTTTTCCTAAGGATACTATATGCCCCTTGAAGGCAGGGACCCTATCTTAGATGCATTATCCAAAAGGTCTAGCAGAAAGCTGTGTGCTTAAATATACACTGAATGTTTGTTTGAGTGGATTATGGAGTGTTTTTTCTTCCTGAGATGATATAGCTGATTTCTAGCCATTGAAAAGATAGCCTCAAAATCGGATTTAGCTAAGTCATGACCAAATGAAAGGTAAAAATCAAGGGGTAAGCCAGTGTCCTGGCCGCACCTCTCGGGGTTCAGTGGAGTGTGATCATTTTACAAATTACAGTGTGTCGATGTCTGAAAAGTAATGAGGGCTTAATGAGCCCACATGTATCTCGCTGTTTTTTTGTAGTGGGTGGAAAGTGAACTTGGGTAAGGCCTCCATGTCAGCAAATAAGAATTAACCAGCCTTGACTCTGGAAGTTGCAGCTGAATGATCATGATTGAAAATGCAATTACTCTTTTCCTCTTTTCCACTGTTTTTTTTTTTTTTTTCTTTTGAAGGCAAGTGTGAACTGTAGGAGGAAATTTTTGATAAAATTTTTCTGTGTTCTCAAGGGGCTCTCACTGATAGGCTGTTCAAGGAAAATTCAACAAAGATGCCTGGCATAGCAGAAGGAGGCAAACAGCCAGAGCTATGCTGGAGAAGACATGTCTTTTAACACTCGGAATTGTATTACACGGTTACTTAAAGCTGTGTTACAAGTTGTAGGTTTTGATTTATTTTTCTCTCCCTAGAATAAGACCTCTTCAGAAGCTTTTCAGATCACTTTAAATTATTTATAAGGCCATGCAAATTGGGTAAAACTGTCTTTCCTAAGAGCCATTTGCTTATAAAAAATGGGTATGGGTCTTCAACCATATGCCAACCGGGTGTTTAATAGCATTTTCCCCCTGAATCTTTTCCAAGTATTTTATAAGTAAAAATAGCTCCTTGTATTTATTTTGTGATTATTTATTGTTAACCCAAATAACATTTGCTTCTTGCAAATACCTTGGAGATACACAGGCACTGTTAGAAAAAAATAAATCATCGAACATTTATTGCAGGTCATAAACTAAGCCTATTAGGCACAATGTAGGGGACCAAAAGAATGTGGGCCTGGTGCTTCTCTGAAGGCATTTACCTTCTCATTGCGAAGGCCAGATTGGAGCCAAGGACTACCTCTTTCAGGCCATACATTCTTCTTTCAGACATCTCAGCAGCCTTGGTAATATTTGGTCTTTTGTTTATATTTTGTAGAGTCTAGATTTGATTCCTAGGATTGTTATTCCTGCCCTGACCTTGGAGAGCATCGCTCCCAAGGCTGCCAGTTTTGGTTTGTCATTTGTGTGCCTGACAGGCACTTTGTAAAGTTGCACAGTACAAAGCCTGCACATCACAGCACAGGTCAGTCCTGAACCCTCCGTTGCACATGGCCAATCTTACTTATTCCTTGTTGATGTCACAGATGTAATACTCAGCATTCTGAAGAAGGGTGCCTGACTTCTTTTCCCATGTACTAACCACAAAAGATACAAATTAAGGAAAAACAAAAGCAGAAGTTAATTATAAACATACGATAATAATACACTAAAGATTAACTGACTTGGAAAATGTATTCTCGAACTTCAGAGGTGGAACCAGGAGAGTGGAAACATGTTCTAAGAATTAGGACATTTATTTTCTAGTACTGGTCAGTTAGTTATTAAGATTTGACTTTTGGGAAGTTATTTAACCTCTCGGAGCTTGTAAGAAGAGAAACAATACCTGGACTACCTGTTTCCCTGGGTGGTTAGGAAGCTCAAGAGAGTACATGCCAGGAAGTTGGGCGTGCAGAGCACAGAATAAGTAGTAGGAAACAACAGAAATATTATTTTCATAGTTGCCCATGATCTGGTTAAAATTGCACATAACTTGTTAATACTTAGAATGTCATTATTTGTCTTGTTATCATGCATGTATTATTTCATGGTGCCGCCAGATGGCACTGTGTTCTAGGATTGAGAAAGGCTGGCAAGACAAAGCGGCTCTCTCTTCTTGGCTATCTCTGTGGTGCCTAGACTTTTCAAAACAGCACCATCATTTTTAAGCACGCAAACCCAATATATATGTGTGTCTGTTTATTTATAAATTGTATCTCTAATATTTCATTAATGTGTTATGTCAAGTATAAGACATACATATAGAAAAATTGAACCACAAAAGGGTATGTTAGACATGCGTCCTAATATTTCTTTCCTGCACTACAATGGATTCTTTCAGGATGCATATTATCCCTGGGATGTGTATACCCTACTTTGGAAAAAATTGGTCTATTTTATGATTGTAATCTTTTATAAAGATGGAAGTAACACCAAAAAAATCCTAAAACAAAATGTTTACCCAGGTATTAAAGTAGGGATCACAGTTACATGTTGAACCATTTAAAACACTGAAATTAAAGACAGAAATGAGGAAAATGTCAAGGCTTGTTTGCTTGGGGAATGTTTATATTTTTCAATTTTAAACTAGATTTGGTCTAATATATCAGAATCATAAATGGGTTAAAACAGCAGATCAGATATTATAGAATTTTTTGTTATATATTCTGTTTAAAAATCAGAGAGGTAAGAATAATGTATTTTTCATAACCAATATTGTTTCCTCTTTGAAAGATTTATTTTTTTTTCTTTTTTTTATTTCAGAATGTTATGGGGGTACAAACATTTTGGTTACATAATTGCTTTTGTATTACTTGAGTCAAAGTTGTAAGTGTGCCCATCCCCCAGATAATGCGCATTGTACCCATTAGGTGTGAATTTACCCATCCCCTCCCCCCCTCCCCCACCTGCTTGATTTCCAATGAATGTTATTTCCATATGTGCATGTAAGTATTGATTGCTTAGTTCTAATTTAATGGTGAATACCTGTGGTGTTTGTTTTTCATTCTTGTGATATTCACTTAGAAGAATGGGCTCCAGTTCTATTTCCATCCAGGTTAATATAAGAGGTATTCGTTCATCATTTTTTTTCTTATGACTGAGTAGTCATAGTCTAGTCATAGTCTTATCAGTCTTAACTCACTTGCATACAAACATGAAACAGGGCTCTTTTTCTGTCCTTACTGACTTTAACTATGTGCTCTGAAAGCTCACATGCTACCTTTTAGTGACTCTTTGGAAAGGTGTACTAACTTTCTGGACGTTTGCAGGATGTTGAAAGCCTACATTTCAGTACAATTTAAATTTTATTTATTTACTTATTTATTTCCAGCATATTACGCGGGTACAAATGTTTAGGTTACATATACTGCCTTTGCTGCACCTGCCTCAGGGCTTCTAGTGTGTCCATCCCCCCAGATGGTGCACACTGCACCCATTAGGTGTGAATAGATTCCTCTCCTACTCCCCCTCCCACAATTTGAATTCTAACGTAATATGCAATTCAAAGTCTCCCCCTCCTCCACCAGTTGGCCGGGCTGGCGTTCGGTGGTGGTGTGCGGTTGGGGTGGGTGCACGAGCATGCCTCGTGCCTGTCTCCTCCCCCCACTTTTCTAGCTCTCTGAGTCCTCTGATCCATGGAGGATTTGAGGAAGGGGCCTGTGTCCTCCTTAACTGGTGTCACAGCCATACCCTCTGATGGTCGTTGGTGCTTCTCTGGCCAGCACTCACTAGACATGGACCCCTTGATGTGACAGTCGCACAGAGACTGGCTCTTTCTTCAAGTGCCCCTGGAAACTTCTCGGAGGGCTCAGGGCCTCCCCACTGCCTAATCCCCCATCGGAGATCTGGCTCCACCTCTTGTTTGCAAACACCCCTGGGCTCCCATCTGCAGAGGGAGATGCCTCTTGCAGTGCCTTTGCCCCCTAGGCAGCTGTCTTGGGCGGAGCACCAGTGAGAATGCTCAAGTTCTGCTGCCTTCCGTGGTGTGCACTTGGCCCACAGGAAACCCAGCGTCCTTGCTCAGCTGTCCCATATGCATGGCAGGGGTGCAAATATCTTTCCCATTTGCTATTTGTCTCCAATTTACTGTTTTCCTGTCTATGTAGTTTCAGGGTAGCTAAGCAGACATCCAACTGGTAGAGATGTCAGCTTCCCTTCTTGCAGGCGCCACAGTTTCTACCAAAGATTCTCGTGGAAACGTCCTCCCTCGATTTCAAGAGGAGAGAAAAAGCACCTTCTTTTTCCTCTCCAAATGGAGGGGGGGGACTTCTAGCATGTTCCTGGGGCTACTGTCTCATATTTTAGAAAATTCCACCCCTTTTCATCCTCCTCTGCCTCCCCAGCTGGAGAATCATTGAGTGTTGAGCATCCTCTAAATTTATTAACTCACGTAATCCTTACACCAATACGAGAATACTTTTTTAATAGATAAGAAACTTGAGACATCAAGAGGATAAAAAGCATATGAAAGTCACACAGCTAGTGAGTGGGAGAGCTAGGATTCGGAGCTACACAATATGGCTTTGGGGCCTGTGCTCTCAGGCAGAAAGCTTTTGTATGTGATGGGGGGACGGGAAAGGACAGCCATGGGGTGTCCTGGGCTCTGGCTGGAGGTAACAGGACCAAGTGGCTGTTTCTTAATTTGCCCCAGGGAGTGTCTGGTCCTCAGGTGTTCATGGGTCTCTTCTCGTGAAGCCTTTAAGAGCCTACCCAGCTTTGGGTCCTGTTTTCTACTTCCAGGACAAGAATAAAAGTAATGCCTATAGTATGGCTCCCTAAAGGCACTTGTTGCTTTATGAATCTTTTTTTTTTCTTGTTTCTTATTTTAAATTATCTCATGTGTAGCAATATTTTAAAGTAGATCAGCCATGATTACATGACATGAGCGGCCCTTAATTTAAAAGAACACTCTAGCACATTTGACATCTGGCTTTCCTTAATGTCCATTTTTGACAGATTGATGATTGATTTGTTAATTTCATAGGAAGGGTATTTTTAGTAGACATAGTTTATCAAAGTGAGGGGTAGAATTTAGGGAACAAAGCAAGCTGAGGCCTTACTAAGGTCAATAAAGCCTCTATTTTACTCTCAACCACAAGCCAGGGTAGAGTGTGAAGCCATTAAGTTGATAAGTAGCAATAATTTCTTATCCGAGCCCTTGTGTTAATCACTTGTGTATTAATAAAGGCACCATTTGAAAACCTCTTGCAATTTGTCTTTGGAGTGCATTTTCTGTTTGCTTTGGTCCTTGGCAGTAGCCGAGGAGTTGAATTTATAACCTTCTTTATTAGCACTTTCCAGAGCAAGTCATGCCCAGGGGTTTTTGTCATCTCAATTTTATTCATTGAATCAGGAGGAATTCAACATATCCATAGCTTTTTATTTTTTTTTAATTTCAAATTATTATGGGGTTACAAGTGTTTTTAGTTACATGTATTGCTTTTCTAATGCTTGAGTCAGGGTCATAAGTGTGCCCATCACCCAGATAATGTTCATTGTACCCATTAGGTAAGTTTTCACCCATCCCCTCCTCCCCCGACCCACCCCTGCTTGATTTCCCCTGAGTTTTTCTACCTTCTGTGCACATACGTGCTCATTAGTTAGTTCTAATTTAATAGCAAGTGCTATTAAATCTCCATGCTGTTTTCCATAGACGTTGTACTAATTTGCGGTCCCACCAACAATGCATAAGTGTTCCTTTCCTTTGCATCCACACCAGAATCTTTTGGTTTTGGACTTTTTAATAAAAGCCATTCTAACTGGGGTAATGTGATATCTCATTGTTTTAATTTGCATTTCCCTGCGGATTAGTGATGTGGGGCTTTTTTCATCTGATTATTGGCCATTTGTCTATCTTTTTTTGTAAAGCTTCTGTTCATGTCTTTTGCCGACTTTTTAATGGGGTTGTTTGTTTTTGTTTTTTCTTGCTGATCTGCTTGAGTTCTTTGTAGATTCTGGTTATTAGCCCTTTATCTGATTTATAAATTGTGAACATTTTCTCCCATTCTATAGGTTGTCTATTGGCTCTGTTGATTATTTTCCTTGCTGTGTGTGCAGAAGGTTTTTAATTTGATTGTCTCATATATTTTTATTGTTGCTGTATTTGCCTTTGGGGTTTAAAGTCACAAATTCTTTGCCTAGGCTGATGTCCAAAAGAATTTTTCCATTTTCTTCTAGAATTCTTACAGTTTCATGCTTTACATTTAAGTCTTTTATTTATTTTAAATTACTTTCTGTGAGTGGTGAGAGATATGGATCCTGTTTCACTCTTCTGAATGTGGCTATCCAATTTTCCCAGGGATTCTTTCACTCAGTGTATATTGTTGTCTGTTTTGTCAAAGATCGGTTGGCTATATGTGGATGGTTTTATCTGGGTTTTCTGTTCTGATTCACAGGTCTATGTCTCTATTTTTGTGCCAATGCCATGCTGCTTTGGTCACTGTATCCTTGTAGTATAGTTTGAAGTCTGGTAATGTGATGCCTTCTGATTTGTTCCTTTTGCTTAAGATTGCTTTGGCTATTTGGGCTCTTTTCTGCCTCCAAATGAAGCTAGAATTCATTTTTCTAGATCTGCAAAAAATGATGTTGATACTTTAGTGGGGATTGCATTGAATCTGTAAATCACTTTGGATAGTATGGACATTTTTAACACCATTGATTCCACCAATCCAGGAGCATGATATATTTTTCCATTTGTTTGTGTCATCTGTGATTTCTTTCCTCAATGTTTCGTAGTTCTCTTTGTAGAGATATTTCACCTCCTTGGTTAAGTATAGTCCTATATATTTTATTTTCTTTGTAGATATTGTGAAAGATATTGAGTCTTTGATTTGACTCTCAGCTTGACTGATATTGGTGTATAGGAATGATACTGATTTGTGGACATTGATTTTGTAACATCTTCATGACTTCGAGGGTTGGATTCTATCAGAAGGAGGTTAATGGAAGATCATATAGATTATTTTTACTTATTTAAGATTCAAAAACAGAATTAATAAAATAAAAAGAACTTGATGGGTTAATTTCTGCCTCATAGGAAAGCACTTTCTCAGAACCTGGTTCATCTGATTTTGCTGATGACTCAACTTTGAAGGGCACCTCATTCCGGAAAGTGAATCATGTAATAACAGTAAGTTATACATGTAGCAGAGATGGATGGCTCCTTGGTGCTGTATTTAAGCCAATGTTTTACCACTTGTTTTGTCCGTAATTTCTCATGTTTGTCAGATTAGGTCAACATAAAGGGCTACACTTTTTTAAGAAGGACATGGCCTCCCTGTTAGCTTCTCTTGCCCTTAACTATGGCATTTTGAAGATCAACTTCTTGAATTTTCCAGACTTTGGATTGAGGGAAAACACATTTGCAGGTTAGCATTGAGTGGCTACACTGTTACGATATAACTTCTGCTGTGAAATATAAACATAATATCTTATAATTGACATTATTATTTTCATATTGTTGTGTGTAGGTACACATGTGTTATGTGACAATGTCTGTCATGCCACTAGATCAGGCTTCATTAGTTCTGCTTTAGTTGCGATTGATTTATATTAATAAATTTTCACTATTTTACTGGTTTCACTTATGATAGAAATTCAAGAATTTTACTATCAGAATCTATGATGAAAGCTTGTGACATAACTGAGCCTTTAGTATCAACCAATCTGCCAGGTAACATGTGACTTTTTTACATGATAAAATATTCTTTATTATATTTCTATGTCCTACAAACGTTTTTGGGATAAGGCACTGATATTAATGAAAAATTTTATTTATGTGTCATGTGCTTATATAAATTGTTTAAATGCATCATGGGATTATTCTATTATGTACATTATAAAAATACATAAAATTTTAATTTTTAAAGGACAAGGTAAAAATAAATATAAATTGCACTTATGGTCTTTTCTTCTTGCCTACTGTGAGGTATGTGCTCTCTACTTGGACTCTCTGCCAAGGTCAGAGGTCACAATTAGATCCACATTTCATATAGCTGTGGACATAAAAGAAATACCAATACTGTCATTCTGGAAGAAACTTTTCTGAGTCTGCCTATCCAACTTCTTATTTTTTTAGGCACAATTAAGAGATTTATTTTTCCTAAGGTGTAAATGAATTCTATGCAGTTTTCAAAGTTCTAAATTTTAAAAGAGCTTGCTCAATCATTTGTGGAAGTATAGTTATCCCGAACTGGGAAAACATATATGTGGGTGACATCACTCTGTGATTAATTTCCTCTGTGTGGCCACCATCTCGCTTTGGGAAATCAAATGTTCACCTGACAGCAGGGTGTGGGGAGGGGTGGTGGTGTACCTGGGACCTGGGAAAAATGTAGACCTGCCCAGGATCCCTGTTCTGCGGACTGAGTCACAAACACACAAAACCAAGGTTTGGGAGGGACACACCTAAGAAAAAGGTTAGAGCCCACTGATTGGAGCAGCAGTATCTGGTTACTCCCTGGCAGCTCCTGCATAGGCACTTCTACAATTAGACTGAATGAAAGGGATCGTTCAGTTTTTCTTCCATGGTAATTTGAAACCAAACTGGGAACAGCTTGTTTAAATGTGGAGTGGATAGGACATTTGTTTTAATCAACACTGAGAGCCAGACAGGGAACGTGTGTGTGTCTACTATTTCCATTTCCTGAGGATGTGCCTCCTTCCCATGGCTTCTGAGAACTTTTACCCATGTGCCCAGTAGGAAGACATGGTCCCTTGTGAATGCTATTTCTGCTTGGAGATGACTTTCTTCCAGCACCTCTCTGTTCTCCAAGGCTGTTCACTCCTTTCCTGTCCCAGGGAGAATTTTTTTTTTTTTTTTTTTATGATTCCACATTGTTCAGTATAGCTTGGAAAATTTTACAGTGTTTTCTCAGATGTTAGTTTGAACTTCACAGTCCTTCAAGGTAAAAGGAATAGTTTGTTGGTGTTCATGTTTTACAGATAAAGAAACAGAGCTTCAGAGAGGTTCAATGACTTCTAATAAGTGGCAGGGCTAGGAAAATAGCATTGGGCTTCGGACTTCTACCTCAAAAAAGGGGCAGAAGAATGACAGCAGAGGAAGTGTATTCTGTTATAGTTTTAGGCCTATCTAGAATAATTCTGGTTTGTTTTTAATTTCAGCTGAAGATGTTGCAACTCCTCTACTGCTGTCTTGGAGTTGATTTAGGCTGGAGTCACTTTCACCCATTACAAATGCCTTCGCTGCAATTCTCTCTCTCCCCAAGTATGATCACCCCAGTGCTATTAAACAGATTGTAAGGAAACGAAGTGTTCAGTGCTATCTTACCGTAAGAAGCCACCTTTTAGATGAGTCTCTTGACTTCTTAGTGTTGCCTCAGAAAATGTATTCTTCAGTGTAGAGAATGTTTAGCTGCTTCTGGAGGGGCTGCAGGAACTGGACATAGTCCCTGTCACCACAGGGTATCACAAAGATACAGGCGACAGCTTAAGAGACCAGCCAGCTGAGTGAGATTTGTCAGTCAACAAACAGCTTGAACCCTCTTGGATCATTTTTGCTCCGTTTTCTTGGATAGTTTTTATTTGGAGGAAGTGAATGATCTTCCCTCTTGCTCAAGATTTCTCTGTCTCTGTTTGCTTTGGCATCTTTTTTTTTTTTTTGGTGCCTGAATCTGCCACTTCACACCTGGCCTCTTTTTCTACATCTACCCCTGACTCCACCTTCATCTCTTCCTCTCTCCCTTCACATATGTTTCATATACAGTTGTTTTGTCTTTGTTGTTTGTTTCTCTCTTTCATTTTTCTCTTATATTGTCTGTCACCTTGATTTTCTGTAAACATATAATTATCACTAACAGAGTAAAGAGACTTATAGTGAAGAAAATTTGAAAGAATTTCTTTTAAGAATCTTTGGATCATTGTGTGTGTCTGTGCATGAGCATGTGAAAATGAAATGCATTTGTTGTTGACTTATTTCCTTAATACTAATCTCCAAATGTGTAAATGAAATATTCTGTATCTTCTTCTTAGTATCTCCATTGTATACATGCCTTCATGCCTCCCTTTTGACATAACTGCAGTTCTAGATCAGATATATTTGCATAGATAGTATTAGAACCTTGCAAAAATACACTTTCTGAAGGGTGGCTGCCCAGGAGAAGGGGGCCAGCAGGTGGCAGTCTCCCCTCGTAGAAGAGCCGAGAATGGTTTCACTGTGATTTTTCTTGATGGCAGTTTGCTTTATTGAATGAATTTTTTTTTTTTTTTTTTTTTTTTTTTTTTTTTTTTGAGACAGAGTCTCGCTTTGTTGCCCAGGCTAGAGTGAGTGCCGTGGCGTCAGCCTAGCTCACAGCAACCTCAAACCCCTGGGCTGGAGCGATCCTTCTGCCTCAGCCTCCTGAGTAGCTGGGACTACAGGCATGCGCCACCATGCCCGGCTAATTTTTTTTTTTATATACATATCAGTTGGCCAATTAATTTCTTTCTATTTATAGTAGAGACGGGGTCTTGCTCTTGCTCAGGCTGGTTTTGAACTCCTGACCTTGAGCAATCCGCCCGCCTCGGCCTCCCAAGAGCTAGGATTACAGGCGTGAGCCACCGCGCCCGGCCTGAATGAACTTTTAAGGAACCAAAGTTAAGTTCTCAGTTGTGTTATGCAAACTCTGGGTTGGTTTAAAGAGAAAGTAGACCATCTCAACCCCGCCCTCTGAGTTGTATAGTGATTCTTCTCATGTTTTTACACAAGCGTTGGATTGGGAGATAATTTTATTGTTGCCTGGGCATCTGAGCATCATTCAATAGGTGTTGAAAATTTCATTTTTACTTTCAGGATTATTGATTCATGAGAGAGAATGAAGTGTTCCTTTGGGTATGGGCTGCAGTATCTTAGCACCTGGAATTTTGGAGTGAGTCATCATCTGCACCAACCACACATTTTCCCACCCCATTTTCATCTGAGGAAACAGATCCACAAAAGATTTGTTCAAAGACTAATAGCTGTAGGGGAGAGGGTCAGAGTTAGGAAAAAAATCCCCGAAGTGGCTGGGCTTTTTCTTGATGGCAGTTTGCTTTTTTGAATGAACTTTTAAAGAACCAAAGTTAAGTTCTCAGTTGTGTTATGCAAACTCTGGGTTGGTTTAAAGAGAAAGTAGATCATCTCACCCCCATCCTCCGAGTTGTATAGTGAATATTCTCATGTTTTTACACAAGTGTTGGATTGGGATATAATTTTATTGTTGTCTGGGCATCTGAGCATGCCCAGAGGGCTGCAGTATCTTAGCACCTGGAATTTTGGAGTTAGTCATCATCTGCACCAACCACGCATTCTCCCACCCCATTTTCATCTGTGGAAACAGATCCACAAAAGATTTGTTCAAAGACTAATAGCTGTAGGGGAGAGGGTCAGAGTTAGGAAAAAAATCAAGAGCCGAAGTGGCTGGGTCTTCAGTAAGTGTGCTTAAATTGAGGGGGCGAAAGCAGCACCAGGCTCCAGTGGGCTGTCAAACCCTGCACATGTTCACAAGTGATTATCTTCAGTGTAATCCCCATAGCAACGGAGCAAAGTGTCTGCCCGTAGCTGGATGATAAAGATGATTATGGTAGAGAAAGAAAGAAAATCCTAGGGACAGCTTGATTGAGGAGGGGTTGCTATGCGTGCCAGCTCACTCCAGTGCTTTTTCGTAGGCAGCTGCAGCAGCTTCTTTTGAGAGAGGCCTATGGAGCTCATTGTTTACATAATCAACCAGAAAGCACTTATCCGTGTTGGTCTGTGCTTGGGAGCTGGCTAGCAAGCCAGAAATCACCCTGGTTCACGTTTCTGTAGCTCCCGAAGGTGTCTGAAGATAGATTCTGCCAGCTTATTTCTGCCATTTGCTCTGAGGATCAGCAAACCAGAGCAAGTTGCAGAACTTTAGGCTGAGGGACAGATGCTAATGGTAGTTTTCTTCAAAGGAAAATGCATGCAAAAATTGGCTGATAAAACTAGGCTTAATAAACACAGGACAATCTCAAGCCAGGCCTCCCTATGAGTTACTTTCCCTGTGTTTTTAAAATTGGTTTATGAATGTTAAATAGTTTTTGTTAAATGACATGTCTCTATAAATCAGAGATGGCAAGTGCTTTTGATAGAGGCAACTAAGCAGTGCCCTGGTCTCGTTGGTTAATATCAGCGTGGTGGACATGGAGGTGCATTGGCCTGCTCCAATCTTGCTTCGAGGAAGGGCTTGCAGGCCAGCTGTGGGGAATGCGGTCGGCAGGCAGCCCATAGCTGTTGTAGCTTTCTGTGCCTCTCTCAGCTGCAGAGGTCTGTCTCTCCTTGACCGAGCCACCACCTCCAGTGTCTGAGATGGAGAGCGGGATAAAATCCCAGCCACTTCCTCTGGAAGATCACCTCCGATGGGTGCCACTCTCCACGGCTCCCAGCCAGGCTGGCTGAGGCTCATGGGCCTGCACTGCAGTTCTTCCTCCTCTGCCCCGTCCCTCTTTGTCCCCTGCCCTGCACAGGTGTTGATCCAAAATCCATCGATGGAGTTACATTTCTAGCTTTAAATATAAACAAAAAAAAACAAACAAACAAACAAACAAAAATCCATCGAGCATCTGCTTTAGGGAAACCCAACTTGCAACAGCCACCCTGTCTCTTCTGCTTGGAAAACAGTAGAAAAAAAAATAAATGGCCCCATAAAGTCAATGCTTAAAAGTCTTTTGAGATGATTTACCTTTTCGGTAATTTTTACATAAGGAAGGAGAGGGTAACCTTTACAAAATCTCAGAAAAGAAAAAAAGTTATCTAGCATTAATACTATAAAGAAGTTAGTTACAGTAGATTGACTCTCAACATAGCCCACATAACCAGTTTTTATTATATAATAGGAAGAAAAGGTTTCCAAATTCTTGATTTACCAGGCTCTAAAAATCACTCTGAAGGTTTTTCATAACCAGCTTCTTTGTATGGTTGCCTTACATGGTTTTCCATGTTTCTGATTGTGTTTTGTGGTTCTATCAACCTGCCTAGCTAGTGTCAAAATACCAAAGTGTTGCCTTGTCCTCATTGTGGGTGCGGTTGAGGTTCCCTCCCTTAGGATTTCCTGCGAGGGGTGGGTTGGGGGGAGCAGGGGAGGGATGGATAGGGTACGGAGGGGGGGTGTAGGGAGTTCATCTCTAGGGTGCCAAGCTAAACTCTGTTGCACTAGTAACTTTGTTTCCAGAACTTGCTGTATCTGCACTTGACCCTTTAATTATCTAATTGGGTAGGTTGGGGGTAGTTTGGAATACAATGGATCGGATCAGGAAAAACAAAAATCTGAAGGGTTATATGGCCCTCATCTTGAAGGTGCTGCAGAGGTAATGAGCACAGTTAATGAACGACTGATTCATGGCATTGGTAAATTTAGTTTTGAGCACTGAGGTTGATCACATGCTAGCTGTAACCTAAAAAGTAATATTCATATGCAACAAATTGGGTTACATGAAGTCTGGAAAGTTTATAATTGAAAAGGTACAGACATATAAGCAACAATTCAGCCCAAGTGAGATACAGAATCGTTTTTAATATGATCCCAAGAGGTGATATCCTGTCTCATACAGGGGCTGGATTGTGTGTGTGTGTGTGTGAGGGCTAGATAGATAACATCTTGTTCTTATCGGTATTTCAGGAAGCATTCTTATTAGAACCATCTCCTAGAAGAAAGAAAGTTATATTAAAAAAGATTGAAACATGAGTCAGTTTTCAGGATTTCAGAATGATGCAAAACTAAATATATGAATCCTGGAAAATTTAGTGAGAGTAGATACCTTAAAAAAACAAAAACAAAAACAAAACGTGACCAAGGAGAGTTGGTCTTCATTTCTGGGATTAACCAATCCTGATAATTATATATGAATATAATTTTGTCATAAAAGTGTGGCTTAGGTTTTACTCAGCAAAGCTATTTTGCTTAATCCTACTATAGTTCTCTTGGATTTCATCTGATAGTGAAAAAAAGTTACAAACTTCCTTCAGAATGGAAATGTCTTTTTTTCTTCAGTGATGATTCAAAACGTTCGAAAATATTTTCTCACAATGCCACTGATGGAGAATTTTCAGAACTCTCCCTTTTAAATTCTGTCACATTTCCAATTTGTTGAACCCCAAAATGGGCGTTATAGGTTGTACCTAAGTGATGGCATTTTAGGTATACACAAATTGGCAATGCAAACGTGTCCTTTGTTGGGTATTAGGTTCTCACAGTGTCTCCTAAACAAAATACATTGGCTTTAAAATTAGTGGCTCCCATCATGTGTTGGCTGGGCTCCTTTGTTAGGTCTGTACTATAAAAAATCAGAGAACATTTAGTCCCAGCTGCCCTGGCTTGGATAAATACTTTCTTTTTCCTTTTCTCATTTCACTCCTTGACCTTTTAAAGGAAGGCTTCCTCCTTCATTCTGCCATTAGCATTCATCTCTGCTGGTCTTTCCTTTAGTTCATCCTGTCATTTCTAGGTTTTCCTTGCCTGTTTCTATGAATGTCCCCCTGCCCCACCTCACTGCCATGTTAAAATAATCTACTAGAAAGGGAAAGAGGGAAAGACATAGTGCTCACTTAAAAGTGTTGGTGGCTCTTTTTACAGGTCTTGATTGGACTTAATCCTTCAACTGGCTAGTATTTTACTTAAGATAGATGTTATTGTTCAGCCTTACCTTCTCTAAAAGATAGCAGAACAGGGAGAAAAAGGACAAAATTCTGTAGCATTTACCAAATCACAGAAAAATGTTCTTACCGGATCACCTGGGAATAACCAGGGCAGTTTGGAGAAGTTTTTCTTCTCATTGTTTTTCATTTATTTATGCTTTGAGTACTATCAATGCTCAGTTTTAAATTCCCACCAAGAATGTTCTCATTTTATCATAAAACTTCAATTAAGTCTCTTAATTTTCTTCTTAGCTCTAGCACTCTAATGTCCAGAGGAGTCATTAAGAAACTGCAAAGAGACCGTAGTCCTCATTGTATCTGCTATGTCCTTTGGAATGTGTCTACCAGATATTTGTGACTTTCTTCAGAGCAGTAAAATATTGACATTAAGAAAGAGAATATTACCCAACGGCCCAAAGGCACAACATTATCCCGGAGCTTAATTGTCAATAATTTGAAATGTAAGAACAAAACTGAATGTACGAATGTAATTCTTTGCAAAGATGACTCTTACTGCAAACGTGGTACTCTGGAGTTTGAATGAAGAGCTCCAGATGCTTCTAAGACGCAAGCTCATTCTCTTTTCTTCCCTGTAGGTCAGTGGGATAGCTCATTCCATTAACTTCGATGTGCCACCCCTGAGAGCCTGCCCTGTACCTTTTATTCTAAGTGGATGTTCACATCTTTTCCATTTGTTCATTCTATCTTTAGATGAGCTAAGAGATCAATGTTTTTGATACATGAATATTTATTTTGCCATACAGTTTTTTCCTTTATGCTTACCACATCATAAAATTTACTGGTAAAGCATAAAATATTTCTTGAAGGCCGACATATTTTTTTGACCTTTTATTTGGAAATAACTTTAAATTGATAGAAGATACTTGAATAAGAATAGTACAAAGGACACCAATTACTCTTTCCCCAGTTTCCTCTCTTGTGGACATTTTACACAATTTTCTTAATCATTTGTGCACTGTCTTCTTTCCAGACATACATATATACATGCATAATGTGTATGTACATGCATGTATATACACACATAATATTTTGTTTTCACTAAAGCATTTGAGACTAAGTTTTACACATCATGACCTTTATTCCTAAATAGCTTAATACTTTTTACAGGTAGGTATATTCTCTTATATAACCACAGGCCAGT